>NW_026947500.1:38584083-39293458 GCF_034190915.1 Cavia porcellus | reverse complement strand
GCTTTTCATCATAAGGACATCACAGTTTTCTTCATGGATATTAAAGATCTATAAAATTTCACACAAAGACACAGGCTGTGTATGTATGATTGTGTTTTTGTATAAAATAATCAAATCTACATATCTATACATATGCATTTTTATACAAATGTTTTTGTAACTTTTATGAGTCTGTAACGCAGTTGCTTACGTTCATTTTTATGGTTCTAAGCAGCTTATCATTTTAAACTTTACCCAGAAGTTTTATTTGGTTTAACCTGAAAGTTGGATATTGGTGGGTAATAACACCACAGCAGAACTGAGATTCTCCCACTTAATTGCAACTGTTTTTTGAATATTGGTTTCTTATCAAGCAACCTCAGTGAAATGTCTAATTATATATATTTTTATGTTTTTCAATACTCTTTGCTGTGTAAGTGCATTATCTTAAAATCTGAATGGAATGGTGGATTTATTTCCTTGATTTTTCAATCATTACAACTTTTATGTTTACCATTCTAAATAAAACTCTCAGCACAGTGTTAAGGACACAATGGTAGTAGCATCCTTGATTGATTCCCCATATTTATCCATAAATATAACTTATGATAATGTTAAGTAATTTGTATTAATGAAGCTAAAAAGGTTGTAGTTGTTTATGAGGAATTATATACCTTAGTAGGAATTATGGTTTCTAGGTAGTAGTTGTTCAGTAGGAATTAGATTCTTTTGAATCATAAATGTGTATGGTTGCTTTTCTGAATTTATTTATAATATCCAAATATTTTGTCTCTTCTAAATTTTTAAGGTTTTATTGATTTTGCTTTTTGAGACAGGGTCACACTATGTGGTTTAGCTAGACTGGCCTTGAAATCACAGCAACTCCCAAGTGCTAGGATTTCAGGCATGAGCCACCACACCTGGCTGTTTTGTCCCTTTTAAATTGACAATTTTTTCAAGACCAGCCTGAACTGCATGGTGAAACCCTGTCTCAAAAAGACAAAATAAATAAACAAACTGATCACTGAATGAAAGACCATAATATATTTTCTAATTCAAAACCAAGTATATATGTATATATATATATATATATATATATATATATATATATATGAAGGTACACATATATATGTGTGTGTATATATATATATATATACACATTGGTAAAGTTTCATTTAATAATCCAATTTACTTGACTGATATTTTATTTGAGATTTTTCCTACTGCATGTAGGAACTTCTCATTTTGGAGGATTTTATATTTTCCTGAAATAAAACACTTGTGTTATTTTCATTTTGTCCTCGGTTTTTATTATGCTTTCTGTATTACAAGATAGATGACTTTTATTATCTGTAAGATTTCTCCAAACTTTTCTATTTCCCCCTCTTCTATTATTAACATTTATTTTTAATTTAAGTTTATGAATAAAACTTGTATAACATTTTCATATGTATCATGTTTTGAAATTGTAAGCATCATAGGATGGCTATATTGAGCTCAGTAATATATATTGCCTCATATACTTGTGGATATGTGTGTCAGAATGCTTACAATGTGCTTATTTGGCAATTTAAAATTCTGGTATATTCAATATGTTGTACAATAGATCTCTCAAAATTGTTCCTTCTATCTAATAGGAATTTTGTAGCTTTTTACTAACATAACTCCCTCATTTCAGTCCTCTGTGCTCATCATTCTATCTCTAACTGTGTAAGTTCTATGATTGAAGGTTCCATGTATAGGAGAATCCTGTGGCATTGTCTTTCTGTGCTTTGTTAATTTTGATTAGTTCAATGTCTCCTAGTCTCATCCATGTTGTCATACATGATAAGGATTCTTCTTTATTAAGGACAAATAGTATTTCATTGTTTACATGTTCTATTCTCTCCACCCATTAATCTATTGATGGATAATTAGGTTGGTTATGTATATGGGCTATTGTAAATAATGTTACAATGAATATGGGATTGCAAACATATATGCATACAGATTTCTTTTCAAGTAAGTTTTAAAAAGACAATTTACAATAGCTAACATACGTAATTTTTAGGGATTATCATTTTAAACAATGTGATGAAAACCTGCACATTAATAGGTAGAAAATAGTGATGAAATAAATTCAAAGAAGACATAATTCAAAGGAAAGATGCCCTGTGATCATGCATTTAAATAATCAATACAAATAAAATATTCATACTGCCCAAAGCAATCCACAGACTGAGTAAATAGCTATCATATCTCTCACAGAAATAGAATAAAAATCTTAAAATTTTAAGCAGGTACAGGAGTTCTAATAGATAAAACAACCTTGAACGTAAAGAACAAGAGACACCACATTATCTGATTTCAAAATTTATACCAAAGTTATAATAACCAAAACTATATGTGGTAGAATTCTAACAGTTACATGAATCAGCTGAAAGGAAAGGTTTAGAAATCAATCCACGTTTACCATCAATTGATCACAACAATGGTGCTAAAATACATAATATGGAAAAGGCAGTGTTTTAAATAAATAGTATGGGGCTACTGCATATCCACATGCAGAGGGGTGAAAGTGAACCCTTTTTTTTTAATTTTAAAGAGAAAATAAATTAAAACTAACAATAATACAGAGTTTCAAATCAGGCAAGTACAAGAGTAACAATAATTAATACATTGCATATTGTTAGCTTCATAATAGCTATTCAGAGTACAAGACACAGCCATGAAATATTGACTAGGCCATATTAGCACAAATCCTTTCAATGAACTAAGAGAAGCTAGCTGTATTAACTATTTGAGATCTATCTATCTATCTATCTATCTATCTATCTATATTCCCCTTTTCTCTTTACTTTAGTTTTTCCTCCATCACAGTTTTTCTTTTCTTTTAAGTAGTTTCTTCCCTATTCTAAAGATCTATCATGTATTTTGGATCTTATTTACTTTCATTTTTTTTTTCACACTAGTGAGACAATCTAGTGTTTACACATGTGAATCTGATTTATTTCATCTATGAGTATGGCCTTAAATTACATCCATTTAACTGTAAAAGTCTCAAGTTAATTCTTTTGTAGTTTAGGGAATAAAGTCAAAAAAGTCCATACATGTTTAGTAATAATGCAATTTTTAAAAAAATCCATGAAAAGTTGGTGAATCCACAAATAAGGAGTCTTTGGACTTTAAGGGCCAACTAACTTTGGTAGATAGTATGCAGAAGGACAGTTTATAAATTGTGAAGTTTTGGGTGCATTATTTAATCTTTTTATATATTATTTTTTCATCAGTGAAAATGGACCAGGTAACAAGAACCACATGGTGCTTTGTGACACAACTACTGCATTTAAAATGAAACAATGGAAGTAGTAATTAAACTAGATTTATTGCAAGAAAGCTATATGATTGCTTGCTTATATTGCTTTTGGCTGCTTTTATGATAGCATAGCTGTGACTGAGACCTGAGGTCTCTTATTTTCAACAAAAATGTTTATTAGCTAGTCTTTTACAATAAGTTTGCTCCCCATTGCAGTATATTACCAACTGCACATAAGTTCCCTCAACTAATTTTAACAGCATTTAACATCAAGTGAGGGTACAAGGGTGAGGCAGTTGAGAATAATAATTTGCAAAGTAGGTTCAAATTTAATATCAGGGCAAGGAGGCAGAAAGCGTCTGATAAAGAATTGGAGTAGGTATGTAAAAGGCCAGTTACAAGTAGTTTTTACATCTTTTGTTGTTCAAACAGTTGAAAATAATGCCAAAGAAACTTGGAAGCTAATTGGATTCAATAAAATATAATTTTCTAAAAATAAGTACACACAGATGCAGGTGACAAAAATGACCCCTGTCTATATTTCTTCACTATGAGTTAGTTTTCTTCATTCATTTACTGTCAGGTCTGCATATCCTTTGATTGCCTCCTTAAAAAATATGTGTGAGTCATTCACAATATTTCAGCTATAAAAAGGCTTCATAATCTTCTGCAATATATTCCTCATTACGTGCTTAATTCTCCCACCTGTCTTCAGCATTTATAGCTGCTATTTTTAAAGAAAAATTTGGTTCCTATGCTTTGATTATTTGTTATCTTCTCTTCTTAATTTTCAAACGGACCCGACCTATAAAATCTCTGACTCTCATTTCTGATCAGTCTTGCCAAGACTTTTCTCTAAGCTTATGAGCCAATGTTTGAAGTAACCTACAAGGGCTGGATTATAATGGTTTTAGGATATTTCAGTCTCTGGAGAGTATGGCTGTTTTCAAGGATGGAAAACACACTTAAACTACAAGTACCAACTCTGATTTTCCAAACATACCTGCTGGCTTTTCAGTTCATTTTCAATAAGATTACAGACCACGTGTCTACTTCTAGGGGCATCTGGAATAGCGTTTTGCATAGCTGTTGAATTCTCACTTGGGAATTGACTGCAGATTTTGAAGATGAGAAAAAAAAAAAAACCCAAAAAACATGGCCTGATCCACTCAGGAAAGATTCACCAGGTCAAAAAATCTGACATTAAGGCAGAGGAGGAGCTGGGCGGATCTGGAGTGCCTGCAGAAGCCCCTTCCTTTGTCTGGAGGACTGAATATCTCTGCAAGCAGGGAGGGATCGCAGGTTCCTGAGGCACCTCAGCCTGTGGTAAGTGCTCAGCACACTCTGCCCAAATCTCAGACTGTTCCGGACCCCCCAAGATTCCGGGTGCAGTGAAGTAGAGCAGCGGGTTAGAGACCACTACATCCGCCTCCCCATCCTGGCTACACTTGGAGGTCTGCTGAGCACCCAACAGGTGGGCGGGCCTACACTATCCCCCGAGCCCAGCCGCGCCTAGCCATCGGTGTTCAGAGGAGGAGCTGGGCAGATCTGGAGTGCCTGCAGAAGCCCCTTCCTTTGTCTGGAAGACTGTGGATATCTCTGCAAGCAGGGAGAGATCACAGGCTCCTGAGGCACTGTGGCCTGTTGTGAGTACCCTAACCCGGCTGCGATTGAAGAGTTGTGGAGCTTCCAAGGGGCAGGGGGGTGCACAGTGTCCCTGAGATCCAGCTTCTCTGGAACTGTGGAGTTCTGAACAAGCAGAGGAGGGCCATTGGTTCTGCAGGCCCAATGGCTTGGGGTAGTGTGGTGCCAGAGTCTCAGTAGCTGCAAACATAGAAGGGGATTTTCAACAGATCCTGAGGAAGCTTTCAAATAACACTTGAAACACAGAAATATAGGAAAATGACAAAATAAAAGACCAAATTACAACCTCAAACCTCCAGCCCATCTCAGGAAACCCTAGGAGGAATGTATTTAGAAGAAAATATATCCTATCCACTTAATATATCAGATACAATAGCTACTGAAGTTGACAAGCAACTCCAGGAAGCTTTAAAGAAATTCAAACTTGAAATAATTTCTCAGATAAAAGAAGAAATGATAAAAGAAATGAAAGAGATTCTAAATATATCTAAAGAAAACACAGATAAAAAATTGGAGGAACTAAACAAAAAGATAGAATCCCTAGACGAGCAATATAAGCAACAAACAGAATACATAATGCAGATGCACAGAGATATACAGGAAATAAAAAACTCCACTGAAAGTTGTAAAAACCGCCTTAATGAAAGTGAAGATAGAATTTCAGACCTTGAAGACAGGATTGCAGCTAGTGAACAGGAAAGGAAAGATCTTTTAAAAATAACAAGGAATCAGGAAACAACAATTCAACAACTGCAAGACAATGCAAAGAAGAATAACATAAGAATGATAGGGATTAATGAAAAAGAAGGAGACAACATAAAGGATATCAAGAGGATATTTAGAGAAGTAATAGCTGAAAATTTCCCAAGCATGAGATCAGAAACTGACATCAGGATCAGTGAAGCATATAGAACTGCAAATAGTCATAACCAAAATAAAACTACACCCAGACATATAATAATCACCATCCCAGAAATCCAACACAAGAATAGATTATTAAAAGTTGTCAGAGAGAAAAGACAGATCACTTATAAAGGAAAACCTATCAGAATCACAGCAGACTTCTCATCACAAACAATAAAGTCAAGAAGAGCATGGAGTGAAGTATTCCAGATCCTAAAGCAAAATGATTTCCAACCTAGACTGATATATCCTGCAAAACTATCATTCAAAATAGATGGTGAAATACGATACTTCCATGACAAAGAACAGCTGAAGAACTTCATGAACACCAAACCAACCCTGCAAAAAATATTGAAAGACAGTTTAGATACACAAAGGAAAAAACCACTAAGCAAAGCAAATAATTAAACAGAACAGAAAGATAAAGATGCAACAGAAGAGAGATAACATTCCTACAATTAACCAGCATTTAACAGTAATAGCCATTAATGTAAATGGTCTCAATGCACCAATCAAAAGAAACAGACTAGCAGAATGGATCAAGAAACAAAATCCAACCTATGCTATTTACAGGAAACCCATCTAACCCAGAAAGATACTCACAGACTGAAAGTCAAAGGATGGAAAACAATTCTTCATGCAGCAGGAATCCAAAAAAAGGCAGGAGTAGCCATTCTGTTTGCAGACAATGTGAACTTTAAACCGACAATGACCATAAAGGATAAAGAAGGTCACTACATACTCGTAAGGGGAAAACTCCAAGAGGAAGAGATAACCATCTTAAATATATACGCACCAAACTCCAGAGCACCCAGTTACATAAAACAATTATTAACAGAAATGAAAACTCAAATTATCAGTAACACAATTGCAACAGAAGACCTTAATACGCCATTGACACCAAGGGACAGATCAACCAGACAGAAAATGAGCAAAGAAATAACAGAACTGAATCATACCTGCGAACAAATGGGTTTGATAGACATATACAGAATGTTACACCCAACAACATCAGAATACACATTCTTCTCAGCAGTACATGGATCATTTTCTAAAATAGACCATATATTAGCTCACAGAACATATTTAAACAAGTGCAAAAGAGCTGAAATCATCCCTTGCATGTTATTGGATCATAGCGCTCTGAAATTAGAAATTAATGATAAA
Source organism: Cavia porcellus (assembly GCF_034190915.1). NCBI lineage: Eukaryota > Metazoa > Chordata > Mammalia > Rodentia > Caviidae > Cavia > Cavia porcellus. Next base: position 39,286,470 of record NW_026947500.1, on the reverse strand, counting down.
AGATACTGCAAAAATCCCACAAACACATGGAAACTGAATAACACACTCTTGAGTAATCAGTGGGTCACAGAAGAAATTAAAGAAGAAATTAAACAATACCTAAAAGAAAATGAAAATGCAGATACAACTTACCAGAATCTGTGGGATGCAAAGAAAGCCGTCCTGAGAGGAAAATTTATTGCACTGAGTTCCCATATCAGGAAAACAGAATGAATACAAATAAATAACTTGATGCTACACCTCAAACAGCTAGAAAAAGAAGAGCAAGTCAAGCCCAAAGCCAAAAGAAGAGAGGAAATTATAAAAGTCAGAGCAGAAATCAATGCAATAGAGACTAAGAAAACAATCAAAAGAATCAACGAATCAAAGAGTTGGTTCTTTGAAAGAATAAATAAAATCGATAAGCCCCTAGCCAACCTTATTTTAAAAAGGGAAGAAAAATCTCAAATTCATGCAATAAGAAATGAAAAAGAAGAAATCACTACAGACCCAATAGAAATACAGAAGATCATCAACACCTATTTCGAAAACCTCTACTCTCAAAAGTTTGATAACACAGAAGAAATAGACAGATTCTTAGAAGCATATGAAGTTGCAAAGCTAGATCAAGAGGATGTAAAACTGTTGAATAACCCAATCTCTGTTACTGAAATTGAAAATATAATTAAGTCCTTACCCACCAAGAAGAGCCCAGGCCCAGATGGATTCACTGCAGAATTCTACAAGAAATACAAAGAAGACCTAATGCCGACACTCCTCAAACCATTCAATGAATTTGAAAGGGAAGCAATCCTTCCTAAGTCATTCCTGGAAGCAAATATTACTCTAGTACCAAAACCTCAGAAAGACCCAACTAAAAAAGAGAACTATAGACCGATCTCCCTAATGAACACAGATGCAAAAATCCTCAATAAAATATTGGCAAATAGGATCCAGCAAATCATCAAGAAGATTATACACCATGACCAAGAGGGATTCATCCCAGGAATGCAAGGATGGTTCAACATACGCAAATCAATAAATGTAATCCACCATATCAATAAAGCCAAAAATAAGAATCACATGATCATTTCTATAGATGCAGAAAAAGCCTTCGATAAGGTCCAACATTTATTCATGATAAAAACTTTACAGAAAATTGGAATAGATGGTCTTTACCTCAATATAATAAAGGCCATTTATGACAAACCAACAGCCAGCATCATAATAAATGGCCAAAAATTGAAAGCCTTTACTTTAAAATCAGGCACAAGACAAGGATGTCCTTTATCACCACTCCTATTTAATATAGTACTGGAAGTACTAGCCAGAGCAATTAGGCAAGAGAGAGAAATAAAAGGGGTAAAGATAGGAAAAGAAGAAGTTAAATTATCATTGTTTGCAAATGACATGATACTCTACATAGAAGACACCCTAAACTCCATTGAAAGACTCTTAGATACAATAAATAAATTCAGTAATGTGGCTGGATACAAAATCAATACTCAGAATTCAATAGCATTCCTATACACAAACAACAAAATCACAGAGAGGGAAATAAGAGAAACTGGACTATTCACATTAGCAAGCAAAAAAATGAAATATTTAGGAATTACTCTTACGAAAGAAGTGAAAGACTTATACAGTGAAAACTATATTGCACTGAAAAAGGAAATTGAAGATGATCTCAGAAAATGGAAAGACATCCCTTGCTCATGGATAGGAAGAACAAACATTGTGAAGATGGCCATTCTCCCAAAACTCTTATACAGATTCAATGCAAACCCAATAGAAATACCATCAACATACCTTATAGATCTAGAGAAATCACTCCTAAATTTCATCTGGAACCAGAAGAGACCTAGAATCGCAAAGACAATTCTAAGCAGCAAAGACAAAGCAGGAGGCATCACAATCCCTGACTTGAAATTATACTGCAAAGCAACAGTGGTAAAATCAACATGGTATTGGAATCAAAACAGAGCTGAAGATCAATGGAATAAATTAGAAGATACAACCACAATTACAAACACACTCAACCACCTTATCTTTGATAAAGGAGCCAAACAGGTTCACTGGAAGAACGACAGTCTCTTTAATAAATGGTGCTGGAAAAACTGGCTCTCCATTTGCTGAAAACTAAAGCTAGACCCATGTCTATCACCATGTACTAAATTAAAATCTAAATGGGTCAAAGATCTGAATATTAAAACAGAAACACTAAATCTATTGGAAGACAAATTGCGTTGAAACCTTGAAGACATAGGGTTAGGTAGAGAATTCATATACAGGACTCACACCACATGGAAATACTACCCAGAATCAATAACTGGGACCACTTCTTATTAAAAAGTTTCTGTATGTCAAAAGAAATCTCCAGCATAGTGAAAAGAAAACCCACAAACTGGGAAAAGATTTTAGTGAACTCTCTCTCAGACAAGGGACTCTTGTCTAAAACATATAAAGAATTAAAAAAACTCAGACCTCCAAAATTCAAAGACCCAATCCAAAAATGGGCATCTGAGATGAATACGCAATTCTCAGATGAAGAAATGCAAATGGCAAATACATACATGAAAAAATGCTCATCATCATTGGTCATTAGAGAAATGCAAATTAAAACCACACTGAGATACCATCTCACTCCTGAAAAAATGGCCAGGATTAAGAAAACCAACAACAAATGATGGAGAGGCTGTGGGGAAAAAGGAACCCTCCTGCACTGTTGGTGGGAGTGTAGACTGGTACAGCCTTTGTGGAGGTCTGTCTGGAGATTTCTCAAAAAGTTGGGATTGGAAATCCCATTTATTCCAGCTATTCCACTTCTAGGCATATTCCCAGAAGAACTGAAAGCATCATACCACAGTGATATATGTGCACCTATGTTTATAGCAGCACAATTTGTAATCGCCAGATCTTGGAAACAACCCAAGTGTCCATCAACTGAGGAATGGATAAAAAAGTTGTGGTATTTCTATACAATGGAGTATTATTCAGCTATAAAGAAGGATCACATTGAGATATTTATCAATAAATGGGCACAGCTTGAGACCATACTCATAAGTGAAATAAATCAATCTCACATGTATGAATACCGAATAGTTTCCCTAATGTAAGTAATGATTCAAATATATAAAAATATGTGGTAATCATGATTCCCCATTATATGGCCTTGAAGCCTTATAAAATTTTCACTTATTAATTAGAAAGGCTTTATTCTGGGCTTCTTGATATGGAAATATTTGAAGCTATAGTATATGAAGTTTTATCCAAATATTTCAAGGAAAAAGACAGACACTATGGTAACTACTATTCTTTAAAAAAATTATTTAGTTATTTCTTATGTTTATTTTAATTAAGGGGAAAATTTTAAAAAAATTAGGATATATAATAGTAACTCTTTTTGATTTCCTATTAACTTGCTTTGAAGTCCTGTAATACTCCCACGATCTTGTTTTGACTGATTAGACTCTGTTCCATTCTGTGCGATAGTATCAAGTTTGAGGGTATAGGCAACTACTTTGAAGGCAATAAGATTCACTAAGATGCCTATTCTGGTTTGACTATTGTCTCCTTTGGAAGTCCTGTAATGTTTACAATGCCTAAGTTTTATTGGTCTTCTTCTCTACTGTTTTGTCCAACTTTATAGTATCTAATGAGATAGACAAATCTTTTTAAGGAAACAAGAGACAACGTTGATAACCATTGTCAATAACCTTGTACTCTGTTCTACACCATGTGCTATATCTATCCTTGGTTTTGACTGACAGCTTTGTTTTGCCATATGTGTCTTTATTCTCCCCCCCAAAAAAGTAATAAGAACTAAGGAGTACTAAAATCCAAAATGTGTAAATTTTGTTGTAAAAAAGAGAGGGAGGAAAAAAAAAGAGCTCTAACGGATATAATAGCAAGTGTGTTTAGGGGTGTTAAATAGCTGACTATATTAATGTTTTTGGATCATTGAACACAGCTGTTTGCAGTCTCTCTGTTTGAATGTCTACTTTATATTCTTTGATACTGTGATTTGAGCAACTATTTCCAAGATGATAATATGTAATCTATTAACAGGTGATTTCTTAGTGTTATGTTTTTTTTTTTTTTGTAGTTCTGTATTATGTGTAACCTTACACCGTTTTGTTTTGTTTTGTATTTTTTTCTTTTTCCTCTTAAATAAAATTAAAAAAAAATCTGACATTTAAATTGGAACTGAAAAATGCTGTTTAGTCAAATACAGTTACAGGAAAAATAGCAGTTATGATGATCAGTAACCTCCAGAACTAATCGATAATACTGAATGCAGTACGTTCTATCAATGCAATTCAATTATGTTTATTCCTTCAGTCCCGCCATCCACTCATCCATTCATTTGTTTATCCCATTTCCATTCAGCAATCATTCTGGGCACTGAACAATGCAATTTAAAGACAAAATGTTTAGTCCAAAGTTCAGTATTTGTAGCTTAGGATGTATAAACACAAATAAACAGATATATTAATTATAAACAAACAATGATGCACTATATCCATGTACATATACAATAATTTCATAATTGTTACAGATATCATTTATCAAATATCTTGGGTCACCGATATTTTTAAATTATGCGTAACTACCTAAGCTATCACATGATATTCATACAGTTACAGGGCTTTATAGAGGTTGGACAAATTGCTCATTGTTACACAATGTGTAAATAACAGAATGGAAAATGTAACTCAAGGTTTTCTCACTCTAGAGTTTACCATATGTTTTTCCTGTTATGTGGTTTTTCTGAAAGTTGTGGCAATTGCCAGAACAGAAACATATTAAAGGAAGAATTAGCATAGAAGAGATGATTAATAGTGGTTATCACTAAGGTAATACAGTGACTGTTAGAAAAATATTTAGCAAGATCTTTCATGAGCTTATAATCTTTGAGGTGTGAAAAGAATTAATAAACAAGCCTGTCTTGATTACTTTTCTCTTGTTGCTCAGACTAAATACCCGACATCCAAAATGAAGGAAGCAAAGGTTTATATAGCTTACACTTTGTAGAAGTTTCAGTGTATAACCAGCTGACTCCGAGGCAGACGTGGCATGGCACCCAGGGTAACACTTCAAGGCAGCAGCCAGAGAAAAAGAGGGGAGAACAAACCTCTTCTGCCTTATATTGTAAGCAGGCTACTCCCACACTGCAGGATAGGTGTAGCACTTACATCACCTCTGTGCCCTCCTCTTGCACAGGTTGAGGATATTTACAAAGGATCCTGGCTCTTCATTGAGTCTGTTAATTAAACTTCTAAACTTCTTAAATTGGCATAGTGTGTCAATAACAAAGCCTTTTTTATTTTAAGATATTCTTCAGCTGATATTTGGAACTATGGACTTTTCAACCCATGCTCAGCCCACTGTTTCTTAGTCCCTGGCCTGTCCTTCATCACTGTCTAATAAACAGGCTGACCACAGATATCCTATGGGCAAGATTGCTATTTACCTTAGATAGGGGTTAATACGGGATAACTGAATTTGCCTATACTGAATTGAAAGAGAGCAGGGTAATTTACATTTGAATCTTTTCCAATCTGAATTCCAGGCAGGCAAGAAGATTTCCTCTTGTTCTTGTCAAGGAGTTCTGCCACATAAGTAGAGAAAGGATGCCGAGAATAAGTTTAGAATCAAAATGAATTGAAGTTAGGCCTTTAGGTGGATGCTGGCACTTTCCATTGTGGGCTGAAGTCCTGTCTAATGAAATGCACTGTATGTTGCAGTAACATTTTTGTTGTTACTGTCACTCTGAGAGTTCTGTGAAGTTTCTTGCATTGGGACAGCCCTGCAATCATCTGAGCTAATGCATCTCAAACTTTACTGTGCATGCAAATCAGTTGATTCCCTTGCTGAGCTGATACTGTTTCAATAGCTCTGCGATTCTGCATTTCCCACCAATGCCAGGTGATGCCTGCACTGCAGGAGAGCAGAACTAATTTAACTTAAGGATGTTAAGATATTGAATGACAAAGCATAAATATGGTCTAAGACTGGCTTTCTAGCCATCTCTCTTGTCTTCTTGTCTTGAATTATATAAGATATAAAGTGAATATTTTATACACATGGATACTATCAAATCTGAATGGAACACAATAAGTTTTCAAAAACAGATTTTATTATATTTCATGATACAGTAGGGAAATACAGAGCAGCTCAGGAAGTGTTCTGTATTCTTAGCAGTGTTTTCTTACTGCTTGAAAGTTTTCCTCCCATTTTTTCTCGGACCAGTTGTTTATAAAATATTATAAGAATGAATTAGTAGAACAAAGTCTTGCAATGTATACAATATCAAATTTTTAAAAAACTTTCACATTCAAGGGACAAAAGGTTTTTCTAAGTTCACAGAGAAATTTCCCAGTGCAAAGTCTCAATATTTGGAACCATTTCCTCCTGGCTGACTGCTCTGTATTCAGGCCCCACCAGGAGAAGCACAGATGACAGGATGAGAAGTTTGGTAGGATACATGCATCTGGGAATTCATCATTCATCACAGCATTGCACGTGACATGGCAGAATGCACCACATGCCATAAACACGAACATCCTGTTAGCTGCTCACTGATGATTCTGAGTCTTTTTCACACAGTAGTAATGAAATACTGTTTTTCATATTTTATATTTACTTCTGGTTTACATTCCTCCACTTGCTCCTTCCAGCCTTTTTTTATCCAACAAATTATCCATTATCCAACAAATTATCCATCTGCATTGTTACTGAATTCATGAAGAAATATAAGGTGAAAGATGACCCTTCTGATGTGACCAGGCTACAGCTAAACAGGACTGTTATTTTAATAGGGTTTGACAGCCTCAGAAGGGAGCTCTCTGATGGTGACTGAGTGAGGAAGGTTTTTCTGTTTGCTTTTTCTAGTCAAACATTAAGATAAATATACACAGGTGACATGGGAGCAGCAAAGTGATGATCTCAGTGACATTTTGAGGTTATTGAAACACTTAGCATAACTAGTTGGAAAAGAATGCACTGTATTCTAAATATTGTAAGAGAAAAGGAAAAAAAAGTGGTACAGAGAGTGCGGTTTGAGTGAAAAGTAAGAAATTATTTTAATAGAGACTAGATTTGAGAGAGTAGATTGCCACATTGAGAGTATTACCTTGTCCATTGAAAGAGACAAATGGGCAGGTGATGACATCAGGCATGTCTTCTAATACAGTGCAGGTATTGTGCCTTGAACTCATGGCCAGAATCAGAAAGATGCAGAAAGAAAAGCATTTGTCTGGTGACACTGTTGGAGAAGTCATCATTATCAATTGTGTCATATAGAAAATGTACTGTATGTCTTGGCTGGACATTTGTCATCAGATCATCTGTCCTATTCTGTGGATCCATGAATAAAATTTGTTTTCAACAGACACATTCTCTTTAGCTGAACTCCAAAATATCTAACATTTTGCTGCACAGTTTTTATTAATCAACATTGATAATACAGATTGATGAGTTTTATTGTGTCACATCTGTATGTACATGTATCATACCTTAATCTTTTCCTCTCATCACTGCCCATTTATGTGAACAATGTATTTTGATCATGTTTGTGCCTCTTATTATCCACTGTTACCACTCTTATTCTTCCTCTTGGCCCTTCTTCTTGTCTAATAAAAGTATTTGACATTTGTCATTTTTTAAAGACTCCATATATTAGAGAGAACATGAATACTTGTACTTTTATTCTGGCTTAGTTTGCTCAAAGTATTGATCTCCAGATCCACCCATATTTTTTTGAAAATTATGAAATTTCATTTTGTGGGGCTGGATAATATTCCTTTGTGTGTATATAACATATTGGTCCTTTTGAATTGATGCATCTGAAGTATTAATAAATATGGGCATAGGGAAATGGTTCTTCTTTTTTTTTTTGGTACTGGGAATCAAATTCAGGATGTTGTGTCCCCTTTTTATGTTTAACAGTTCACATTTGTAAAAGGGATCACTATACCCTGTGATTGTGGAAATTTTTTTTTCCACAATCTTTTCCATTCAATTTCTGTCCAACATTTATCAATGTACATTGTCACAATTTATACAATTAAATAATACTTAAATGATAACTTTTTATATGGTTAGGCCAATTTAATTCCTCAGATAGTATCAAAGACAAAAAATTATGATATTCTCAAAGTCTATTAACTGACTTTAGGATATTTTGGCCTATTTCAAAATAAATGATTTTTTCCACATTTTATGGCTTTCTTTAGAATATATATATATATATATATATATATATATATAATCAGATCAAAATATATCAGAATACATATATATATATATATATATATATATATATATATATATCTCAAAGTAATTTTCCTTCAAAAAAAAAAAACACTGGAAAACCTCTTTGTTCTTGCCTTGATGATAAACAATAACTTTTTGCTGCATTTTCTCATTGGATTAATTTTCATTAGACAGAGGACAAGACTTTTAATTTCTCTTTGATATTCTTCAATTCTGATATCCAAAAGATACCAAGCTACAAAAAGAAGGAATTCAAGTTTGAGATAGTCATTTGTCCCTAAAATCTTCCTTAGTTGTCCCTATTTGGATTTTTATGAAATGAAAATCTGAGAATAAAATCTTGTTTATAAAATGATCTATATATTATTTTTTAAATTTTATTTTAAAGGGAAGAAAATAATATAAGTAACACAGATTTCAAAGCAAGAGATCATCACTGGCTATCATATTGTCTCTTGTTTTCTTCTAAGTAGGTGTCCATATCTTCACACATAATGAATTTATACAAAACAAAATAGTATTAAACTGATCAGAATAGAATGATAAAGGCATTTTAGGTCTTCAAAACCACACAATAGGGAAATCAACAATGGCTGCCAAAATGTCTCTGATATTGTTTCTTGATCCATTCTGCCAGTCTATTTTTTTTAACTGGTGAATTGAGGCCATTTACATTATGGTTATAGCTGATATATATTAATTTGCTTTTGACGTGTTACCTTTCTGCTGTTGATTCTTTACCTTTTGATTCTTGCAATTGTTTCCGTGCTTAGTGTTTTTTTTTCCTATTTCTATCTAGGGTGTCTTTAAGTATTTTTTGCAGGTTTGGTTTGGTGATCATGAAGTTCTTCAGCTGTTCTTTGTCATGGTAGTATCTTATTTCTCCACCCATTTTGAAGGACAGTTTTTCAGGGTACATCACTCTAGCTTGGAAGTTTTTTTCCTTTACAATCGGAAATACATCACCATGATCTTCTTTTTTTAAAAATTTTATTTAAAAGAGAAAAAGAAAAAAAAAGGCTACAAGTAATACAGAATTTCAATAAAATAAACAGTAAGAAATCACTAGTTAGTAGATTACATATTGTCATCTTAGAAACAGTTGTTCAAGTTACAAAATTGAAGCATACAAAGTGGACATTCAAACAGTGAGACTGCAAACAGTTCAATGATCCGACAAAAACTTAGTAATATGGTTATCTATCTTATAAACTTAAATATACATGCAGCTATATCCTTTAGAGCACTTTCTTTTCCTCTCTTTTTTACAATAACAATTGCACATTTTGTGTTTTATTACTCCCACAGATCTTATTACTTTTTTTGGAATAGAGTAAAACCAAATGTGACAAAACAAAACAAAGTCAGTCAAATCAAAAGGATGGACATAGTACATGATGTAAAAACAGAATACAAGGTGATCAACATTGGTTACAATAATGCCTCTTGGTTTCTTAAAAAGAATTGCCTATATCATCACTTATAATAAAATTGAACAAAACAGTGCAGAACAAAACCAATAAAACCTAAACATTGGAGACCTTACAGGATTTCAAAAGAAGATAATAGTCAAACCAGAGTGGGCATCATAGTGAATATTACTGCCTTCAAAGTAGTTGCCTATACCCTCAAACTTGATACTATCAAACAAAAAAGAAGAGTAAAATCAGTCAGTACAAGATAGTGAGAGCAATACATGGTTTCAAATCAAGTTAATAGGACATCAAAATGGTTACTATAATACATCCTGCTCTTTTTTATTTTTCCCTTAATTAAAAAATAAAAAATAATTTTAAAAAAAGGAGATTGAGATAAAAGAGGACATAACAACACAATAGCACAGGTCAGAACAGAACAATTTAAGCAACATAGTGTTTCACCACAAGATAACCTGACATAACAGTAGTTACCATAGTGTCTCTTTCCTTGAAATATTTGAGTATAACTTCATATACAATAGCATCAAACATTTCAAGAAAATGTAAAACCATTCAAGAGAATGATAGTATTACAGAATATTTAGAACCAACAGAAAACAAACAATGGTTTCTATATTATCTCCTTGTCTATAAAAGTTTTTGCTTGTACTTATCACATATAATAAAATCCAATAAGATACAACGTGATAAGACTGATGGAGACAGAAGAACAAAAGCTTGATGGGACTTCAAAACCAGATGATATTAGATCAGCACTAGCTATTATGATGTCTTGTTTTCTTCAGAATAGCTGTTCATACCATCACAGACAATAGAATCAAACAACCTGGAATAAAACCATTCCAATTAATGAATGAGAACATTATAAGCCTTCAATGTAATATAATGGGGAATCATGATTACCACATACTTTTATGTATTGTTATCATTTCTTACACTAGGGAAGCTATTCGGTATTTACACATGTGAGTTTGATTTATTTCACTTATGAGTATGGTCTCAAACTGTGCCCATTTATTTATAAATATCTCAATGTGATCCTTCTTTATAGCTGAGTAGTATTCCATTGTGTAAAAATACCACAACTTTTTTATCCATTCCTCAGTTGCTGGACACTTTGGTTGTTTCCAAGATCTGGCTATTACAAATTGTGCTGTTATAAATGTCGGTGCACGTGTATCACTGTGGTATGATGCTTTCAGTTCTTCTGGGAATACACCTAGAAGTGGGAATAGCTAGAACAAATGGGATTCCAATTCCAGCTTTTTGAGAAATCTTCAGACTGACCACAATGGCTGTACCAGTCTACACTCCCACCAACAGTGCAGGATATTTCCTTTTCCCCCACAGCCTCTCCAGCATTTGTTGTTGTTGGTTTTCTTGATCCTGGCCATTCTTTCAGGAGTGAGATGTAATCTCAGTATGGTTTTAATTTGCATTTCTCTAATGAGTAATGATGCTGAACATTTTTTTATGTATTTATTTGTCATTTGTATTTCTTCTTCTGAGAATTGTATATTCATCACAGATGCTATTTTTGGATTGGATCTTTGAATTTTGGGGGTCCGATTTTTAAAAATTCTTTATATGTTTTAGACAGAAGTCCTTTGTCTGAGGGATAGTTCATTAAGATTTTTTCCTAGTTTTTGGGTTTTCTTTTCACTATGCTGGAGATTTCTTTCTACATCATGCCCTTCTTTACTTCATTGTTTGTGTAGAGAAGTCTGGTGTGATTCTGACAGGTTTTCCTTGATACGTGATCTGTTTCTACTGTAGCAGCTTTTAACATTCTTTTCTTACGTTGAATTTCTGGGATATTGATTATTATATGTCTGTGTGTAGTTTAATTTTGGTTATGACTATTTGGAATTCTATATGTTTCACTGATCTGTAAGTCAGTTTCTGTTCTCATGCTTGGGAAACGTTCAGTGCTTACCCCTGTAAATAGCTTCTTGATATCATTTGTGGTGTCACCTTCTTTTTTGTTTATACTTATCAATCTTATGTTGTTTTTCTTTGCATCATCTTGCAGCTGTTGAATTATTTCCTGATTCCTTATTATTTTTAAAAGATCTTTCCTTTCCTATTCACTAGTTGCAATCTTGCATTTGAGGTCTGAAATTCTATTTCATTTTCATTGAGGCAGTTTTGCCAACTTTCTATGGCAAAACTGATTTCCTGTATATCTCTTTGCATCTGCTTCATGCATTCTGTTTGTTTCTTATATTGTTCATTCAGGATTTCCATCTTTTGGCATTGTTCCTCTAATTTTTTATGTATCTTTTCTTTAGATGTGTTCATTATTTATTTCATTACATTTATCATTTATTGTTTTTACCTGGGAGATTATTTCCAATCTACATTCTTTTATAGCTTCCTGGAGTTGTTCCCTTCCTTCAGGTGTTATCATTTCAGGAATTTTAGGTGTATGGCTTACAGTTTCTTCTATGTTCATGTCTCCAAGGCTTGGTAGGGTTGGGCTAGAAGTTTGAGATAGCATTTTGCTCTTTTGGTTTGTCATTTTCTTATATTTCCAGATTTTGAGCAAAGTTTCAAAGCTTCCCTTGTGTGCTGGGAATCACCTGGCCCGTTTTTGGCTCCTGGAACTGAATGCAGACCCCTGCTAGCTGCTTGGAGGTCAATGGGCATATCCCAGTTAGGCCCTTGGGGAACTCCCATGCCTCCTCCAGTGATTTGGGACACTGCATATAGTCTTACCAGCTGGGAGGAATTTTCCAAAGCTTCCCATTTGTGCTGGGAATCAATTAGCACACGTTTGGCTCCTGGGACTGCATTCATGCTCCTGTCAGCTGTTTGGGGGTTGCTGGGCAGTGTGGTCACCTATATGTCATTAATCTCTAAAAAATTAAATATAATTGTATTGAGTAAATACTGAGGTTGAAACTTAGAATCAGTCAGGTTTTGTTACTACCATTTACAAACTTTGAGAATTAAGAAATTCTCTTAATCTTTCTTTCTTTAATATGGTTACAATGAATACATTTACCACTCTTTTACTTTTGGTCATCAAATGAAATATTATTCCCTAAAAATTTACCACAGAGCTAAAATATAACACACATTTAAACAGTAGCAACTATTTATGAATACACACATACACACACATACATATATATAGATAGATATATACTTAAAGAAAATTTATAGCATATTGATAAGTAACATTTGTTCTTTCTGTATAGAAGTGGTCCCACAAACATAAACTAACTTTGACATCACTGTTATAGCTTGTATTTTTCCCCACAAAGCTTCATGTGCTCATTGATGGGGCTTTGGGTCGTGATTGGATCATGGGGTTGATAGTGAATTATGGGGTATGGTAATGGTTTTAATCCACTGACTGATTTAGCATGGCTTTGAGTATGGATAATGTCAAGGCCCATCTGGGTGTAGATGACACCAACCCAATAGGTTTATAGCCTAAATGGAACAAGAAAGAAAGAAAGAAAAGAGAAAGGCCAGCCAGCTTGGCTACTGCTTACTTCCTGTTGCCATGCCATGCACTGTTTCTCTTCTGCTATGCCCCTTTGTCCCTCCACCCTGTCTTGAGCTAGCCTACTATGGACTAAAACTTATTGTGAGCTAAAAATAACCCTTTCCTCCTTTAATTTGTGGATGTTGGGTATTTTGTTTCAGCAACAAGAAAGTAAGTAAGTTTAAGTTGAATCTTGAATATTCCCATATGTCCATGTGCTATTGTGATGCAGTAGAACCACTGATCTTTGAGGAGGTCTTTACATGACTCACAGCATGACATTACATATAATTTTGTGACCCAGACCCACTCCTCACTGTCTTTTACTTACTGGACATGAAGTGAGTGTGTTTGCTCTCTCTCATACTCCCTATATAACAGACTGCTTCACCACAGATGCAAAATAATAGAGCTCACTGATTGTAGGCTGGAAGCTTTAAAACTGTGAAACAAAATCAATAATTTCCCTTTGCTAGTTGATTATCTTATGTATTTTCTTATGGTGATGGAAAACTGATTAACAAAGCAGGCTAACCAAATTATTAAAGCAAACACAGGTCTTCCCTGTACCATTTCCTTTGCAGTTTTGTAGGTGTGTAGCTTTCTATTTTCTTTCTTTTTTTGGTACCATTCATGTCCTTATACCTCAGTGTTGCTTATTCCTCTGGGATCCATTTGTGTCCTGGTTGTAGGAGCTAATATTCCTTAATTCATTACTAGCAGAAGTGAGGATTTGGAGACAAGACTTTGATGTTTGTTCTTTTCTTTTTAAAATGTGTGAATTAAAATGTCAATCTCATTGCAGCTGCCACAGAGTGAATGGAATGATATCTATCTATTGAATGGTCAGTATATTGGAAATAAAGAAAACACAACAATTTCTGACATGGAGATGCTTTGAAAATGAGTATAAGGATTAACTTCATGTTTCAAGTCCCTGCCAACCCTGGGGACAGTCATGATTCCCAAGTAATGGTTAGGTATTTCTCCAATGTGATTTTTTAAGGAGGGGGGATATTATGCCTAGATATTAGAATCAGATAAAAGACTTTTGGGGATTCAGTAACCTCAGATTCATATTTTTCTCAAGATATACTGCAAACACTAATTTGTGGGCAGCAACTAAAAATAGTTGGCCACAGGGCCCTGAAAGACCAAGCTGTGGGCATTCTACTAAAGCTTAAATGTCAAGAAAAACTTTGTGTTTTTAAAACAAGGATTAGAATAGATTTCAGAAAAGTTGTGATTTCCAGTAAGCAGAAATAACTCTTTATTCTGAATATGAAGTTTTTCTCTATTAGAAGTATAATAAGGCACTTTAGCTCAGTGTCAATTAATAGAAACTGAAAATGCTTACTGACCTTCATTATATGCCAGAGTGTGTACAGCTACTAGTAAACCTTTTATGATTCCTCTGGAATCTGGACAGCTGTACATTGTCTCCCCCAATAGTTAACAATCCAGACAATACAAAGCTCTATATATAGTAACACTAGAGTCAATGACTATGCATTGAACAAACTGTGAGATACTGGCACATAATAAATGATCTCTCCAAAAATCCATCTCAACACCAGTTTATCAAAAGACCATGGATTACTTGTAAAAATTCAAAGCCTCAGTTGCCTTTTCTATAGCAAATAATATAAAATTGTATCAAATTTAATGATGTCAAATTCAGTTACCTACTGGAATTAGTAAACCCTAGAAATCACGAGTACTAACTGACATGGTGTAAATAAATTAACTGTGTTGATTTCTATACATTTAAAATCAGAATTGTGAGATTATGTGCCTCAGATGACTATTTTGAGAGGAGAAAGTACACTGTTGAAAATGCTTACTATCATAAGTACTATGGGACAAAAAAGCACTCAAGACAGCAACATCAGGCATCAGATAGAAATAAGGATCTGGATAAGTGTGAGATTTACACTTGAGAATTCCGCAGATATGGGGACAAGGAAATATCCTATTAAATAGGTAAGTGGTGTACTAATCACTGGTTTTAAAATGAATTATCCTGAGAAAACATGATAATTTACTGAAGAACCACAAGCACTCATTTTTTTACTGTCCAAAATGAGAAATTGACAAGAATCTGTAACACAATAACAAAAGGAAAAGAGTTAATGCCCTTGCCCAACAATAAACAAAGAAGTTTGAAACTTTTGCCAAAACACTCCAATCATCCAATTATCTTTGAATATTTTTTAAGAGGGAGAATCAGCCATGGAAATAAAATTCTTAGAAGTTTAAAAATAGCAGTGTCTTATTAAGGAGTAAGTACCATATCTGTAGGAAGACTGCACACTCAAAATATACATGATATTAGTGAGAATATTGCTCAAATAATATTTCCAACAGTGTTCACTTGGAAAATCTAATCTATAGGTATAAGAATGCTGCTGTATAATGATTTCTGTTTAAAGACACTTACATCTATATTTTTATGGAAGGAAAAATAAATTATGCATGAATGAAGAGAGTAGCTAAATCACATATCATAATTTGAATTATGAACATTAGCTACTGAAAACTATTAAGACTATTAGATCAATATACATTAATAAAGAGAGGAATAAGAAAGAAATATAAGGGAGAGCATGAATAGACAAACCTTATCTTTCTAAACTTAACAAATTAAGAAAATCTTTAAAAAATGTCCCTCAAATTTATGAAAAATGGATTGTTTGTATTTACGGGCTCCTAACATGACTTAAATCTGCAGCTCATGCTTGAGGAATTCATTTATTTTATACTGAGTGATTATTGGATGAAAATGAGATACCTACTCAGATATCTTTGGAATGCCTTAATTCCTTTAGTATCATCATCTTTCACAATTTTTGCAGTCTCTCTTATTGTTTGTATCTAGTCCCCTCAAACAAAATATCATGTGTTCATCAGTAGAACTTTACAGAGGTGACCAGATCATGGGTGTATAACACTGGATTATTCTACTGATGCATTTATAGCTGCGTGCAGTGTTAGAGTGTTAGGAGCTGATGGGAAAATGTGGGTCACTGTGAGTATGGCCTGGAAAGAAAATATCTCTCCTCCCAGTGGGGCTTGATGCATCCTGCCTGCCATTCCATGGACTGTTACTCCTCCACCATGCCCCTCTACTATGCTGCCCTTCTTTGGAACCAGCTGACTATGGACTGAGATCTCTACAAACTGTGATCCAAAAATAAATCTCTCCCTCTTTAACTTGTATCTATTGTAACCCCAGATATTGCATACAATAATCTAAGTATTTTATTCCTTTATCTAGTCTTCCTTATAATCTAAAATGTTATATTTTTAATCCCATTGAGACATTATTGGAATCTCAGAAGGTTAATTCCAAACTGTCACTTTCAATGCAACCCACAATGAGAGCAAAGACACCAAGATATATTCAAGTTAAGGGCAGCCAAGGGGGTCCTAAATCCAATCCCCATGAGGATGAGTGGACAAAGGCCCTGATCCTAGGACTCCTCAGAATTTATTATCTTGTAAAGAAGGAGGTGGCTTCAGGATAAGTGACAGTGAGGCTGGCAGGAATTACATGAGTAACTTGAGCTGTCTAACCAGGTAGGGAGAAAAGCATCTCTGCAAAATGCAGAGATAAGGATATGCAGAAGGATAAGTTTGCATAATTCAATTAAGGTAGCAACTGAAGTGTTTTAGAGGCCTGTGACTTTGATTTCTGATATGTAAATTTTAGTGTGCTGCATAGCTTCTTTACCTTGAGGCTTATGCACAGTTGACATTCCTGGAGTGATGGCTCTACCATCCCACTGTGCTCATATCTTTTACAGAGAGCACACCATGAGAGGAAACAGGAGACTGTCTGATGACATTAGAGATTACATACCAGTACCTCAGCTAGCCTTATTTGCAATGCTTAGAGCCAATTGAAGAGAGAAGGAAAAAACATAGCCAGCTCTGTACGTATCAGTATAAGGAAATAAGTCTCCATATAATCAAAATTGCAGCAGTTGTTCTGCGTTGAAGGGGACTCACTCGTCTCCCACAGAAGAAAGTGACTAAAATACTCTCCACTTTAAATCTGTGATCTTTGGTCTTATATAGGAGTGGAACCCTTATTTAACAATATGATAAAGAAAAGAATATATTGCTTATGCACATATATAATATGTAGTGAGTCTGAGAAATAGGCCAATAAGTCAAATCAATATGTGAGGCAGAATCCTAATGATATTGTTGAATAATTCTGTGTTGAAAGTCAGTTCAATCCTGAGATGTTTAAATAAATCTATCAATATATTTTTGTTTTTACTTTGTTCAAATTTGAGTTGGGTCACTGATACTTCAGATAAATTCATTCTTTAATCTAAGAGGAGATTTAAGACATTTAAAAATGGGTAATGTTGGGGCTGGGGGTTTAGCTCAGCGGCATAAGCGCCTGCCTTGCAAGCAGGCAGTCGTGAGTTCGATCCCCGGTACCGATAAAAAGGAAAAAGACAAAAAAAAAAAAAAAAAAAAAAAAAAAAAAAAAAAATGGGTAATGTTATGGCTAGGTGAGGATTTGTTGGCAGGAAGTACAAATAATACCAGTCAAGTGGCACTGATTTTCTAAATGAAAAGAACACAATGTTATTTTTGTGAGAAGAGGGAAATGATGGAACCAGGAGAGAAGGCCCCGGAGGACTGGATGGCATTGAAATAGATGAAGGCTTTGTAGTGTCATGACTGAATTAGTTCTCTAGATCTAATTTCAAAACTATATTTTTTGTTTTATTCAAAAAGGTATAAAACTGTAACACTTGTTGCCAATTTAAAAGAAATATTTAAATGTCATAGTCACTACAATCTTTTATATGTATGTATATATATATATATATATATATATATATATATATATACTTTTTTTTTTGTCTTTTTTGTTTTTTTATCGCTACCAGGGATCGAACTCATGACTGCCTGCTTGCAAGGCAGGTGCTTATGCCGCTGAGCTAAATCCCCAGCTCCAGTCACTACAATCTTAAGACAATCATATTTGGGGTTTATTTTCCAGGTTCTTCCCAAATGTAATATGATTCTGTACTGAAGAAATTGTCAATTTTTGTTCTTCCTTTTCACATTTCACCATAGCTCATCATATATTTATTTATTTTCTATGTTAAGATAAACCCAAAATAAAATGGAAGTCCATGATTCTTTGGTTTAACTTACCAAAAGTTTTGTTAATATTTTTATGATTTTATAACTACTCTATTACATATTTTATATTTCAATAAATAATATGACAATTAATACTGTCACACAAAATAGTGAAGAAGGGATTTCACTATTTTTTTAGCTCACAGTCACTCTGTAAATATTTTCAATCTAATTAGTCACTTTTAAAACACCAACTGTTTTTAGTTAGATAAATCATTTTCATTTGTGCCACCACCATATCATGATGACAAAAATATATTTGACATAAGGAGAATTAAATGCATTTTGCAATAATGTTCTAACAACTATATTTATGAAACAAAATATTCTTAAAATATATCTGATATTCTTATCAAGTTTCCATAGATTTGTGTTAGAAAGTGTTAATTCTCTATTAGTTTTTTGAAACTCTATATCATTTCTATCCTTTTGTTTTATTTAGTTTTGTTCTTTGAATAAAAAATGTAAAAATATATCTTAGTAACTCACATACTACAATTAGCGACACAATTTTATATCACTTGGATCTGCTTATAAATGTTTTTGCAAATATTACACAATTGAGATGTCTTATAATCTGAAATATGATCTACCACTATTATAGAAAGAATGATAATAAACACTTACATAGCTCAATAAGATATTCCACACAGTTTTGTTTGATTTGGTTTGGTGTTTGAGACAGGGTCTCACTATGTATTTCAGACTAGCCTTGAGCTCATATTGATCTTTCTGTTTCAGCTTCCTGAGTGCTGAGATTACAGGTGTGTGCCACCACACTCAGCCCATTCAAGCACTTGTAATTGCATTTTGCAGTGTTGTTCCTTAAAACCATCCCGAATGGCAAATATGACTATTGATCAGTTTCTCTAGATGTGAACATGGAGGCTTAAAAACATTTATTTGATATATTCAAGGCCTTACAGCTAGGGAGTGGCTGACTCATCACACATTTTTTCTGTTAAACTATAGAGTTGAGAGCTGAGAAGAGAGAAATGAATTTAACTTTTTGATCCAAAACCTATAACCTGTGATTACAATATAGTAACATATTTATGTTCCTTTGTGAAATTCTTAATAACTTTATTTAAACTTCAGATCAGGGTAAGAATTTTGTACTACTCCACTGAATTCTTTGGATGTTATGTTACCAACCAGGATTTTATGACAGTTTCGGTGAGGGCTCTTTCATCACAGTGATGCATTTGTCTTTACTTTCTTTCTTGTGTTCTTGTCTTTAGATGTTTGTTGCCCTGTATTCTCAGTTTCATGATCACTGTATGTCACTTTCCTAACTTTCCCTCATTATTCCATTCATCCTCCTGTCCCTGGATAATCCTCACCTGCTTGCTGTTTAATCTCATGCTTTTATGCCTATTTGTGCTGTGAACTCATTGTGACTGAGTGAATTATGTCCCCTAAAAAGATCCCAGTTTCTACTCCTGAGCACCTCTGAATGTGAACTGTTTGAAAATAAGGCTTTTGCTGATGTAATTAAGTTAAGCATCTCAAGATGAGATCATCCTGGATTTAGGGTCAATTTTAAATTAATGATTCATGTTCTTCTAAGAAGAGAAAGAGACACAAAGAGAGGGAAAATAAAAAGAAAGTAAAGAAAGAAAGAAAGAAAGAAAGAAAGAAAGAAAGAAAGAAAGAAAGGAAGGAAGAAAGAAAGGAAGGAAGAAAGAAAGAAAGATGAAGATGCAGTAATATGTCCATAACTAAAGAAATTCTACAATTTCTAGCAGTTACCAGAAACTGGAAGGGAAATATGGAACAAATTCTTCCTCAAAGCCTCCAGAAGTAGCCAAATCTATTCATATGCTGATTTTTGCACTTTAGTTGCTAGAAATATATGCAAATGATTCTCAAATATGTATCTTTAAATATGATCTATATTCCTAGGTATAATTTGAAAACTTTACTGTCTTTTCAAAAATACTGTTTGGAACTTGGAAAAAAAAACTCAGTATTTTATCTATCAAAAGAAATTATGCCTGGTGTGGGAGTGCATGTCTATAATACCACCACTCAAGAGACTGGGGCAAGAAGATTCTCACAAATTCAAGGCCAGACCGTACCAGATAGTGAGTTCAAGGCTAGCCTGAAGTACATAGAGAAACCCTGTCTCAAAAGAAGAAGGATAGAAGAAGACATTATGAAGTGCTATTCAACCCAACCTAGATATTCTTAATTTTGTATATACCAACTTACCCAGTGAATGCTTCCACCTCCTACAACTGTAAGTATTCCAGACATTGAAAGGCATGGTCCACATGTAATTCTGTGTAACACTTTCCCAAAGCATAGCAACATATCTCCAATTCCATTTTTACTCAAAACTTTGAAAAACTTTTAATTTCTTCATCTTCCTGCCCTCTCTTAACGACATATTTCTGCAATATTTTCCTCATTTTTTCCAGTAGTCCCTTCCTTGGTAAACTAAAAGTATTTTTGTTTCATTTAACCACAAATCCACCAACAAAATCCTTGATTGGTATTTTTTTTAAATCACAATTTTGGTCACTTCTCATCCAAACACATTTACCCTCATTCTTCCAGATACTAGTATATATTTCTGTCATTCTTACCAGAAACCTAAGTGAAACCCTGGAACTCTGCTAAGTCTTGTCTGTCTCAGTCTGAGTCTTCGGTCTCTAGACCCAAGCAAATTTCAGATTTTCATCTACAGTGAACTATTATGAGCTTTAAAATCACACCACACTTAAATTGGAATCACATCTAACTATAATTGTCTTTATCATCCTCCTAGATGGGTAATAACATACCACCTTCTATATCTCAGACTAAATGTTACATTCCAAGGAGGAGAGATGATTTGTTTTATATCCTCTCAACCAACTTATTGTAGTCAGAGGTTGTACATAAAATAATTAGAATCAGAACATGGAATTTGTAATATTTTATGATGGTCACCCAGAGTTAACACAAGAAACTGCAGGAAATCTATCCACATCACCAAAGACATAGACTATTTAGACAAAGGCCTGAATCCTACATCAGTCCTGCATCAGTCCAGATGAAGACCCATGACAGAGTTGAAGAACCCATGACAGTGCCTCCCACAAGTCCAACTGAGGCCTAGAGCCCATAAGAAGGACTCAAGCCAGTCTTCTTAACCAATCTACACTGGAAAGGCCCATAGGTCAGAGGTGAATCCTTAAAAGTCTATGCCAGTGGGGTGAAGGAGCTGTGCTGGTAGGCTGAGGATTCTATTTTGGAGTCAGGAAGTCATGCTCATAATAAAGACCCCGGCTGTCCTGAAAAGCGTCACAGTCATCCTCAGTGACATCCTCAGTGACACAGAGGTCCAAAGCTCCTCTGATGATGAGAACAGTCAAGGACATGCCAGAAAGTCAGTGTGACTAGTTTGGCTTGGAGATTAAATGGCACATGTCTTCGCCTCTGGAGCCAGAAAGTGATGCATGATGTAAGCACCAGGGCTCCCCCAAAGTGAACCACAACCACTATCACCAACAAGGTTGAGCTCCTCTGATGACAATGGCCAAACTCACACTGGGGATGCTAGTCATGAGGAGTTCCTTCGGGAGAACCAATGGTTCAAATAGCATCACATAGGAGAACCCACAATGCCTCACTTATCTTCTCTACATCTCTGTTTATCCTGGTAACTTTCCTCAGGTGGACCATCTATACTCAGCATCGTGCTGAATTAATTCAATTGGTGTTAAGTTGACCACCAACTTAAACCATAACGTAACTGAAGTTTACTTACTATATTTTCACCTAGTATTATTTCTTAGAGGCCCTTGAGAACTCTGTCCTTGTTTAGGTGACTCCAGGATGAAGGTGGATCTAATCCTCTATAACAGGAGACAACACCTATCTTCTCTAATGTGCTTCATTGTGTTATTGCCAACTCTAAGTCTTGCAAAAATAAGTCATGCCATTGAATTCATGTGGAAGACATGCTCTCTGTAGGTATGCAAACCATGAATATACCACTCAGTGTCTGTGCAACCATGAGGCTTTGATCTGCAGGAGTTATTGGAAATGTCAGCTTCCATTTCAGAGCCATCATTGGAAACTCTATTCTGATAAGACAGCATGGAGCCAAGGACCCGAATGAGGTGTATGCTGGAGCTACAGTTAGCTGTTGATAATCCATTTTCCATCTGCTTCATCGCAATGGAAGGTGCAGGGATGCTCTGCTCTGGAGAGACAGTGCTTGTGTGTTTCTATCATAGGAAAACTTATTAACACAACTAAAGGGAAATACAATAAAAACAATTATTCAAAAACCAATTTCCCTGGCCAGTTCTTTGTATCCTATGGCCTCTATCACAGATATTTTATTTTAAGTAAGAACTTTTCTACGCCTAACATCTTATGCTGCTGCTCCTTGAATTGAAAGCTGAGAAAACCAGTCACCTGGCTGTACTGATGAAGAGACTCTATCTGTAATCTTGTGGCTTTCATCTCCAGTGGATTAGAATGCTACTTGTTTATGAAGCCAAGTTCTACACTTCCACTAATGGCACATTCTCCTTCAGAATAAAAATAAAAAAAAGTCTTATTTAATTTTTGGTAGAAGACAAAGTCAGATATCCAGGGAAAATAGGCCACAAAATGCAACATAGACAAATCTAGACAGGGAATTTTATTTAGAATTAAATCAGAGTTTCAAATGAAAAGCTCATTCCATTTTTTCCCCCATCAGCTTATGTTAAATTATGAGGAGGAAGGAGACTTAAGTCTTGACCATAATATTAAAATTAATCTGACTTTTATTTTTTGGTACTGGAACCAAACTCATGATTTTGCACTTGCCAGGTAGGTGCTGTGCCACTGAGCTGTATTTTTGGCACTGACACTTTTTAGCTATCAAGTTTTCCTTTGTTAAATTTTGAGCTTCTTTTTTCTTCAGTCTTAACATGGTGACAATGATCCAAGGTTTTTCTTTTCTTTCTAAAATGTTAGACATTTCTAATTTAATAATAAATTTGAAGAGACAATACTAATTAAATGATAGTACATATGCCAGTTGATAGATTTTATTGCCATTATAAAATATTTGTAATTCATCTTCATACATTATGATTTAAATATTTTTCTTAGGATTCCTTTTAGTTGCTTATATATCCTTAATTATGTCCATAGTGTCCTATTCTTCCGTCATAGGATCATCAGTCTCCCAGTAAATGCTCCCTTAGTTTCCTGAATTCCCCATTAGAGAAACCATCCCTTTTAAAGACAAAGAATTTCATTATCTTACACATCAATCCATCATCAGTGTCTTGCAGAATATTAGGCATACACACTCAATGCTTCACTTTGGAATAAAAGAATAAATAAACAAATAAACATATAAATGTACAAAAGTTTCTAAGTAGAGGAGCACAGAATAACATGGCCATAAATGTTGTTTTATTTTTGGCATTCAATTACTATGGAAATCAGTATAGAGATTCCTCAAAAAACTAATCTAGACATTTCATTTGACCCAAACATTCTTCTTCTAGGAGGCTTCCTGAGAAAATTAAAGGCATGATATTATACGTATTCCCATGTTTATTGCAAGACAACTCATAAGAGTTAAATCTCGAAAGTAGTCTATATGTCCAACAACAGATGAATGGATAAAGAAAATGTATTATTTATGTACAACAGAGGACCTCTCTGCCATGGAAAGGATAAACATGATATATTTATAGGAAAATGGATGCATCTTGAGATGATAATGTTACGTGAAATAAATCAGAACACAAGTTTCAATATTGCATGATTTCTCTTATATGAGAAAGCCAAAAATAAATAAAGAACAAAACAAAAGATAATAGGAAATAAGGAGGTAGATGTGTAAAACAGAAGTAACCAAGTAGGGCAAGTGAAAAGGTGATAAAGAGAGAAAAAAGATGTGCTATGTGTATGTACCAACTTCTCATGATAAATGTGGTCATTATGTACTGCAAACAAAGAAAAATAAAAAATTTAAATAAAAAAATAAACTTGGAAAACCATTAAGCTTGGATTAATGACTCATCATTAAATACGTATCCTGATAGAGCTATTCATCAGTTAGTAACCAACCAGTCCTCTTTCCTTATCCATACTAATGCATGTGCTGCTGCTTTAATGTCAAAACGTCAAAGGAACGCTGGCCAGTGGCCTTCACTGGGTGGTGTCATCACTTTCTAGTTTAATGTAACTCCAGTGCACATTGACTTATGAGCCACGGCTGCTGCTGCTTTCCTGGTGTGGTCTTGTGAGTAGATCAAGTGATAAGGCTTCATTTTAGTGATTTGTTCCTAAAATGTTGGGCAAGAATGTTTTCACCACAGAGCCTCGCTCCAACAAATGAGCTAATATTCATAGAGCACCTCCAACACACTAAGTACAATGGACATGTCGAGTGTCATTATGTGTGAAGCCAACACTGTGGAATGCTATGGAGAGGAAATTGTTCAAGAATGTTTTGCAGAGGGCTGTGCTGAATGAAATGGAGTGGTGGCTCCTTCTAGAATGCAGTGGGTTACATCAGGAAGGCAAGGTTTCTCCAATAGCTGGAAATACACCCCCCCAACAGTTATAACTTTGAGAGAGGTTGTGACTAAATACAAACGTGATTGTTAAGTTCTGTCTGTGGCCTGTTTTCCTTATTTTTGACTAGGGAACGACTACTAAGGAACTAGGATATAATAATAAGAACAGCGACCATACAGAAGAAGCCATTGGCTTCCTAATACAGATACTTAAGGCATTCCACTTGTCTGATAGAAATTTTCTTCCCTTATCTCAATCCAGTTCTCCCTTGTAGTCAGGACATTGGTTTCTACAGCTGTGACCAGAAAAGACAAAGCAGAACCCAATTTGCAACATTTCCCCCTTGCTTCCTGATTTTATGTTCATTCTCTCTCTCTCTCTCTCTCTCTCTCTCTCTCTCTCTCTCTCTCTCTCCCTCTCCCTCTCCCATTCTCTCTCTCTCTCTCTCTCTCTCTCTCTCTCTCTCTCTCTCTCTCTCTCTCTCTTTCTCTCTCTCTCTCTTTCCCCAAAAGTTCTTTCAAGTTCCTCCAACTTGTGAGACACAGTCCTAGCTGGAGAATGGATGGGTAAGTAATTGCAAAAGAGCTCTTTTCTTCCTGGTACATTCTATTCTATGGGAGTCTAGTTCTTTTTTTAAGTACACATGTTTGTCTCTAAATTGAATCATGGGTTCAAGGAGACATAAGTACATTTTGACCCGTAGAGAGTTCAGAATATATTATTTAACATGTGAGCAAACCAAGGTGTTTATGTGGGTGTATTGATACCAGTAATACTTACCACTAATATGCTTACTCATACTTACCACTAATAGTGAGAGGATCTGACTATGGTCAGGGAGATCATAGTGAAGCTACTAATCCTTGTTTACTATGAGGCCTAGGTTTGGAATAGGTATGTTTGTTTCAAACTTCTATATTAAAAATCATCTTTACCTTAATGCTAAAATACCAAGTTTCGGGGATAACGTCATCACATGATACCTACCCCCAGGACTTTTGATGTGCAGTCGTCTACAGACTTTTTAATCTTTTCTTTATATTCTTTGATACTGATGGGTGCTCCTGGGACATTCTCAGTGAGATACTCCTTTTTTTTTTTCCCAATTTCAGCTTTTGATTTTATTATACATGTTTACAGTCTAGGATAATCATCACAGGCAGTTTGTACATGTACAAAAGACTTCTTAATTTTTTTTCTATTTTCTGATTTTGAGACAAGATCTCACTAGGTTGCTAAAAGCTGAGTCCTAACTTGCAAACTTCCTGCCTCAGTTTTTCAGAATGCTAGGATTACAGACATGTACTACCCCATCTAGTTTAGATTTCAGAGCTGTCCTTTGTTCACTGCAGATTATAGAAACTTGTCGTTGTATTTTCTGTTTGTTTTTGTTTTCAAGACAGAGTCTTGATATGTGGACTGGCTTAGCCTCAGATTTGCTGTCCTCTTGCCTCAGTCTAAGATGCTGTTCTTCTTCATGAACATCTACAAAGAGGATCCACCCAGAAATTATGTGTCCCAATATTTCAATTGCTTGTATTTAAACTTCATTTTCCTCTCCATAACCTAATCCAGTTTTTTCAATTAGTACTTACAAGCTCTATGGCTCTGAAATTTTGATTTCAAACACAAAAACCTGTGATAAACATGCTAACTGATACTGGCAGCCACATTGGCAATTTTTAAATTCCATTTTCACTGCAGTTCGTTGAACTTACTACTTAGTTTACTTACCATTAAGAAAATTCTGTCATTATCTAGTTAACATTTTATAGTCAGTCATGAAAAACTACTTACTTACACAATTGCCTTATATGATAATTCCTCTGTCTGACTCCCTTTATTTTGTCTTATTGATCTATCAAAATTTAACATTCTACCTATTTTTCGTATTGCCAAAAATAACCAGTGAAAAATACATAACTGTACTATCCAATCTTTGAATTTATGACCACAAAATACATGAGAACTCAGTATTTCCTGGAAATCCTACAAGTCAATTCACTTTCTCATTGTCTTCTTGTTATTGTCTTGCCCCTTATTTCAATGAGTATTAATAAGGAAACTCTCCAGTCTACCCACTACCAAATTTATCAAGGATCCTGTGTATATGCCAAAGCATTCATCTTCCATTCCAGCACCATTAAAGTGCTTTCCATTCCTATTTAAGGACAATCCTTAAATATGTATACTGCTTCTACAATTGTGACATATGCAAGAAAGTAGTTACAAAATCATTCCTTTTCCTGTGTTGTTGATTTACGGTTTTCTACTGTATTTGCCTATTCCAGTGTAAATCTGCCATAATGCATTACATCAAAATTAAACAGTGAAGTGCCTCAGGCTGTGTTTTCATGAAGTGTCTACAAGTATCCAACTAAGTTTTGTTCCTTTATTATCATAACTCTGTGTGGCCTACACTCCTTTCTTCTCTCCATCTTACCTTTCCCCTTAAACCCACTCTCTTCAAACTTCCTTTGTTCATATTCATTTGCAAGAACACTTTCTACAGGGGATCACCATCTTGCTAAACTCAAGTGTCAACTCTGAGTTCTACTTGAGCTTCCAGCAACTTATACAGTAGTCTTTTTGTTCAGCTGCATTCTGAATCATTCTTTGAGGTGTCTTTCTAATCTGTGATGACAGCCATTTTTTCAGAGTGAGATGAAATCTCAATGCTATTTTAACTTGCATTTCTCAAATGACCAGAGATGGTGAACATTTCTTTATGTATTTATTTGCCATTTGTATATCTTCATCTGAGAACTGTGTGTTCACCTCAGATGCCCATTTTTGGAGAGGGTCTTTGGATTTGGAGGGCTTGATGTTTTTCAATTCTTTATATGTTCTGGATATAAGTCCTTTGTCTGAGGGGTTGCTGGCTAAAATTATTTCCCATTCTGTGGGTTTTCTTTTCACTCTGTTGATGATTTCTTTTGAAGTATAGAAACCTTTCAATAATATGAGATCCCAGTTATTGATTCTTTGAAGTGTTTCTCATGCAGTTTGAATTTTGTTCATGAATTCTTTGCCTGCCCCATGTCTACAAGACTTTTACTTAACTTGTCTTCCAGTAGATTTAGTATTTCTGTTCTAATATTTAGATATTTGATCGATTGAGACTTTGGTTTTGTGCTTATTGATAGGCTTGGATCTAGTTTCAATCTCCAGCATGTGGAGAGACAATTTTTTCCAATTCTGTGTATTAAAGAGGCTATCTTTCTTCTGGTGAGTATGTTTATCCCCTTTGTCAAATATCAGGTGGTGGAGTGTCTTTGTAGTTGTGCTTGCATCTTCTAATCTGTTCCATTGATCTTAAGGTCTATTTCTTTGCCAGCACCATGCTGTTTTTATCACTGTGGCTTTGTAGTATAGTTTCAAGTCAGGAATTGACTTCAAAGAAAAGCCTCTTTCCTTGTCTTTGTTGCTAAGAAGTGCCTTTGCTATTCTACGTTACTTCAGTTTCCAAATGAATTTTAGGAGTGTTTTCTCTAGATCTGTCAGGTGTGTTAATGGTATTTTGATTGGGATTGCATTAAATCTGTATAACAGTTTTGGGAGTATGGCCATTTTCACAATGTTGGTTCTTCCTAGTCAAGAGCAAGGAATAGCTTTCCATTTTCTAATATTCCCTTCAGTCTCCTTTTTTAGCATTGCATAATTTTCAGCATAGAGGTATTTACATTCTTAGGTTGATTCCTAAGTATTTCATTTTTTAAGATGTTATCATTAAGGGTTATATTTCCATAATTTCTCTCTTGGTGAATTTTTTTGTTTTTGCACAGGAATGCTATTGATTTTTGAGCATATATCCAGCTACACTGCTGAATTTGTTTACCTGTAGTAGCCTTTAATGGAAGTTTTTGGGTCTTCTCTATAGAGTATCATGTCATCTGTAAATATTGATAATTTAACTTCTTTCTTTCTTATCTTTATTCCTTTTATTTATCTCTTTTGTCTTATTGCCCTGGCTACTGTTTCCAGAACTATACTGAATAGGAGTGGTGAGAGTGGACATCCTTGTTTTCCTGATTTTAAAGTGAAAGCTTTCAGTTTTGTCCATTGAGTATAATGTTGGTTGTTGGTTTGTCATAGATGGCCTTTATAAGTTTGAGGTGGACACCATGTATTCCATGTTACTGAAGGGCTTTTATCATGAACATGTGTTGGACTTTATTGAAATCTTTTTCTGCATCTATTGAGATGGGCATGTGGTTTTTGTTTTTGGCTCTGTTAATGTGAGGTACTACATTTATTGATTCCTGCATTTCTGGGATGAATCCCACTTGGGCATGATGTATACTCTTCTTGATGATTTGCTGCATTCTATTTGTCAATATTTTATTGAGAATTGTTGCATCAGTGTTCATTAGTGAGCCTGGCCTATAGTTCTCCTTTTTGGTTGATTCTGTCTCTGGTCTTGCTATGAGAATGATACTTCCCTCCAGGAATGATATAGGGAGGACTGATTCCTTTTCAAATTCTTTGAAGAGTTTAAGGGGTATTGGCATCAGATCTTCTTTAAATTTCTTGCAGAATCTGGCTGTGAACCCATTAGGACCTGCGCTTTTCTTTGTTAGTAAATTTTTAATTACATTTTCAATTTCACTAGCTGATTTTGGATTATTTAAAATTGCTTTATTTTCTTGGTTGAGCTTTGGTAGTGCAGACATTTCTGTGCATTTCCTCTGTGCAATCTGTGCATTTCCTCTGTGTTTTCCACTTTATGTGAGTAGAGATTTTCAAAGTAGGTGTTCATGATCTTTTGAATTTCTATGTGATCTGTTGTAATTTCCACCTTTTCAGTCCTTATTGTGTGAATTTGTTTTTTTCTTTCTTTTTCTTTATGAGGTTAGCTAGAGATTTGTCAATTTGTTTATTCTCTCAAAACACGCTTTTGATTCATTTTTTTTTTTTTTTAGTTTCAATTGCATTGATTTCTGCTCTAATCTTTACAATTTCCTCTCTTCAATGAGCTTTGGGTTTAACTTGCTCTTCTTTTTCTAGAAGCTTGAGATGTAGCATTAGGTTGTTTATTTGTGCTCATTCTGTTTTCTTGATATGACTATTTATTGCTATATATTTCCCTCTTAAGATTGCTTTCATTGCATCCCACAGGGTATAGTATGTTATTTCCACATTTTCATTGAATTGTAGGTATTACTTTATTTCTTCTGTAGTCCACTGGTTGTTCAAAAGGTTGTTGTTTAATTTCCATGTATTTATGTAGGTTTTGCAATTTTTTTGCCATTAATTTCCAATTTCATTGCACTATGGTCAGATAGTATGCATGGGATAATTTTAATACCTTTGCAGTTACTTAAGAATGTTTTATGGGGTAGTATATTGTCTATTTTGGAGAATGTCCCATGTGCATCTGAGAAGAATGTGCATTCTAATGTGGTTGGGTGGAACACTCTGTAAATATCTACTAAGTCCAATTGCTCACAGGTATGATTCAGTGCTACTATTTCTTTGCTGACTTTTTGTCTAGTTGATCTATCTTTTTGTTAAAATGGGCTGTTAAGTTGTCCTGTTATAATTGTGTCCTTGTGTATTTGGTTTTTCATGCCCATAAGTATCTGTCTTATATATTTGGATGCACCTGTATTTGGAGCATATATACTTATAATTGTTAGTTCTTCCTCTTGAATTTTTCCAAAAATGAGTATGTAGTGACCTTCTTTATTTCTTTTAATAATTTTAGGTTTGAAGTTCTTGTACTCTGCCAATAGAACAGTTACCACTGCTTTTTTCTGGGTTCCTATTGCATGGAATATTGTTTTCCATCCTTTGACTTTTAATCTATTAGTTTCCTTTTGGGTCAGATGTGTTTCTTGTATAGAGCATATTATGAAATCCTGTTTCTTGATCCGTTCTGTCAAACTATTTCTCTTGATAGGTGAGTTGAGGTCACTTACATTTATGGATATCATTGATATGTAATGGCTCGACTTTGACATGTTATTTTCCAGTTTTTTGCTTTCTGTTTTTCCCTTTGTTTAATTGCTTGTCCTACCTGGTGCTTTCTTTCTCTTGTTGTTCTGGGGATTGTGGTCATTTTTATCTCTATCTAGTATGCCTTTCAATAGGGTTGGTTTAATGGATGTGAATTTCCTCAGTTGTTCTTTGTCATGGAAGTATCTTGTTTCTCCATTAAAGTTGAGTGAAAGTTTTTCTGGGTACATCAGTCTGGGTTGAGAGTTGTTTTCTTTCAGGGCTTGAAATACCTCACTCCAACCTCATCTTGAATTGAAAGTTTGTGCTGAAAAGTATGACATGATTCTAATGGGCTTTCCTTGATAGATGAGTTGTGTCTTTTCTCTAACTGTTTTCAGTATCTGTTTTATGCTATATATCTGAGACCTTAATTTTTATATGCCTGGGTGTAGATTTATGTTGGTTGTGACTATTTGGCATTCTATATGCCTCACTTATTTGCATATCAGACTCTTTCTCCATATTTGGGAAATTTTCTGCTATTATGGTTATGTCATTTCCATTGACTCCTGCATCTTCACTGCTGCCTATTAATGTTATATTTTTATTGCTGGATTGTCACTTCATGCTGCTTTGTTATTTTTAAAAGTTCTATTCTTTCATGATTGCTAATTGTGAACCTGTACTCAAGATATGAAATCCTATCCTCAGCTTCATTTCAATGATTTTGCCAGCTCTGAATTGAATTTTTTATTCCTTGGATGTATCTTTGAGTTTGTTTCATGAATTCTGCTTGTTTTCTATATAGTTCTTTCAAGGTCTCAATCAGTTTCTCATGCACCTATACTTTTTTCTGTATTTCTTCTTTAGCTGTGCTCAGCAACTCCTTTACTAAGGTTGTTATTTCTATCTTTACATGGGCGAGTACTTCTAATTTGATTTCTTATATATTTTCATGTAGTTGTTTTTTTTTTTATTTCACTCACTATCTTCTCAGATATTTTTGGTGTGTTACTTTTGAATTCCTTTATTTCAGTGTCTGCTGTACTTGCTCCTGGTGGACTAGATGTTTGAGATGGGATTTTGCTTTTTTTATTTTGCCATTTTCCTCATTCAAGTTAATATTTAGTCCTTCAACCCCACTAGTGTCAACTGTTGGTAGTGTGTATTTTGGGGTCCTAATGTAAGGTTGATGTTTGTCCAATTGCTGTGTCCAATAAGCAAGAGGTGGGCCAGTCACCTGACTTCCCACTGCAGGGTCTGTGGGGTGAGCCCTATATTCTTCTTGGGCTGACAAGCCTAGTACTATTGATTTAGGTCAACTTTTAGTTCTTGATTTTACTTTATATCCAGTTTACTCCAGGTCACCAAATCTCCCTGTCTATAGTGTTTGTGTTGACTGAGGCCCTACTGTGTCCCTATTGTGTGCCTGTGTGTCTCATAAGTCCTTTTGATTTTATCCAAGTTGGGGGAGTCCTTTTTGGCATACTCCTCACTCTGCTTAATATTTTCTGTGTGTAGGAAGGAGTCACCCATGCTCTTGTCAGACTCACCAAGGTCTTACAGTTAGTTGAAGGGAGCTTTACTACTGGCCTATTTACCCACTATTTCTATTTTGGGGGCATACTCACCACACTGACTGAATCTGCCAAGATATTCTGTTTGCGTGAGGCAGTCACTGAATCTCCCCTCAAGCTAGCAAAGTTAATCAGCTGTAGTCCAAGGTTCTGGGAGAAAGAGTGGGAGTTCTGGCTGGAGTTCCCTGGTCCAGCAAGGTCATCTGTGGAGACAGTGGGAGTTGCACAAGGGACTCAGGTCTAGGCTGGCCCCTTGTGTGCCTCTGGCTGGAGTTCCCCCATCCTGTGAGGTGATCTCTGGAGCATTTGAGTTCTTTCCAAGATTTGGCTATTACAAATGTTGCTAATATAAACATGTCTTTAAATATAATCTGCATGTTGAACATAATCTATCTTTATGCACTTTTTCAAGCTTCAAGCTTAAAAATACCACTTGTCACTCACTAGCCCCTAGCAATTAGAGTGAATCTTTCATGTATATCTCTTCCAAAACATGGGTCTTGATTTTTCCTCTCCAAGTTTTTTTTTTTTTTCTACTCCTACTATTCTTCATTGTAGCAATGAAAACCAACATGTACTCAGCTACTTGGGCCAACCTTCTTACTGTCACTTTTAATTTTTCTCACTCTTCCCTGTCTTGGTTACTTTTCTCTCGTTGCTGAGACAAAATGCCTGGTTCCCAAACTTAGGGAAGGAAAGATTTATTTCTTACAATTCTTGGAGCTTTCAGTCTATACTCAGCTGGTTCCATAGCAGGATGGCATGAATGCCAGCCATTGGTGGCCACCCCCAAAAGAATGCATGAATATGGCAAAAGAGGAAAGACACACCTTCTGCCCCACCTTTTCACTGTAGGTCATCTCTGCTCCAGGGCAGGTGCAGAACTCACATGGTTAATCTCAGCACTAGATAACAAACCAATCACAAAAGCTAGATTTAGTGGCATCCATGATTGCATCCTAACATGAACACAAAAGCTAGCATTTCCATATCATTAGTCTGGCTATTTTAAAGTCTTATAAGTTAGGTCTCAAAATATAAACTGAATAATTATCCTCACTATAATGGTAGTATATTTTTCTGTAACCAATACTGATATAAAGGTTTCTGAAATGGTCTTCCACCTTGCATGTCTCCCCACTATAGTCAACTATGCTCAGAGCAGCCAGAGTAAACCTGAAGAAATTTGTAATAGTTCTTACAACTCTTCTCCAAACTGTGCAACAGCTTTCCATACTATTCTTAAAATTATAACATATTTATACATTTACATATATGCACATAAATTAAATAGCATGTAAACTATGTATTTTAAAATATTAAAAATACTGTAATATAAATTGTATTAAAATATATATGCTTATTTAATAGGAAAATTAAATAAGTGTACTCTGTCAAAAAGTACTGCATCCCCTGGCTCTTATGTTTCTGTTCAATTTTATCTCCTGTCTCTTTAGATCCTTGGTCTTTTTCTTGTTCATCAAACATATCAAACTCAGTCTTACTTCAGTGATTTTAGATTGAGACCGTTTTTACCAGATAGATCTTTATATGCCTCTTTTCATTAATGCATGACTTTTCTCAAAATTCACCTTCATAGAGAGACTGTGTTTGACTGTCCTATCAAAATCAAATGCTTTTTCTAGTCATTCACTATTGTTGCAATGTCTTGATTTGTCTCTATATTATTTACATGAACTGCCATTGTACTATAGGATTATTTCTTCACATTCTTCCTAGCAATGAGTCCCAAGCTAATGGGACTTATTTATATGTAATTTTATTTTTATTTTTTCTACTGTGTAGAACAATGCCTGCAAGGTGGCATTTTCTAAACACACATTCATTGACTACATTACTCGGTGAATCTTAATATTTATTTCATTCAATGCATTATATTGAGAGTAACTTCTATGAGCATGCACAAAGCAAACTGATTTATGAAACTGTGCATGTGTTATGTCTTTTCAATATCTTGTTTCCAGATTGATTTTCTGATTTTCCAACTTATTTTTTTAAAGCACAATTTATAACCCAGAATGTTATAAAATCAACTTGGTGACTGTGACCAGTACTTTTAAAAATGAAACAAAATTTTAAAAAATTAGGATATTATTCATACTATAATGTTTCATAAAATGTTTCATTTACTTCACAGAGCATTTTAGTAATACATATGTGTATGTTATATAATGAAAAATAATGAAATGAAAATAAATATTTTTATTAAGACTTGTCAAAAAAAAAATTTTGAGCCCAGCTGTGTTGGTACATACCTGTAATCCCAGCACTTGAGGGACTGAGGCAGGAGGATTGCTGTGAGTTCAAGGCCAGCCTGGGTTACAAAATGAGTTCAAATCCAACCTGAACTGCATAGTAAAACCCTGTCTCAAAGAGACAAAAAAATAAATAAATAAATAAATAAATAAAGTTCAGATCATGAATATTCTGATCAGATACCACCACGGCAGCAAGACATAAGACATAACAACTTTTTCCCTTTCCCAGGTTTACAGTAAACTCACACCAACTCAGACATTTTGAACGCAGTGAGATGGTGAACAGCAGTCATTCAGATGTTGTTACTGTATTAATGGATAAACTAATATCCAATATCCTGTTCTCTCTGAAGACAAGACTACTTCAAACATCATCTGAACTTGTCCTGAGATTCTTTTTTGCCACTTTTTCAATACATCCTTTATTTAGAAGGATATGAGACTGTTTGGTCACCTTTATGACTAGTTCACTTGAGTTTTTGCAGGCTGGAGATGAGGTACATGGCCTTGCTCCTGGATCTTTTTAGTACATGTCTGCTGTTAGGTCTTCAGAAAGAGTCATCGCAGCCTACTTTGCCACAACCTCTATTTTGAGGGTCCTCCGAGGAAAACAAGACTGCTCTACCTCTCAAATTATGGGTTTTTAAAGTACTTTTTCCCATTAGTCAGATATTGACTGAAAATGGTTCTTTTTCACATTTCCCAAACTTGACTTTCTGAAGAGGATCATTTGACATCCATTCCAAATAAAGCTATTCTGAGGTAAGTTAGAAGAAATAAAGATAGGTGAAAAGGAAACTATATTTCTAAGGCATGATCAAAGTTGTCCATACCTGGACTCCATATCCTTGCTCCTTAGGCTTATGATGAAAATGTGAGACCCTGCTTATCAAATCCTCAATTCCCTGAAGGTTGAGGAATGAACTGAGTCATGTCCAGATTTGTAACAGGGACCTAGACACTAGACATGCAGATGCCCAGTGGTTAACTAAAAACAGGATAAAAGTTGGCATCACACTTTGTACAGTGTCCAATTCTATATCCCCTTAAGTGCTTCCTAGATGTCTTCAAATTTACAATCACATAAGGTTCCAGAAAAAGCAGATCTTTGTAGATCATTACTTCCTCTAACAAGAGCAATTACCCGGTGACAGCGACAGAGGCAGCCTCTCTTTCAATCAACAGCAGTTCTGTCATGGGAAATGAATTGCCCTTCAAGACATAGAATTCTTCCAGAGTTACAGAAGCACAGCTGAGACAATAACTAACTGGACCCTGGCCCTTAAGCTCATCCATAAAAGCTGGTCTTGCATTTTTCTTCAGTGAGTGGGGCAGTCTGAACCTATTTATCATAGTGTGACTTCACTCGGTGTTCACACCGGAGTCTTTCCTTTTTCTTTACTTTTTTATTTTCCTAATAAATTTGCCCATAACTTTCATTAACACTTCTGAAATTCTTTTGCTGTGACAAGAGTCAAGAACCTATTTGGCAAGCTGTGTGTGGTGGTGCACACCTGTCATTCCAGCAATTGGGAGGCTGAGGCAGGAGGATCATTGTGAGTTTTGAGATCAGCCTGTGTTACAAAGTGAGCTCAAGGCCAGCCTGAACTACAAAGCAAGACTGTCTCAAAAAGACCCCCCTCCCCGCTGCCGCAAAAAAAGAATGTACCTCGCAGTATGAGTTCAGACCCCCATCTCCACTTTGGGACAGACTCTGTTCAAATTTCTATTCCCAAACTTTCAAGAAAGTTCTACAAGATATATGGCTGTATTCCATGCAATTTTACTCTTGTGTAAGAGACTAAAACATGTTAACATTTGTTAAGCAATTATTGTGTGGTAGGATACAATGTATCTGTGAAACAACAGATACAATGTAAATAACACTGTTTTGTTTTACGGTTTTGTCTTACAAGATTTTGAAGTCAGATTTTACATAAATTCAGAATTCTAGCTCTCTGGAACAACCAAAGCCCTATCTTTGTTGCAACCTCATTCTTAGTTTTTGGGTTTAGGACTTACCATATGAATTTCGGAGAGATTACAATTCATTCCATACAGCTCCTATAACAACAGTTTACAGGGTCTAAACCATAAAAACTTTGCTTTAAAGGTTGCCATACTGCTTCCTACTGTCTCCTTGAAGCTGGAGTTGAATGTCAGTAGCCATTTATCATTAAAATGACTTTTTTTTTAACGCACCATAAATACATTCCCCTGGAAAATATTGAGAAGTATTTGAATTTACCAATTTAATCTCTGTGAACTTTGTCTATATTCCTGCTATAGTTGGAAATATGTGTTCTTTCAAAAATTTATATTGGAAATTAAACGGCAGAGTGTAAATGGTGAGGCACTTGGGAAGCAATTAGACCAGGAAGATTGTGTCCCATGGAGAAGTGTGATGTTCTTATAAAAAAGACTTCAGATATTTATCTGACCCTTCCTTCACTTGTGTTATTAGAGGACACATCCTACTTCCTCCCTATTCTCTTCTGCAAGAAGAGGAGCCACAGTGGAAGCAAGGAGGACTTATCAATGAGATGGTATCTG
Organism: Cavia porcellus; assembly: GCF_034190915.1. Taxonomy (NCBI): domain Eukaryota; kingdom Metazoa; phylum Chordata; class Mammalia; order Rodentia; family Caviidae; genus Cavia; species Cavia porcellus. The sequence continues at coordinate 39,249,233 of NW_026947500.1, read as the reverse complement.
CCATATCTTGATTTTGGAGTCCCTGACCTCCAGAACTGTAAGAAAAGCACTTTGGTCCTTTATAAATTACTCAGTCTAAAGAATTTTGTTACAACAACAAAAACTAAAACAATCCCTTGTTTTTCTTCACTCAGATTACCTTGATAAGTTTACAAGAGAGTTTAATATATTTCCAATGTTACCTGGCTTCAGCAGCAACATTAGCGTCACCTGAGAATACACTATAAATGAAGATCTCAGAGTTCAACCCAAATCTGTTGCATCATAAATTGTGTTTATGACCTAAGAATATGGATTACAGGTGACTCTGAGACACATACAATTCAAAGATTGATTGATATGCAATATTAGTTTCTGTGGTGAGATATCTATGATTTCTCACAGGTCCCCCAAACTATTTGGTAATCAGAGAATAGTTAATGAAAACATCAAAAAGTTTTATACCCATATCCACAAGATAGTTTCATTGCCCTCATGTATAATTGTAATCATTTTTCTAAAATATAATCATGATGTTGATTTTGTTGGTATTAATAAACATTAAGTGAAATTAGTGATGAAATACAAATTAACTTTTTAAAAAAATTATTTAAAGAAAGATAAAACAGAATAGAAAAAGGGCAGATTTTTTAGTACATACTTTCAAAGAAAAGAAATAAACAGTAATAAATCACTAGCTGATGTATACATATTGTCCCCCCACAAATAATTGTTCAAGATACAAAAATGGAACATATAAATGGGAATTCAACTGGGGAGACTGAAAACCATTCTGTTCAACTATCCAACAAAAGCTAAGTAATATGAGTATCAATCCTATACACCTAGACATATATGCATTTATCCATATTTTCATTTATATTGAGACCTAACAAAACTTATTAAATTAAAATCCTTCTGAACAAGGATTAGTAATGTTGCTGGATTTTACATCATAGCACTCCATAATCAGCACTGGGTACTGCAGTGCCCTTTTCTTTCCTTCAATGTGTTTGTTCATTTCATCATGTGTCATAAGATCAGTTCTCATAAACTGTTTATAGGTTTTACACAAGCATGAGTCTTAACATGTATTTCTATCCTTTCTATATTAGAGGGAGAAACAGAACAAAGCAGGACAGAACTAAACATATTCCTATAGACACATAAAACTAAAAAGACATATAAAACTGCTGTATAAGGAGTTCTACCATGGTCACTGTGCTGTTTCTTGTTATCAACCGAATTGGCTATATCATCAGATAAAGCATAATTGAACATATCAGTACATAACAGAGTTAACAGAAATACAACTTTGTAGATAGTGTAGAGCTACAAAAACAGGTAGTAATCAAATCAGAATGGATATCGTGGTGAATCATTGTCATTTTCAGTATAGTTATCTATACTCCTCAACTTGATAGCAACAACTTAACAGTTTTGAATAAAATCTGTCAATAATAAGCAGTATTCAAACAAGTCAGAGTTAACTAAGATCAGTCATGATACAACCGTATAAATCATACAGCGATCCTGATTGAGTTAATAGGAAATTAAAGATGACCACTGTGCTATGCCCTGATATCTTTGGGACAGCTGTGCACTCAGATCCAGTGCTTGTATACAAACCAGGACAGAACAAGTTCCAACCAAGCTGAGTGGTGCGAGTAATAGGGGTTTTAATTCCTGATACACTATTAGCTGTATCTTCTGCTGTTTTTTTTTTTAAAGACTATTCCTGCCCTTTACACCCCCCAGAATGAACTATGTGTTTTCAGGTCTCCACATCACTCACGATTTTATACTGGGGAGGGCAACCTGCTACTTACCTAAGAATTTCTGAACTTTCTCTCTCCTGGGCTGGATTTCTAGTTATATTTCTTCATTTATTAAAGCCTGTCCATTCAACCTATCCATAAATACTGGCCCAGTTACCCCTATTACTCTCTGGTTCCCTATTATATCGACTTCCATTTTCTCATATTTGATTTTGGTCTATATAACCTTCTTCAGGCTAATTATATTTCCTATAAAGAGTCTCTCAGTTGACCCTACCTCTTGATCCACTCTGCCTGCAATTTACTCTTTTCCCCTTAAGTTTGTGTATTTAAGCCATCTAAATTAGAAATTATATCCGAACTTCTCTGCCTCATTTCTGTTGTGCTCTTTTTCTGTCATTAGTTGTCTGTTTGTCTTTTTCATTTTGCTTTCTGCTCCATTCATTGTGGCCTGTATGCCATTGTTTCTGGAATCCTGGTACTTTTCTCTCTCTCTTTAGAATGCCCTGCAGTGTTCTCTGTAGAGTTGGATTGGTGGTTGTGAATTCCCCCAGTTCTTCTTCATCTTGGAAGCACCCTGTTTCTCCATTAATTTCTAGGGACATTTGTGCAGGATATATCAATCTTGGCTGGAGGTCATTGTCTTTCAAGGCTTGGGTTATTTTGCCCTATGCTCTTCGAGATTTGTTGGTTTGTGCTGAGAAGTCTGCTGTAATTATGATTGGTGTTCCTTTGTAAGTGACCTGTTTCTTGTCTCTGACAGCTTTTAATATTCTGTCCTTATATTGGACTTCTGGAGTCTTGATTATTATATGCCTGAGTGTAGTTCTGTTTTGATTATAGGTGGCTGGAGTTCTGTATGCCTCATACATCTGAGCATCTTCCTTTTTCCTATGTTTGGGAAGTTTTCCCTCATTATTTCTGTGAATAGCCTTTGCAGTTCCTTTGTTTGTACCCCTGCTTCTTCTCTCACATTCTTTATTCTTAAGTTATAGATTCTCTTGTCATTTTCTAGCCTTTGTATTATTACTACTTGTTTCCTCATTATTTTTAAGAAGTTTTTCCTTTCATGTTCCCACATTACAAACCTCTCCTCCAGTTCAGATAATCTATCCTTAGTTTCTTTCAAGCTGTTATGCCAGCTTTCAATAGAGTTTTTAGTTTCCTGGTAATCTCTTTGAACCTGCTTCATGTATTCTATATTTTCTCCATCAAACAATTCTCCCCTTTTTTTCTGTTCTTCCATTCCACAATCTGTTTTTTTCTTGGGAAGTGCTTAGCATTTCTTTAACTATTCTACTTATATCTTGCTTTACTTGGTTAAATATTTCACTTTTGAACTCGTCAATGAGGTCCCAAAGATATCGCTTTATGTCTATTGGTGCCATGCCTGATATTGCATGTTTTCTGTCCTCACTCTCCTTTGCATTTACCTTTCCTGGAGCAGTATTCTCAAGATTGGGGACCTAGGACCCTTTTTTATTGCCTCCTCTTCTCATATTTTTTGTTCCTTCCATACAGGCGTATATAGGAGGCTCAGTTTCTTTCTTTGTTGGTTTCAGTTTGAGGCACGCTGACTAGCCACTGCACTGCAATGTCTGTATAGGAGGTACAGACGTGTGCAGCCTATGATGGACCCACCCCCCAGGCCAACCTACTCAAGGCTTCTCTGTTAGGGTGTACTGCCAGGCACAAGGACCTGGTTTGGGCTAGCCTATGGTCCTCAGTCCATGGTGTCACCCAAGTCAAGTGCTCCCCACCAATCCTGCTTGAGAGGGGACTATGTGACTGAAGTCCCTATAGCACCCTGTTCTGGCCAATCTTCCCGGTCCCAGAATGTCCTCTGTTGGAACCTCCTTATTTATGGATGGATCCCTGTTCCTCTCACTCACCACAGATTGATGTAGGGCTCCCCGCCAGCTCTGCTCTCAATTTGGTTCATCAATTCCTGTTCTCAGAGCATTCACGTCTCTATCCCTGCTGTGCCGATTCAGATGCGGCAGTGGTAGGGTATTCAAGCCGCAGGTTCCAGCACCAGCACTGAGACTTTAGCTGTTCCAGTGGTATCACCAAGGACTGCATTTCCAATTGTTTTCTCTCAGCTTAGTTAGTTCCTGGGTCGGCAGGGTATATCTCCCTCTGCTTAGGACTCCCCACACCGCACCTTAGATTCCTGGAATCTAAGCTGTCTATCTCAGAGAGACTCTGTAGCAGCTGTTACCTATCTTCCATCTTCTCTCCCACCTTCAAATTAACTTTATAATGAAAATTATCACTTATCCATATTTTAAGATTACAAAGGAAAGAATATTTATGTACTCTATTTGAATTTTCTTTTTAAATGACTTGTTAATTTTCCAAACATCTGTTATACCTTGAAAAATAAAACAGATTGATTTTGGATCTAAATGTTTTATCAAAATTGACAGAAAATGATAGTTTCATTTATTTTTAAAATAGAACACTTCCAGAATCTCAACCAAATTTAACACCTGTCTAATACTGGGGAAACAAAAGACAATTTTGGTAAGAGACAATGAAATTTTCTTTGTGATTTATATATTCCAGTGAGTGGAGTCAGATACTTGTTTTAAAGGTTTCACAGGATGCCAAGTAGAGGGAACACTTTTCTGAGCTCACTTTCTTTTCCAAAGAAAGGATGAACTTAACAAGGGGAAGGACAAGGGCCAAATCTTGTCACTGCATATAAATCTCCTCTGCAATTTAACTCAGTGTCTTAGTGCCAGGAATATGGGCTTGACACAACACAACTTCTCCACAGGGATATGTGCCATGTGGATCCTAGCAGATTTGTAAGCTTGGAAGATATTAAGGATTCACTGCTTGCTACTTTAGATGATGTGTTCTGGAAGTTCCTTTCTCTCATCATTAAGAATTTTTAATTTAGAGAAAGACAGCATAGATGCATATGGATAACAGAAAATTAAATTGTGAAATTAAAGTAATTATCATTCCTAAACATTTACCTCCCCCGTAACTATTGGATGATTTATATGTAATCCTGCACTCATTATTAAGATTGTTTTTTGATATACTTGGACAAAAACTGACACTGAGGGACATTTAAGGCCAAGTTCACGAAGTTAGTACGTAAGAAAATCAGAGTTCAACCCAGATATTCCACATTCTAAATCCAGCAAAAAGTCTACAACTGCTGCCCTTTTACACTCTTAGGCTTTTTGGATTTATGAAGTAGCTTCCTCATTTTACTGTTCCTTCACTTGACCTACAGAGGTGACAGATGATTGACTGATAGGTGGAGAGATAGATAATAAATTTTGTTTTAGTAAAGAAATTGTTCCGAAGAGAAGTGAATTTCTCTTGATTTTTCAGCTAGTAAATGACAAATTTGAACTCAAATTTTTTGTTTGACTTCAGAATATTACAACTCTGACATCACTGCCATAATTTAACTAAGGGAATTTGAAGAAAGCACATTAGCTGTATTAAAATTTTAGAAAGTTTCTAAATATATAAGCCAATAGGCCTATTTCTTTTAAATTATTAGTCCTCTGAATTATTTTCATCTTACTAAGAAGTATGTGAGTCTCTGTTAAAACTTTTTTCCTCTAGATCATGTATTGGTTTGTACCTCTGAGTATGCATATCCCATAGAGAGTTCCTCTGTAATATACATTTTTATTATTATTATTATTATTATTATTATTATTATTATTATTTGTGTTTCCTGCTATACATCACCAAAGTTTCTTCCTTATTACATAAACTTGTTTTTACCAAAATCTCCTCTCCACCCTTCCCATCTTAGCTATCACCATTTTATTCTGTTTTTATAAATTAACTTGTTTACATCCCAAAATATAAGTGAAATCTTTGTGTCTTGGCTTTTTTGAGTCAGTATAAATTCTTTGCATGTTCATTGCCATTGTCAGAAATGATGGAATTTGCTTTTTGTGAGGCTGAAAAATATTTCTTTGTGTTTACATGTCACATTTTCTTCATCTTTGTCTGATGATAGACACTCAGGTTGCTTCCATAGTTAATTATTAAAACTATCATTATTATGTTAATGAGTTCAATTATCATTCTGTGATATAAATAGATATCAAAGCATCACATTGTGTCTAATAAATACACAAAGTTATAACTTTCTAATGAAAGACACATTATTTAAAAAATGATTATAAACGACATTTCCCCTCCTGTCTCTTTCTAGCCATTCAACTGTAAATAACAATAATTCTACATAAATACTCACAAAGTATATGATGAATGTTATCTGCACTGGAAAGCATTCCTTTGACTGGTAGACATGCATTCTTGCAGAGGTGATCACCACAGTGTGGTCACGGAAGCCATGGGAAGACAATAATTGATGAGTCCCTGAAAAAGTAACCTAAATTTCACTGTGTGAGTTCCAAACAAGAAGCTAAATATTGAAGCAGGAATGTGAGATTTTGTGACAATTAATTGTATACATTGACTTTATGGGCTGAGGGATGTCCAGAGAGTTAGTGAAACACCCTTTCAGTGTGTCTATGAGGCCATTTGTAAAAGAAATTAAAATTTGAGTTTATGCCAATCCCTGTGGATATCTTTCAATTCATTCAATACTTGGAAAGAACCCAAAATAGATGAGAGAGTGACTTTGTTTCTTATTGGAGGAGAGAAGTTCATCTTTTCCTATTATTAATATTGATATTCCTAGTACTTGGAGTTTTGAACTGCAGAAGAAAACACTGTGCCCAATTGTACCAACCCTAATTCTCAGACCCCTGTTCTCAGAATGAATTGGTCTATCATAATTGTTGGACTTCTTCACCAAAGTAAACATGCAAACTTAGTACCCAAACAGAGAGGTAGGGAAGGAGTAATCAGAGGGAGCCGATTCACAGAAGGTGAGAAAATGAGAGGGACTAATATTTACTAAAAATATTCATATACATATATTTATCATATACCACATACTGACATTGTAGTGAAATATGGACTGAAATTTTAATGGGTCCCTAAGAGTATAAGATGGGTGAAATCTCTCACTGTCTAGTGTTGATGGAGCCATTCTTATCTTTTTGAACAACACGTTACTCACGTGTTTGTGGTGATGTTAATACAGGTAAGTGTACTGTGTTACTAGATACATAAAAGGTTAGCACATACACTGGTATATAGTTTGTAATACATAAAAAGGACAATAAATGACTATTACTACATATTTATTGTATCTTATACTGTTTTAAAGTGTAATTATACTTACATGTTTTAAAAATATTTATGGCAAATCAGCATGTGTTTTATTATGCAGTAGCAGTGGAATGCCTCTTGTGTTTACTAGATTTCTTGATTTCATCAAAAAGCCATGTTAAATGATTGACCATCTAAGTTCACATAAGTATATCCTATGATATTTGCACCTAGTGGTGCATTTCTCAGGATGTATGCCTATCATTAAGCAACCTATGAGATTGTATGTGTGTGCGTGTGTGCGTGCGTGTGTGTTTGTTTATGAGTGTGTGTGTCTAATTTTGATTTTGTTCTTTGGAGAACACTGACTAAAGGAATGAGAAGTATTTGCTATCGTCAAAGGAAACAATTAGAGAAGTTTTCAGTGTATGTGGGAAGATTAGATGTTAGGCATAGTCACAGAATTCACTAAATCTTATACAGTGAAACTATTTACTGCTTTTCTTGCACATGAGTGATGCAGATGCCTGCAGAGCTGCTGAGCCTAGAAGCTCTAAAAACAGGAAATGATGACAGGTGTTCAAGGGCACCTGAAAACAGCATGTGAACAACTTGGACCAAATCGCCCTGGCCTCTGCCCTTAAAACCTGCTTCTTCACATTACCTATGTATCTAAACCACAGTCACAGGAAATGGAATAACTGAACTGAGCATAAAAAGTATACTGAATTTCATAAAGTAAACTATGTTACACTCTTTATACACCTGAATAAGCTAACATATCAATACATTATATGATATACAGATCCTATTCAATAATTTTGTGCCGAGTTTTGCATAATATGTTTTTATTGGGGAACATCAAAAGAGGAAATTCATGACAATTTCTATTAATGGTTGTTCCAAATTCTTTCTTCAGGGTATAAAATAATGTCTTCTGAAGATGGTCTCTCTTCATGGGAATGAACTCTTGTCTTTCTATACTTTAGTGAAATGGGTGTTCAAAGAAGAAAGTATCTCCCTAGAAATAGATAATATAGTAAATCTACAAAGCTTCAGTAATTTATGTGAGATTTCATTGTATTTAATTGTAATCTCAGGCAAATTAAAATTTTTGAGACTTGTTTCATTCTTATGCACGTAGGTGTAACCTGAAAATTGGTTATCATGTCTACCTGTGCTAGTGATATCTAAAGGCTGTGAAGATTATAAACATTTTGCCAACCAGAACTATAGTGAGGATGATGGTTGTGATACTGATGAATGGCAAGTGAACCCTGAAAAATCTTTTCTTCCAAGTGAGTCAAGTTTCAACTCATGCTTGCACACATCTTCCTTTTGTAATGATAAACTCTACACTTTCACTGTAATAGTGCAAGTGATTTTGTCTGAAATTGAAAAAAATTTCAAATTATAATGGCAAGCAGGATGTGAATAGCATTAAATTTCAACAGGGGGAACTCTCAATTGGGACAAGAGATTATAAAGACGTAATGGTGACAGATGCATAAATAAAGGTCTGGAATAATAGATAGATTCTCCTTAAGCAGTGGGAACCCAGACCTATTTGTGAGCAAGATCTCAGATAACTCTATAACTATCAGAGGTTCTCATAGAGGTATCTGAGATCATGCTCCCAAATATGAATAGCTGAAGTACCTGATAAGGAAAAACAGATATGTTGTGTTCCATAGGAAAATTATAACTTTCTCAAGAGAAGAGTCATTAAGATATAATACTTGAGTACAAGCACTGATACAACTTAACCTTGGGCAAGTAAATTCTCTCTCCAATAACTTAATTTGGGGATTTACAAAATCTTTCTTAGAGTAATTAGTCATAGAGTCGGTGCTTACAATTACCAGACACTATACGAAGACTTTCACTTATATTTTTTACTTCTCACAGTCTCCTTTATCTATGTGTTATTGAGATCATTTATAGAAAATAAAACAAGACTTGGAGAAGTGAAAAGTTTTGTGCATACAAATATCAAGAGACACATCACAGTTTGAATAAATTATGGAGAAATCTAAACAGGATCGTTTGAGCCATAACTATCAATGTCCTGGCAACCGAATAAGAAATTTGGAAACAGGTCTATTGTGTTAGAAGGTTTTTGCCTCAAGTCATAACTCAAATGTCTATATCTCAGCTTTGTCTTCTGAAAACAGACCCCTAGTAGCAATATTGAGAGATGAGATAATTTATGCATCTTAAATTCTTCAGCCCAGTTCCTGTGTTCCAGAAATAATGCTATTATTTTGTAATCATTAATCATAATAAGCTCTATCCTACTGTCAAAATCTATGACACATGGAAGAAAGAACCCATCAAGAGTGACCTTGAGGAGGGTAACCCAGAAGAGATCTTTTAATAACATTTTGATGAGATTACAAAGAAGGAAGTAAAGAAATATTCACAAGCTCTTTCTAGGTTTCAAGATAATTGAATGTGTGAAACTAGACTCTGTATGACAATCTGCATTACAGAGAATATTACAGAAGTTCCATTTTACAGTGAATACTTAAATTATTTGAGTTATATCAGATTTTATGTCTGATTTTTAAAGAAACAGCTAGTTACTTTATAGAACTCTTAAACATAAGCATTTTTACTTAAAAGGGCAACTGAAAAATATAAGAGCAGTTAGTCTTTAAATTTTTTTTTCATATTCACACTTCTGAACAAAAGCAACTCTTGTCTAAAGAACACTCAGTGTGGTACTTTTTCTTCCTATTTCCAGGTTTCCATTTGCCTTCATTAATATTCATTGTGGATAAACAGTATTTTTTACAAACTTCTTGAAATCTCAATATCAAAGTACTCCAGAGAAGGAAACAAAAATTCCCTGGATTTCAAGTGTTAGTTTTTTTAACATCGCCTGTAAATATTTTCAGTGGACTTAGTACAAAACATAATTTAAACACTATTAACAGTGTATCAGTTAACAATTATGAGGTCCTAAGTTTTATTCTTGGTACACAAAATAAAAAAATAAATAAAAGTGAAAACAGCCTATTATTTTGCAATTGATGTCAAATTTTTCTAGTCTGCAGATAATATCCTGTTTGTACAAGAATTCTCTCCAAAGTGCCTAAGCCATCTTCCACAACTTTTAAAAGAGAAGAAATGGCAGATAAAGCACAATCTAGAATCACTAAAACTCAAAGTGAATCTATGGCTTCCATGAGGTTGAAAAAATTTCTGCAGACATACTGTAGTACCAAATACATTATCGCAACTAAGATATTGGGCCAGATTTTAAATATCAGATTACATTTAATTGTATTACCTAAGTAAAATCATTTTGTGTTATATAGTATAAATTTATGTGAATTATAACTTTACAAATACAGTTTAAAAAGCAAACATAATTATACAGTTGATTCTCAGAGATTCAATTAATTGTTCAAGGCTTTTTCTGAAAGATCTTGAACTGCTTGAATATCATGTATCCCTATTTATTAATTTTTACAAATATAACTCTACTGTAATTGTGTGTACTATATGAAATATAATCAAATACAATTATCTTTTCTTTGTATAATTTAGTACTATTGTTTCAAGTTATTTTTCCCTGACATGAAAAATATTAGCCTTATGTTGCTGAGTTGTTCTATGATTGGATTAATCTAATTAAGTTTTATACATTCTAATTATGTTTGGATATAATACACTTTTAATTTGTTCTAATTGCTATCCTTGAAAATGATTTTTTATGTGACAGTCAAAATTAATTTATGACACATTACAGCATTATCAAAGGCTGTCCAATTAGGAAAGGAAGAAAGACTGAAGGAAGAAAGGAAGAAATGGATGGGCCATTGTAAATGATACTTTGAAGTGGCAAATGTCAGAAATAACAACTATTAAAAAGACAATATTATTGCTATTTAAAGCTTCATAAAATGTTAGCTAATTGCTTTTTCTTCTAGTCAGATAGTTTATACATCATAAAATCAAGCAAGTTCTCTCTGAAATGAACTTTGTCTAACTTGAACAAATGCTAAATATGCTAACTACAAATGCGAACTGATTTGTTTACCAAAGTCATTTCCCCAAGTCATTCATTGACATTTAGAAGAAAGCCCTTTAAAGAAAAACAAATAAATATCCACTACTTAAGTAAATGATAACCTTTAAGGAATAGTCCTATAACTTTCCTATGCAAAATACAAGAGGCATAAAGACCATAAACGATTCTCAACTGAATAGTCATTTTGTAGAAGCAAGTGGATAATTGTAGGCAAGTCCTAAATCCTTTTTTCTCCACTGAATTCTTAAGTCTTATAGTTCTAACAATCTGGAATTTTTAATTCTGCTGCAATCCCTACTGACTAGTAGCTTTTATGTTTGTAGAAAGACTTTAATTTTTAGTAAACATTTGTTGGTTTCCTGTGGTGCAAAGCATTAGGGAGGGGATGGTTACTTGTTCACTTCTTGTTATTGAAATTTTACATGTAGGGTAAAGTGTGTACTGAGCAAAACAGTCTGATTGGAAAGAAACTGGAAATAGAAACAATCAGCTTTCTCCACAGCCTGAGTAAACCAGTTATTGGGGAGATTGCACAAATGCACATATGCAATCTCCCCAAAGGTACAAAGTGACTGCTTCATGTAGACTTTCCAAATGCTCTTACAGTAATGACCTCAATTTATCCTTGCCCCTGAGTACTCAGTTTCAATCAAATTGTTAATTTAAACCAAACCAGCAAACCATCCTGAAATAAAATGAACATTACCAGGAGATCAAAATTGTTTTGTCCTTGTTTAAAATGGTGATCTTCTGTTGAATATTTAGGCAGACAGGGATATTTGTGAACAGATATGGAGAAAAATTTTTCAGAAAAAAATTCAAAACATTTTCATTGTAGTCTCAGAATAACTTTTCCAATTTTAATGCATCCCATTGTCTGTGAAGATACATAATATGTAAGAAGAATATGGAAACATTTTGAACTATGTCTCTTTTCAACCTAAATGTGGAAGCAGTTGATTTTTCTCTCTAAATTTTCTATGTTTCACATGTGGTTTAGAACAGGAGACTGTTTTTGTTTATGTTGAAATGTGTTCTTAATTCCTGTCCTGCCAAAACCATAGGGATGTTTTCAAACAAGGAGCTTCTTTGCATATGTTGTTTCTTTATAATCAAACATCAAACCTGGTTAAATTAACTTTGATCATAGTAATCACAGATGTGTGATTAACAGTTGGTGTCTGTATTTGTCCCAAAATACAAAGAATTTTCGATCGCTAAGGAATTCATATTTTTGTTCAGGTTTGCTGATATAAGTTTGAGACCAAATTCTGTCTTCTAAATATCAATATCTTGGTTTCCTATTATATACTTTAAATCTATGGATAAACAATTTTATAATCTTAATTATTTAGAGAAATTCCCATACAGTTTTCCTAAGCCTCTACTGATTTTTCTTTAAAGCAGATAGGACAAGCTTTGTGGACATTTATTCATATGGTTTTATTTAATACTTAACAATTCTGTGAGGTTTCTTACTTATAAATAAGGAAAATAAAGTTCAAAGATTAAGTTCTCTGGGGTAGTTGTGAGTGGAGGTCAGGATTTGGAGAAATATATACTTACTTTTAAGGTCCAGCCTTGTTTCGTTTAAAGTAAACAACATTTGGAAATACTGTATTTCCCAAATTACTACCAGGAACTGACAAACTGACTGGGATTTGACTCCAGAGCTGCAGTTGTGATTTAAATACGGCTAAGATTGCATTATGGTTTTGGTCCACACCTGCCGTGACCTCGTGTAACACATAGCACTAGTATTTTGTCTCTTCTCTAAAAGTCATCAAAGATATCTTTGTGAGCTGCAACCTCTATCTTCTTTACCTAAATGCTTCTAACATCTGCAAATGACAGACTGAACAGCATTCTGCCATCCTTTTTGGACCTGCGAGGCAATATATCATGGGAGACCATACCTAGTTCTGCAGGCCTCTTCTTCCTTCTCTTTCTCTTTAAGTAAGATGCTTGAAGCGACATTTCTTTCCCTTCCCTCCTACAAACTTGTCAGTTTCACTCATGTGCTAGAAATTTTGCACTTGCAATACTCTCCTGTTGGAACCATCTTTCCCCCAGTATCTGTGTTGATATTCTTGAAAAGCTTTCCCTGGCTACTTTACCAAAAGTAGCTCCATTATCAAATGCCAAACCACTATCCAGTGCCAGAGAAATTCTTGTACAAAAATCTATGAACAAATGTTCATGATTCATTTATTCACAATACCCCAAACTGGATACAAGCCTGAGAATTTTCAGTGGATGAATAGTTAAACATACTAGTGTCTCCATACCAGGGAACAGCTTTCAACAATAAAAGAAATAAACTATTGATTATCCTTACCTCCTTGGATGAATTGCCAGAAAATTATGTTGAGTGAGAAAAAGCCAGTCATACGGGTTTCAAGATGGGTGATGATTCTATTCACATAATGTTCTTGAAAGGATGAGATTATAGAGATGGAAATCAGGTTAGTGGTCAGTGTTTCAGGACTGAAAAGCAGAGCAGCACAGTGATAGATTTACACAGAACACAGTGAAGGATGCGTGCAGGGTTGATATTGTTCTTCATGTCAACTGTAGTGTTGGATACATAAACTTACCTACAACTTCCTGGTTGTATATTGATATCATTTTGCAAAATGTTTCCTTATGAGAAAATTGGACAGTCGCAGATTTATTTTAAATATTATGTAAAACTGAACCTGAGTCTACAGTTCAAATACAAAATTTAACATAAAGAAAGCAATATCTTTGAATTATGACTGATATTTTGAATATCACTTATTTTAATGTGATTAAGCTTCTGGACAATACAAGCAAAAATTGTTAGTATGCTAAATAACTCTTTACTTTAATTGAAGCTTATGATCCTATTGAAAGAAGACTGATTCTATAGCCCTCACTCTAGAATATCATTTATTTTATCGCTTTTTGTTTCTTTAATCCAGATTCAGTTTTTATCCTTCAGCTGACATTCTGAAGTAAGTCTGGAAAAGGCTACTTGTAATAGTTGTATGAATCACTGAGTAGGGTAATGGTTATTGGTAAATGCAAATTTTCAAAAATGTGACTTAACCTTTACCGCATGTATGATGATATTCTCATTAGTTGATTAAATTCACCATTGATCAAGTGGTACTGTGATGGATATAGGTGACGATGTCCCTATATAGCTTATGTATTACTAGTTCATCCCCAAGCCCAGAAAATCAGCTCCTTTGCTGAATTTTCTGGGGAAAAGTAGTACTGCAAAATCAGATTCTAATATATTCTTTTAATCCACATCTGAAACTTCTACTTTGGGTCCCTGAAATAGTCAAGTTTAATTACTCATCTATCTTTTTTTACATTTTCACAAGGAATAAGATAATTTTTTCTTTTGAAAGAGTAAGGCTTTGATGTCAGAAAGAATTGGGTCTGAGGCCTAGTTCTATCAATTACTGACTTAAAAATCCACCAGCAAGTCATGCGACTCCCCGTCCCTGGGTGTTATCCCACCTCTCCAAGGATAAGCTCACCCCTGTCCTGTCTCATCCTCTTGCTACAATGATCAGAATCTAAAACTAAATGTAGTATAGATTCCTCATAATCTCACTTTATGAATTCCTTTCTCTGACATGCTTTCTGTCTTTCCACTGACACTGGATTTCTTTGACTTTGACTCCAAAATATTTAGCTGCCATATTTCCCTAAAACCACAAAAATATCCTATATTGTTTTCAAAAATTGTATATTTCAGTAAAAAAGAAATGCTTAGTCTGTTTTATTTTGGATAGTTTCTATTGCTGTATCTTTGATTTCATTCTTTTCCCGTTAGTAATGATCTTGCAGTTGATCGAGGTACATTCTTCATTTCATATATTTATTTTTTAAATTTCATGTGTCTTTTTTTTTTACATTTTCCATTTGTTTCTTCATCAATTTAGTGTTGTGTTTTTTTTTCCTGAATATATGAAGCTTATTTATACTAGACATTTCAACATGCTTCTTTAAAAATTCCATTGACTTTATCACTTTGGTATTTGTTTCTACTGATTGATTTCCCTATGGTTAAAGATAAAATATGGCTTTGTTTCTTTGAATGTCTCATCTTTGTTGTTTGGATGATAACACATTTTAATGTTTCTATTTACAATACAATTAATTTATGCTTTAAAACATTTTTGGGACAGGATCTTTTTTCATGTGAATATGAAATTGTTACTGTATCTTTTATTGAGATGATATTCATTCCTCTCATGGCTCTAGAGTCCTTTCTTTGTCAAAATTAAATATTCACATGTGTATATATTTTCTGCTCTCTCTCACTTATTTTACCATTCTGTTTCCTATTCTCAGTATTATATTATCTGAATTACTGTAGCTTTAGACAAATAATTCATCAAATAACTTCAAATAATCCATCAGAGTCCATCTTTATTCACAAATGTTATATTAAAAATATATCCACTTAATAACTCAAGACAGTGCTTACTCAGGACCCAAATACAGTGTATAGGACCATATACCATGCACAAGTCAGTATACAATTTCTGACACATAGAATTATCTTCATTATATGCATCAAGCAAATTTTGAGGGACAGTGTTTTCATATAAGATGCTTTTTGAGATAGACACAGAATGCTTTCTCATTCTATAAAAACATGTTTTTGATCACTATATAAATGTATAATATTGCTATCAGAAATTGGCAAAGTGTAATTCAAGGTTTCACACAATTGCATAAGAAATGTTAATGATTGTACTTTAATTTTTACACGTGGTACTTTATTTTTTAGAAGGCATGGAAAAGATTATTTGGAAGAAAATAGTACACACTTAGAATAGAGTGTAGACATTAAGAGTACTAAACCATTTTCTAGAGCTGAGAATATATATGATTTTCTTGAAGGGGCAGGAACCTATGAGATATGTGAATCTATAGGACGTTCTGTCTTGGTTTAGAGGAGAAATTCATGGCTCACTCACAGAAATATAAAGGCACATTTTACAGGTGAAAGGCATGGACCAAGGTTATTTTTTAAGATGATGTTAGCCAAAAGCTCATTATTTGAAGTCTCTCAGTTTGTTCCTTTAAGATCAGGTTCTATAAATGTTACTGTAGACAGGATTAATTTTAAGCTATTTTCTGACTATTAATTTTAATAGAACTTGCTTTCAAGGACTGAAGACTTAACAAAACATGTACTTAGACATGTAACACATTTCTAGTGCCAGGAAAGACACTTTTACTATTATTAGTTAATAGTTTTCTGAAGCTGGAAAGCAATTGTATAGCCAGCCAGCAGTTTCAAGCATGATTCTACTTACTGTCTAACAAAAGGAGTTTTGTTTTTCTCCTGTAATTGGTAGGAGCATTTTTTTAGGAGTGCAGGGTTAGCACAAAAAGCAAGAAAGACTCATGTTCTGCAGATAGACTTTGCATATTTATATAAGGGGCCAAACTAACTAAATCTCTTGCCAAACAGTAAGTAGGTGAAGATATTTTCATCTATGTATTTTTTAAAAATCTATCAAGGCTGGAAAAGTCTTATAGTAGATATTGGAGGCATTTTTGTGAATTCGCGCTGTAACCCAGACTTTGTGTTCTAAAAAAGAAAAGAAAAAAATGAGCCTTTTGGCACTTTGACTCCGTCTCAACAGGTATCGTCTTTTGCGAAAGGTCAAACTAGAAAAAGGCTGTGTTCTTATAAAGATATGGCTATATTTATTGTTGCTAGCAATTTTGTGGGTATCTATAAACTTTTGAAGGAAGTTAAAGTTAGAGTTCCTGGGATAATAGAGGAAATTACTGGTTGCTTCTCTTGGGGACCCATCATGCAAAAGTGTAAGCTCAACTCACATTCACAAATGTAGATTCCAAACTTCTCCCTGGTAGCTTAAAGTTGGTGCGTGTGATGTACTTATTTTCTTCATAGCTCTAATAAAATAAAACCTGAGGTGTCACTGAACAGGTTCTCCGTGTAGGGTCTAGGGACGGATAAGGGCCAGTCTATGAACCCACATCTGGACCCAAAATGCTTCATCTTCTAGTTTTGTGGTCACTGAGATGCCAGAGACATTTGGGTTATTATTATCAGTCTTTTGGTTTCTGCTACAGTTATTTCCTCTGCACTTTTAAAGAAAATTTGACAAGCTAAAAGAGGCTTGCACATATTCGTGCTTTCTTAAATATGAATGGGACCTACCCTGTCAGTGCTGAGCTAGAGACTTGAAAAACTCCGTCATATATCCTCTCAGCACTAACGCTCACTTGTCCACTTTTCTCGTTTGCTGACATCTGGGAATCATGTCACTCATGTTTTCCTTAGACTCATGCGTGTCATGTCATGTTTGTTATTGTTGTTGCTGTTACTGTCGTCATCTTGTTTTGTTTTTAGCAGGGAACTGAAGTCAGGAACTTGCACTTTCCAGGCAAGGTCTTATGCTGCTGAGATGTGGCCCTGGCCTTGTGTCATGTCAGATTAAATAAAAATGGGAAGAGGGGAGGAGGAGGCAAGGACAAGGATGTACCCTTCCAGGTCAACCAATCCCTACCTCCTAAGAGCAAAGGCAGCTATAGCACTCCCTATCATCCAAACATCTTCCACACCCTGGAGAATTTGTGGAGACATTTTAGGTGTAAGTGTAGCACACCTAATTTCAGTAATTTGTTTATTCTTTGCTGTGGCTTGTTTTCTTTATATTTGTACTATTGTGTTTCACTTTTTTTCTTTAAAGTTTCATACTTCTCATGAAATTTGAAAAGCCTTACATCATTTCTTCTTTGAGTACTTCTTTTCAGTATCTTCATGTATTCTATACATGTATTTTTAACTGCTTACTATTATAATACAGGGATACTTTTTGTCTTTCATGTTTTAACACTGTGCTTTTAATAATAGTGCTTCTTAACTTCTAGTGAAGTTTTTTATAAATCCAGCACAAAGTATTGTGAGCCAAAAATGCATTCAATGAACCTAACCTAACAAATATTATAGTTCAGCAACATGGCGTACTTTATAGAGTATTAGTTGTTTGATTTTGTAATTACATGGCTGAATGGGAAATATGGTTCACTATTACCTAGCATCAGCAGTGCACTGTATATCACTACTCTGGAAAAAATAAATTTCAGGATTCAAAATATGCCTTTTGTAGAAGGTATAGGTGTTTTGCATCACCACTGGGTAAAAAGAATCACCAATCAAAGTAAATCAGGGCTATCTCTGTTTATCCAAAATATATTGCATATATTTATTGTTCAATTTCTTAAATTTTAAGTAGGTCTTTTTAAGGAAAATACTACATTTGTGCCCTATTGTTTTCATATTTTGCTGTCCCTTCTTGACCACATGCAGGGGTTCATAACAGGTTTTCAGACATGCTTGCCTGCCAAATCTGTGTCCATTCAAGCTGAATTTCTAATGATTTTCTGATTATATTTGCTTATTAGGGGGCCTGGTTACTTTCTCTTGGATGTCACATATCACAAACTTTTTTCCACTCCATTTTATTTTTCAGTGTTTATTTTGTATTAGTATATTTGTAGCACATCATGATTACATTCCCCTGACGAGTTGGTAAATGTATAGAGCACATCTCAATCCCTTTTCATCTCCTTTCCTTTCCCTCCCTTCTCTTCCCTCTATTTCTTAGTAGAATTCTCATTAGCAAAAGATTTGTCTCCTTATTACCTATTGTCTGTCTATTTTGCTCCTTATTTATAGTTTAGGTGTCTCAGATATGAGAAACCATGTCTAATTTATTTCACTTAAAATTATAGGTTCAAGGTGCATTAATTTTTTTGCAGATGACTCAAATTATCCTTCTTTATGGCAGAGTAACTCAATTATGTCTAAATACCATATTTTTTATCCATTCATCTGTTGTTAGCATAAAAGTTGATTTTAAGGTTTAAAGCTTTTATGAATTATGCGTATCACCATAGTATGAAGTTGTTAGGTGTTGGATGTTCTTGTGCTTCGTAAAATAGTATTGGTCTTTTTGTCTTTACAAACAGGTTATTAGCAACTGGGTTTATGTTTGAATATTGTGATTAAACATTCCTGTATTACACAAAGTAGAAGTCTTATACTAGGACAAGTTTAGTCTAATTTTAAAGGGAGTACTATTCTGAAGTTTCTAATCCCAGCTCCACAAGTATAAATTCTTCATGTAGCTGGACAAAGCATAAGACCTTCCGAGCTATAGCTTTAAGAATGATTTGGTTTAAAATCCTCTAGTTGTTTTTAGTGGGTTATACTTTATTTAATGGCACCACTTATGCTTATACATGTCAGTACTCTTCCAAAGACTTGAATCGTCATGTAACTCTCTAAGCTTTCCTTTCTGTATCTTTTTTCTCTCTGAAGCACTCCTCCTACAATGCTAGCCATCTTGTATTCCATGCAGCCTACTCGTTAACATCTGAATGCAAAAGGGCATCTGGGCTGTTTGGTGCTTTCTTTCTGAATTGTGCACTGGAATTGGTTTCCATTCAGTAAGTTTGGATAGACTCTATTTTTTAGCATTAGCACAGGCACCCTACTTTTGTGTTGCCTAGTTTCCAGTGTCTGAAAATCTTTGTTACATATATTTTATCTAATAATCTATTTGCCTTTTATCCAATAATAAGGCAAGTCCCTGTTACTTCATTATGGCCTGAAGTAGTCATCTTTAGTCCATTCCTCATTTTATCTATAATTCATACTATTTACACTGAAATATAACTCTATAAGGGCATAAATGCCTATGGTAGTTTTATTCTTTGAGGTGCCAAACCTGCTAGGATAGTTTCTGATACACAGTACATAGGTTTTAACGTGACAGTTGTTTAAAAACATTTACTGAATAATTACATAAGTGAATATATCAATACCATTACATAGTATATACTCTCACCTTTATAGTACATGTTTTGGAGAAAACACTGATACTAGTTGTTGGATACTTGACTAGTTTCTCTTTATAGTCATTGTTATGCTGCCATTTGTAAAATATAAATTTCCTTGTCATTATGGAAAAATATTTGAACTAAATGATGGTACTGATGATGATAAGGAGTTATAATCCAACTCATTGTCTCCTCACTACTTCCTTTCCCAGTAATTCTGAAAACTCCTGTTTGACACTGAAATTTACCCATATTAAACAATTCTTCAGTTCTCTCTGGACATCATATGAAAGTCCTAAATTTCAGATAATCTACATTTAGTAAGTATATGCATTGCACGATAAGGGCTCAGTTTTGCAACACTGTCAGTCACATACTTCACGCGCCAATTGCTTAGCAGATTATTTATTATTTTGCCTTTGATTGTCTATAAGTCAGAGGCTAGTAAAACCCCTGCTAGGATGTGATTATATTTTGCAGTGGCTCACAGAACTCAGGAAAGAGTTTATTACATTACTGGCATATCATATCAGAGACTTATCAGGAACAGAAATATAGAAGATATGTATAGGTAACATGTGGGGAAGTGTGCATATCTTTCACACCTTCTTCAGATATGATACACCTCATGTATGACACTGAAAATTATAATTTTCAGATTTTTTTCTAAGACATCATTACATAGACAAAAGTGAATAAATCACTTTTCCCTGGAAACCAATTCAATGTTCAATCACTCTCCCTTCCAAGAGGTCAAGATATGGCAAAGATTCACCAAAAGTTCCAGCTCTCTAATCATACATTAGTTCCTCAAGTAACAAGCCACCATGCTTAGGCTATTTGGAAGTTCTTAGCCTCCAAGGAAAACCCTGACCCAATTAGAAGTTTTTTGAGTACTTGACTCAGCTCTATATTATAGTCCACATTTTATAAAATGACATAGCACTTCATAAATCCCAAAATCTGAGGAGCTATGTGGCAGGAAACAGGATAAATATACAGATATAGGCTTTATATCTACATCCATCTATCTTTTCTTTCTTTCTTTTTTTTTGTCTTTTTCATTTTTTTTTATCGGTACCAGGGATCGAACTCATGACTGCCTGCTTGCAAGGCAGGGGCTTATGCCGCTGAGCTAAATCTCCAGCCCCCTACATCCATCTATCATATTTTACTATATGAAATCTTTTTAAGAGATCAGAAACACTCCAACATTTCACATGTTCCATAAAATCTGCAATTAGGTCATGTGCATATCAATGTTATTTTTCTGTTAGGGAATGGCAGACCTAAATATTTATGTTCGAATAATTTTGAAAGTACCTCTCCCTTCATCTCCTGCTTCCCTATTCACTACAGCATGCATCAGCAGCCAGACACCGCCATTATTATGAAAACCCAGCAAGAGGAAACTTCATCAAATGGTCAGTTTTTAAATTAAAAATTTAATAATAAAGAATCTTTAGCCTTAAAACTTGCTGTCATTAGTCAATACCAAGAACAGTGGCAAATAATGAATGAATCTAAAATACCAGTTTTAAAGACAAAAGTTTATGACCCTCTTCAAAAAGATTTGTCTTGGAAAGTCCTCAACTAACAAAGGAAGAATGTGATATTTGCCCTAGGATTTGAGAAAATAAAAAAGAAGTAGCAACTGAGAGCATTAGGGGGAAAATTACCACCTTAAATACTTTCCTACGCACATCAGAAATGAACTGACTTTCCCAAGCTATTACCTGTTAATTGGAAAATCACAGAACAGATAGAACCAATTAATCTACAATTACTGGGTCACCACAATCCAAACAAAAATAATTAACTCATTTTCATGATATGATTTTTTAGGAAACTCTTAACATCTCTAAAATTGGGGAACAGGGGAAGCATTTCATAGACATAGGGGAGTTTAAGTCATTATTGGTGGATAAGTTTTCCAGAGTATTCTCAATGTCAGGGACATTGAAATATGCAGTCTTGACTTCTAAAGGGAGAATATGAAGATAAAATATGACCTTATATTATGGAGGCAGAATATGATCTCATTATTAAGACTACTTAAGAAGGCTTATTTTTCTAAATCTGAGGAATTATATTAATTGCTGATCATATAATATTAACCAACAGTAGATAAGGATCTTGCCAACATGTACCTGGCCTTGTCATGTGAGGCCAGTAACACTTAATCATTCCAATAAGTGCCAAATCGAAGACATGATTCACAGTGTGGAGCAGGCCTGCATGGTACTGTTTGGAATAGAATGATGGAGACATATGCAGGTTGGGGATAGCAGTCAGCACTTTGCAGATGGATACTTATTGGGAAATGCTTGGTATTAAACTAGGAGAAAGGAAGAGGTCTAGCATAGAAGCTAACTCCAGACATCTGAAACAGCCTATGCAAAGGTCTTGTGGGAAAAGTAAATGTTTCTATGTGTGAGCTTGTACAAGGCAGAGTGCGTGAAAGCAAGATGATGCTTGGTTGTGAATATATGGTAGGGTTAAGGTTTATAGAGGAAATTCTTTTTTAAAGGCGTTAAGAAAGCTATTGCAAGATTTCAGAGGCCATGGTAAGAAGAGATTTAAAGGACTGGATTTGTTTGCATATGATAACTCTACATGGAATTTTGCCTCACCCCCCTCATCCATTAGTCTTTTTTCTTAATAACTTGTTTATCCAATTCAGGGTAGCCTGTTTAATTTTCATGTCTGTCCTCTCCACATAGCTACAGTGAAGTTTTCAAAGAGCAGAGATTCAATCTGAGCACAGCCATGCCTACAATAGAATTCACAACATTTAGGGTGACTCAGGTCTTTTACCATCCAACTGGATGTTACTCATCTAGCTAAACTTTCATATTTCTCCTGATGCATACTGTTTAGTTCTCACTAAACTCATTGTCCTCAGGGCATACCATGATATCCTTTTTCCATACTTTTGTAAACTGTACTGTTATTCAGTCTTAGAAAACCATCGCTTTCTTTTCTACCAGGGAATGTCTCACTTAAACTTCTACGTTTATGTATAAACACGTTGCATTCCTGATTGCAACTCATTTCTCTTCCATTCTTGCACAGTATCTCATGTACCCCACGATAGCAACTTCTAATCCTGCCATTGGATGTGAGAACCATGATCCTGAGATTATGCCCTAATTACTTTTATTATCGGCCAAGCTTATGGCTGTGGTTTACAAATACTGATGTTTTCACAAACTTTTTTTTCTTTTCTTTTTAGTTTGTGTTCCTCACAAGTTGATTTCTGGGTACAACATTTAATGCTATTAGACATACACTATGTTACAGACAAAGCGTGAAAAAATTGGGCAAAATCTCTTAAAAGGGGCCACAAGCTCATGCAGGAAAAAGTGCTCTCAAAGCAAAAAGATTCTGCACTATATACCAAATACTGGTAAATTATACACAAAAAGTACCATGCTAATAACTCCTAGTGCACTTTTTGCCTTGGAAAAAGACATGCAAACAAAATTACTTTAAAAAGTAAATATTTAGTAGTCTGTAAAGTGTACAGAAAGATGTAACAATATACAGCAAGATGGTTAGTGGGAAGTCAGGATTAGTGTTTAGGTACATTCCCATTCCCAGAAAATTCCCAGCTCTCTGGAGATTCTTAGCCAAATAACTGGGACTTAGGCAAATTAGATTCTACTTTATCTGAGAAGCTCTCTGCTACATAGACATTGGATCTGTGTTTTTATGGTTTTATAATTTTTATCCATATAGGTCTGTGTTGCATAGTGAACATGCTCATCTCAGAGTACTGATATGCATACATATCATGCCTTGATGGTTTTTACTCCACATCCCCCTGTCCATCTTCTGTGATCCCCAAATATGCTTCCCATCTTCTCAAGTCTCTCTTTCTGTTTTTTTATCATCATTCATTTATTTTACTTTTTCAATTATCTATATTTTGAGTTTTTCATATAAGGTACAATGTGATATTCAACATTCAGTATCTGACTTATTTATAGGTACATATTATTGATATGATGTGGCAAATCTCCCAGAAGCACCCAGAAGAGAGGGAGAGAGGGGGGGGGAGGCGAAGAGAGAAAAAGATAGACACAGGTGGACAGGGAGAGGGGAAAAGAGAGAAGGAGAAGGAGTAGTAGGGGGAGTAGGAGGAGAAGGAGGAAGAGAGAGAAAGAAATAAAGCAAAAGTTGGAGGAGGGAAAAAGAGGAAGAAAGGGGAAAACGAGTAGAGATGACAATTTGTCATGCCACTTTTGTAAATTAATGGGTAGGATAGTCATAGAAATAATTAATTTTTTGAAATATTACCATTAAATGAAAAACTTGGTGATATTGACCATGCAGTAAGGTCTCAGAAGTGGTACTTGGTATAACAATATTAAAAGATGGATCCCTCATGGATAAATCAATCCCCAATCTATCATGTGCACTGACTAAACTTAAAATATTGAGACAAATCGAGATGCACAAAATGTGTCTGGGTCTAGTGACTTGAAACTAAGATCCCTATTTTTTTTTTTATTTTGAAGAAGTAGTTGATCTCAGAAACATTCTTAAAAAATAAGACTCCTGACTCTATCTCGTTTGTAGTACGTAGCTTTGACAAGGTGTGATACATACGATACTGTAGCTCAGTGACCTTCTTCCCCAAAATGCATAACCTCCATCTAGTCATGATGTAAAAGATAAGACAAATAACAGCTGCAGGGTGATCTATAAAATACCTGATAAGTACTCATGAAGACTATTCAAGTTAATAAAAGTCTGAGAAGTCACATCCAACAGGGACCTAAAGAAATATAACCAGTATGTGTAAGGTGATATCCTGAGTACACTGGAACAGAAAAAAGACATTAAACAAAAACCAAGAAAATGAGAGTTGATAGAGCATGAACTACAGTTAACAATGATGGATCAATATTGGCTCAGTGATTCTATCAAATACTCTATACTAACATAAAATGATGATAAATTGTGTGTGAATGTGCAAACTCTACGTTGCCTTTGTAAATATGCTATAAATTTATATTCTGTAAACCTAGCAAGATAAAATGGCTGAGTGATGTGTGTTAGAATATCACAGCCTCTCCAGAGCCCGGGATCCAGAAAACTGGAAAAGAACGAGTTAGAAAGAGAGAGCTCTAGGCATCAAGAAAGAGAGAAGAAGAAATCTGTAAGTCACAGAAAAACTGGAGAAACCGAAGACAATTCAAAGCAAAAAACAAAGCAGTCTGGAACGTTAATCCTGGCTCTAAGGGAGGGAGACCCTCTCTCCACAAAGCTAAGGTAAGCCCATGAGGGTTGACAGCATCAGGTAGAAATGACAGACTGGCATCTCTACCCCAGAGAAAACCCTGCAGTCATTTCTGAACTCTGTTGGATTTTATTGGGAAATTGACCTTCCACATAGCAGGCTACAAGTAGAGAAGAAAGCCATCACAGCATTTATCATATTTAGGCGCGATTAATCAAGAGTTATTTGGGGAAAGAACGGTTATTTAAAATTGAGCTACTCTGAGAACTGGAAGTCACAAAAACAGCTTATTAGACTTTTTATGGCTTTGGGTGTCACCCTACAGACACCGCTGGTTGGGAGGCTGCCATAAGAAACAGTGTCAAGGGAGCATGCTGATCCTAGACTCCCTAAGAAATGCAAGCATAGGAGATTCAGGCTGGGAAGGGCACAATGGTCCTGCCCTCTGTGGTGAGAAGCCAGGTCTATTATTTGTGGTTTTCAGAAAGTGCTAACTCTGAAAGCACTGGCGTTACATCCAATGGATTGCTTGATCCTGGCAGTTTACAGTCCAACACAGAGCTTGGCAGTCAGTTGCTTTCTCCATCTCCCAGTGTGATTAGGCATATGCCTTCACTCAGATGGCTTCCACCACTTGGGAAGTGTACACAAAGAGGTCTCTGGAGGAAGGGGGACACCTCACAAATCTACAGGCTGTAGAGACAGGCAGAGATAGCAGTAAGTTGGAACACACAGAGGAGCACAAGCATTAAGAATTTCTGGAGGGAGTATAACCCTAAGGTAAAAACCATGGCATTGATCATCCCTGCCCAATGGCATTGGTCATCCCTGCCCAACTGGATAGCAGGACTGGCATCAGCAAGTCCATTCACGCACACAAACACACACACACATACACACACACACGAGACAGAGAGAGAGAGAGAGAGAGAGAGAGAGAGAGAGAGAGAGAGAGAGAGAGAAAGAGAGAGAGAGGCCACAAAACATAGCTTTGTTATGATCTGTGATTCCTCATCTATACCTGATGAATTTCAATACTACAGGTCCTAGAAAAAATCATCTGCTCAAACACATGGAGGAATACTTTGTACTTGTATCACTTTCTTTCTCTTTCTTTCTTTCTTTCTTTCTTTCTTTCTTTCTTTCTTTCTTTCTTTCTTTTTCTTTTGATTTCAGTAGTTCTTTTTCTTATTTTTCTCTGCTTTTATTTAATCTGTTACTTTTACCTAATTCTATTCTTTTTCTCTGATTATTTAATTGGATTCCTTATCTTATTTTTCTCTTTTTCATCTTCCTTTTCCTTCTTTATAAATCTTTACTGCCTTTTTCCCTTTTTTTATCTCCCCACACTTTTCTTATTGTTTCAATTAAGCTTTAAGTTTTTAGATGTTTAGATCAATAAATTTTATTTCTAATTTTTTTCTCTTCCTACTGCTGGTATAGATTTTTTTATTTGGTAGACAATGATGCCCTAAAAACAATGACATAATGCAAGCAGGACACAACAGATGCTAGACGGCTCAAAAATCAAAATTATAGAAAAAAAAGGAAACATTTATAAATATCTCAAAATATATAACAAATTTATGCACTGAAAGCAAAGCAGAAAAATTTTCAATTCTTGGGAAGGAATTCAATATTCAGTATGTGGTGCATGTAAAACTCTAAATATCAAAACCAAAAAAGAACCTCTCCATGACAAATCATCATGAAAATTTCAAAAGTTCAACATAAGGAAAGAATACTGCAAGCTGTTAGGAAAAAAAGTAGTGAGTTATAAAGGAACTGTTATCAGAATTATACTGCATTTCTTAGTATAAACCTTAAAGGCCAGAAGAGCTAGGAGTGAAGTTTTATAAAGCCTAAAAGAAAAAGTTACCAACCCAGATTTTTATGTCTTGCAAAACTAACCTTCAAAAATGGCCAAAAGTAAAGATTTTCCATGATGAAAATATTATAAAGAAATACAGGGGCCGGGAGTTTAGCTCAGTGGCATAGAAGCCTGCCTGGCAAGCATGAGCTCATGAGTTTGATCCCTATTATGAAAAAAAGAAAAGAAAAGAAAAAAAACATTACCACTAAGTCAGCATTATAGAATATCCCCATGGCAATCCTACACAGAGACAGTGGAGCTACTAACGCCAGAAAAGCCTCAGAGAGTTATGGCGAACCTTTTGAGTCCAAGTGCGAAAATTACAACACAATACTCACAATCACAAAGTGCCATCTCTACTGTAGTTAACTGAGTTTCTTTTTTTCTTTTTTTTTTTTTTTTAAGAGAATACAGCTGTTTTTAGAGAATGTAACTGCTATCGGATGCTTAGGTTCTAGGGGAGTTGAAATCATGTGCCAGCAGAGAAGGCTCTGCTTGTCCACTGCAACACACACGCCAAAGGGTCACCGTCACTGGCTTCAAGGAAAGTAGACACCTCTATTTAACTACTAGATAGTAGTTAAACAAGGGAGGGTGGGGATACAAAAGAATCAGCACTGGAAGAATAATGCAATGAAAGGATTCAGTAAATACCTCATAATAATAATTCTCAAGATCAAAAGACAAATTGCTACTTTGGATTAAAATTGCAATATAATGTCTACTGGAGACAAATAGTATCCAAACGAAAGCTCATATTCTCAACATTAAAGGACAGCATATGATGTTGCATGCATAGCCTCAAACCATGATGGAGTGGATATCTGATTTTCAGGCATAGCTCATTGCAATCCATAATTGATCAGAAGAGAGTAAGATGGTCACTACATACTTGTAAAGATAACAACTCAACAGAAAGTGAAAACAATTATGATACCTATGCTCTGAATGTTGGCATGCTTAGCTTCACAAAACAAAAAGTTCCACACAGAAAAGGACAGACACCAAAACAATCACATCAGTGGATCTAAACAGTTCACTCACAGTCAGACAGGTTACACAGACCAAATGTTGACAAAAAGGTATCAGAGCTAAACCACAGTACTGGACAAATGAGCTTACAGCTAACTATAGAGCATTTCATCCAACAATAGAATGCATTTTTTTCTCAACAGAACATAAAACTTTTCCAAAACAGATCATATTTTAGGCCATAATACATGCTAAATAAATATTAACAAATTCAAATAATCTCCTGTGCACTATCATATCCTGGGATAATGAAGCTAGAAATGAACAGTAAAATAAATCATAGAAATTTCACAAATACATGGAGATTAAACAACATGTTACTGAATAATCAATGGATCACAGAAGATATCAGAGAAGAAATAAAAGCATACCTAGAATCAGTTTAAATGCAAGCACAGTATGCCAAAACCTATGGCACACAATGAGAGCAACTTTAAGAGGAAAGTTTATAGCTGTGAATGTACACATTAAATAAACTGAGCAATGCTAAATAAATAACTCAATGAAGCATCTCAAATTCCAAAGAGATAAAAGCAATACAAATCTGAAAATAATTACATAGATAAGAGTAGGAATTAATACAATTTAGATTAGAAAAACATGATCTGGGCCAGGGTTTTAGCTTAGTGGCATAAACACCTGCCTGCAAGCTCAATGTCCTGAGTTCAATCCCAGGTTCCAAAAAACAAACAAAAAAGTGATCTTATGCATCAGTGTATGAAAGAGTTGGTTTCATGGAAACATTAAATTTGATTCATAAAGCCTTTTTCAGGGCCAGGAATATAGCTGAAAGGCACAGTGCCTGTCTGGCAAGTGCAAGATTGACTTCCAGTAGAAAAACAAACAAACAAAACGAAACAAAACAAAACAAAACAAAAACCTCATTTAAATCTACCCCCCAAATGAAAAATAAAACAAATGCCAATGAAATTAGAAAAGACTGAAATCACCACTGACATGTAATCCAGAGGATTATAAGAAATGGTAACAAAAATTTATATTGCAATGTAATGGAGAACTCAAAGAAATAGACAAATACTAGATTCATATGAATTACTAAAATTGAGCTAAGAAGATGTAAAAAAATCTATAGGAAGACATACAATAGGGAAAGAAGTAATGTCTGTAATAGGAATTCTATCAATAAAAACAGCCAAGGATTTGATGGATTAACCACAAATTTCTACCAGAATTTCAGAAACAATCTAATGCCAACACTTTTCAAATTCTTCACTGATATCAAACAGGGAGGAAAATTTCCAAACTCATTTATTTCGTGGAAACTAGCATTATCGTGATACCAAAACCACACAAAGACCTAATAGAAAAAATAAATACAGGGCAATCTTTTTAACTGATGTAGATGAGAAAATGTCTAGCAAGACACTGGCAAACCAAATGCTATGTATCAGTGAAAAGATCATACATTTTAACCAAGATGGAGTCATCAGAGGGATGTAACTCTGGTTCAACACATATAAATTAATAGGTATAATATATTCAGAAACAGAAACAAAGACATCTCAAAACATACAGAAAAAGATTTTTTTAAAAAATTGATCATCCATTAAGTCTTGATGGAAACAAATGTAGAAAGAGCTTATCTCAAACATATAGCAATCATTTATGACCACCCCAAAGATAATATCACACTAATGGAAAACACTAAATCTTTTTGCTGTAGAAATTAAAATGAGAAAAAAATGTCAGCTCTCATCACTCCTTTTCAATATACTGCTCTAAACTTTAGCTGGAACAATTACAAAAGAGAAAGAAAAAAGGTACACAGAAAAAGTCAAATTATCTTTATCTGCAGATAACATAGTCCTTTACATCAAAAATCCAAACAAATAAAACTATACAAAAGACTCCCAGAAATAAATTCTGCAAAGTAGCAGAATAAAAAAATCAACACACAAAAATTAATAGTATTTTTTATATCAACAATGCACTCACTGAGAAACTTTTAAAATTTCCATTTACAATAGTTTAAAAAAATTAAAAATTTAGGAATCAACTTAATTAGGAAAGTTAAAGTCTTCTATAAGAGAAAATATAGTACACTGGAAAAACAGATTGAAGAGAACATCAGAAAATAGATAGACATCCTCTGTTCCCTCATAGGCAAAATCAATCAAAATATCAATAGTATTCTTTGCCTAACTAGACAAAACAACCCCACTTTTTATAGAAATATAAGTGACCCAAAATAGTGAAAGTTATTCAGGGTAACAAGAGAAATATAGGAAGTATCACAATCTGGTTTCATGTCATATTACAAAGCTACAGTGATAAAAACAACATGGTATTGGCACAAAAGAAGACATGCACATTGGTGAAACTATACAGAGGGTTTAGATAAAACCCCTGGCACAGTGTAAACTCTGACAAAACAGTCAAAAATATGCTACAGAAAAGATGGCCTTAAAAAAAATGATGCTGTGGAAAAATTTATCCTTATGCAGAAGAATCTTGCCCTCTACTAAAATAAACTGCATCAAAGGTCTTGATGTTAAAACAGAAACATTGTATCTTCTGGAAGATATGTTAGTTAAAACTCTTGAAGACTTTGGCATAGTCTAAGATGTTCTGAACAGAACACTGATTGCACAAGAAATAACAGCAAGAATAACTTAATTTTATATTAAAATTAAACATTGTACAGAGCAAAGGAAACAAGAAAAAGCATGAAGAGACAATCTACAGAATGATAAAAAAAAATTTCCACTACTTTTTGGGCAAAGGACTAATAACTAGAATATATAAGGAATTTTTAAAAATAGATAAAAATAAAACAATAAAAAAATGGAAAACTGAAAAAAAGTAGACACTTCTCAGGAGAAATACAAATGACCAATAAGTACATAAAAAATGTTCAACAATTTCAATCAATAATGCAAATAAAACAACACTGAGACCATTCCTGAAATCCCAGTGCTTGGGAGGCTGAGGCAGGAAGATTGTGGTGAGTTCAAGGCCGGCCTGCACTACACAGTAAGTAAGATCCTGTCTCAAAAGAATTTTGGTGTCTGTGAGAGCTCTCTTAAATTCGTGGGGGGAAGAATGAAGAGAGAATGAAGAAAATAAAGACAGAGAGAAATTTGGGGTCAGTGGAGCCCTTCTCTGGATGGGAGGAAGAGACTGCTTATCACAGCAGAGCATTTATTTATACACTTGTCATACCACGCCCCTTTGCTTACTTAGCTCGCTCCTTAAACCCTGGTGTTCCCCCGTGTTCTTGGGGCTGGAACACCAGTTTACTTCCACACTTCATGCCCTCTGGATGTTTCTCAGGCGGTCTGTGTCCTCGGGACAATCCTGTCCAGGTACTTGTGCTTTTGGTTCCACACATGTGAATCATCACTAGCTCACCATCCCCCAACAAGAAAAGAAAACAAAAATTGAGATTCTATCTTACTCCCAAAAAGAGTAGCTATCATAGGAAATCAAAAACCAAAAATGGTAATGACATTCATCTTTAACAAGCTTCACATCCAGTATTCCTTATGTCCTTGTGTCCAGAAATAATACGAATTCGTCTCAATACACACGTAGTAGGAAACTGCACTCTTTCCTACAGGAGGAGGACCATTTTATAAAAGAATTTTAAGAGTTGTTAATATGAATCAACATAGCACAAGGTTGAGGATGGGGGGGCGATACATTGGTGACGCTGGGGAGTAAATACGAATACTAATTGATATGAAAATAACTGTAATGCAGGATCTAATGTTATCTGGAGTTCTACTGTTTTGTAGGGTCATTCTTTAAAATTTGAATATGAGGAGATGGGCTACAGTGTAAGAAATGGAGGTGCCAAACTTGACAAAAATACTAAAGAAAGCTCAGAGACAAATGCCGTTTAGAAATAATTGTGTAACCTTGAAGAGTATGTCCTGCAGACAACATCCAGTGCGGTACTTCTTAAGCATTAAGGTGCATCCAAGGCACCTAGGATTTTGTTGAAACACAAATTCTGATGCAATGTAGTTAGAACAGTGCATGAAATCTGGGTGTGCTTGTAGCAAACACTCTCTGAGCAAAGAGTCCAGCAGCAGACATTGTATTTACTTTTTAAGACTTTCACAAATCCATTTGTGGACGGGACACCACCATGTGGGAGAAGCTTGATGTTTCCTGTCCTCAGAACTCTGGGGTGGACAGTGGGACCCTGCAATGTGACCAACATCTCTGAAATTATGGGAATAGTAAGATTCTAGAATGGCAGATTAAACTGATAATGCTTATTTAGAGACCAGACTGAAAATAGGGTTGCCCTGATTTGTAAAACTCTAGGATGATAGCTAATACATAATGATTTTTGTAAGAGCAAGATGTCTTGGTAAACAACCATGGTATGACTTGATGGGTATAATTTGAAAGAAATTAAGAGGTGGGTGTGGTGGCACCTTCCTGTATGCTGGGTTTGGGGAGATAAATAAGGATGTGAGAGACAGAAAATATTGTTGTTGGGGGACGAGGGTCTTTACTGAAATCCAGTGAAACCTTAAACTGACTCAAACCCTCAGATTTATGGAGGAACAACAAAGCCATAGAGTTTTTGCAGAGCACAGATGTTTGTTTTAGGTAGCAAGGCAGGCAAGCAAGGCTTGATGACAGTTTGGCTGAATAATTAACTTTTATCTGATTATCTGCTTGGGAACTTGTTTTCCCTGTGAGGTCCGCCTCTGCTTGAGTTGGCAAAACATCTTGTTTTCAAGATGTTCCAGCTCCTTGGAATTAGCAGGCTTCGGTCTCCTGTGTCAGCTCGAGCAGACATTGATCCATTGGGTATTGCGAGGAACTCCAGCTTGTAATTGAAGCTCTTTAGAGTCCAAACCAGGAGTGTTGAGTGTCAGCTACTGTGAACTACAGAGAAAGTTTCTATATCAAAAAAGTAAAGAGAGAGAGAGACAGAGACAGAGACAGAGACAGAGAGAGAGGGGAAGAAGAAGGAAGGAGGAAAAGAAGAAAGAAGAAAGGAAGAAGAAAGGGAAGGAGGTAAATCATGAGCCATTGTTAACCATTGCAATGGAAAATCTCTAGCACTAAGTCAGTTCCTAGATCTGAATCATTTGAGCCCTGGAATCCATTGATTCAAGGGCAGTCTGGGTCCCTCTGAGAAAGGAACCAGAAAAGCCATTGCAAGAACAGAAAATAGTTCTGCATCCCCCCAAACTATCTAAGCCTCCTTTGTTAGGGTTGGTTTATGCATTAGAGAAGTTAAGCTTCTAAAGTATGACTGTTAACTACTTTCTCAACATGCCAGGACAAAAATATCAGCCAGGGATTATTTCCCTAGAATATTCAGGAAAGAAATTGGAGTTGGAATTAGTTGACATAATTAGGAAAAATGTTAAAATTGCAGAAATTACTCATACATGGACATTCCAGGTCTCTATATTCTTTCTGGATGGAAGAGGGCTGTGAGTGTTTAAGTGGGGCATGTTTAAGAATCCATATGTGAATATATATTCATGAACACAAAAATAAAAAAAAAACCTGCACTTTGGTTTTTTTGTCACAGTTTCATCTTTCTCCAAGATACAGTATTAGCACCATCACTCTCGAGTGTGGCATTAATTTATTTCTAAATAACTTCTGAAAACATTACAGGCAGCAGTATTTTCTATGTATACATAGAAACCTATTTTTTCCCCTTACATTTTTATTTTTATTGGGCCACATTCATAGGGCAGTAGTACATCTTTCTCTATGTCTAACGCTAGCCCTAACCCAACCCTAACTCTAACCCTATTGGATATGTTTGAAATTAGACATCTGTTCAAGAATACTGTCCAAAGCTGTTGTAGTGTAATCTGTACAGGTCTGTAATCTCAATACTTGGGAGACCGAGGCAGGAGGGTCTCAGTGAGTTCAAGGCTAGCCTGGGCACCAAAACAAACAAAAATGTTATTCATTTTTGTATTGATTTATGTATTGTATTTTCTATGAAGTTCTTCATATATTCTCATTATTATTCTTTCAATAGATATATGCATTAGACATATTCCATTTTAATTTCCTTGTCACAATCCTAATTGTGTCTTCAAATTCACTTTAATTTAAATATAGACCTCCTTATCAAGTTCTATCTTTTATTAATTTATTATTTTTTTATTTTGAAAGTAGTAAAATACAATAGAACATACAGAACAAAGCCAACTGAGACAATGCAGTGAAATTGGTACAGAATATCACAGCAGGATACTAGGATAACAGTAATAGATATAAGAATATATACCATTATCTTTACAAAATTGTCCAATTAGGTATAGAAAGTTCTATCTTAAAAAGAATAAATTCTATTTTTGATTAATTTTTAGATGCTTACCATAATAAAGATATTTTTCTTCCACATTTAGCTCCACATATACCTAAGATTGATTTCCATATAAAGTATAAGGCTTGGGATTAGATCTGTTATTTTTCATACGAATATCAAGTCAATCCCCAAACATTAATTAAACAACATTTTTTCCTATTGGATGGCAGTATTTCCTATTGGATGGCAGTATTTCTTTTTCAAGTGATCTTATTTCCCATCAAATAGAGAGAGGTATCTGTAGAATAAGATGGCCATATACATATAAGTATTTTCCTAAATTTTCTGTACAGTTTTAGTGGTCAATGTGCTTATTATACCAATAGTGCAGTCTTAATTTCTCCACAATTATGAAAAACTTGCCTTGGTACGACAATAATCTACCTTATTTATTATTCAACATTGACTTAGTTGTTTTTCACTCTTAGTAATGTTTCTTGGTTATTTTATTTGACATGCATTTACAAGTCAATTTAGGGAGAATTTATATCTTTAGAATATTGCCTAAAATAAAGAATATTGAGCTACCAATTCATGGCATGGAGTAATTCTCTATTTTTAAAATAAATTTTGCTAAATCATAATTTATACACACTATACTACTTCCATCTAAAGTGTACAATTGTTAAATTTGGCAAAACTCATGAAGCCACTATCACATCTAAGACATCTCAAAATTTCTTAACCATCTAAATATCACCTTTTCCCTTTGCAGTTCATTCATTCCTTCTCTGCCAGCATCAAGCAACAGCTGATCAGTTTCCTATCAATGCAAACTACAGTGTATTTACTATACCTGCAAATATAGGGATTCATACTACATATGCTACTTTGTGCGTGGCTTCTTTCATTCACTATAATATGTTTAAGATTCATTTATATCATTGTGCTTCTCAATATTTACTTTCGTTTCAGGTTCCTCAACTGCACAGATATAACACAATTTGTTTATCCATTTACTTGTTCAAAGAAATTCTTGTTGTTTCAGTTTAGGGCTACTATGAATAAAACTGCTATAAATAGTTATATAATGCCTTTTGTGTAAACTTCATTCATTCTGTTAGGTAAGTATCCAGAATTGCTGAGTTATATGATTTTGGAAAAGCATTATAATATTACCTAAATTTCATCACTGTCCTTCCATCACTGTTGCCAGAAAGACAGCCCAGTTGCATATGTGAGAGAAGCTCAGTTTCTAAGTTCATGTCATGGCTTGATTGTTTATTAACTAAATGTACTTGTCCTATCTTTTAAGCTTCAAGTTGATTCTTTATAAGACTGCTGTAGTAACTCAGTATAATTAATACAACCTGATGTTCAATAACAATTCTTCCTACATTGGAAAACAGAGTGAGATCTTGTGTCCACAGTCAGATTCTAAATATTAAATAAATAAGAATAGAAGCAAACAATATTTAAAAATGGGAAAATTCTCTTGAGAAACCAATTTATATTATAAAATATTTAAGATACTGGATGTTATTAAACTGAAATATATTAATATTAAAAGGTATCATATTTGATTGAAGTTCATATTTAAAAAAATAAATTTTAGCGTTTTGTATTTTTGAAAATCTTAGCTGTAATTACTGCATAAGGCAAAGTTTTCAAGTGATCTTATTTCCCATCAAATGGAGAGAGGTATCTGTAGGATAAGACCACAAAGAAGAAAGTTCACCCAGGCATGAAGAGTGAGTTGTAACTGATGCTGTAAGAGCCCCTAAAGCCAGTATTATCCAGAATATAACTTTTAATGTCTGTTGTGGGTTGAATTGGATTTTTGTGGATGATACTCAAAAGATTTACCTAATACACAAGTTTAGGAATTTTTCAGTACAAACAGCAGTGTTTCCTTAACCTCTGTCTTTTCAATCTAGTTTAGCCATCCCATCATTCATGAGCTATTACATTTTGATGTAGATATATCATTTAAAATTGATTAATGGAGAAAAGCATTCAGTGGAGAGAAATAATAATTTACTTAATGGTAGAATATAAGGCAATTTCTTTCAAGAAATAATGACAAATCAAACGCTCACCAAGTCCTAGGGCTGTGCAATGTTCAGTTTCCTCAGAAGCTGCATCCTAGCTACCCCGTAAGCTTACTTCCTTAAACCTATTGTTCATTATTATTCACACAGAATGCCTTTAAGGCATGTATCTAATGCATTTAATATAACTTATTGAAGTATAAATGATGAATAAATTTGCTTATAATCATAATGTACAATGTGATAAGTCCTTATGAATCAGACAGAAAGAGAGAGAGAGAGAGAGAGAGAGAGAGAGAGAGAGAGAGAGAGAGAGAGAGAGAAAGATTGCAGGCAGGAAAACAAAAAAAAGATTCAAAAAGCTTTCAGTTTGTCCAAGCAAGGCTGAAGAGTATAACACATAAAACTGTACAGGAATCATTCATTATGACCAGCCATCCAGGCATTGAGAAGCTACTGCAGCCGTGATTCTAGGAGGCCTGGCTCCTGCTGGAAACAGTAATAGGCGTTGGCATCATATATGTGGTGCTGGTTTTACCTGCCTGCAGAATGTTAGCAGTGATGCAGTATTATAGGCTTCCACTCATATTTCCAAGGATTGCGTGAGAGGCCAGAAAAAATGTGACAAGGTCTCTGCAAAGAGCCCTTGAGAAGGCAATGTATAAAGCTGGAGTTATGAAGCCAGTGGTGCAATGGAGATCTCAGCATGACAGAGATATTAGGAATATGGAATGTAAGCTGAGGCAAAGCACAGGTATAAGGAGAGTTAGCCCAAGCAGGAGAACTTGTGGGCTGCAGTGAGCAACTTTGGGACAGGTTTGCCTAAGCCTTCTGGAGCTTACATCTCACCACTGTGTGACCTTTGTGATAGACAGCGAACTAGAGGATTTAATGTGTGCCTGCTCATTTTCAGTCTTGCTTTGATTCAGTTCTTTTTTGACCCTCTATGCCTTCCTTTTGGAATGGGAATACTTACATTTGCTGCAGTAGTTTTGTAGCCTATAATTTGCTTTTTTAAATTTTACAAAGTTGTAGCACCAAGAATTTGCCTTGAGTTTCAGAAAGTTTGGATTTGGATTTGAGCAGTGCTAGAAATGCTGAGATTTTAAGGGAGGGATTATTGCATTTACTTTTGTTTAGGGTCAGGGTAGGTAAAAAGATGCCATTGTTGTGTTTATTTAGAAATTAAGCATGATTGGAAGAGACGTGTTTAAAGGTCTAGTTGATAAGGTCGAGGGTAGGGGAGGAGCTTGTGCCAATTAACCCCCTTGACAATGTGACTAAGTTAAAAACTGGAAATACACTGGATTGAAGGGAAACTAATCTCATCCAGGGGTTAACTCAGTGTGATCTGTGGATGTTTTGGTCACGCGATGGAAATTTATTCAGATAGTTCTGATAGTGTGAGAATCAGGTATGTTACATTTTGTTAACCTAGAAATTTGTCTGCCTCTTCTAGAATATGCAACATTTAATTTTTTTTCACAATATTATCAAGTATTTGTTTAAAAAACCTAGTTATCTTTGACCATTTTCATTTCTGAATTTAGCAACTTCTATTTTTTCCTTTTTTCTTAGTCAATTAATTGAAGACGTAAATTTCTTTTTCTCCTTTTTTTGTGCTATTGGAAATTAAACTTAAGATCTTCTGCATGCAAGGGAAATTTTCTACCTCTAACCTTCCTCCTTTTTTTAGTTTTATTTTGAGACAATGTTTTACTAAGTTGCTTAAACTGGCCTTGAACTTGGGTAAGTCCTTCTTCAGCCTCCCAATTATATCAGATTAAAGTGTGTGCTATGCACCTGGCAAACCTTATTAAATTTATCTACCCCAAGATAATGTTTGCTATGGTTAATTTTTTCTTTCACAAGCCTCCATTGTATTGACTCTGTTTCACTTACTCCTTCTTTCCTTTTGGTAACTTTGGTTTTTGTTCATTCTTCACTTTCTACTTCATTGAGTTTAGCATTAGAGTCATGATTATCCTTCTTCATAGTTGAGTAATTGTTACTCAGCTATAAAAAAAGGATAAATTTGCAGGTTTCATAGGTAGGTGGATCCAACTTGAGACCATACTCATAAGTAAAATAAATCAGACTCTCATGTGTAAATATCGTATTGTCTCTAGGGTGAAAAAACTGATACAGTAAATAAGATCCAAAATGTACAATAGATACTGTGAAAATGAAAGCTAACAAAAGTGCTTTAAAAGAAAGAACAACTGGAACTGGGAAAAGGAGAAAAGAAAAAAGAAAGAAGGGAAAAGATTACATATATATATATATATATATATATATATATATATATATATATTTATACACAGGATAGATAAGTACGCTATTAATATCTGTTAGTTCATGAAAAAGTGCAGTTTGTGCTTTCATTTTCTGGTTAGTTTTTATGCCTAAATCTTGTAATCTCACCAATTATTTTAAAGATAATAATAAGCAAAATATTAACCAGTGTTAGACTCTTATTATTTTGTTTTGAAATTCTGTATCATTGTTTTTATTCCTTTCTTTGTTGTTTTTTTTAAAATTAGAAAAAGAAAGTTAGAGTGATGATTTAAAATTTGTCAATTCCTTTATGTTTGAAATATCCTACTTCGTGCTATGTTGGTCAGAGGTGATATTTCATGTTGAAACTGTTTTCTTAAGTCTACAGAGATTTAATCTATGGCTTAACATAGCATCTATCCCAGAAAATGTCTCTGATGCTCTTAAGGTCATGTGCACTGCTGTTTGGTAGAATATTCTTAAATATTTATTAGATATATTTGATATACTGTGTTATTTATGTACTCTATATCCTTATATTCTGTGTTTGATCCACTGTTGAGAATAATTTTGAAATTTCCAACTGTTATTTTGGAAGTGTGAATGTTTATTTTTAATCTGTCAATTTTTGCATCACATACACTAAAAATAAGTCATGAAAGAGGCAAATGTTCATAAATTTTACATCTTCCTACTTAGTGAACTTTATTCTTGAGACATTAAAAAAATTAAGTATATTTTGTCTGGTCCTCATATAACTATAACTATTCACTTGGGTGGTATTTTCTTGGGATATGTTATTGCTATCTAAATATATTTATGTTTTGGGGTTTTGATTCTCTTGTCACAAGCATGAAACTGAATCATATTTTTAATACAGTTTTCAATCTCTATTTTTTCAGCAATATTTTTAATTTATTTACATTTAACATAATTATCTATTCATTTTCTATATGCTTTATAGCACTTTGAAACTTTCCTTCCTATATTAACATCTGTTTAGTTGAATTTTTGTAGACAAATAATTTTACTTTTTTCATTTCCTTTTATATCTGATCTTAACTATTTCCTTTGTAGTTATCATAGTTGTATTTATATTCTTGAATGTATTGCATTCTCACTTGAATTAACAGAAGGTAAATTCAATAACATACAAACTCCCTGTTTTTTTAGCCACTCTGTTCTAACCTGCTCACTAGTTCCTGTGATAAAATCATGTATTTATACAGTGAATTCCCAGAAACATAAATGAATAATTCTTTAAAATACGTTTTTTAAAAATATACAGAATAATGTACATATTTTAGATAAATTTACAAAATTAAATACATTAATTTCTTTCGTTATGTAGAAAACCAAAATTCAGTAATGAGCTGTTTGAATAATATTAACTGCATAAATATCTATATGTTCACACTTATTGAGATCTTTATCTTTTATGGATTCTAGTTATTGTGATGTGTCTTTACATTTCAATTTGTAGGAATCTTTTGCTTGTTTCTACTAAGAGTGGATTTGGAGATACAATTTTTTTTTATTTAAAGAATGCCTCAATATTTTTCTTCTTTGAAGAACAGTTTTACCAAAAATAGAGTTCTTGTACAAAGTGCATTTTTTTTTCCTTTTAGCACTTTCTATTTGTGCCATCTATCTCCTGGTCTCTAAAGTTTCTAATTAGAAATACTCAAATAGTCTCAAAGCTCTGACATGTGATTAGATCGTTTTCACTTGCTGTTTCTAGGTGCTTTCTTTGCTTTTGACATTTCAGTGCTTGATTATATTGTCTCAGTGTATAAAGGAGATATGTACTGAGACTTAATATAATCAAGACCTGAAACACTTGAACATTTCCATTCTTGTATTTTATCAAGTTTCAGAAGCTTTCAATTATTTCTCTGTCCATTTTCTTTTCTTTCTCCTTCTGGAACTACCGTAATATGTACATTGATAACCTTGATGTAATATGAGTACCTTAGTTCCTTAGGCTCTGTACACTTTTCTTGAAACATTTTATTTCCTCCCTTAAATAATAATTTCTATGGTCCTTATCTTTTTCCCACTGGTTGAGAATGAATTATTCTTACTAAGGCCATTGATTAAATACCATTCTTTTCCAGAAATATTCTCTTCAAGTCTTATCTTACAGGCACACCTAGAAAAAAATTCTTAAAACTTTCAGAGTATGTCATAACGCAGCTGAAGTGACACCTAAAGTTAATCAACTATAGCTATCACAGCTTCATTGCTGTGTGTGTGTGTGTGTGTGTGTGTGTGTGTGTGTGTGTGTGTGAATACTGGTGCTGAAACAGAGGCTGTTTCTAATGATCTTCATCCTTAATCCACTTATTTATTGATTTTAATTTTGACACAAGTTCTCAGTAATTTTCCCTGGCGAATCTTGAACTTGTGATCCTCTTGACTCAGTCTTCCAAGGTGCTAGAGTGATAAGCGTGTACTCACCATCCTGAGTAATGTGCAGTATTTGAATATATTCACAGTACTCTTTTATATATTATTTCCACAAAATAAGCTTCTAAAACTTTACTTTGATTCCATGAATTCGATAAAAAAGTTGACACCGATTAATGTTTACTCATTTCTACTTAAACCATCTGATGACAGTAATATTACATTTTCATCATTTAATTGCTTGTGAAGTTCTAACTTAGACACTTGATTGTTCAGATGATCACCCTTTCA
The DNA here is from genome assembly GCF_034190915.1 of Cavia porcellus. Classification (NCBI taxonomy): domain Eukaryota; kingdom Metazoa; phylum Chordata; class Mammalia; order Rodentia; family Caviidae; genus Cavia; species Cavia porcellus. Next base: position 39,207,951 of record NW_026947500.1, on the reverse strand, counting down.
TCCCTCTTACAGATACAGTGTAGCATCTCTCTTTCAAGGACAGAATGCAGAACACTTGTTGATAAAATGACACCTACTATGACAGGACACCAACGTTGAAAGGGTACTTTTGAGATGTATGGTGACTGCTGCTGGCTGCTTGGCACACCAGTCTTTATTTGTCAATTATTGTACCCTGGTCATTGAGAAGATGCCTAATCTAGGATATCTCATTTTTTGGTCAATGAAATATTTTAGACTAATTTTATTCAAAAAAATATTCAAGGAACAGTGCTATTCTAGCAAAATAGCATTCATTAATCATTACAGAAGATCATGAGAAGAGCTAAGTAATATGGTAATGCAACTGTTACTTAAAAGCTATTACTAACATACAAAAGCTTAGGAAAAATATTGAACTGACTGATTTGATTAAATAGGAGAGAACTTCAGATTAAGTTATATAAATGTTCATCTATGTATTATGGCATCAGTTTGATCAACAGTTCAGACAGTGCATATAAAACATTATAAAAGTCATAAAATGATTTTTAAAAATCCTATCAAATCTCATGTTTGTTGACAATATTTAGTTTTGTTATCCTTGTGCTGATACAGTTACAATTTCAAGTTCAGCATTTCTCTCAATCAGGAATTTAGAAAACATGTTTCAGGAGACTTTTGGAACTGTAACTCATATCTGACTCAACCTACAGCTCTGTGACTATTTCCATAAAAATCTTCCAAGTGCATTGATTGTCTTATAATATGGGGATATTACCTTGATTAAAAATTTTTATAAAGATTGAAATCTGAATAGTAGTACTAGCTCAATAATTTATTTTTTTTACACCCCTCTTCCATCCTTTCATTTTTATGCCAATTCTAATATTTCCCACCATCACACAGTAGAAAGATTATTTTAGACACAGTGGTTATCTTTACAATTTTCTTCTAGAGTTTGTATATATTTCACCAAAATCCATTCTAAGGAATTTAAACTATAAGATGATAGTATTAAGTAGGGGAACATTTCTGGAAATGATTGAGTGAATAATCAATCATAACATTAATTTCTTCCTCATTAATGGGCCCCAATCCGGTGTCACATGTTAACAATATATGAGATGAGTTGGCTTGTATCTCTCAGGTCAACCCTAAATGCTTCAGAGAGTGGCCTTCCTCTTTGAAAACTTCTATCAGATGATGGATGAGTGCACAAAAACACCATCTTAGTCATTTATACCATGCAAAGATGCAATAAAAAAGTGCTACCTTGGAGTTGAGAGTACATCATAATAGCTTACCTTAAAATTGGTTTTCTCAGCTTCTAGAGTATGAATGATAAATTTTTATTATTTATTGTCATCTCTTCTATTTTTATGTTTTAGTAGTTGGGTGAGATAAGACATCCTAATTAATTATCTTTTAGTGGAATAGGATACCATTTAGGGATTGAAAAAATATTTTCAGCCAATTAGTATTGATTATAGGAGCTGGTGGAGTGGAAGGAGAAATGAGCTCTTTAAAGGTCTGTCAGGTTTTAGGTGAGATTTAGTTGTGTTTCTCTCCCCCACAATTTTTTAACATGCAGTTGGATCCTAGCTCCCTAGGGTGATAGTATTGAGGGGTGAATGGGACTTTTGAGATTTGAGCCTAAAGGAAAGAATTTCTTAGGTCATTGGAGGTGTCTCATATAGTCTCCAGAGCTCTTTCCAGGGGGTCATTATAAAGGAAGAAGCCAAGACCAACCTAGTTCTCTCCACTTTGTGATTGAGGCCTTCAGTAGAACAGAGTCAATATAGGGACCATGGCTTCAAACATCCAACATTCGTATAAACAATGTGAGATGTTTTGTGATAATGAAAAAAAGCTGCAAATATGATTTCAAATTATACATTTTAAATTCTAGGACTCTTGATGATATCTAGGTTTTATCTCCAGTTTTAGTCATAGGAGCTAGGAGATCAGTACAAGGCATTAAAAAACTGTACATTTCAGTATGGTAAAGTGGGCCTTTGAAGAAATGACCAGTCAAGAAACAGTAAGTGTTAACTTTTTCTAAAATAATGCAGCAAAGATTGACTTTGATAAATTGAAATGACCTTATAACACATAAAACAAGTAATTACCCACATAAACAAATTTCTCATTATATTATTAAATATAATAAAATAATGAATAAAAAGGCAGATATTATGAATAGCCCATTCATAGAAGCCTTGAGATGTTGTTCGTCTTAGTCTGTTTGTCCAATTACATTACAATACCTGAAGCTGAATTGTGAATAAAGGACAGAGTTTCTTTCTGGGTCGCACAGTTCTGGAGGTCAAGAAAAACAAGGTTATGTTTCAGGCAGGGTCAACGTCTGGCATTGGCATTGTCTTATGGGAAGGATGGCTGTTGTGTTTTACATGACTGAAAGAATGAATAAAACATAAAATGGTGTGCTGTCTCAGACTCTTTTGATGAGTAGTAATCTATATTCTAATTTCTTCCCAGAGGCCTACATCTCAATATTATTGCTTTGAGAATTGAATACAAACATAATGTTTGAAGGAATACAATTATTCAAACCATAACATTCATTAAACATGTGAAGACTTGTTTACCTTGATTGGAGTGGGATTCACAAAGTGCAGATCAGCAAAAATGAAACACATGAAAATGACACAGTATTTTACACTCATCATGTAAACAAAAGTAAAACTTGACATACTGACAAGCAATGACAAGTACCTAGGAAAATGGCATCACAAAGCAATGCTAACATTTTTGACAGTAAAATTGTTAAAAGTTGCAGCGTGCAAAGTCTGTGAGCAACGACTTTATTTCTGTGTTCAGATCCTACACAAATTCTTTTCCATGTACAATAAGACATCTGTATAAGGATAGTAAAAACCACAATGTTAATAATAACAAAACAGAAAAAGTAAATGCTGGAGAAATGGAAATATGAAATGTGATGCCTTTACATAGCTAAGTATTTGACACCAGTCAAAAAGAATGAACTAGATCTCTTTATAACTTAAACAGTTTGAAAATCATAAGTGTTTAGGAATCTAGGCAGTATAAAGAGTGAGACATAGAGTAATTATGTATGCAGTTTAAAACTGTAGCTAATACTATGAACCTATCTCTATATAAGTAGGTTTGTATAGCTGTCTGTCTGCACTTAGCAGGATTCTTTGTCTGTGTTGTCAGATCCTATTTATCTTTCACTCAACTCATTGATTTGTCCATCTATCTGGAATATTTTTAAATGTACTAGAACAATTTTCATTGAATACACAAACATAGTTGCCTGAGGATGTGCAGATATTTTGCTGAGATGCACCTGGAGATAAAGTCAACTAAATTTCCCTCCATTCACTATATGAATCTTTCATGGGTTTAAAAGTTAAGCAGAACTCTTCTTTAAAATAAAAAAAGTTAAGCAAAATAAATTTCACAAAATATTAACTTTTGTCTGCATATCTGGTATTTATAGTTATGCCTTATGCTTTTTTCTTATTGTTGTTTTAATCTTCTTTCAAATTTTTCCAAAGTGGTAAGAATTAAATATAATTACTGGTGGATTTCCAGCCTTTGAAAATTGGCTGCTGTAGCACACGTGGTCATGTCCTGAGAACAATTCATAAGGGAGCATAATAAGCACTTATCTAGAGGACTCTTGCATGGCTCTCACCCTATCAATTATATCTGCAGGGAGAGAAGAGGCTCTTAGAGATGAAGTAATTATAGAACATAAGAGGTAGAGGAAAACCCCAAGGGACCATGCAGAAAGACACTGCCATTTGTGTAATAAAGAAACTGAGATCCATGCAGAGGAAGTAACTTGGAAAAAATTACATATTCTCATCATTGATGGTTTTCTCATCTTCTAATTACAGAGAGCTCACAGAATTACATGTACTCCTTCTGGGAACCCAATTTAGTTTTTCCTATACCTGTGACTTGTGCTTCTAAGAAAAACAGTGAAGTCAGAAGCAATGCCAATTAGCAATCCCTGTATTTTGACCTGAGCCACATAGCCTGAGTGGAGCACCTTGGGTAGGGATGTATCCTAATGTATGTCTAAGGTTCCACCGTTCAGCTGTCAGGTCAGCTCACTGGATCCCCCTCCCCACTTACCCCATATCCCTATTCCAACTGTTCAGCCTATGGCTTTGACTTTACTTCCACTGATGTCAGGAAAACTCAAGCAGAGTATCTTCAGCAGAGATGCAGTTTTTCAGAGTTTTGGAGGCTTGTGAGAAGAAAATTAATAAAGGCTGGAATTAATTAAAAGAGAAGGTCAGGAGGGCTTACCTATTTTTTGCTCTAGAAGTGCAACACCACACCAAATGAGTGAGTGTTATTGATTAAGCATTTCAATTGCCCTCTTGGGTAGCCAGTCAATACTAAAGAGTCAGATTCTGCCGAATAATAAACAAATTGAAGGCAAGGACTTTAGCTTGGAGACTGAATGTTTAAATTTCAATAAAGGTTTGTAGGAAGCATCTTTGCATCCAAGGGAATTTCAGGGGAATAAGTTAAGGTGAAGTGATAGATTATTGACCTGCTTGAAAAGCAATGCATTCTGCCTGTGGCATTTGTAATTCACTCTGGAAACACTTGTATTGAGGCCGGTCATAAGAGAAGATCTGAGTTAATAGGTTAGCTTCACAGCATCATGATATAAGATATATTTTTCTGTCAATTAAGGACATAAAAGCTGCTATTTATTGAGCATCTCTTTCAGACATTAAAGGTAAATAGCAACAATACATGCTTCTAGTATAAAAGTGAAAATACCTAAACCATTCTAAAAGCAATGCTTATGCGAGCTCTAAAAGGCAATGGCATAACTGAAGGAGTCTGGCATTTCTACCATTGCAAGGAAGAGCCAGCATTTTTATACAGCACTCAGGTGGGTCCAGATAGTGTTGCCTCATTCATTATGATAATAAGACTTTGAAGTAGGGAACCATATCCAATTAGTCAGCTTTCTTGTTTCTGGACACCATATTAAAAACACACAATTTAAAGGAAGAAAAATTTAATTTAGTTCATGTTTAGGGAGACTTAGTCCATGGCTAGCTGACTCCAATGCAGAAAAATCATGGAAGCAGGTCATGAGAGAGCAAAGCTGCTAAGTTCGTGGCAGCCAGGGAACAGAGCAGGGAAATAGCACCAGAGAGAACGTCATGCCTCCATGACCCATGTAGACACACACAGGAGTGTGCTCTGTTCATCTGCTAGGTGTTTGTAAATACAATGAAGCTGACATAGCAGGATGAATGGTCACAAATAACCTCATTTTACAAATAAGGGTATGGTCACATTATTTTGCCTAATATCAGTAAACTGTTAATAGTGCTGTTATCTTAATTGAGGAAATATGTGTTTCCGTCTGTTAGACTATGTTTACAAACTTAAACATACATGAAAATCACCAGGAAATCTTAAGAAATTACATCCTGATGAGTAGCACCTCCAGAGTTTCTGGTTGATTAGGTATGGATGGAATGGAAGAGCTTAAAATCTAATAAGAGTGAAATTATTGTGGATTTCATTGTCTGAGGATGCCACACCAATTGATTATAACATTTGATGAATGGTTATTTTGCTACCTAAGTTACTAAACATTCATTTTGCAAATGATGTAACACATGTACTACATTTACACTGTCAGTTTCATTTAGGTTTAGATGCCGAATCACTGAGCAACAAAATTAGTCATGAACCTTTTGATCAGTTGAAGAAATGAAGAAGAAACACAAAAGCATCAATTAAAAATTAACTACACTATTCATGTTTGAGATCTAGACACGCCATAATTATGATGAAGGTACCTCACTGGGGAATTGAGTTAAATGTGTAGTTCAGTTCCTTTTTAATGTCATTTGAATACTTTTTACCTTACACTCAACTACAGTAGTACCTGAGTTTATGAATGTTTCTGTTCAGGAACAATTCAGTTTGCAAACAGAAGCATTTGGCTAAAATTTGCTTCTGTGTCTAAACTCCTTATTATAGATATCTCCTCCAGAATCTTTAAATGGCTTAAATTCATGTTCTGAGGTACCCCTGTATTTGGTGATAGTGTTCATAGTGTATATTTTCATACTTCTAAGCTGTTTCTCTTTACTAGAATTCCCTTTTATTCCTGTATAAAATATAGATATCCCACATTATTTTCAGGGCACCATTCAACAACCATTGTAAAGTGAGATGTTTCCTATGACTAAAAATGCTTCTGATAAGATCTTCCCCAAATTAGTATGTAATAATGACACACTGAAGTCAGCAGCATGACAGCATCAGGGCATGGGCTTTATTCATTCTACCTGGTTGCTTTATCAAGATATTCTCATCTCTATCATCACCTTTTATATGTATTACACACTTGATTTTGACCTCAGGTTCTAAGTATTTCATGTTCAGTTTCCAGAAAGATAGAATGGTTACATGACTGAGGGTCTTAATATTTAAATATCTATTGAATGAGAGTCCATGAAACAGATCAAATCATCTCAACAGATTCTAAATTCTCATGAACGTCTCCAAAAATTTCATTCAATAATAGGAGGTCCCGCTGACTTTGAAGTTCAAAGCCCTTCAAATAATATTCAATCTAGCAAAATGAATATCATTGAAATGCCTAGGACCCAACTCCTCTTTAATACAGCTTGCTTTGTTCTTGAATCCTCTGAGGGTCTATTCTGATAACCCTAAAGAAAGACCACTCTGCCATGGAAGTTAACATCAAATAAACATGAAGATAATTTCTAAGTATTATGTAAAAACAACGAATACTGTCTCTTCTTATACTTAACTGTGATCACAACAAGGGGCAAAGTGAAATGAATCTCTTGAATCACTTCCCCATGTTTTCTAAAGCATCTGTGCTGCTTTGAAGTTGACAGAGCTTAAGAGTCAAAATCAGGGAGAAATTAGGCATCCCCTCACCTAGATGGGAGCCAAGCTTTTTTGAATTTTGCAGATAATTAGTAAAGAAATACTTGGAACATAGTAGATGGAAGACTCTGTAGAAGGATATATGAAAGACACTAAAAGAATGTAGTGATAATTTGTTGTCATGATAAATACTAACCATGTCAAACTTAAAATATTGGTTTTATACATGACATCTGGAGGTTCAGGTGGTTCAAAAGCCTGGATTTGCTATTCAGCCTCAAATTCTAGAAACTGTATGTAGTCTCTTTAAAAACATAACAGCAATTTTTATTTTATTTTTAAAACACATTTTTAATAATGGTTACAAAAACAAAACAAAAGCAAAACTGTATAGCTTCACATTTTGAAATTCTTAAGCTGAATTGTCATTCCAGTATCAGAGTGGCTCACAAGCCTATCCTGTTTGAAAATGGTGATGTGTTTAGTATGCCTTTCAGAGCATGTATCCTTCACCTGGCAGATGGCCCAATGCTTAGTTGTCTGACCTATTCCTAGGAGGTCTGCTTACAGGAAATTGTTTATAATGGCAGATTCTCTTGTGGCTCTTATCTGACCAGTGTGTTTACTTTATGCCTTCCTGAGTGTCCCTCTGGCAATGGGAGCATCCATTCTATCTTGTGTTTTCCACAGTGCCCTAGGCAAATCCTGTACTGGGCCAGTGCCTCCTGTTTGAGTAGATAGACACAATTCCAAAACATCAATAAGTCCAAAGATCCATCCCTTACAGATCCTGAGCAAGAAAGTGCAAAAAGAATTGAGAAGACATTCTCTATCTCAATGCAGAGGAGAGAAAGAGAGTGTGTGAGCTTGCACTAGCAAGCTGGCAAGATGTAAGGAATAGGACCTGTCATTAAATTTATTGGCAAATCTCTGAGCACTCCTAGCTCCTATAAAGGAAGAAAAGGGAAGGAAGGAGACTTTAGCTTCATTTTTATCTCAAATCATGAGCTTCAACCATAAGGGTAAGTTTTTGTTACTGTTTGTGTCAGTATGTTACTCTAAAGCCTCATGTGATAAGGGGAGTGGACTTTTCACAGGCAGCTGAACTTACAGTTCACGATTGGTTCACTGTCTAGTACTAGGACTGGGAGTGTGAATGCTAGCCATGCAACAGGTAGCTTACATATAATATAATGAGGAAGAAGGGGCTTATGCTTCTCATCTTGCTGTCTTTTGCCATCATTAGCTGTTGTCCCTCTGCTATATGCCAGCCTGCCTTAGAACCAGCTGATATGAACTGAAGCCCTTACAGACCATGAGTGAAATAACTTGACTTTGGGAATCAAGTAATCAGTCCCAGCAATAAGAAAAGTAAGCAAGACAGACTTTGGTACCAAGAGTGGGGTTGTTGCTCTGACTGTAATTATCTGTGTGTTTCTGGAGCCTTTGGGAATGGCTTTTGGGAAGAATTTGGAAAGGTTGAGAGATGCAGGGTGAAAAATAGAGTTGAAACACCTTGGGCTGTTTTGTATGAAGATTGTTGTCAGAGTTCAAAAGATCAGAACACTGATAGAAATTTTGCCCATAAAGATCAGGTTCAAAGGGGCTGGGGATTTAGCTCAGCGGCATAAGTGCCTGCCTTCAAGCAGGCAGTCGTGAGTTCGATCCCTGGTACCAGTAAAAACAAAAAAGACAAAAAAAAAAAAAAACAAAAACAAAAAAAAAAAAACAAAAAAAAAAAACCCAAAAAAAAGATCAGGTTCAGGAGGTTTTTTGGGTGAAGAAGGATTAAATAGGTTGTTGGACTCCAGACAATGTGTGGTATGGCGTGGCAGAAAGTTTGTCTGCATTTATCTCATGTCAAAGACTTTGTCTGAGACTGTGATAAAGGGCTGTGAACTAGTTAATCTTGCAGATAAAAATTCAAGGCAGTTGAATGGTAAGGCAATGGCATGGCTCCTGTTGGAGGATTTTAGTGAGATTTATGTTGAGAATCAAGAGCAAAGAGTTCAGAACAATAATTTCAAATGTTGTGACTTTAGCCAAAAAAGAAGCTATAGGAAAGTTGTGGACTGCAAAAATAGAACATAAAAGATCCTGATTGGTGAGAAGGAACAGAAGAATGAAGTGATGGCCTGAAGGCATCACAAGAAGCAGCAGAAATCCACCCTTTGCAGCCTCAAAATTGCAAAAGTGAAAGACTGCTTTGCAAAGAAAGCCACAGAGCACTATGTTCCAGAATGGCAGTTGGTGCACCATGCAACAGCAGCCTAGAGAATTTGTTCCTTGGAACTGGATTCAAAGTGCTCAATGATTTAGGGACTCAATTCCTACAGCCAATAGAGAGGGAAACCTGGAAACTGATTCAGCTGACATTGGACCTTGGCATAATCCACACTGTGCTCATTTTAGGTTCATGCAGAATGCAAGAGTTGTGGAATCAAAAAAGACATCCACACAGATTTTATAAGGCTTGGGATGCCAGGCACAATGGGCATGAGAGGCAGTGTATGAAGCTATGAATGTAAAGCCAAAGGTACAGTGGAGACCATAGAAGCTTGGAGAAGCCAGGAACACAGATCACCTGAGGAAAATCACAATGAGGGAGCAAAGTACATCCAAGAGACAAGCTATGAAAGCTACAACCATTTAAAATGATTTAGGGGCAGAGTCACTCAAGCCCTTTTAATCTTACAACTTGGTACAGATTGTCTGGGATGCTGCACATGGAACTACAGGACTTAATGTTTGCCCTGCTGGATTTTGAACTTGCTTTGTTCCCATCCCTCCCTTTGTATGTTTTGGAATGAAAATGTTTATCTTGTGCCATTAAATGTGGGACATGTTTAATTCTTTATTTGTACAGGGGCTCACATGTAAGAATTTTCTCTGAGAGACATGGGACTTGGAATTTTCAGTAATTCTGAAATTGTGAGCACTTTGACAACTTTTGCAGATGCGCAATATGTTTTTCATAAAGATATGTGCATGAGTGTTTAAAAGGCAAGGGGTGAAATATTATGATTTGTGTCTGGATGTTCTTCATGTGGTCATGGGGAGTGGTTTCAGAGGCTACTGAAACTAATGTTTGTGATGGTTTCATTGTTTAGTACTGGGATTCAGGGTAGCCTGCATGCAGTGTAAGGGAGGAAAAGAGGCTTGTTCTTCCCTTTGCTCTTGCTGCTTTGATGTCTTCTACCACCATGAACTGTTTCTCCTCTGCCATGTTACATCCTGCCTTGGAGCAAGCTGATATGGACTGAACCTATATCAACTGTAAACTAAATTAACCTTTCTTCACTTAACTTTTGGCATTGGTATTTTGTCCCAGAATGAGAAAAGTAACTAAGATAATCTACATTTAAAAACTGTGCCCATAGTGAAAGAATTATAATTAAGAAATGAAAAAAAATCTTGTATTCAAATGGGTACTGAGTAACGTAAAAAGAAAAGAATACACTATAGTCTGACAATGATAACTGTGCTCTGAGCAGAATATTAATTTCAGAGTTACTTATGCTTTTAAATATGTTCTTTGTACTTTCATGAATTCATTGGAAATTTACATAATTCCAGGAACTTTTCTCTCAGATCTTTGGTAATCCATTCAAGAAAAAGGTATTATGGACAGCTAAGTTAGATAGAAATAAATAGATAGACAGACAGGACTGCTCACTCACGGAAATCCTCAGAGTAAATAAAGATATCATAATTATAGCTGGATGACATCTGAAGAAGGCCAGGCCCTCAATGCCTCCCTAAGTGATAAGCAGTTTCTTAGAATTATACCATATTTAACACCACGCAGTCCAGAAAGTCCAGAGAGGTATCAGTGAGTTACCCAAGTGGATGATTAGTGCAACTGAACCTACTCATTTCAAAAATGCCTTTGTTCTTTCCATGTAATCTTGATACATAACCAGTTTCCTTATAGGACCAAGATTAGCTAAGTAACTATGTTTGTAATCCCATAGGGTGAGGGTAGTTTGATATACATTTTACATAAATTATCCCTGACAAAGGGCCATGCTGCAGTGAACACCCTATTCCAGAAAGTATTTTTTTTCCTTTAAAAAAACAAAACAAAACAAAACAAAACAAAAAACCTCTTCTAACTTCTACCTTTGGTTTATGACTTCATTTTTCTATCCTGTGGGACCACAATATTGGCACACTTGACATCTAGCAGGTTGGAAATTATATTTCACCTATATCATTAGGAGTTAGGGGCTGTAGCTCAGTAATATAGAGCTTGTTTATCAGGAGTGAGGTCTTAGGTTTGATTTTTGAAACAGCCCAAAAGAGGATGGGGAAGAAATAAGGAAGAAGGAAGAAGAAAGGAAGGAAAGGAGAGAGGAAAAGAAAAAGGGAGGTAATGAGAGAAAAGAAAAGAAAAAGAAAGAAAGAGAAAAAAACTAAAGAACTCATCTTTGAAAGCTCCTTTCACTGTGTCCTACAGGTATTTACTCAGGTTTGCATATTCCCTGAACTATTCAGGTTTAGAAAGAGTTGCATTAATGAAAGTGCTAGGAACTAAAAAGCCACCCAACCATCTGTTTAAATTCTCCATCTGCCACTTGTGTAGCTGTATATTAAAAAAAAATCATCTGAGCATTGGTTTCCTTAACTGAAGTTGTGAGTTTCAAAGAAGATAGCATGTATGAAAATATCTGATGTATTCTAAGAGGAAAGAAAAAAAAAGAGTTTGGGATCCACACTTGAGTGGACAACAGCTATTGCTGTCATTAAAAGGAAGAGAGAAAGCTCTTTCACTCTAAGCTTTTTGTTTGAAGAGGTAAAGAAAGTATTACCACACAAGAGAAAATGAACAACTTCTTTAGGTCAGCTCCCTGAAGGCAACAATTACCAAGAACAATTAAGCAGAGCTTTTACCCCAACTGCCAGAGAGCTCAGACTTACAGCTGCTTACTGTCTCAGACATGGATTCCGCTGACAGGCTTTGGAGAGAGGAGGATTACCTGGCAGAGCCCTCGCTAGGGACAGGGATATCAAAAGCTGCAGCTTTTGCAGATAGTGCTATTAAAACTTTGAACCACAACTCTCTCTGGCCCATGCTGAGCTCAGGTCATTGGCTTTATTTGCTTTCCGTGAGTCCTGAAACTCTGCATGTTTTAGGACTCATTAGCATCATTGGTGAACTTAAATATTTTACATCGCAGCCAGGGGATAGCCAGACAGTGCAATACAGCTGTTAAACACAATTGCTAAAGTGTGGGTACTATTATGCATCAGGCATGACATGCCACCGATGACCTGAGAATTGTCTATCCTCTTAGCATCCTAACACAAAGCTGACTTACAGTGTTTTGGCTTCCAGTATGTGAGAGTAGATCACCACTATAAAATAGAGATGCCACCCTATCATTGCTACTATGACCATCAATCCTAGAGTGTCAAATTCAGTAGATTAAGAATCACCTAGCAGATTAGTAAAACAGTATATCTAGGTTAGGTCATGGAGGTGCAACTTTGGGGTCTGTATATGGTCAAGTGCCTGGTTTGCTCTGATACTCTGCTCTGCTTCCAAGTTGTCATGAATCGAACAACTTTGTTCTACCACCTCTTCTACAAATATGTGCCTGCCTTGGAGCCAGTCTACCATGGACTGAATTCCTTAAAACCATCAGCCAAATTAAGCTTTTACACTTAAATTGTGCTGGGTATTATAACTGAGCCACAAGAAAGTTAACTTACACATATGCAAGTGTAGGAGTCAGTATTGGACAATTGGATATTTCTCTTTGTCACTTGAAAGGGGATACAGAAATACAATTGAATGCCTAGTCATTCATCAGCACTCAAGCTAGCCATGGAATCTGGGCTGACAGAGGGTCCTCATATTAACCATAATATTTCTACTACAGTGTAACCATCAGTGTGGAATCGATGCTCGACAATGGGGAAGCATCCTTTAATTCCTGATTAAACTTTGTTTTTATTTGTATGTTTTTGTACCAGGAATCAAGCTCAGGACCTTGTGCTTGCCAGACAGGCACCGTGCTGCTGAACTATGTCCCCAATTCTTTTTCTTTAATGACCCATCTATTATTCATTTAATAGATTAGCATTCTCCATGGGTTAAACAGATTGGTTCTATTGTTGAGAAGTGATATTGATACAAATATTGAAAGACTAATATTAGTAACCATCTGATAAAAATGTGTGGATAAATTAAGAAATCTTTTCATGGGCTTAAAACTTTTAAATGTAATGTGCAGGTGCATTCTCTTCTTCCTTCTACTTAGAATCTAGATTTTCAAGAAATGTATCTTATAGGTCCCTAAGTTTATATGGCAGAAATGACTTTAGGGAACTCTCTCTGAAATAGCCTACTGTAAGATGAGGATCTTCAGATGTCTCAAGGTAAATTAAGCAAGTCCAACTCCAGTGAATATACACCTTCCTTTGTCTGTGTTTTCTTTCAAGCACAAAATTGATTTAGCAAATCTGAGCATAGGAAAATAGATCTTGATAGCATAGAAGATTGACAATGAATCTGATAGAGTAGAAGGTTCACATGGTACATTTTTTTTGACTATATGAAACGCCTTATGTATGTCTTCATTGACTGTGTGTATATCTCCTTTTTCCTAGCCTATATAATAATCCATTTAACATATGTACAATATTTCTCTGAGTTCTTCAGCCCATTCTTGCAAATTATATAACCCCAAAAAAGGTTGTGGGAGCCCTGATTAACTGTTACTTTGTCAGAAGTACAGGAGGCCTAGACATTCATCTGATATCTGCGCTGGTGAGTGTCTTAAGAGACTGAGTCTCTAATATGGAGAATTTTTGCCAACTCTAGGTAGTTTCAGAATTGAATTAAATTATAGGACATCAAACTGATATTAGGGAATTGATCAGGGTGGATGAAATAGGCAATCACAGCTGGAGTTTAAATGACAGAATATAAAGGAAAAATTACCTCTGTTTTCTGAGCTGCTTTGAGATCTGATAAAATTGGTAAGGTTGTAAAATTTTAATTGCAAGATTTCCTCCTTATCTTGCTCTCACAAGGAGGTTCCTTTCACCCAACAGTGCCCATTTCTAAGGGGACTGGGTGCAATTGCCACTTGTCTCCAAGCAGGGCTGCAGAATACTACCACCATGTAAAATCACCCAAGCAAACCACTTACAATCTGTTTCTGGAAGGAACTAGTGTTCACATCACCTTCTAGGTAAGGCAAAGCCTGTTTCTCGCAGTCCCTTATGCACTGTTCTCAAGCACAAAACCCATGGGGCAGAGGATGGAGTACAGAGTCTCACTACAGAGTCTCACACCTTACTTTGAGACCATAGTATCCATGCTGAAGGATGTTGACGCGTGCAAAAGATTTGTTTATCTCTAAATTATTTTACTTTATCAAGAGGCATCTGAATATATTATTTGGATGCAATATTCTGAATGAATGTACACACTGACATATTATTCTGCATTGTTTCAGAAGTTAATATATTGCAGGTAACGGTACTATATTAACCAAATCAGAGTGATAGTGGTAAGTTTCATTTGGATTCAGTCTGTTTCATTATAGGTTGTGGAGACTTCCGTTCTTCAGCATCTTAACTGCATTAGATTTATTTTGGAAGGCAAATATGTGTTATGTATTGTAAAATGAGATAGATTTTCAATCATGTGTTGGGAAAGGGTGATCAGAGACTTAGAGCATATATAGGTAGACTTCTGCCCAAAATCTCGTGAGTGTTTTGCAGGCAGCTATGGAATGATATTAGAGTGATGAAAATCTGAGATGGCAATGTGGTGACTCGAGCCATAGCTGTGATTAACAGCCATGCAACTTTGTGATCATGGTGACAACACTTAGGTGACTCTAGATCCGACCTTGTTTTATGTATGGATTTCTCCAGTCTCTTGGTGTGTCTCATATCCCAGCTTACTGAGGCCACCAGCCTTTGTGTTCTTACCTCTGACCTCTCACCAATCTGGCTGATTTGCATATTATTTCCTTACTAAGGCATAAATCTTTCTAATTTTTCAACCTTTTGGGAAATCATCTTCTATACATCTGATTTCCTATACAATTTCCTTTTTGTTTTCCAATAAATTTATTATTTGTTTATGCATAGTTGGCATGAAAACAAATTTATTTTCTCCCAAGAACTTCAAAGCCAAAGGCAACTTGTGTTCCAAAAACAGTTTCCTGCAGTATTTGGGTGTATATCTGGGAAGTTTTGCCAGTTTGCATGGATTATGACTCCAGTTAGGTAGTTGTCTCTAATGAGCCAGCCCTGGAACTAAGCCACAGGATAGGGTTAGGTCTTAAAATAATTTTAAATAGACACTCTTTACACCTCTTACAATGGTGTTGGCCTTTTTTTTCTCAGAACAACCAACCTACTGCAAATGAAATCTTTGGGTTTGACTTTTAAAGCTGTTGTTTCTTATTTGTGAGCCTATATTAAAAATTTTGAAAATCTGAGTATATAATTCATTGCATTAGTCTCTGGTATTCCTTGTATTTTAATAATAACTCTTTGTAAATAAATGCATTAAAAGTATATTATAAATTATCATTATTATTACTAATGAAAGATCTGGCAAAATTTTAAAAAAAAACAGGCAAAGAATAAAATCATTTATGAATTATAAAATTCAGTAATTGTTTAATAGAAGATTGTCTTATAATGCTTTATTTCTGGAAGAAGCATCTTCACCTTATACCTAACATTCAAGAGATGCACTGAAAATATGCAGTGAATGAATACATGTGTACTAATAGAAGTAATACTAAGATTAACATTCCATTGGCAGATATAAACATAGGAATGGTATGGATGTTACAGGAAAATGAGTTAGATCGAAATATTATAGGCAACCAGATGGAGCTAGGCCCTTGAAGGAGCCAGTGCAAAAGACCAGATACCTTGAGACCACAGGAGAAACAGACATCTCAGCTATGGCTGAGACCTCAAGACAAAAAGATAAAACACCCAAATACTTCCTAAGGATAAATATTAGGATTTGATATTCTAAATAGGTCTCTGTCATCCTGAGGAAGCCAGGTGTAACTAACCCTACCCCCTACCAGAAGAGCTCCTGCTCTATATGGCTACCACTTGCTATATGATTCTCCTCCCCATTTGTCATCAATTTAATTAATTTTACTTGAACAATTTATCTTATTGGTTGGTCTACTTTATGACCACCTTGCAAAGTTACCATGTTTTCTCCATTTCAGAGCTGGCTCACTTTGTGGTTTTACTCTATAAAAGTCTCTAGAAAAGACAGCGTTTTGTCATCTACTGGGGACCCCTTCTGTCTCTCTTTCAGACAGAAGCTTTTTGTCTCTCCATAAGTATATTGTGCTCTTAATCTCCATTGTTCCTAAATTTCATTCTTCAATTTTAGAGAATTGAGTTTTTACTGTACATCTAGTGAGTTGGAAGTTTCTTTCCCCTATTTCTTGATCATATCGAACAACTGTGAGAGTCTTAGGTACAGTAAGACATAAACACACACAAACACACACATGTAAAATAGCTTCATTACCAATACATCAACTCTTACACTTATGGAAATGCTAAAAAAATGAAGAAACAGAGATAGAGAAATAAGAAAGGAAAAGAAAAAATATAGAGGTAAAAATTCAGAAATGGAGATGGTGTTGAGATTAAATGGTTTTGAGTTAAAGACAACTTCACATTTCAGAATGTTCTAACTTTGTTTATTCATTTGCCTGAACATTCCCTCTTCGGTAGACTAATCATGAATGTAAACAGTAACGTTGCTAGGTTAATCTTTACAATTGCCTTAATGAGTACACGGAATATGTACCTATAAACTGACTGAGAGTGAATAAACAAGCACAGGAGTAATTAACTAATGCATGAAAAGAAGCAGCAGAGTAGAAATCATAAGCATTCATTTTCTAAAATAAAATTGTTAGCAAGCAATGATGGTCATATGAGCAAGGCCAGAGGCTTTATGGTATGATCCGAATGCCTTCTGCCAAGTTCTCCAGCTCAAAAAATAACTATTCTAGTACCTATCAAAGGGCCTGAAGTCTTCAATTAGAATTCATTGCTTTGGCCTCAAGGGCTTTTCTGCCTTTAAGGGCTGTCTGTTAAATTACAGATGTCTCTGGGATATATAAAATGTGAAGCTATTATCAGCCCAAACCTCAGGGGATATTAGTTGTTGAGAAGCTCTCTGCCTAGGGAAAAAAGAAGAGAGAAAATGAAGGAGCATATGTTCACTGAATGAAAGCTTAATACATCAGGTATTTTAGATATGCTCATCACTTTTAACCACAAAACAAACAAACAAAATCACACTATACCTGTAGCTATCATTGCACTGAGTTTTACAAAAGATATCAAAATTATAGAGCTGAAATCAGATGCCTGAAATAAATTAGCCAGAGTGGAACAGAGCTTGAATTGGAGCAGAGGATTCTCAGGCCCTTTCCTTTAACAAGCCTTACCTATAATCTGAAGCCAAGAAGAAATTGAGATTGGGAAGAACAATAACATGAATTCAGTACCAGAACCACTGTGGCCTTTCCTGAAAGGCAGCTCACCACTGTATTAGTTTACTGGAATCACTGAAGCACAATGCCACCAACTTGGTGTCTGAAAATTACATATGCTTCACAATTTTGAAGCCAAAATGTCCCAAATCAGTGTTTTGTCAGACCTTGTTCTCTGTAAAGTGTATATTAAGGATTCTCCTTTGATTCTTTCAGATTCCAGTAACCTCTAGTATTTCTAGATTTGTATTGGTAGTTCAAGTCTAATATTGGCCTCCCTATTAGAGAGACCATCTTTCTTTGAACTCCATTTCTCTGGGGCATCAGATGGTATACTTTCCCTGTGTCTCCATCTCTGCTTGTAAAAGCCATTACCATCCTAGACTGGTACCCACTGGATCAAATATGATCTCATCTCAACCAGATTTCATCCATAAACAACCGATTTCCAAAGAGTATCACATTTTCTGCCATGAATGTAATGATTTCAATATATTTTTAAGGAACACAATTAAAATTATAACACCATTTATATCACTTGATTTATCCTGCAAATATAATTTTGATCATAAATTTTTCAAATAACTCTTTCAATGGAAGGTACAGAAAGGAGGAAATAAAGTGGAAAAGGGGCTTGTGTTTATTTCTATAAAGAAGACTTAGGTACTGCAGGTAAAGGTCCCTGTATCTGCATTTCTGGCAAAGAACTGCTGAAGGATTAGTGCCTGTGAGAAGCAGCGCTGTGTTTACCTTATGAATAAAATGTTGAGCGAGTTTTTCCTGGCTATAATTCCAAACAAAGAAACTCAGTTATTGCCATTTTGGAAATGAGAAGGCTGAATCCTGGCCTGAATCGAGGTGTAGTTGAAGCTGATTTATTCTTTAAACATATTTGCAAGCCCATCCAGAGTGACTGATTTTCTCTTGCACATTCACTGTTTTCCTTACTTTTAAATTTATTTTTTTATTAGTATATGTTTCAGTACATAATGTTTATATTGCTTATGGGTAGTCAGAGTATTTATTTCTTAGTATTATGTTAGGCAAAGGCTTTAATGATCATAGCTGCAAGAACAGGGTAGTCTTCAAGAGGGTCTTCCAAAATTACTCCTTAATGTTTTTGGTTCAGTTTTGTGTGTTCATTTATGCACTTATTTTGTAGATAGGGCAAAACCTCTGCCAATCTTAGCCTTTTTTTCAGGGGAAAATCATTGACCTGCAGTATCTTAGAGATCTGAGGAAATGAGCAATATAGGATATACCTGGATAGTTTTCTTTTAGGTCACAGCAAAGAGTGCAGAGGGTCTGAGGAGGTCCCGCACTAGACTAAGTACCTACCTTCATCCTGCCACACTCTACATGGATCCAACTCCTAAGGCTGCATTAGGAGAGGACCATGAAAGTCTCTCTCCTCCATGACCTATGTTTTTGGCATTTTCATGCAAATCACCTCATTTTATCTTTTCTTCTTGAAGTTAGAAAAAGAAATGAAGATATATAGAAAGGAAATAGGAACAATTATAAATTTAAAATTGAATGTTTAATAAAAAGTTCAACTTCAGGATACAAAATCAGTTCAAATATGTGCCCTTTAAAGATACAGTAAGGCTGATCCATTCCCTTTTACCTTTAAATTGGGTTTGGTTGTTTGCTTTATCCATAAATAAATCCACTGTGGATAGATGATAGCTCTACTTCCTGGAGTGCCAGTCTTCTGTAAATGTGCCATTCCTCTTCCCCTGTAGAAAGGGTTCCCACCCTTCATCTAAACCTCCTCTTTCTGTAGATTCACAAGCTCCACACATTTCAACCACTAAATTTCATTAACGTATCCAGCTGAAGGACATAAATTACCTCTTTCTCATCTGAGGGATCAAACACTATTTTTTGAGTCCTTCCTTTTAAAAAATTGCATCTTATTGATGCTTCCTGAGTATTCTTTTCCAATGATGGAGGCCAACGTCCCTGCATGATGCCCACAAGTAGGTGAGACTAGGTTTCCCGTCCCTACTATGGGGGCTGTCTTGGACCCTGTCCTATGACTCTGACATATATTTTCTTTGAGAAAATACCGTTTATTTCCAGAGAAATATCAACAAATTTGGCAATTGATATGGGCTGCAGAGACATGGTGGTGTCAAAATATTAGAGTGATTCTTCAAACATCATTAGATGTCCAGTTGCAACCTCGCATAACATAGAGGGTAAATCAGGCTTTCAAAAAGGACAGTAATTAGATGAATTCAGGTGCCACAGCAGCATACACACACACACACACACACACACACACACACACACACACACACACATGCACACACTCATGTACACACAAGAAGCATTGCCTAGTATTTAATTTTATTGAATATATTCTCTATTATTCCTTTTAAAATTACTGTGCCTATTCAAGAGGCACAAATGGAAGGAAGGCACAGTTGAAATGATCATAAAGCTAACAACAAAATAAAAGGAATAGGATAGACGTATAAATGTCAGTAAAGCAGATAGAGCACTGGCCCAAAATTTCCTGATCACTTTCTTCAATTCAACTCTGTATTGTCTTTCTCAAGGACTAAGGAGTCACCTCCTTAGCCATGTAATGGACAATGCAGGTCTCTGGAGAAATCCTCATTTAAATTCACACCAAGTTGTGGATTAATTCCTGTTATGAAGACATTAGAAATTGTAACTTTTCTCCAGGTAACGCTAATTAGAAAACACAAATAGCCTGGAATCTAAGCCCTAACACTACCCTGGCTCTTAAAAGCTCACCTGCCCTTTGTCTCTGTTGACTTCCCAGATAGTTCTCTTCTCTATTGCAACAGTCCTCAATTATATCTTCCTACGCATTCAATTTTCCCCAGTGAAATTTTACCCTGACCACATTAAGATAATTACATGCCCTAGAAAGTTCAAAGTCAGAAGGATGTGTATTTTGATGAGTCATAAACATTTTAACCTGCCGAAAGAATTTAAGTCAAATTTTGGGATTTTCATGAGGGATGTCTTCAGAAAAATATTGGAAACAAAATAAGCAAACATTAAAAGAACACAATTCAACATTTAGTCAAAAATCAATTTAAAGAATAGTTTTGATTAAATAAAATATACCTATGACAACAAATCCTGAGTTCTTCAACATTCAAAATGAGTAGATGCATGTTGGAGACTGTGACTACACAGTCCCATTTCTGCAAGGACACCAGTCCCCACGAGGCCTTCTTCTCTCATACTGACCACTCCTTTGTCATTTGTCTTTGAGCCTTTCCTCTATCCCTTCAAAGGTCACTTAGATAGCAAGCACCGCCATGTGGCCTGAGGCCCTTACTTGGACAGGTTACTTCTTATTGCAAGGCAGGTTTTACAAAGGGCTTAGAGAACTTTTAAGCCCTATCACAAAGAGCAAGGCGTTTCTGAAATATGTTCGATACAAAGGCCTGGAGAGCACTGACTTCACATGAAAAGTCCTAAATGCTCAGATGTCTCCCAGCACTTTCTTTGGAAGACACTGGGGAGCCATTGAACACACTGCTTTTTCCTCAGTGCCAATATGGAGCAACACAAAAAGGAAGGAACACAGTTTTCCTGCTGTAGTTTTTCTTCCCCGCTCTGCGTTTCTTTTTCCTTCCTATTTGAGCCCTATTTTTATGTCCCTTCTTCCATTTTCTTCTATTTTCAGATGCCGTATCCTCTCAGAAGCTATTATTTGTTGTGACATAGTCTCAAATAAAGAATACAACCAGGCTTCTTCATTGCAAAACCTCAGTAAGGTTCTCTGGCACTTGCGACCAACATTCCTGAAGGGGAGTATACAGGTTTCCTAATTTAAAGATAAACCTTTTCTCACTTATATTGGTAGATTACTCTTCTAGTAACAAATTTCTCTCCTCTAAACATTCATGATCTCTGAAAAGGTGGACACATCCATCTTTCCAGTTATGCAGTGTTTTATCAAGAAAATCATCCAATGATTTGAAGGAGCTCTGATGTGAAATGATAAGCTACCAAAAGATGATCTTTTCAATAATGTCGTTCAGAATTTCAGGCACCAGTTATTTTTCTTTAAGTCAAATGTGTCTCTGACCCTGAGACTCAAAGTTCATAATGAAAGGGGGTTTATGTGCTGCACATACCAAATAAAGGAGAGAAAAAAACCAATGAGTTATATCCTATCACCACTGAGCCTATGACATATTTGAAAATTAAGTGTACAAGCACTCACAGTCTATGTGGGTAATGCAAAGATAAAACAAACATCTAAAGGGGGTTTCTACTAACAATAGTTCAAGAATAAAGTAGACTGTGGTACATTGTTCCTTACTAGGTCTTGCTCAATTCGATGTTCCCTCTTTTGAGATTTTCTTAGCTTTTGCTCCTTCATCTTAAAGTTACATAGTCTCATGCAATGTAGTGGTTATTAATCCTGCTCATTCACCATTTGTACTTTGTCACTTTCCAAATTCTAGACAGGATTATTTTTCCTGGGTTCGTTTATATGTCTGGGACTAATGACAGCCAATGAGTAATGAGCAAAGGTAATGTGTCTCCCTTCTAGTAGGATAGTTGAGCTGCTTAGGCAAAGACCTTCCAGAGATCTCTTTGTTACTTTTCCTAGAACCTGCTTTGATTTCCACATAGTGACTCTTCTGTCGGGATGGAATAGAATGACCATGAACAGAGTAAGTATCCAGCCCAACAGAGATTGACATATAGTCTGAGCTTCATCATAGATTTAGAAGCCCTGAGGGGCAGAACTGTTTGAACCTTCCCATCTTCCCTGTCCTAGAACAGCCCCGGATTCTATTTGTTTCTGAAAAGTGTTCTGCAGATGAAGTCACTATTCAAATGAAACCCTGTTCCACTTATGGTGGCAGATTTTGTGGCATCTAATTGATGTCACTCTTACCATCGGAGCCGGTGGTAAGAGTGACCGGGTCAAAGTGGCCTTTGAAGTTTGTGAAATGAAACCAAGGAAGACAGGCAGGAATTGGCTGCAGGCTCCAGGCCATACAGAGAACCCTGCTTAGTGAAGCTCTTGGAGTAGAAGCAGAGTGTAGGGTCCAGAAAGATGACACCACCAGCAGCATGAATCCCATACCTAGGAGAGCAACAGACACCATGCCACTCACATGTGTCAGCAAGCCATCAGGATAGACATCCTTTTACCCCTTTGGAATAGGACAGTTTGCCCCATACTGGTCTTTCCATTGTGTCTGGCAAGCAAGAAAAATTTATTTTTAATGGTACCATGTGATTTTTATGAGCATGTGTTTATAGTGTATAATATTTACATTCCTTGTGGGGAGTTGGTACATGTTCATGTTACATTTTAATTTCTTTTGTTCCATTCTCTGTTTCTCCCCTTTCACCTTTTGATACCTTCTTTTTCTCTTCTATACAGGTTTGCAACACATGATGTCACATTCCTTGTGCAGAGTTGGTGAGTATACCTAAATTGACTTAATTTCCTTTTGGTCATCCCCTTTATCTGTCTTCCCTGTCACCACCTTTCATCTTTTGATCTTTTTCATCCTTGTGGAAGATCTATCTACCTACTTCTTATTATTTGTTTTTTATTTTTCCCATTATTTGTAATTTGGGCTTCTCATAGAAAATAAACCATGCCATATTTATACTTAGGTATCTAGTTTATTTTTCCTACCATTATGGTCTCAAGGTACATGCATTTTTCTACAAGTTTGTCTTTCATTATATTAGAGTAGTACTCTATTGCCTATAAATACCATGTTGTTTTTATCCATTCATCTGTTGATGGATACAACTGGTTTTTGACCTTTACTGGTTTATAGCTGAGGACTTGGCCTCATGATTCAGAAGAAACTTTAAAATCTGAGTTTTAATTAATGTTGGAACAAAACATTGAAGATGGAATGGTTATATTTTACAGTGTGGAAAGAACATGAAATCAACGTTTTCTTATCATCCAGAAAGATATACTTTGGGAGCTTAGTTTCTATTGTGGTAGTACTAAGAAGTGGTATAAATGTTAAGATGTGAAGCCTACTAGAATGTCCAAGCCTGCTAGGAGCTCTTCTTTGGCTTCCTGTCTCCCCATGTGGGGTCTCCCTTAAATAGGCAATGTTATCATCATGGTGCAATTGCCACAAGGTGATAGAACCAAGGGTGTCTTTGCCAAAGCTGGGGGTACGACATCTGGACTTTCATCTGTGAGCTGTATAAACCTCTTCTTCAGAAGTACCCAACCTCAGCTATTTTGTTATAATAATAAAAAAATGTACTAATATAGATGAATTACCAGCAATGTCCATTTTTATTCTATAAATATTGGTCTTACACTATCTTAAGCCAGATTTTTACTTTCTCCTGACTTTATTTTTGTTCTACATTATTTAGAGTTTAATTTAAAATATATGTTTAACTTAGTCTTGTTCTTCACTTTCTTGTTTATATTTTTGTTTTATAAGTTAGAAGTTGAGGTGGCGGAATACAAACTTGACACAGAGCCAAATTTTTTAATCATTGAACGGATGGTCTTTGATGGAAGAAAGCTTCCCTAGGTAGTTTTCAAAGCTGGGCTATAAATCTGAAGAGACAGGACTAGGAGAAGATTGATAATATAAAGAGACATGTATAAACCTCTTAATTATGGAAATGTTCAGAGCACCATCACCGCTGTATGCAGGAGCCAGTATGTGTATGCAAGCTGAGACGTGATTAGATCCAAGGGCTGTAAGATGAACCAATCAAGGGTGAATTGATGAAGCTCCTGTATTGTTTGACGTCAGTTAATGAGAGTGCCCTTTCAACCACTACAGGCTTCTGATGAAATATTTAATATAATATATACATATCTGTGTTATACTGTCAGATTTAGAAGGCATATGTTACCACAGTTGTTACATTTCTAGAAGCCAGCGGGAAACTCTGCATGTACCTCACTGCTGAATCAGGTCTCTTTAAGGCTCCCAGGGTTTCAATATCCTGACCCAAATTAGGCAAATAAATGAGTTATAAGGACAAACTGTAGACACAGTTTGTGAGCTTTGGGGTGTTCTGCATGATTAATGACAGGATTCCTGGGATTGGTGAAAAATGTCATTATAAAGGTACTGTCAAATGACCTAGGAATCAGACCACAAGCACCGGTTTAAGAAATAAATGTATGAATGTAGAAAAACAATCATGCTGTGTTTTTTTTCCATCACTGAGAAGTATCAACACTGTCCTTTTATATTTCTTTTCTTTTTCTTTCCTTCTCCCCCTTCTCTTTCTCTCTCTCCTCTGTTTTTTTTCCATCACTGAGAAATATCAACACTGTCCTTTTATATTTCTTTTCTTTTTCTTTCTTTCTCCTCCTTCTCTTTCTCTCCCTCCTCCTCCTCCTCCTCCTTCCTCCTCCTCCTCCACCTTCCTCCTCCTCCTCCTCCTCCTCCTCCTCCTCCTCCTCCTTCTTTTTTGATACAGTGTCTCACTCTGCAGTCCAGGCTGGCCTTGAACTCATGGCAGCCTTCCTGCCTCAGCCCCTCAGTACTGAGATTACAGATGCGCACTACCATGTCCAGGATCATTGTCATTTTCTATTAGAAAGCATCAAATTAAGTAATTTATTCAATTAAAACTTAAACACTTATAATGCACCAGATAATTTGTGCCAAACCCTGGGGACATGTTATCACAATAAACACATGAAGATGCAAGGGATGTATTCCTTACCCTCACTAAACTATAGGCAAATATAGAGGAGACAAAATTAAAATGTAAACAAATGAGACAATATCAATGATAAAAAAACAGAACAACATATTACCAATAAAAATATATTATTGAAGGTATTGATCTAGTAGGCTCCTCATCTCTAAATAAGAAGAAATATTGACACATGTACCTGGAATTTATCATGATGATTAAAACCAGTAACATGTAGTATACTTAAATATGATATAAAATAAGTGATGCATGCATTTTCTTCTTCTGTTTTATGTATTCTTCTAAATGTAACAAAATTCAGTGCATGAATTTCTAGGTAATTTTGCTGCTAAGTACTGGATTCTGAAGTATTAATATTATTAAGAGAAGTGTTAAAGAGTAGAGTTGATCCTATGCACTTTTTACTTATGACTGCATCATTACTACCACTGACTTCCTCCCCTCTTTATCTTCAAGGTTCCTTTTTTGAACATATACAAATCTAGCCTGGATTTTAGCTGAATGGCACATGCAAATGCAAAGTCTTGAGTTCCATCCTGGTTCCAAAAAACAATCAAACACCCCTCCCCCCCAAATATGCAAATCTACAAAACATCACGTAGCAAATTAATGTTTTCATCTCCCTTTAAATTAGAAATTAGATTATATGAGAACAGGTAAAATTAAGAGAAAAAAAAAGTGAAAGTTGTCCCAAATTCAAGACAATGTATAAACTTTCTTAGAAGCTTCGTTGCAGGAGGAGGAAACCTGTAACTTTGTGGTGCACGGAAGAAATGGAGGGTGTGAACGGTGAACTGAAACTCAGAGGAAGAAACACAATTCTCACTTAGGAATTTTCTAGTTCTCTAGTTCTCTTTAACATTCAGCACTTTAATTTGAATGAATAATGAAGCACAAACAAATGAGGAACTTTAATGACTCAGTTTATAAGTGTGTCTTGCAAAGTCTGTAAGAATATTGTTTTTTTTTTTTTAATTTTTTATTTAAAGAAAAGGAAACAAAAGAATACATGGAGATTTTAAAAAAGGGTAGAAATGATACAAACTTACAGAAAAACAAACGGTAAGAAATTGCTGGTTGATAAGTTACATATTGTCATCTTAGAAGTAGCTGTTCATGTTATGGAATTAAAGCATTTAGAATGACATTCATAAAGTGACACTACAAACCCTTCTGCTCTATGATCGAACAAGAGCTCAGTAACATGGTTATCAGTCCTACACATTTGTTTTACTTCTCAAAGAGGGTAAGATTAAACATATCAAAACAGAACATAGCAGTTAAAAAAACAATTTAAAGAAATACAGATTTCATAGGAAGCCCACTGGAGATCTTGATTGTCTATCTAACTGTCTCTAGTTTTTTACAAATAGTTGTCCCCTTCTTCATCCACTTTATATACTTAGTGTATATTATAGAACTAATCAAATCATTGAAGACTTTTTAGGTCCTCAAGTACCAAATTAGGGAAGACAATAGTAACTACCAACTCATCTCTCCTTCTCTTTGTGATAGCTGTCCCCATCTCTACATATGCTGAAATTGAACTCAAGAAACCAGTCCAATGTCATTCTAATCAGCAAACATTAGTATTGCTAGAATTTCTATCATAATGCTACTAAATTAGTCTCGAGTTTCCTAGTGTCTCTTCCTCAGAGTATCTGTTCATTACATCTTACATTATATAATCTGTTCCCATAAATAATTAAAAAGAAAAAAAGAACCCATGTGTGAATTTCTACATATATATCTATCCTCTCTGTGTTATAGGGAATACCAAGTCATAGCAAGACAGCAAAACAATTTCCTAGAAAAACATGCAATGGATAAAACATTTAAGACCACAATATAGATGATCTTCCATAGTTACTATGTTTCCTCTTGTTATTTTCAATAGATTTGACCACCACACTGGCTTATTATAGTTAAATATAGTATCACCTATTTTTATAAAAACTTAACTTTGGCAGCATTGTAGGGTTTGGAAGCTGTTACTAATTAATACCAGTATGGATATTCTTTACAACTTGTCATCCTCAGAGTAGTTGCCTCTACTTTTAGGGTTGATACTGACAAGCATACCAATTTCAAATAAAATCAGCCATGGCCAACCCATAGTCTTACGATTCAGATTCAATTAAGATCAGTCATAGTAAGACAATGTAAGTATTACAGGATTTCAGTTTAAGTTAATAGGAAAGTAAGGATAGTTACCATGGTATAGCCTGCTATTTTTGGGTCAAGATGTCTGTGTCCTCAAATCTGACATGAGCGGACAGGCCAGAACAAATTAAATTCAATCTAAATATGGCACTAGGGCTACTGTGTCTTTTAAATCATTATACACCATTAGCAATGACCTCTGCTTTTTTTTTTTTTAAAGTATAGTTTCAGAGCTGTCTATACTAAAGACTAGCTTACCGTCCCTGCCTCATGTCTGCTACTCCACTTTTCTGCTATAATTTGTCCACCTTATTCCCTCATTCCATTGTCTGCCCCGTTCACTGAGGCCTCTCTGCCACTGTTGCTGGAATCCTGGTATCTCTTCCTCTCTTTCTCTGTAATGTCCTTCAGCACTCTCTGTAGGGTTGGATTGGTGGTCACGAACTCCCACAGTTCCTCCTTGTCTTGAAAGTATCTTATTTCTTCATTAATTTTTAGAGAGAGTTTTGATGGATATATGAACTTTGGTTGCATATTTTTTTCTTTCAGGACTTGGAATAGAATATTGTTTTTTAAATGCTTGCCTTTTAAAAGGGAACTTTTACTTCTTTTACCTTTACTTTCGAATGGTGTGGGGCACATGTCACGCTGCTCTCAGAGCTGATCTTGAAATGACAAGTGAGATATTGCCGAGTATGGTAGTACTGGGGAAATCTAAAATTACATGTTCTTTGTTCAAAGGAGGAGATGACTGAGTACCTATGTATCCTAATCTCCTGAAGTTTCCATGACGATTACAATGCATTTAGGATTGAATCTGAAACCCAGAGGTCATCATAGCTTGCTCAATCTAAATAAACTAAGCAGATTCTGAAACTTAAGGCCTAAGGGAAAAATATCTTAAGCTTCTGGTCAAGTGCAGCACTTGGGAAATAATTAAGCCTTCAGGGAATGTGTCTGCTCCTGGCAGTGGGAAAACATTGTAACTAACTCAAAACAGCCCTAGATAAAGATTGTCATTTTCTACATCAGTGTTCCCAAAGTGTGGCATGCCTTAGGGAAGGGATGTGAAACACTGAGCAAGAACAGTGAGACTGCTTGGACCAGATGGTTTAAAACTCTTTAGTTTCTAAGCGAATCTGGTAGCATGCAGGAAAAACCTGGGGGGGAAGACAACAGGAGAAAGTCCTGTGTCAGTGGCTACCATCACTCACTGTTTTCTGTCTAAGTTTCTTAGGATGGTAGAGAACGGAAAAATTTTCAGACAACATGAGTGCAGACGTGGAAATTAACCCTGTAGAAAAGGACCTTTTTCTGAGGTCCTGGGCCAAGTCATAAGATCTGTGACCTTTGGTAAGGAAAGAAGAGACACAAAGGAGAAAGAGAGGGTTTACCTCACCTGTGGCACTGGGAATGCATTGCATCGAATGACAAGAATTTAACAGCCACAATAAAACTAACTGGGATCTCTTTTAAGATCACCATGTGCAGATTATTGCAAGCAATGTCAGTAATAAAATGTTCTTGCAGATAAAAATATTTTCTGAGTATAACATCTAAATAATTGCTGCAGATAGTGTTTTAATAATACATAGGGAAACTTACAGTTCTCTCATACTTGTTGAAATTTATCTTTTAATAAATATTGTGTTCTACATAGTTTTTCAGTGTACTCCCAGTGATGCTTTGTAAGCATTTGTAATGGGTTAACGGGAGGCAAATTCTCCTCTAAAAATCCATGTCCTAATTTCCAAATCTGAAACAATTACCTCATTTTAATGAAAGGTTTCAGTAGATATAATAGGTATAATTAAAAGATTTAGAATGAATCTATTCTGAATTTTTGGGGGAAGAAAACCCTAAATCTCCTGAAAAGTATTATACCATGGGAGAGAAATACAGAGAAGTGACGAAAGTCATTTGTTAAAGACACTGACTGACAGGCACAAGGAACAGGGGTAGCCACGAGCCCAGGAATGCTGGTGGTAATCAGAAGCTGAAAATTCAGAGAGCACAATCTCCTCTAGAATTTGCAGTGAGACTGTAGCACTTTCAGCACTTTAATTTTGACCTTATCTTCAGAACTGCAAAAATTATTTCATTGCTTTAAATCACACATTAGTTTAATGCAATAGCCTAAGGAAACTAATACAAGCCTCAGTCTAGATTCTTGAGTATAAGCAAATTCATTTCCAGAATAATAATTAAAGGTTAGAGTGGCTTCTCTTCTTTACCAGCCGATAATTCCATATAGTGTGTTTATCACAGTATTCAAAATAATTGCAACTGAGACAACCTCAATAAGTTCTCTAGCTGCACATGCTTTTGCTTGGCTTTAGAAATCACTAATTATGGATGTCACGCAACAGATAAATATATTATTCTTCTTCCTAATGAGTTAACTCATCTTTTGGAAACTGTCCTTTTGCAAAATTGATTTTTTTTTTTTTTTGCTTAGCTTTCTAAATTCTAATGACAAGCTGTGTCTAAATGATTAAGATATTGACTTTCAATAAACTTTGTACAAATTTACAGAACCCAGAGCATCTGGTGACCTTTAGATAACTTCAGAATGTGTAACACTCCTCTTATTTTTTTAATCTTTTATATTAAGTAAAGCAAGGAATAAAAGTTACTATAAATTTTAACTCGAGGAAAACTGAACTCTTCATTGAGGAAAAACTTCCAAAAGCTTGCAACAGGAGGTCAAGCTCAGTCAGTATACAACTCAGACAAAGAAAAGCGAAAAAGAAAAAAAAAAAAAGGAAGTCACATGACTAAAATACCAAAGACACCATGGAGCCTGTCTGCTCATCATTCTCTTGTTCCTCTTTGCCTTTCATAAAAACATCATGTGCCTAGTTTTCTAAGTGAGGTCTTTGACAAAATAACTTCCATCTTCTCAGGATGCTGTTACTCGAGAAAAGCTGATTTCCATCCCACAACCATCATCTTCTGAGTATTGGTTTTGAGGACAGAGAAGCTAGACTTTTGTCTGGTGACACAGTGATAGCATGAAGACCAGAAGTTGAATTATTTTACTTTTTGAAGGAATTTCAGGAAGTGATTAATTTTGGAAGAATACAACCTGTGAGCTGTAGATATCATAATTTGTTGAGTATCTGTATATTTTTTATCATAACTAAAAGATTACTAAATTGCATTTTATTTATTTTATTGGCATATATATATATATATATATATATATATATATATATATATATATATTTGATCTTTCTGATCCCATTTCTCTCCCTAACCTCCCTGTCTACTTCTGGTCCAAATTCTTTTTCCTATCTTCAAAAATCTACCTCCTGGTTATATATCAACTCTCTTTTATATTGCTCTTTAAATTGTTTATATTTTGGGTCTTCCATATAAGAAAGAAGGTGTGATATTTAACTTTCTGAATCCAATTAATTTCACTTAAGAGATTGATCTGTAAATCAACATTTAGTGTGTTGAGTCCTTGTTGGTTTTGGAATCGAGATACTGCTAGCTTCTGGAAATACGATCTGCTCTATTCATTCCCTTTCAATTTCATTAAAGATCTTTAGGAGTACTGGTATTAGATAATTGTTGATGTTCTTTGAGAATGCAGGCGTGAATCTATTAGGTTCTGGGCTTTTGTTATTTTATAGGAACTTTTGTTGTGCCTCAGTTTTATTTCTTGTTTTGCACTGTTTAGGTTTTTATAGCTTCTAAGATCAGTTTTTTAAGTTCAAGTGTGTTTACCACTCTATTCTCTTTATCTTGTTTATCCACTTTATTGGAGTATAGCTTTTTGAAGTATTAAATCATAACTTTCTAGATTTCACTAGTAGTCATTGTAATTTTGCTGTTTTCTAATTTATATTGCAATGTTTTTCCTGCTTTTGATAAATTTACATAAGGGTCTGTCTATTTGCTCGATTCTGTTTAAGAAATCAGCCCCTTGATCCTTTGATTCTTTGCCTTGACTCTTTAGACTTCATTTCATTAAGTTTTACTCCAATTTGTATGATTACCTTCCTTCTTACTGGTTTTGAGTTTGGCTTTTGTTATGCTAAGATCTTGAGGAGCATCATTAGATTATTTTGACACTCTGTTTTTCTAACATGAGCATTCAGAGCTATAACCTTCTGTCCTACAATATATTTTTATTATGTCCCATAAGTTCTATTATGCTTTACAGGCATTATTAAATAATCCGAGGAATTATATAATTTTTTTCCTGAACCCTGTCTGTTTGACCCTGTTTGACCCTTGAACCCTGAACTCACTGATTGTTTAAAAATATATCACTTAATCTTCATGTGTTTGCATAATTTTGCCATTTATTTCAAATTTTAATGCTCTTTGATCTGATAATGTGCATGGGAAGAATTTAATTCTTTTATATTTATTTAATCATAATTTATTGCTAGTTTTTAGTCTATTTCAAAGAAAATTCTGTGTGCTAGTGAGAAGAATGTTTATTCTATTGATGGGTAGAATAGTTTTAGAGAGCTATTAAATCCATTTGCTCAAAGGTATGGTTCAAATCTGATATCTCTTCATTGATTTTTTATAAAGTTGATCTATTTGTGATACTGGACATTTAAGCTCTTTACTACAATTGTTTTGATTTTTCTTTGATCTTTTATGTGTAGCAGTGTTTGTTTTGATAAGTTGGACGCACCCTTATTCTGTGTATATATATATTTATAATTTTATGTGTACCAGTGTGTGTGTATGAGGGTTGGAAATTGATCAGCATGGAGAGATTGATGTTAATATGGAGAAATCTTTAATTAAAGACTGCTTTTAAGTGATACTATGTTGGCTTTGGTTGTTTTCAGATGTTTATGGCTTCTTCTACCTATTCTTTTTAATACAATCAAATCCACTTCCTGTGTCACTAGGTGATAATCTCTCTTGATTATATACTATAGTAAGCTGAAACTTTTCCAGGGGTGGGATAGATTGTTGATCTATAAATTTTAACATGATCATTTCAATAAACTTATTATTTTAATCCCTTACTTATGTTGAAGGGGCAGGCTGGCTGTGTAGCCAGTTTTATTCATTGACTTTTTTTTTTTTTTGGTGTTTTGATCTATGGTCTCACTGTGAGATTCAGGCAGGCCTTGAACTCACTATGCACCCATGGCTGGCCTCAAACTTATAGCAATCCTCTTATCTCAGTCTCCAGAGGGCCACAGTTACAGATGTATATCACCAATTGCCCTGATGACAGTTGTGTTCTAAACTTATTTGACCTTGGAAATTTTTAACTTTTTACAAGTCATTTGAGAAGAAAAATAACTCACAAAAATTGCTGGCAATAGAAATAGTAAATATAAAATATGAAGAATGTAGTATGAATTGAAGCTATTTTATCTCTATGATGCTGTAGGATTCCAGAGTGGTTTTAGTTGCCTGTTTCATTACACACACAGCCTCTAAAACTGGTGTTTGAAAAGATGACTTATAGTTGATGAATGTTTTTATTTATCCATTAATTTATTGTTTATTTTTCCTGACAGCACTGAGAATCGAGGACTGCCTGGGTTCAGAATAGACAGAGTATTAATTTCCTTAAAACTCTCTTTCTGTTATAACTTGCTGATCCTCTCAGCATGAAATTGATTAAGAAATCCACATCACTTAATTCTTTTCATAGTTACCTACTGAGAAACTTGCAAAGAAGAATTTTTTTTAAAGAGTAATGAGCCAAGTGAGGCATGCAGAAAGGATAAAGTTGGGTATTCAAATACAAGTTTCTTCTTTCTTATGAAATGAGCAGACAAGCAGTATTCCCTGCTGAGATTTACAGATTCATCAGAACTCTAAAAGTCTGGTATTTGGTAAAAACAACAGGTTAAAAAGACAAAAAGTAGATAACAGGAACCAGCAGATGTGATGAAAGGATAAATGGACAAAACTAGAATAACTCACCCTTACTGTTTATGAAGGAAAAAAGATAAATAATGCCCCTGAGAAGAGAGTCTGTTACAAAAAGACGGCTTCTAACATAGTTTGGAAGACAAATAAATGGGAAAAGAATGCAGGTGTCCACCTATGATACAAGCTTCTTATCTCAAAAGTCAGTTTCCAAGAAAAATAATGTGGAATTGAAAGATAGATGGATCTAGCACTAAAACTCTTCCAGTATTAGTATTATATAGAGCTAAATTAGAAAATAATATGTAGTCAAAGAGGGAAGGAGCACTCGAGGAAGTCAGAAGGAAAACCTAAGAATGGCAGAATTGAGGCCAGATGCAAATCTTAAGAGCCAGATGTAGGACAGAGATGCAATGGCCAGTCCTGCAAGAATCGCTAAGGCTGAGATAGCAAACCTTTTAGAACTTTCAATGCTACAAACAGCCTGCTGTGTCATGCATGCCATAGGTTTATTACCACTGCCATAGAAGTAAACAGTGATTGGAAATTTTGCTGTAATTAACACCAGCTGGTTCAGTGGGCTTAGATAGGCATGAGACAAATAACTGGACCTATTCTTTCTCCAGTACCTTTATTCTACCCATGTGCCCTTGCTAAGCGACTAGTTTCTCTCCAGATACTGACTATACTTATAATCTTATAGTTTGATTTTAGCTTGACCCACATTGTACCCAAACAGTGATTTTGTTCTATAAATTATCCCTGACCAAGTTTCTTGGTGATCAGCCACTCAACACCCATGCTGGACACCAAGGAGCTATCCTTCCCCTTCTTTCTAATAGAACTCTCCTTACTTCCTCTGTTGGTTAGTGACTTTTCTTCAGTGTTGTGAGACTACAGACCCAGTATGTCTGACATCTAATAGGCTGGAGGTTATATTTTTCCATCTCACTAAGCAAGTGACTCTGGGTGTGTCACTTCTCTGAACTGCTATCTCCTCATCTGGTGCTAAGTAGGCAATTTCTCATTTATTGATTGTAGGGATAAAGGAAAAATTTCCCTGTGCCCTATCAAGTTTCACTGGAATAAAGTGACAAAGATTAAATTGGAGAAAAGTAATATAAATTTCTTACTGGACAAAAGAGTAACATCACAAAGCAACTTACTTACCAGCTAAATATTACTCACAAAATGTTATATGAGTGTTTTGTAGAGAAGGGATTGAATGCATAATGTACATAATTTTGAGGATTTTTGAATAGTCATTGGTGTGTGAATGGTCTTTGAAACAATCTTTTGAGAATCAGATTGAGGAAGGCACAGACATTTCAATATATTTTACCTATTAATTTTATAGGTTAAATTTCAATGTGGTATTTTCATATATTCAGACATTTTGATCATATTCAGCTTTCCTAATACCATCATTCATCACATATCCCCTCATTCTCTCCCTCTTAACCAGTAAAAATCTTCATCTGTTCATGGATGGGTACTATTGTAGTCTAGGATTGTGCAGAGAACAATTTAAATCAGAACATAGAGTTTATAATATTATGTATGATGGTCACCAGAGTTAACACAAGAAACTGCAGGAAATATATCCACAACACCAAAGACATAGAATATTTATCCAAGGGCCCAAATCCCACAGCAATGTCCTGCACACATTCGGATTAAGATCCAGAGCTCATGACAATTCCTTCCCCAAGTCTAACTGGAGGTCTAGAGTCTGCAAGAAGGACTCATGCCAGTCTCTTTTACGGATCCATACTGGGAAGGCCCAAAGGTAAGTGTAGAAGCTAGAAAGTCTATGCCAGTGAGGTGAAGGAGCTGTGCTGATAGGTTGAGGGTTCTTCACTGAGCTGAGAAGTCACATTCACAACAAAGACGAGGGCTGTCCTAAAAAGCACTATGGCCATCCTCAGCGACAGGGAGCTCCTCCAACATTAAGCAGTCGAGTATATGCAGGAAGCCAGCATGACCAGTTCATCCAAGACCAAGTGGCACACCTCTCCCCCTTCGGAGCCAGGAAGCAATGGTTGATGTAAGGACTAGAGCTTCTCCAGGAGACATAATGACTCAAACAGCAACTTGTAGGAAAACCCACAATGCCTCAAGCCCTAATGCCTCTCTTCTCCTTCACATCTCTATGCTGGCAACTTTCCTCAGGTGGAACAACTATGCTCGGTGCCCTGCTGATTTAATTCAGCTGTCATTAAGTTGACCACCATTTTTTAATCCATAATAGGTACGTAGCCTGTTTTCATATTTGTGTAGTATAAGTTGTGCCTCAATAAAAATGGGTATGCAGGTATTTCTGTACTATACTGAATGTAATTTCTTTGGGATGTGCCAAGGAATAGAACAGCTAAGTCATATGATAGTCTTATGTTTGGTTTTTAAAGGAATATGAGTAATGTGCTGAGTATATATATATATATATATATATATATATATATATATTTTATTTTAAAGAAGGTAAAACAAAACATAACAGAGCAAAGCACATTAGAAGAAAACAACATAAGCAACACAGATTTCAAAGCAAGACAAGAGGAGATCAATAGTGGTCATCATAACATCTCTTGTTTTCTTCTAAATAGTTGTCTATGTCTTCACATACAATGAATTCATACAAAACAAAATAGTATAAAGTTGATCTAAACAGAACAATGAAGGCATTACAAACCTTCAAAACCAGACAATAGAAAAATTAACTATCATGATGTCCCTTGTTCTCTTCAAAATAGCTGTCCAAACCTTCATGTATGTTGAAATTAACAATTTAAAACAGAATAAAACCACTCTGAACAAAGAATAGAAGTATTACTAAACGTCACAGCATGATGATACAAATGATGGTACGATACCCTCTCACATACTGGAATCATACCTTCCAAGTTAAATTAAGTAATACAATTAATTAATCATACCTTCCATGTTAAATTAAGTAATACAAAACAGACTAGAATTAGTCTGAATGAAGAATAAAAGCATTACTGTGTTTCATAGCATGATGATAGGGAATCAACAATGCATACCAGGGTGTATCTTTTTTTTAAAGTAGATGTTCATTTCATCACGCATAATATAATTGATTCTTTTTTAATCTTATTTTTTAAGAGGGTAAAATTAAACAACAAAAGAGACTGCAAGATAACAAAGTAAGAGACACAGATTTTAAAGCAAGACAACCACAATCCCAGCTATTGGTTCTAGGAAATATTTACTATGCAGTTTGATTCCTGTTCATGAATTCCCTACCTACCCGTACGTCTTCATGATTTCTATCTACTTTGTCTACCTACAAATTTAGTGTTTCTGTTTTAGTACTTAGATCCTTGATACATTTAGACTTTAATTTAATATATGATGATAGGCATGGGTCTAGTTTTAGTTTTTGGCATATGGAGAGCCAATTTTTCCTGCACCATTTATTGAAGAA
The DNA here is from genome assembly GCF_034190915.1 of Cavia porcellus. Lineage (NCBI taxonomy): Eukaryota > Metazoa > Chordata > Mammalia > Rodentia > Caviidae > Cavia > Cavia porcellus. Next base: position 39,171,393 of record NW_026947500.1, on the reverse strand, counting down.
ACTATCTTTCTTCCAGTGGACATGCTTGGCTCCTTTGTCAAAGATAAAATGGCTAAATGTGTTTGTAGTTGTATGTTTTAATCTATTCCATTGATCTTCAGGACTGTTTTTATTCCAGTACCATGCAGATTTTATTACAGTAGCTTTGTAGTATAACTTCAAGTTAGGGATTGTGATGCCTCCTGCCTTGCCTTTGATGCTTAGAATTGCCTTTGCCATTCTAAGTCTCTTCTGGTTCCAGATGAATTTTAGGAGTGATTTCTCTACATCTGTTAGGTATGCTAGTGGCATATTGATTGGGGTTGTATTGAATCTGCATAACAATTTTGGGAGAATGGCCATTTTCACAATGTTTGTTTTTCATATTGATAAACAAGGGATGTCTTTCCATTTTCTAAGGTCCTCTTTGATTTCTTTTTCAGGGCATTATAATTTTCCCTGATTTGATATTTTGCTTCTTTTGTTAAATTAATTCATAGTATTTCATTTTGTTGAATGATATTACAAAGGGTACTGCTTCTCTTATTTCTCTCTCAGTGGTTTTGTTGTTAGTGTATAGGAATGCTATTGATTTTTGAGTGCTGAATTTGTATCCAGCTACATTGCTGAATTTGTTTATTATAGCTAGGTGTCTTTCAATGGAGGTGTAGGGGGGTCTTCTATGTAGAGTATCATGTAATCTGCAAATAATGATAATTTAACTTCTTTTCCTATCCTTACTCCTTTTATTTCTCCCTCTTGTCTAATTGCTCTGGCTAGTATTTCCAGCACTATATTGAATAGGAGTGGTGATAATGGACATCTTTGTCTTGTTCCTGATTTGGGTGTAAAGACTTTCAGTTTTTGGCCATTAATATGATGCTGACTGTTGGGTTGTCAAAGATGGCTTTTATCATATTGAGGTAAAGACAATCTAGTCCATATTTCTATAAGTTTCTTATCATGAATAAGTGTTGGACCTTATCAAAAGCCTTTTCTGCATCTATAGAAATGATCATTTGGTTCTTATTTTTGGCTCTATTGATATGGTGGATTACATTTATTGATTTGTATATATTGAACCATCCCTGCTTTCTTGGAATGAATCTTACTTGGTCATTATATATAATCTTCTTGACGATTTGCTGCATTCTATTTGTCAAAATTTTATTGAGCATTTTTAAATCTATATTCATTAGGGAGAATGGCCTGTAGTTCTCTTTTTTAGTTGGGTCTTTCTCAGGTTTTGGTATTAGAGTAATGTTTGATTCCAGGAATGAGTTAAGGAGAATTGTTTCCCTTTCTACTTCATTCAATCTTCTTTGGATTTCTTGTAGAATTTCAAAGTGAATCCATCTGGACGTGGTCTTTTCTTTGTTGGTAGGGCTTTAATTACATTTTTAATTTCATTAATTGAAATTGGGTTATTCAGCAGTTTTACATCTTCTTGTCCTAGCTTTGGTAATTTATATGTTTATAGGAATCTGTCCATTTCTTCTGTGTTATAAAGCCTATGAGAGTAGAGGTTTTTGAAATCGGTATTGATGATCTTCTGTATTTCCACGGGGTCTGTAGTGATTTCATCCCTTTCACTCCTTATTGCATGAACTTGAGTTTTTTTTTCTTTCCCTTTAAAAAATATGGTTGGCTAGAGGCCTGTCAATTTTATTTATTCTTTCAAAGAACCAGCTTTTTGATTCACTGATTCTTTGTATGGCTTTCTTAGTCTATTGCATTGATTTCTGCTCTGATCTTTATAATTTCTTCCCTTCTTTTTGCTTTAGGCTTGACTTGATGTTCCTTTTTGAGATGTTTGAGGGGTATCATCAGGTTTTTCATTTGTATTAGTTCTGTTTTCCTGATGTGGGAGTTCACTGCAATAAATTTTCCTCTGAGGACTACTTTCATTGCATCTCATCTCATAGGTTCTGGTAAGATGTATTTGCATTTTTGTTTTTGCCTGTGAATATTGTTTAATTTCTTCTTTAATTTCTCTGTGATCAACTGATTGCTCATTCCATATGTTTGTGGGGGTTTTGCAGTTTCTTTTGTCATTAATTTCTCATTTCATGGTGCCATGATTCCATCACATGCATGGAATAATTTAAATTATTTTTGCATTTAGTTAAGCATATTCTGTGGGCTAGTATATGGTCTATTTTAGAGACAGCATTACATGTGCTGCTGAAAGAATGTATATTCTGATGTTGTTGGGTGGAACACTCTGTATACATCCACTAAGTGCATTTGTTCACAGATATGATTCAGTTCTGTTATTTCTTTGCTGTTCTGTTATTTCTTTTCTGTCTAGTTGATCTGTTCCTCTGTGTCAATGGCATGTTAGTGTCACCTGTTATAATTGTGTCAATGCTTATTTGATTTTTCATTTCTGTTAATATTTGTTTTGTATAGCTGAGTGCTACCAAATTTGGTGCATATATCTTTAAGATTGTTATCTCTTCCTCTTGAAGGTTTCCCCTAACTAGTCTCTTTGGACCATTCTTGGTTTGAAGTTCACATTGTCTGCAAACAATAGCTACCCCTGCTCCCCCCCCCCCCGACTTTGGATCCTATTGCATGGAGTATTGGTTTCAATTCTTTGACTTTTAATCTATCGGCTTCCTTTTGGGTTAGATGGTTTTTTAAAACTATGTCTTCTTTTAGATATGTTCAGCATTTCTTTCATTACATTTATCATTTTTTCTTTTACCTGCTGGGAGAGTATTTCTGATTTGAGTTCTTTTATAGGTTCCCAGAGTTGTTTCTTTACTTCAGTTATTATCATTTCAGGAATTTCAGGTGTATGGCTTATATTTTTTTCTGTGTCCATGTCTCCCAGGCTCGCTTGGGTTGGGCTGGAAGATTGAGATTGCATTTTGTTCTTTTGTTTTGTCATTTTCCCAGGTTTCTGTGTTTCGAGTGATGTTTCAAAGCTTCTTGCATGTGCTGAGAATCACTTGGCCCACTTTAGGCTCTTGGGGCAGACAGGAGGCAACTGCTAGCTGCTTGGAGTTTACTGGGAATGAGTCAGTTAGACCCATGGGAACTTCCTTATGTTCTCCTGTGTTTTGAGACATGGGGGCACGGTCTTACCACCTGGGAGCTATGTTCCAAGGCTTCCCTGTGTGCTAGATTTCAACCCGCCCACACTTAGGGCCCATGACTGAATTCAGGCCCCTGCCAGCTGCTTGAAGTTTGCTGGGTATTGCCCAGTTAGGCCCATAGGGACCTCCCTTGCATCCTCTGGTGATTTCAAACATGGGGCATGGTCTTACCACCTGGGAGCCATGTTCCGAGGCTTCCCTGTGTGCTGGGTTTAAACTGGTGCATGCTCAGGGCCAGGGACTGAATTTAGACCCCTGCCAGCTTGGAGTTCACCGGGTGTGGCCCAGTTATTCCTGCTTGGACCTCTGTGTGTCTTCTTGTGATTTCAGATACAGGGCGTGGTCTTACCACCTGAGAGCAATGCTCTGTGCTGGGTTTGAATCCACACATGCTCAGGGCCTGGGCTCAAAAGAATGACAATATAGACCGTTGAAACAAGGTTGTAGGAACTTAACTAAAGTTGCTATTTTACACAGTGATCTTCAAGAGTTCATCAGATAACCAGACACAAACATACAAAATTGTTCCAATCCTATGACTATTAACTGTTTTGCTTTAAGAACTAATAGAATTTGTTGTGTGTGTATACTTACAGAGAAATGGAATAGAATAGAAGACACATACATGAACCTATATAGCTACAATTGCCTGATTCTTGACAGACATTATTCCATATTGCAAGTCCATCCTGGTATGGTTACATGCCTCAGTCTTCTTAGATAGATAGTGGGATTTCAGAGTGAGGGTAGAAGGTGATTAAGTGCCCATATGCAGTATATCCTCAAATTATTGAGTATAACAAGTACTTCATATTAGTGTTGTATGATCTGAAAGTCCATATGTTGAGGGGTAAATGTCTCTGTGAGAAATATTTTATGTCTTTTATCAATGTATTAAAATTGACCTGTCATTGTCTCTATCTATTTTCATTGGCAGAGCTCATGAGAACCTGGTGGCATCTGAAATTTTTGCATTTGCAATGCTTTTTTATAGAGCCTGAACTTAATGAATGCCTGCTTATTGTTTTATATTTTGTTCCTGCTGAACTTAGTTGCATGATGATGATACTTAGCACAGGCTCACCAGAAAGTGCACACAATGACCAGTATTACAGTAATGAGTTTTTGCAAAAGCAAAAGCCCTTATTGCATGATCAGCCAGTAAGGAAGCAACAGTTGTGCATTTGATGACCTGAGATTCAGTTAATACAACTAAGAGGTGAAAGAGTGGAGAGAATTTACTTTATGAAGGAACTAAGGTGAACACGACAGTTATTTACAAGCCTATGCTTTTCCCTTCTTGGAAGTCCAGATAGGCACAATAGTAGTTCTATGAGATCTTATCAAGAACAACCTAAGCCTCACATTTTGTTCTTTGAAGGATATGATATGACTGCCTTCTTGCTATTTAGCATCTCCCTTTAGGCAAATATTCCCCTGGGTCCTCACAGATTTTAGGATACCTAGCACCTGTGCTCTTCTAGATCACTTTGTGGATAATCACAATATAAGAATTTTCTCTTTGCTGACTTTGTCATAGTATTCTTCTCTGGACATATCTAATGAACTTTACTAGTGATGTGCTGGGTTCAGTGAAGTGTTTTAGGGGAAAATTTGCACTGGGTTTAGGATTTAGGATGCCTTGAGAAGTCTGTCTTCGCCATGCTCCTTTTAATGCTAAAGGAATAAATTGGATAGTGTGCAGCATGGAAATTAATTTCTAAATCACTCTGACTCCTGATGTAGGCTGTGTCTTACTCCTAATAGCTCTTCTCCTGTGGTTAGATTCCAAATATGTACTCTATTCTTCTTATGGTTGACACTTTGTGTCAAATTGAGAAGTTTAGAAGATCAACTAAGAGACTCAGCAAGAAGCTAGGATTCTTACTTTGTAAATACCCTAATCCTGTGCAAGGAGATTTCGTGTGTGCTAGATCCATCCTGAAGGGTAGGAAGGTTGCCAGCATTCGATATAAGGGAGGAAAAGAAGCTTGTTTCCCCCTTTTTGAACTGGCTGCTGCCTTGAAGTGTTTTACCAGTGCCGCGCCACCTTGCTTCAGAGCCAGCTGATTATGGACTGAAACCCATAAATAAACCTTTCCTTCCTTCATTTTGGGTGTCGGGTGTTTTGTCCCACCAACAAGAGAAAAGTAACCAAGACAGTTCCTTTCCTTTTAGATTGACTTTTCTGTTTTCTGATACTTATCAACACTTCAGAAGATAGTCAAAGAAACACCATCGTGTATTCATGCCAAAGCTCTGTAAAGAGCAAAGTGCCCCTGAAATAAAAAATTTCAGGGAGTGAATGTGACCACAGAAAATGCAGAGGCTTCTATGTTTCCACATATCCCTCTAATAAATGGTCAAGTAGAAGAGGAGTTAGACTTCAGGATTCTGATACTCCCCATGAAAGTCAACAGGTTAGGAAACATAATTAGCCATAGAAAGGAATCATTCATTAAGGGTGCTGACAGCTTAGTCTAAGACAATGATTGGTGTAGTTAGGAGGTTAATGCAACACAGATGGCTTAAGATGGGAAGGGTGATTGCTTCAGTTATACTGGCATGGCTGCTGAGGAAATGAGAAAGAGCCTCTGAGACTTCCCCCTGATAGCCTAGCCCCAAAGATTTGCATCAGGAAGAAAGCTGAGTCTAGACTTTGTTTTGTGCAGACAACTTCTTTTAAAAGACCAATTAAAAAAAAAAAAAAAGAAAGAAAATTTGCATTCAATCTTTTGGCCCTTTCAAAGACCCTTGCTCTTTGTAGTCAGAAAATCTGGATTCTGATAATATGGACACATTTTTGTACTGCTTTTGGCTTTGGCTTTCTTAATTTCACTTAGATGGAATGTGGAAATGGGCTGTATATCCTGAACAATTTTAGTACTTGATGGCTATATGAATAACAGAATTTTTAGTATTAAAAGTTCATTATTATTGAGAATGGTTTAATGAGAATTTTGGTTTTTTGATTGGTGATTGTCTATGCACTAGTTAGTAATATATGGTAAAAATCGTTATGGGTTCAGGTTTATTCTTGGATACATTTTTGTAAAAATTATAAGATAATACAGTATCTTTAAACTTTTTAACAAAATGCATTATAGTAGCTTTTTATCATTTTAAACTTGGGTTTCTAAAACATTATAAAATAAATGTTAAGAAGATCTGTATAACTATAATATAGTGTAGTTACTCTCTGCTCACCTAAATTTATGCATATTTATTGGAGACATGAATAGTTTTATTTTTGATGACTAAATATAATCTCAGATAAAGGCTATAAGCTAAGCAGATTTTCTAGTAGTGTAGAAAAGTCTTAATTTAAAGACAGAAAACCACTAATTAAATTTTATTTCTGACATTTACTAATTGTTTGCTCTAAGAGAAGTCATTGAATGTTATTTTGTTTATAAAATAAGAAGAGTAAGTTCAACATATTTATTTCCTGGATATTTTGAAGAGTTTTTGCAAAACAATCATTCGTGTTTTTGAAAGCAATCTCTAAGAAAAATCAAACTGAATAAAGAGAAAACCTAAAAACCCAGACTTAAGCATATGGTGTTTAGTAAATTAGTGGAATTAGATAAATGTAAACAACATAGAAAAGAAAAATAGAATCTTTTGATTTATGTAGTTCTGTTGCACACTTGCCACCACTGCTGAATAATTTTATATAAACTCCAAGTGACCATATCAACTGATCATTAAGAACTTTGATGTTTTTGCAAACACAACTGAGTCAAGGACTTTAGTCCTTCACAAAATAAGTCAAACTTCCATTTTGGGAGTAGAGGAAAGAGTGAATAATTACTGATGATTACAAGATATTTGGGGAGGATGGTGAAAATGTTATGCAATTGATAGTGGTAGATTGCACAACTCTGAACAGAGTAAAACTATTGAAGTATACACTTTGAATAGCAGTTTGGATGGAATATCAAATTATACATCAAGACAATTGTTTTAATGATCTGCATTTAAAAATAATACTTTAAAAAAAAACTATTGCTCATTCCTCCACTATAAGCATATAGAGGGATAGTCTGTGTGTGTGTGTGTGTGTGTGTGTGTGTGTGTGTGTGTGTGTGTATGCATTTCTTCACTGCCAATTGTCCAATCTCTTCCTTTTTGAATTCCTATACATCTCCCTAAAGGCTCCCAAAGCACCTTGATTTGGTACTTCTTCCCATAAAATTAAGATCTTTGTTACTCTATTGTAACATTTTTCTTTTGCAGTTTTTATTTAATTTGGCTTTATATATATATATATATATATATATATATATATATATTTAATATGAGCTGGGGGTTCACTCAAGTCCTCATGCTTACAAGATAGGAATTTGAGCCACTGAGAGAACACCACCCCATAATTCCCATAATTTGGCTTTATTTTAAAGTAAAAGTGAAATGAACCCTGTAAGAATTCCTCAACATGTGTTGGTGGTCTACTTTCTTTGCTCTTGTGAAATCAAGGAGGCATAGTGGTCGATTTAAGAACTTGTTCCCTCAGTTCCCTCTGATCCTTATTATTCATATAATGTTCGTGTAATGAATATTTACAGAATTAAATGCAGTTGTAACAGAAAAATTACCCAAGGAAAAATGGCATAACTATTGCATCTGTCTAGAAAAAATAGGACAGACGCTAGACATGGCACTATTCTTCTCATTGCTTCAATTACTGTCATTAACACCAAAGTGTGACAACCTTACTAAACATTGAAGAAGTGTGTTCAAAAACACATGCTAACATTTAGAATCATTAAAGTTTCCTGCTAAATCTCACATTGCTTGCTCTTTCCTGCTGCCTTAAATTAGAACACTTCAGTTATCCTCCAGGATTTTGACACATTATCTGGGACAGTTTTGGAATGCCATTCCACATTCATTTAATGGGAAACTTATTCTATACAGAAGAAATAAAAGATGGGACACATTGTACTTACTCTTAGCAACTTTTTAAGGCATTTGTTTGAATGTACTTCAACATACTATTGATTTTTACGTCATATCACATTTTCTAAAATGGAAAATTACTATTTTTTCAATTTTATCTTCACTTTATTGTGCATTATAGCTTTCTTATAAATTAAAAATATGTCATTCTTTATATTTCTGGACAGTATTTTTTTTTTTTACTTCTACAAATTACTCTCAATGCAAAGATGGAATTGTCCACCTTTGGCCACTGTTGTACCATAATCAGTATGTATTACTTAGTGTGATGCCTTGGAGCACTAGGGTTTTGTTGCTGACACAATGTCAGAAGAAAAAGTTGCTATAGAGAGACAGAAAATCAGTAGCAAGGATATAGTGTGACTTGATGCTAGAACATTATTACGTAAATATGATTGTATTTATGGTAATTGTGTTTTACATAAGATAATTGTTATAATAAATTGAAAGAAATGTACATTAGCTTGCAGAAATCATATGACTTTTACAGAATAACTTGACAGTACATAGAAGAGTTGGTGTTACAAATGACATAAATTTTCCAAAATTTTATACCTCACTAATTTGTGCAAAACTTCAATTCACTGATTTGGTACCTTCTAAGCTAAGGACACAGAAGCCATGTGAAATGAATACATGGCATCATACTTCCTTAATTTACTTGATTGACATAGATTCTGTCCAGACAAGCTGTCGTGTGCCATGTTAGGAAGTACAGATAAAACCAAGCACGATAGCTTGATATATGGAGGTCCCCGAACAGCTCCATGCACTCTTTGACAGAACGTTTTAAAGATAATTGGATCATGGGATACTATAACTGACTTACTGTTAGGAATTGGGATTTGGTCAGGGAAGAAAGGTCTTGGAGTGGGGTGACCTGGAAGTAAACATCTCCTTCTCTGACTTCTCCCTTCAGTTCTTTTCTTGTTTGATATCAGCCAGTGTCTTATTATTATCTCTGAGTGCCTCTTTCTTAATCTTTACCATTCTGCTCATTCAACTGGAAGTTGGATAATTATATTTGGTTCTTTTCATCAAGTTTCTGTTTGAAATTAGTAAATACAGTGTGCCAGCAGGCTATGGGGGGCAAGCGGACAAGGATACCTGTTTACATTTTGCCATCTTTCTCCACCTGGTTGTCGGATAACAGTGACTGTATTGCTTTTATTAAAAACTACAACTTCTGAAGAGGAACTTTCTTATTCGCCAGTTTTGTTTCAGGTTCCAAGAAAAAGTGGCTCCTATGCTTGGCCTCAGGCTTAGCAAGGGTAGAAGACCCCTGCTATTGCTCATGACTGAGTTTTCTTTATTATTCTAAAATTTTTATTTCATCATGACTATTGGAGATCTAATCTAGGTCTGGGTAGGCACACACTCAACCACTAAGCTACAGCCCCACAACCTAATAATTCCTAAAATATTTTTCTTTAAGTCTGTTCATTTGTTTTGTGCCCTCCACAGTTCTTTCTTAACATAGGAGTGACAGGGGACAGGAAAACCCAGATATGAATACTATATGTCTTAAGTCTCTTAGTGACTGAAACCATCCCATCAAACTACTTAAAGAAAGTTCCAGTCTTCTTCTTTGACAAATGAATTATTACATATGACTAAAGAGATCAGATTCGCATACTCACAGGACTGTTAGAACCTCTAGAATTCCATTCTACAACTGCCTGTCGTTTCCACATTGACACTACCCTCTGTCTTGAGATGCTTCATGCACATATATCTAGACATTTAGGTCTATAAACTCAAGCTCTGAAGACATCTCCAACCATATCTTGATCACCAGTGATGGTTATGGGTTTACATACATGTGGTGTGTTCTGATTTTCACAATTTAAACTTTTTAAAGTTTAAATGGTCAAGAAGAAGTGACAGGGCTCCTGGGATGCAGGACCCTTTGGGCTGTAGTCTCTTTTCTTCATGGTTAGGATGTGATTGGAAGCAGATCAGAGCAGAGTCCTTTAAACAATAAGGACCCTTTTGGGAGACTATAGGCAAATAGATAGGTATTCTTTTTTTCTTTCTAACTCCTAAATATAACCTCTCACCTCACAGGTTTCCTGGCTCTGTAATATAAGAATACATAATTGTGATTTCGTTGGTTGATGTGAGACTGATATTTCCTGGACAGAAATCTCAATATATGTTGAGATTTAAAAATTACTGTAAATACAAAGTTTTTCCTTTGTTGTTCTTAAATTTGTAAGTTTAGCTAATGGCTAGCATTATAAATATCTTGGATAGTGTGTTACATACAGCAAAAGTAATTTTAAATCAGACAGATAATTCTAATCTAGTTTTAAGTAAATAGCTTTTCTGAAAGAGAAAATCTGACAGACATTTTTACCAGATTTTTTTAACCTGACTTGTTTTTATAACTGAGACTCCAGGTAGAAGAGGAACTTCACTCAACTGACTGGCAAACTCTTAGTATTTCACAGAATCTTTGATAAAAGCAAACTGAGGTTTAAATATACATATGTTTAAGTTGGAGCCCTAAGATCTGAAATATTATTTTGCACACATTATTAATAATTTGGAATACTACCTAATAATGTTCTCTTCATTTAAAAAAAAAAAACTTGGTCTACATATTCAATTAGATTTTCCATTACTTCCTGGCAGAAATGAGATTACAGCAGTTCTCTTAGGTTAATAATCAGTATCTTTGACAAGCTTAGAGACAGGTCATTCATCACTGTTATTTTCAGATGGCAAGTGCCCATGTGCATAATCGCTGTAGCTTGTGGTAGTTGAGCCAGACAAATACTAACAGGCTAAGTTGATCAGAGGCAGATGGCTCCTGTGGGCTTGTGAAGATCTGCCCTTTAAAAAGCCCATGGAGAGAGTAGAAAAGGATACAAATTAGCTGATAGTTTTGGTTAAATAGTTTGGTATTCAGTGTTCAGGTCACAGAATCCTGATTGGCAGTGCTTTACAATGCATACTTTTAAAAAATTGGCAATATAGTTCCTTGCACTGCAGAGAGATCAGCATTGCTCCAAATATTCAGAGTAACAAAAAGCAGTAAACTATGGGGACTTACACATTAATACTATACAAAATATGATCTATAAACTGGCATTGGTCAGCATTTGTTGACTTTGTGTCTATGATAACATAAGTATAAAAAATGAGTACATTTATAAATTTTTTCTCAATTGTCTATTTTTACTTACTAGATAGAAGGAGGGAGGAAAGAATGTTTCAAACAAGAAAAAGGATATATAAGGGAACCCAGGGACCAAGGCTATGTAATAGGCAAGAATCAAACTAAATATAACTTTTAATTTGAACAAGAGTTATAAAAGAACAGAACATGGCATAGAAGTTGTCCTGGGTGGGATGGGAAGTGATATACCTTATAAGTGGTATAAAAAGACTGTTCTTTTTATCCTATAACTATACCTGAAAAGTTTTTAAGCAAGAAAATGGACTAATATAATTAACTTTTCAAACATTGACTGATTCCTCAGTGATGTGGACAGTTGTTTACAAGCAGACCAGGAATTTCAGATTCTATAATGGACTCAACTATGTTATCTACAAAAATATATGCTGACGCTCTAACTTTTGGAATATTTCTTCACAATGTAATCTTACCTGGAAATAGATTTCTCATACAGGTAGATAACTCATGAAGAAGACCATACTGTGTGTTCTGATCCCATATACCTGCTGTTTATACAAAAGAGGGAAAAGGAGAAGCAGAAGGAGGAGAAGAAGGTGTCTGGTGTACACTTTGCGTAGCTGGGTGAGTGATGGTGCCATTCATTGACAATGGTAACTGTAGAAAGACTCTAGGTTTCTGGAGCCTGTCTTATACTCACGCTGCCTTTATAAAAGTCAGGAAGAAGCAGAACATAATACATAAGCCTCAGCTAAAGAGTCTGGGCAAAAAAACCCTGTAAATTAAAGAATCTTCTTAAAACGTAGAGTAATAGGAAAGGGAAAACAGTGATAAAAATAAAAGAGAATTTAGCATTATATCTTAAGTTTGTAAGCAACTAATGGTTCTATGAAAAAAATCTATATTGTCATCCAGACTGAACCAAACATCAAGAAAAACTTATCTCATTCTACTGGAAACCCTTGCAGTGAACTCGGTTCTCCCATCTTGTGTTACTGCACATGACAGAAAGAAAGAGGAAGAGACAAAACAGAGGTGCAGCAGGAATCAGGGTTGACCAGTTGTTTGTGGGGAACAAAATTCCATGAGACATCCAGAATGTCTATATTTATGCACTGAGGAAAATGTTGAGGGGATTGCAAGTGCCTCGGCAGGCAAAGTAGTCTGTAACAGAGAGGACAAAGCATTCTTGTGAAAGGGGGAGGAACTGGCAGATTTAGGTTATAGTTAGTGAAGTCTCCGTAGGCATTATCCTCTGTAGTTATGCCAGCTTTGGTAGAGATGTTATCTCCTATCTTAGCACGTGGTATGACAGCTCATCTGAGTTCAGCCTTGACCATGACCATTGATGACAAACAAATGCCAGTTCATCATCAGCCACCTGCTTACATGAAGACATAAATGCAACCTCAGCCAGACTCACTAGTTGAACTGAAAGCTCAGTTGAGAGAAGTCACCTCCATACAACCTGCACTGCTTGCAAGAAAGAACATCACACTCGGGTTTGGGAGAGAATGACATGGTGGTCGTCTACAACACTCAATAGACTATATATATATATATATATATATATATATATATATATATATGGGAAACCTTACATAATCTATTATCATTGACATAGAAGACTGAAGGCATGTTCCCGACAGCAGGAAGATGAATGGAAATAACAGTCAAATAAGAAAAGCAAAGACTATTTATTTAGGGTTCACTTGCTGTAGCAAGGAATCAGTCACTGTCATTTGCATTTGGTCAGAATATTCTAAGAAAGGCAGGGGAAAAGTTAATAATATAGTGAAAAAACATGAGAAGAGTTTAGATATCCCTTGATTGGTGGGTGTAAGCATGCAGGGGCTCTAGGTAGGCTAACTAGAATTGGGGTATCTATATGATTACTTGGGGGTAAATATTTAACTTCCTCTGGTGATTCCAAAGTTGGAAACAAGAATGATAATTAACGAAGCAGCTCACTATAACTCAAGTGTTGGTCATTGGGAGGTGATTATTTCAGAGATTACTGTTAATACAAAGTACTGATTTTCATGTCTTGTACTAGGGTCATGCAAAATGCTTTTTAGGAGAAGTCAGCTGAGGGAAAGTCTGCATTATTTTTACAACATATGTTTAAATCTAAAATTAGTTCAAAATAAAAATGTGAAGCAGTTTTTCATGGCTACTTCTGTTTCAAGAAATTTTAATGTGTTTTATTGGCTTAAATGTATTTGCAAAAAGTTTTTCAATCTACATTTAACTTCAGTATAAACATGATTTTGAATTTGAATAAAAATAATGCAATATTGCAATAATATAATAATTATAATAATTCTTTTCATTTCTAATATCCCCTACTTCCAGTGATGACCATTTGTCATAGTTTGCCTAAAATTCCTTACACCCTTAACATAATCCCAGGCTAGCGCTCTCACCAGCAACAGAGCATTTCATTAATCAACATAAGGGTAATTAACAACATGAGGCTTCATAATGTATTATATGCCACTGTATCGCACTATTACACTGCTTGGTGTCGTAATCCAGTTTTACAAAACCACTGCTTTTCTTAACCTTTTCTTCTATGTCCTACCCCAAAACTGTATCACCTGAGAGCCAGTCTCTTGTTAGTGAGAATTTATGATCATTGCTCTGAAATAATCCAGAGGGGAATCCTAGAAGCTCATTTTCCCTAGTACATCAAATATGTACACGCCACAAAGTCAGCTACTGAGTGAGTGAAAACCCCATAACTGAAGGAGCAAAAAGAAAATCAATCAAGCAGGTTTGGGAAGTCACAGGAACAAAACTTAACAACCTTTATGAAGGCCTTTGGGCCCTAATTATTCAGCCACTACAGTGAGGGTTAAAACATAACCGTCTCTAGCAGTTAATTTGCGTTTCCCTTTCTCTTAAGCAAGATGTCTTTTCCTGTTCTAGTACTTGATGTATTTTTGAGGGTCTCTACTCCTATCAGTAACAAAACTCTGTTTTCTGTTCTTTAACATCAAGAAGAATTTTTTTTTTTTTTTTTTTTTTTTTTTTTTAAGATAGAGTCTTTCTGTGTTGTCCAAGGTATCTACTACTCTCTGGGCTCAAAAGATCCTCCCGCCTCAGCCTGCCAGGGAGTATTTGAGGTGCATGCCACTATTCCCATTTGAAACATTTTGATTAATGTTTACCAAACTCAAAGACCTTTAAAAACAGGAAGATTAAAAATGGTCAGTTCTTATCTGAGTAGTAGAAATACTAACCCTTTAGCCAGTTCTTTACTGGATCAGGTACTCAGGAGACTAAAGTATTCACTGCTGTAGAGAAGTTACCATGATAAATGATTCATCAAAGATAATTTCCATGCATGGATTTTGGTTACAAGCATGACCATCTGTTTCTTCATACTGTGGAATGTGAGAGCTAGGCAGATTTTTCTTTAGTTATAATACTGATTAGACATCAAAGAATGAGCTTGTAAGTGAACAGTTTTATAGTCATCCCCTTCAATCCTAGGCAGAGTAGCAGTTAGTTGTAGACTAGATCATTATAGAAATCATTGTACTAATGTTTTCTTAGTGATATAAATTCTTACCCAACGTTGAAAACATTGGTTATTCTGATTGGTGTTAAAACAATGGTCAGTGTGTTTTGGACAACAAAGAAGTCTGTAATCAGAAGAGAACTGATATAAAAGTACAAAATATTTCTTTCTTCTCAGCAGCCCTCTCACCATAGATATTCTGTTCAGGCTCGATAATGACTGTTTTTCAATTAACCAGGGAAAATCAAAGAAAAAAAGAGAATAAAATAAGAAAAAATGGTAGCTTTTTTTTCTATTTCTTTTACTTTCTGTTGTAAAGATGTACCAGTGTGAAGGTGGATGAATTAACTGACCTATGCTAGACACCTGTCTATCTATCTATACATAGCTATAGACATCTGTATTACTACATATGCTTATGTATAAAGAGAGCAGATGGAGAGCAACACAGAGACAGAAGGGAAGTGAGATATTACTACCCTATATTTGTAGGACAGGATTCATAATTTATGAAACCTAGTAGAAAATCAAAGCATGGGAGCTGCTTTATAGAAAACAAACCACCCCCCCAAAAAAAAAAAAAAAACACTTGAATATTTCAAGATGGTGATAAAAGAGCATTAAATTAAGTGTCAGGCTTAGTCATGCATCACAGAGGTCATGTGACTGCATAGTTCACATGACTAGGGACCCTATCTGTGGGATTTTCAGTAAACAAAAGGTAAAGAGATTCAATCAGGTCAACTGTGTTCACTTCTGTAGCTTGCTGAGATAAATTATAGGGGTTAAAGAAAAGTGGTATTAGTAGGAATTCAGCCCCTTGCTAATGTTTAATGAGCTCATTGGTGGTATCGGTAGGTAAATCTTTTCCTTGTTTTCAGGGAAAGTCTTTGGTGATTGTAAACTGAATGCAAGAAGAGGGAAAATAAGACTGGTGCTGCCTTGTCACTGATATAATTATTTTCCCATCTATACTTGTTTTTGAAGCTTATCAGAGCAAAGTACTGTGGGCAGCCCAGCTGTCACCAGCAGCCTCATGGCTGGGAGTGTTGTGGTCCTGATTCCCATTGTAATGCAATTAATCTTTTGCTTTGCACTAATGGATGAACAACCATATTTATTGCAGCATAAAATCCTAATTATTTTTTGAACAGATGCATGAAAGGAACATAAATTAATGGTAAGTGACAATTGTGATGAATGTCTACTGTATCTTTAAATGTCAGGATTCCTGTAGTGTAAGCTGGGTCCATACTTAGCTATCAAATCTGAACCACTTGCATTTACCTATGTGAGAAGAAAACAGTCATCAGCAAAAACAAAACAAAACAAAAGCCGAAAAGCCAAAACCAAAAACAAAAAATCAAAAAACCAAAAACTTTATTCATAAAGGTGACTTTTCCTTTTCAAGCAGAGTTATTAGATATTATAATGTTGACAAGGCTGTCCTTAATTGTGCAGAAATCTTTCAAATTTACTTGAGTTATGGGTTCTTTTATCATTTAAAAAAGCTACTACTTATTATTATTTGTTACAACTCAATACCTAGAACAATATGAATTATTGTTACAATTCAATACCTACAATTATTTGTTACAACTCAATACCTACTCAATACCTAGAGCAATATATGAAACTCAAGGTTTTTTTCTATATTGAACATTATACTAGCCATTTCTCTCTCTCTCTCTCTCTCTCTCTCTCTCTCTCTCTCTCTCTCTCTTTCTCTCTCTCACACACACACACACACACACAATTTCTAATGAAAAATTTCACAATTCCAGTGATACTGGAGAAATTTGACAAACATCATTTGATGGAAAGAAGCTCAGTAATATGCACATCACATTTTATGATTCTCCTTCTGTAAGCTTCAGTAACAGTTGGTTTATCCTGTGGGAGTTTATAAGCACATTTGTGCTTGGAGTAGAGAGAGAGATTGGATAGGACATTTTTGGAGTCTCTTTTTTCATTTAGAGATTCATCACACGATGTTTTCAGTGTAAATATATTTGTTGAGCTGCACAATTGAATATGTGCTCTTTATTATATCAATATTGTATATCGATCATAACTTTAAAAGTATGATCTTATTCTTTTCACATTTTGCCAAAAGTACACTATTTATGTTATGAATATGTTGTATTATTACATTGAGTCAGAGTCTAAAGTCACGAGGCAAATGCCTTACTCCCAAGTCCTAATAGTACCATCATTATTGTGGTTGTTGTTTGATACCAGGAATTGAACTCAGGACTTTGAGCTTGCAGGACAGGGGCTTTGCCAATGAGCTACAACCCTGGCCCTGTTATTCCTGGGACAGGGTCTCACTATGTACTTCAGGCTAAAGTTGAACTGTCTTTATAAATCAGGCTGGCTCTAACTTCTGATGATCCTCCTGCCTCCCAAATGCTAGGATGATAGATGTGCACCATACCTTTTTACTCATTTTAAAATTGAAATAGAGTGATTAAAAAACAGTTCCTTGTAAACATGTTAAAAAGAGAGCAGTGCTTGCAATCAGTGTCTCCTTCAATTTCAAGTAGCATCCTCCTCCACCATAAGGTTGATCTCTGAGGTTTTTGGTGTCTCTTTACGTAATGGGTGGTTTTAAATGGCATTGTCTGTTTTACATGGAATAAAGAGGTGATGCGATTATTGACAAGTTGAGTCTGCAATTCTTTTGAGTCATATTTTAAGTGCTACTTACATTATTTCAAACAAAGGAAAACAAATGCATTTGTTAAAGAGAAAGCAGTCAACCGTCACAAGAACTCTTGGTCAATCCATTATAACCATCTCTTGTTGCTTTAGCTTCTTTGGGTAGCAGTTCAGGTAGTGTGCAGTCATAATGTTACCTGTTTAGTGTTGGAGCAGAAGAGCTGCAAAAGATTTTTTGGAGATCCACTGAAATTATTACCCTATTATGTGAATTTTTATAGTGTTGAATCTCTATAGCATGGCCTGACATTCTGAACTAATGTGTTCAGAATTTCTGTCACTTTTAGACCCTGCAAATCTTTCTTACTTTTCTCTGTCGGCTAATGTTATTCCTTGGCTTTCTTTCTAAATGCCTTCCTTACCTTTTGTTGACCTTTCTCAGTCAAGCCTTACGGGCAAGTGGAGGACAGAGACAACCTGTGGGATATCTAGGGGCCGTTCCTTTATTCTTTTGTGTTTCCCAGCAAACCTGCCTTGATTCATTTATTGTGAAGTTCCTGTAGAGATTACTTCCCCTTCCTGCCAGGATCTTCACACACTTCCCACTCTTACTATGCAGCACCTGGTCTTGCTTTCGCCCCTCCTTTCCCTGCTCCATCTTATTTCAGGAGCGCTCAAGCTCTGCTAACCTCTTAGCTAATTAAAGAAATGGCACCAGAGTTCTTTTCCCAAGCATGAACTCTGTGTACAAGAAAGCGCACAAGTGCAAGGCTCTGGCATGATAATGATATAGCAGATTATCAACAGTTTATGTTTGTTAGTTTCTCAAGATCCTTGTTCCAATGTCAGAGAATTCTAGACCAAGAAGCGTGCAAAAGGTCTTGTCTATGAAAAGCCACAAAACTCTGGAAGCCGGATCCTAGCCATGCCTTTGTTGTGAGTAGAAATCGTTGAGAAATGAATGTTTCTTCATGGAAATACCATTCCATTAAGATGAATAAGCCAGACTGAGTCGAGTACATTGTTCAATGACTAATAATGCCCTAAATGCACAAAATAAAGTACGAGGCTGGAATGGAAGTCATTTCTCAACCAAAATAGCTCTATTACTTTTGAGAAAGTTCTTGATTTTTCAGCCTTTCTGCTGAAAACTCATTGGAGTAAAACTAAGTTATTTTATCTGCTACCTTTGAATGACACTTTGAATGAATTTGGGACTACTGAAGGGAAGTGAAAATTCCTTGAATTACAGCTTATTTGCTTAAACTTTGCTTTTTGTCATACCAATAAAATATTAAGCTAATGCATATTACAAACATTTTATATTTTTGCTACATTTGTATTTTAAGTGTGTGATTTAAAATAGGAAAACACCTATAGATATTTTATTTAACATCAATTATAGGAAAGAAGTTATAATTCATGAAGAACAATATTTATTCAAAATATCAGAACATTAAAACGGTTTTTTTAGGAAGAAAAGAGGCAAAAAAGATGCTTACAAAGAATTTTCAATAACTATACAAATGCTAAACCATAACGTTAAATGGTAAAATGTTAGGAAAAGCACTGCAAATACAATTTAATCTCAGTGTGCTGAATGCAAACTAAAAGCATACACACCAATGTTAGCAGTATTATCTTGTGCAATGTGATCATACAGCTTTTTCTTCCATTTTCTTTGCTTTACTGAGCTTTCTAAAACCCTCCAATACTCACATAGTATTCTGATAGTAAAATGAACAATCAGAAACTAAAATGCATTGTTTTTGATATGTAGAATTAAAGAAATGTTTATCGCCACTATACAAAATGATCAGACTGTGTTTAGTCGGTGAATTAAATCAAATATTTTAGATTTTGCAAATAACATATGGGTACATATATCAGAAACAATACTATGTCCTTTAAAAAAAAAACACGGAAGTTAAAGAAATTAACTAATCATCTAGAATGATGGCTTAATAGGAAATTCAAAATCCAGAAGGACTCAGGGGAAAATCCAATGCTTTCCCTATATAAATTCATATAAGCAAATATTCTGTGTAGTTTAGAAGACTAAATGAGGCACTATTATGAAAGTTTAAGTCTTTATCTACAACATGCAGCTGGAGTCCAACCTGAATGCTGGTGTAGAGAAGAGGAGCCAAAAATTGAATGCTGGACATTGGGAAGAAATTTAAGCTCTTGATTTCTAAGAACTTTGGCAAAAAAAAAAAAAAAAAAAAAAAAAAAAAAAAGAATAGAATTTGATGGAGTGTTTATATTTGAAAATATATGTTAGAAACTCAAAAAATTCTCTTAAAATATCTTTGTCTCCTCTACTATATATTCCCTGAAATATGTGCATTGCTTATATTATAAATAAGTGGGACACCAAAGTCAGGTTTTAGTGCAATATTTGAGAGCTTAAGCACCTATACCTCAATAATGGTTAGCGTCAGGCAAAGGAACTGGCTCTTTCATGCGAGAGGCTGACTTGTTCTCATTTCCGTTCAATTTGGACATCCTGTTTATGAAAAACAAGTAGTATGAATACTAGAAATTTTGGTAAGAAAGACTCTCATTGAACAGGTATTGTTATATCAGACTATTTTCAATTTTCTTGAGAAAACGTCTTTGTTGTGACAAGAATTCATTTTTTATGTAGAATTTATTTTGGATAATCGCGGAGTTGGTCATTTCTAAGTTCAATTTGAAAGCTTCAAGGCTGTTTTGCGGGGTTATAGATAAACAATGTGTTAGGCAATATGTGACGTATTTCAGTTTTCAAACACTATTTTCCAGTTGAGTACGAAGGTGCATTGTAAATAGGGTCTTCCTGTATTATCCCTGCATTTTAGAGATTTGACTACAACAAAAGTTTTTTTTTTTTTTTTTTTTTTTTTTTTTTTTTTTTCTTTAGAGCTACGATAATCCAGTCATTTGGAGTTCGTATTGTCAGCATTCTGTAACTAAGGCAGCTAACAGATAAAAAGAAAATGATTACTCTGACTCATGTTTCTGATGATTTGAAGTCCAAGGTCCAGAGTTCTTTAGACCTTAGATGAGAGCAGTCCATCACAGAGGGTGATAAATTGCAGCAATCTCTGACTGTATAAACCAGGAGGAAAAGAAAAGAAGAAAGATGCCAGGGCTAATGTTCTCTTTGAGGGGTCCCACACCCTTGGGACTGAAGAAACTCCTATAGAATCTTACTGCCCAAAACGTCCCTAAAGGGAAAGATAGGACTATTTCAACTCCATCTGGCCTGTGAATACATTCACCAACTAAGTGGATCAAGACAACTGATTTAGAAACGATAGTTGTTAAATTACTAAAAGACCATTAAACCAAAAAATAAAACTTGTCCTATAGTATAAAGAGGCTTATTGTTCAACCTGGAAGAATGTGTGATATCTGGGGAGAAAATCACAATGTTTCCAAATATTCAGTGATTGATAAAACATTTCTAAACATGTATTTTGTGTTTTCTACTCACTATTTGATTTTAAGTTACCACAGTGTGTTTGGTGTGCTGATTAAATAAAGAACAACATGAACACATTAGCTTCATGGTGGTACTAGTTTCCAAACACATTATCCTTTGCCAAACACTCAAAAATAATCCTCAAAAATATAAAATGATACTGGGGTTTTTGATCACTCTGATGATTCACCAAATAAGGTAGAGAACTTTCTCCAGAGTCAAAGAAGAGAAGGTAGAAATAAGGCATTCTCAAGAAAGCGAAGAAAAAATTATTTCATTGTATCTCATTTCTTTAATTTTGCACATGGCCACTTGTACCCATGCCAGGTTCAGAAAACCAGGGGTCATTTTCACTGAGTACCAACTTTTTGTCTGGGTACTGAGTCCAATGAGGAACTTGGTAAATGAGTAAAATAGAACTCGTGTGCTAGAGGAGCTAATAACACTATATAGACCCAAATCCAATATAGGATGCTGAATAATGTGAGTACTTGTTTCTGACTTGCTATGTGCTGCAGTAACAAATGGGTAACTACACAATGAATATATTTTAATGCAACCTGTGTGTTCTGTGTGCTATTTATGGAAAAGCACAACTAATCTTCTGAAGGTCAGCTATCAATAGAAAAAGCAGTATTTTAATGTAAATTATATAACGTTTTTATAATCACTAGGGCCTGTCAGTAGTAAATATTGATAATTAGAGTAAGTCGTGATCCCCTGAAGGAATAAAAGATAACAACATGACATGTTTGGCTGAGGAAAAGCTGCTACTACTTGACTGCATTTTAAAATTATGTAATGTAAGTCATAGTCATAGTTTTTGATTACTAAATGCCAGCCATTTTCATTAATTATTTTACAAATCAGTGCTCATAAAACACAAATTTCAGAAAAATTCTTTCTCCTTTTCTCTATGATACTTTGCAAAATTTATTATAGCACGTTATATATGTATAAACCATCCTTTTATCACACATGATTCTTATGTTACAACTTTAAGGAATCCTGTAGGATATCTCCTTTATAAAGATCATGGCTATATCAAAACATCTATATTTCACCCACCGTATGAGTTTAAATAAGCTTTCAAAATATAACCTCCAGAGCAGATGTCAAAGCCTGAGACCTCACCTCAATTTCACATAATAGAATGACTGTCAGTGTTGTATGTTAGGGGAGCAGAATCTGTCTCTATTTTTGTAACATAGGGATTTCAAAGGAATCTTTTTCCTCCCCTTCGGTAACATTTTGTCATTCAGTAAGTCTCCTTGAAGCTCTGTATATAGAAATATTTTTTTCTGATATTTTTGTCTGCCTCCTGCTCAGCAATACTTAGCAAACTGGCATGCAAAGAAGAGGTTAAAATTATCTAACTATAAATTAACTAGAGAAGTGTACAGAGGGTTTCACTGATGCAGTTTGGGAGGCCTTAGATATGAATGTCAGATTTGGAGATAAAGTACAGAGGCAGTATTTACAAAGGGTTGCTGAGTTGTTAAGGTTATTGAGTGTTAAGGTAATAACAGGTGATTGAGTTATTAAGGAAATAACAGTTTGGGCCATTGACAGGACTAGAAGCAGACCTCTTGGGTATAACTTACTGACACTGACATGAGAAACTATCTGCCCTTTTATTTCTTACTTTCTAGTAGTTTATTATGAATGCACACCAATCGTGTTTAAGGAATTTGGGAACAAAGGACCAATATAGACAACTCACAAACACACTCATCAGTTTCTACATGGTTAATGAAAAGAAAATTCTTGAAGCAAAGTTGTACTGTTAAAATTCGAATCATGTATGTGACTCACAAATGCTGAGATTCAAAGACACAAGGTTGACAGTTTTGACAAGACAAATTTGATAGTTATTTTCATGCAAAGCATGCAACTGATTCACAGCTTGCTAACTTCCTATTATCTTTTTTTTATCAGTTTTAAAAGTTCATCCATAGTGAAAGGTTGTGAGTTCGATCCCTGATACCAAAAAAAGTTCATCCATTTATTTAAAAATTATCTTATTTCCTTCTCTGACAATTAATAAAATCATATATTTATAGTATAAAGCATGGCATTTTGAAATGCTTTTGCATCCTGAAATTATAAAATCTGGATAAATAGGAAGTAATTTTCCTTTCATAGCTTTTTCTTTTTTGTAGTGAAAACACATAACATCCATGCTTGCAACACTGTTCAAGGATACAATGCATCATAAAGGACAAATAATTAGTTAAGATAAGAGGAATAAATTCATGAGATTTATCATGTTGCTTAAAGACTACAGCAAATAATTACATGCTGTAGCTCAACAAATTATGTACCTGAGAATCATGCTAATTCTGGAAATAGTTATAAATCATAGCTCAAAACCATCAAAACTCTTATGTTATACAACTTATAGTCTATGACCAATGGTTTTCACCAGACTCTTCAAACAACGTCAGATATATGGTCTTCAATGTATTATTGGACAGACAAAATGATAAGAATGTGATCAATGTTAGACATAAGAGACAGGGTGGAAATATTATGTAGGCTATTATCTCAGGTTAGAAATTTTATTGTATGCTTTATGAAAAAAAAGTGAAACCTGAGACAATAATCCTGTGGGAACTCAACTCACAATTTTTTTTTACGAATTCAATAAAAATGGCATCTATGTTCAATTTATTCAAGTCACTGGAGAACATAAAAGAGAATTAAGCAAAGTAATTATACACTTGCAGGAATGTCATATATAAATGTACAGGAGAGGAAAATAATTATAATAGAAATGCCTCACAACATCAGGGAAGTAGAATGGTTTGGAAGATTCAAGACGTTAGTGTCTCTACATTAATGTCTTATACATAAGAGAAAACAAATTCTTTAAATTCTAGAAAGAAGAAATAGAAAAAAATACCTTTTTCTATTCCCTATTAATACGTACTACAAAAACCCTAAATCCAAAAGCAAAAAGAATTATAATTATGATTTACAAAGTGAAGAAAAGAAAGAACATACTTTAGGAACCTCAGATTTGAAGAAATGGCACAGTGGTATGTTCATTCACACATTCTGTACTTGTATTAAAGACCTGACAATGCTCCAAAGAGAAATGTCCCAAATCTATGTTAGTAAGAACACAGTTCTCAAGAAAACAAGTGCTCTATTCCAAAAGAGATTCTATAGGAAAAAAAAAAAATGACAGTTTCCCCTTTAGTCACACAAGGGAAGCTGGAGAACATGCTCAAGGCTTCCATACTCACTAAGTTATAACAAGGTGCCCCAATTCATCCAGCAAGTTGATATCAGACAAAGTTCCTTAGAGAGTCACAGCATCTCACCCTGTGTTAACTGCTTTCTTATGGATGGAATACAAAACTTTATATCAAAAACATGGAGGAGGGGAGGTTTATTTGGCTTGCAATTTTAGCGGGTTCATTCCACAGTTAGCTGGTGCCAGGGTAGAAATATCAAAGAAGAAAGATCTGATCCATGGCAGCTGTAAAGCAAAGATAAAGGAGGCACCAGGAACAAAACCATGTCCTTCCAGATCATCCCAATACTCACCACCTCCAGCTGGGATCCATCCCCTAGCAGCACATTTAGGTATAACCCCGGTGATCTTGTCACCTTCTAAAAGCTCCACCTCTGAGAACAAGAGATTCTGGGGGATGCTTAGATGTCAAGTATAACATATCCCCACCCTCTCACAATCAAAGAGGCTGGGTAGAAAGGCTGGACAGCATTAACACAGCCACACCCATTGTCTCAAATGATTCCTACAAGGTTAGCACTAATAAAGTGTATTTGTCAGATTGTGCATTGCCAGGAGGATATACCCCTCATCTGTAATGTAAAGGACTAAATAACCTATAATTTAAAGGATGACAGTTTTCTTTTAGCTCACAGTTTCAGTGGTTTCAATGCACATACCACTGACCAGCTCCAAGCCAGGAATATCACTATGGAAGATTGTGGTAGAACAGAGTTGCTCCCTTCATGTTAGTGTGGAAACAGAGTGTAGAGAAAAGCCCCAGTAGAAATACAGCATACCCCATTGACCTGTATCCTCCAAACTGGCCCTACGTCCTAAAAGGACATTCATCTCTGAACCTTAGTGGATTCATTCACTGATGAGTATGGCTTCCTGTATTCCAAATACTTCTCTAGAAGTCTCCCAGTCCATTCAAGTTGACAGTTTAGATTAATTGGCATCTGAGCCAACCATGACTGTCTCAAATTCTTTCTTCTAAACAGAACTATATTGAGATTTCAAACTCTAAATCTACCCAATGGTAAGGAAGAACTACCTTTAATGTGTCCACTCAAGTTAAGCAGGGGACTTAGGCTTCTCTTTGCCCTTACTTATGACCATCCATTTCCTTTCCAGAGCAGTAGACAAGGAATTCAGGGCACATTCACAGGGAGATGAAAAGCTGAGAGATTACAAGTGCTTACTGGGGATATATTTAAAACAGTTTGGTGTGAACTGTGTTTGACCTGGTGAGCTTTAGAATGAATGTGTTCCTACCCGTGGTAAAGACATAAGTCACATAGAATCGATTTACATAGGTTGTCTTTAAATTATTACCATAACAAAATGCTCAGTGAACCCTAAAAAATTGCTAACTAAAGCAAATGGAAAAACAGAAGCATCTCAGCAAAGCAAATGAAGCTATAAAGAAGAAACAAATTAAAAATTTAGAACTGAAAATGCCATTAACCATAAGAAGTAACTATCAATGCAGTAAGGATAGAATGATGAGAAAAATAAAAATATTGGTGTACTTGAAGATAAAACAATGGAAATCAAGTACTTGAAAATGACAAAATTAAATAAGCAAACAGATAAAGTGAGTAGAGCTGCAGGGGAAGGATCTATATCAAAGATCTAGCATCTATTAGAGTCCCAGAGATATCAGAAAAAAGGTGTGGATAAAAATACTGGAGGTAATAATTTTTGGAAATGACACTAAATTAAGCAAAATACATAAACCTAAAGATACAAGAAACATAGTACACTTTAATGTGCTTAATGAAATCCGTATGAAATCGATTAAAATCTGAATGTTCAAGCAGAGGAAAAAAATTCTTTAGATCAGCAGGACAGATATAATATTTCACTCAAGAAAAAAAAATAAACAATTTAAATTACAGCAGATTTCTTGAACCAAAAAACATCAAAGCAGAAAAATATAGCACATTTTTTTCACTCAGAGAAAAAATTGACATCCAGAATTCTATAGCCTGGAAAAAAAAAAAAAAAAAAAAAAAAAAAAAAAAAAAAACTTTCAAAGGTGCAGCTTTTCAGAGATGATTGGATCTAGGGTGTATTGATGTGAATTAGGGATGTGTGGTAACTAAAGTAGTCCAATGATTGCTTAGCATAGTTCTAGGTGAGAGTTATGATGTGCAGGCCCACTGCAGATACAGGTGGTACCATGCATAAGGCTTGTACCTTGGATGAGATAAAGGTCCAGAAGGCTCCCTGCTTGCAGTGTCCTTTCTACCTACCCTTCCATGAACTCTTTCTCCTTTGCTGTGATGCCCAGCATGGAACTACCTAATTATGGAGTAAAATCTTATAGACTGTGGGCTTTAAACCTTTTCTTCTCTAACTCTAACTTGTGGTTGTCAGGTATTTTGTCCTATCAAAGAGAAAGCAACTAAAACAAATAGTCTAGTTACAATAATTAAAAGAAAGCAAAAAAGCACACCCATTGGCAGATATAATTTCAAAAAATGGTATGAGCCAAGAGTTGTGGTTCTTGACTGTAATCACAGCTACTCAGGAAGCTGAATCAGGAGGATGAGAAATTCAAGGCCCATTTGTGTAAATTAGTATGACCCTGTGTCAAAACGAAATGTAACAAAAAGTACTGAGTTACAGAGCAGTGTAACAGCGCATGACCAGGATGAGCAAAGGTCTGAGTTCAATCCAAAGTTCTGAAAAATTAAAAATTTTTTTGGTCTTTTTCATTTTTTATCGGTACTGGGGATCAAACTCAAGACCGCCTGCTTGCAAGGCAGGTGCTTATGCCACTGAGCTAAATCCCCAGCCCTAAAATTTTATGTATTTTAGTCTGTTGCCTATAAGAAATGCATTTCAAACATAATATAAATTGAAATTAAAATGTTTGAAAGTACTGGTCATGCAAACAAGAAGATAACTGAGTGGTTATAGTAATATCAAGTAAATTAGATGCAAAATCAAATTATGAGGAACAGACAAGGGTATGGCACGATAACAAAGGAATGTACTATAGAGATATTTAAAATATGTGTGTACCAAAAAGCAGGAATAAATAAAATATAAAGGAAACATGTATTTCTAAACTAACTTCTAAACTAAAAGGAGAATTAGAAAATTGCACAAGAATATTTAAAGGTTTCATTATTGCTCTCTTGATGGTTAATAGAAAAGTTTGACAGAAGATAGTATCAGGCTCCACACAGTTCATCAACCTATCAGTTCTAATAAAATTTCCAGAGAACTCATCCAATAATAACAGAATACAAATTCTTCTCAAGACCCCAAAAGAATGTATATACCACCGTGGGACTTCTACTGTACCATAAAACAAACTTCAACAAAATTTAAAAAAAAATTGAAATGACATTATTCTCTGACTACAAAAATATCAAACTTGAATCAGTAACAATAACAAAATAAAAATCTCCCAATATTTGAAGCTGAATTATATGCCTTTTAGAAATCTTTAGATCAAGTAGGAAATCTCAAAGTAAATTTAAAATTAACACTAAACTGACTTAAAAAACGAGGGCACAAAAATAACCAAAAGCCAATATATAAGTGTTGATAGCACTAAATGCTTATGTTAAACATAAAAGAAAGTTGAATAAAATTGAAAATCTAAGCTTCCATTTTGTCATCTATAAGAAGGAGAAAATAAACATAAAAATAGGAGAAAAAGATAAAAATGAGAAAGAATAGAAATCAATACAATTTAAAGTTCTAATGTATGTTACAAAATGGATGAAAGTTGATAATATTACTCTTACGTAACCGAGGGAGGGAAAATACAGGAAGTTTCTGTTCAATAAAGATGGAGTTTCAGTTTGAGAAAATACAATATTTCAGCGACAAGTGGTAGTGATAGATGAACAATATTGTTAAGAACCTGAGTGCTATAAACTATGCTTAGAAATTGTTAAAATACTAGAATTTATGTTATATATATATTTTATGGCAATTTAAAATATAAAATATCAAGGAAGGCTGAACAAAATTACAGAAAATCAATGACATGAGCAGCTAGTTCACTTAAGAAAATCAAGAAAATCAATATAGTTGACAAGATCCTAACAAAAATATTGTTTGAATATGTTTACTCTAGGATTTATGCTAAAATTTAATAGTTGTTATAACAGTATTAAGAGGTACAACAAAAGTGAGTAGTCTGTGAATTGATAAATGCCATTACCGTGTATTCATGCTTGTTACCATGCAAGTGGTTTCCTTATAAAAGGAGGAGTTTGGCTAACTCTTTCCTGCTCTCAGCATCTCTGCTCCCTCCATGTGATAGATTAGCAAAAAGGCCGTAACTTAATGCCAGCATCTGATACTGAATTTCCTTGCCTGTGAGCTAGTCAACTTTTGTTCATGTTAAATCACCCAGACCTAGCTATTCTGATATAGCAGAACAAAACTGAGTAAGAAAAAAAAAAAAAAAAAATAGACAAATGTCAGGAATACAAAAAATTATATCACTATGGAGACTGTGGCCATCAAAAAAGAGTCATAAGAAATTCCACAAAGTCTACACACAAAAATTTGATGATTCATTAAAAAGTGAGAAATTTCTTAAAGTGCATAAAATACAACTCACACAATATGAAATAGATCATTGGAGTAAACCTAAAACTCTAAAAAAAACCTGAGTGTTCCATTTAAAAAATGCCAAAAAAAGAAATTTCTAGCTTCTGATTTTTTCACAGATTTGTTCAAAATATTTAAAGAAAAAACAAAAGTACAATAATTTCACACAATCTGCCAATAATTAAGAAGAAGCAATACTTCTTAATTTGTTTTATAAAGCTATCACTAGTATGGTACCAAATCCAGGTAAAGGTATTATAAAAAAGTTAAACTATATTCACTATTTTCATAAACATAGATGTGAAAATAATAAAATATTAGCAATTGAATTCCTCAATGGGGAAAAACAACTCTACACAGTAACCAAGTAGATTTTATTCTAGATATTCAAGTATTTAAATTCATTTTATTTTTGTTTTTTAAAATTCAATTTAAATAACGCAAAGTTATAGTAGGATAGAAAGGAAAATTCACCCAAATGTATCATTCAGTTAAAAAAAGTTATTTGACGAAATTTGATACTTATTTGTAAGAAAAAACATCTTAGAAAAACAGGAATAAAGGAGTATATATGGTATTTTTCCTCACTAACCATGAACATGGTGACACCCAAATTTAACATCATATACTACACAGTTGGTAAAAGTAATGAAAATATTGGGTGTAAATATAATAACACCGGCACAAAAGTTATATGCTAGTGGTAAAGAAAGTAATCAAAGAAATCTAAATAAATGAAGGAACACAGCATGTGCATGGGTTGGGAGATTTAACACAGTAAAGAGGATATTTCTCCATGAAACAATATCCAAATTTAACACAATCCCATTAAAATCACAGCAAGGTAATTGGTAAATACAGGCAATACTAACATGATATTTATATACCTATGAAGTACAAATGAATTTGAATAATAAATAAAATAATAATAATAATAATGGGTGAATAAAGTAAGAGAGAGCTGTCTACCTGATTTCAATATTGATTTACAAGTAGGAATATAAAGACATGTTAATATTGGTGGAAAGACAGGCATATAGGTCAATAGGATTGATTATAAAACCAAGTAAGTATTTTATAAAAGCATCTGCACTGATTTTGACAAAGGAACAAGGATGAAATTGTGGATCAATAGTGAAGCTCTCCACTCCCCACAAAAAAACAAACACACAACTTCAACCTAAATAATACTCCTACAAAAATTTAGTCAAAATGCAATATTCAATACAGTATGAAATTCTAAAAGCTTTGGGAGAAAGAACAATTTTGGTAAAAAATCTTTGGAGGTTAATGCTAAACAAAAAAGACTACAACAAGAACACAATCCATAAAAGGCAAAGTAATGAAAACATTGTGCTTCATTAAAATAAAACTATCTTAAGAAACCCAATAAGAAGATAGAAATTATTACCTCAAGGAAATTTTTTGTAAACTGCATAATTAACAAATCCTAGATACATGAATATATGAAGAAAGGTAAACATTTTACTAATAGAAAAAGAAATGAAAAAATTAAAACCAATCAGAAAAGGAAAAGGAGAGGAGTTACACAAAACATGAGATGCATGAAAAGAGATTTCACATCATCAGCTACTAGGAAATGCAAGTTAAAATTACTAGATATTTCATCTCATTCCTACCAAATTAGAAAAACAAAAATCAAAATAAAACAGTAACAACACCAAATACTGGAGTGGAGACAGACAAAACTGAATGTTCATTTACTGTTGATGGGAATATAAAATGGTATTTTGTAAAACAATTCATTAACATTCATAACATTCATTACAAAAATCATCAGCTTCTCATTACCCGAATAATTACATATCTTTCTATCTATTCCAAAGTCCCAAACATTTATATTCACATCGAAGCCTGCATGTTCTTAGACACTTTCTTTATAAAGCTTGAAAAAATTCAGAAGCCTTAAATTGTTGCAAGGTTAAACAATCTATAGTAATATACACTAGGAATACTATTCAGAAATATAAAGAACCAGGTGTGACAATAACTTTCATGAAGAGCACATTTTTTCCAGCACCTCTTATTAAAGAGGCTATCTTTCTTGCAGTGTACATGTTTAACCTCTTTGTCAAAGATGAGGGGGCTGAGTAAGTTTGCAGTTGTGCCTGTGTCTTCTAATCTACTCCATTGATCTTCAGGTCTGTCTTATTACAATACTATGCTGATTTTTATCACAGTAGATTTATAATATGATTTCAAATTAAAGTTTTGCCTTATCTTTGTTGCCCAGAATTGCCTTTGCTATCCTAGGTCTCTTCTGGTTCCAGATGAATTTTAGGGATGATTTCTATAGATCTGTGAGGTATGCAAGTAGTATTTTGATTGGAGTTGCATTGGTTCTGTATAAAAATTTTGAGAGGGTGGCCATCTTCACAACGTTTTTTTTTTCTTAAGTATTTCATTTTGTTGGGTGCTATAGTAAAGGGAGTGGTTTTCCTTATTTCTCTCTCAGTGAGTTTGTTATTCATGTACAGGAATAATACTGATTTTTGAGTGTTGACCTTACATCTAGCTACATTACTGAATTTGGTTATTATGGCTAGTAGAGTTTTGGGGGTCTTCTAAGTAGAGTATCATATCATCTGTAAATAATGATAATTTAACTTCTTCCTTTCCTTTCCTTATTCTGTTTAGTTCTCTTTCTTGCCTAATTGCTCTAGCTAATGTTTCCAAAACTATATTGAATAGGAATGGTGATAGTGACCATCCTTGTCTTGTTCCTGATTTCAGATTGAAAGTTTTCAGTTTTTTTTCCCATTTAGTAAGATGTTGGATGTTGGTTTATCATGTATGGCTTTTATCAAATTAAGATAGAGATCATCTATTCCAATTTTCTATAGGGCTTTTTATCATGAATGAGTGTTGGATTTTGTCAATATCCTTTTCTGCATCTATTGAAATGACCATGTGGTTCTTGTCCTTGGGTCTATTGATACGGTATAAATGGTCATGACTTGAGAGCATATTCATAAGTGAAATAAATGTAACTCACATGTGTAAATACCATATTGTCTCCTTATTGTAAGAAACTGAAAAAGTATATATGTTCCAAAATCTACAATGAATACTTTGTAAGGCTAAGAAATTGTTCAAAGAGGAAAAGTAATTGGAATAAAGGAAATGAGGAAAAAAGGAAAAGAAAAAGAAAAGGGCATAAATTTATGTGTGTGTGTGTGTGTGTGTGTGTGTGTGTGTGTGTGTATATATATATATATATATATATATATATATATATATATGAAAGCTAAACTGACTATACTACTAATGTTATTAATTGGAAAAGAATAGTTAATGCTCATATGTTTAGATCAATCTTACATGTCTATATCTGTTAATCTAAGCAATACCCTTGAAGGTAACAATATGCAATACTACAAACCACTGTCAAATTCCTATCATCTAGTTTTATAAACCTATACTGGTATTGTATTTGGTTTCTTGTAGTTTGTCTGTATTGCTTTTTTGATTTTCTTTTCTGTGTTAATTTAATCTTAAATAAAAAGAATCTAAACAATAACAAAAACAAAAATAACCCAATAATTTGCATGAGTCTGCAGATGATTAAGCCAATCCCAAATGTCTAGCATTTCATGATTTCATTTGTATAACAATCTGGAAAAGAAAATGTGGCAGAAATAGAGAACTGAAGAGTGGCTGCAGGACTACAAGGGCAGCAAGTGGAGGAAGATAATGATGGCTTTAGAGGCAACGCAGGATTTTTTATGGTAATGGAGATACTCTGTGTTTGGCTTTAGCAATATTAATGTCTTCTTTGGGATGCTGTGCTACAGTTCTGTGAAATAGTACCATAGTATGAATTTCATAAAGGGAACATCTCTGAATTATTTCAAACAGTAACTCTGAATCTAAGATTATGTCAAAATAAATAGATTAATATAAAAATAAATGAAAACAGGGAAGGATATTCTAGACAGAGGTAAAACAAGTTAATATTTTAAGGGGCTGGGGATTTAGCTCAGCGGCATAAACGCCTGCCTTGCAAGCAGGCAGTCGTGAGTTCGATCCCCGGTACCGATAAAAAGGAAAAAAGGCAAAAAAAAAAAAAGGTTAGTATTTTAGAAGGCATTTGAAAGTTACAATGGGGAAGGAAGCTGAAAGATGGTGGATCAATAAGCAGCAAAGTAAAAGCCTCTCCCGGAGAAATAGCCCCAATGGAATGTCACACTCTGGACAAGACCAGACGGAAGGAGATGGATCCTCTTGACCCACGAAGAAACTAAAGTGAAAAAAGAAAAGAAAAGAAAAGAAAAGAAAAGCTTGGACACAAGCAAGTAGCTAGATGTGCTTTCACTAGAGCCGGTCCCATTGTGTGAAAAATGCAGCTGGAATCCAAAGATGCACAGTCATAGTGAAGCTGGGGATTCACAGCCTGAGAGCTTTGGTGGGAGGATGCAATCACAGAGGGAAACAGCAGACCGAAGAACTGCAGCAGCTTGTGGTGAGTGTGGGGACTCGGTCCTCTTGCTGGAGTGGGTGATTGGCCAGGTGCCATTTTGGAGTCAGTCAGGATAAGCCCTGCACCAGAACTGCAGCAAGCCTCATTCAGCCACTCCTAGCACACAGCAGATTGGTGAGAATTGCTTGGACTGAGTCCCACCCCTGTGTGTGATCCAATAGCCAATGCTGAGGATTCCCCAAAGTTTACCCTAACTGGCACCAGCTGAATTGCACACATTAACTTGGTGAAGATTCCCAGTGGTTGATCAGCTCAGAAGGGAGCGGCCAGCCTGTCCTGCCCCTGCTTGTACTCCAGTGTTCACCAGCAGATTGAAGAGGGTAGCAATCCCTAGCCAGCATACTTCAGAGTAACCACAGCCCATACAGGAAGTGCCGGGGAGCCCACTATCCACTTGTCTGAAGGAAATCAGAAACATGACAAGAGGAAGAAACAAAGTTCAGTCTCCAGATTCCAACCTAAGCAATACTGGCCCAGGAAAGGTAAGTTACAGAAGAGATCGGCAGTTCCATACCTGCACTTTCTGAAGAAACGGCATCTGACATAAAGAAATATCTTTGTGAAATTATAAAAGAACATAAAACAGAAACATTAATACAAATAAAGGAAGATATAAGAAAAATAACACAAGAAATGCTAAGCACCTCTCATGAAGACACAGGTGGAAAAATAGAGGAGCATAAAAAAATGAAAGAACACCTTTGATAAATATAAAAAATTTTGGAATACATGAAACAGATTCAAAGAGATTACCAGGAAATTAAAAACTCCATTGATATCTGGAAAAATTTCTTGAAAGAAACTAAAGATAGCCTATTAAACCTTGAAGACAGGTTTGCAATGTGTAATTGTGAATGGAAAGATCTCTTAAAAATAACAAGGAACCAGGAAGTAACAATGCAAAGGCTAGAAGATGACAAGAGGATCTATAACTTAAGAATAAAGAAGTTAGTGAAGAATCAAGGGTAAACACAAATGAAATACAAAGGCTACAAGCATAGGAAAAGGAAATGATATTCAGATATATGAGGCATATAGAACTCCAGTCAGCTATAACCAAAATAGATCTACACCTAGACATATAATAATCAAGATCACAGAAATTCAACACAAGAATAGAATATTAAAAGTTATCAGAGAAAAGAAATGGATCACCTATAAAGGAAAACCCATCAGAATTATGACAGACTTCTCAACACAAACCATCTAATCAAGAAGAGCTTGGAGTGAACTATTCCAAACCACGAAAAAAAATAATCTCCAACTCAGATTGATTTACTCTGCAAAACTATTTCTCAAAATTAATGGAGAAACAAAATGCTTCCATGACAAAGAGGAACTTGGGGAGTTCATGACCACCACCAATTCAACTGACAAAAATTCCTGAAGGATATTCTAGAAAGAAAGAAAAAAGACCATAGTTTCAGGAACAGCAGCAGAGTTTGCTCACTGAGTGGGGCAGACATTGGAATGAAGGGGAAAAGTAGACAATCAATGACAGAAAAATAGCATGACAGAGATGAGGCAGAGAAGATTGGCTGTAATCACTAACATGGATGGCTTTATATATTAAAGAAACAGACAGAGTGAATCAGGAGATAGCGTCCATCAAGATGCTCTATATAAGAAATATAATTAAACTGAAAGATAATTTATGGACTGAACGTCAAAGATGAGAAAATAATGCTCTATGTGACAGGGAACCAGAAAAAAAGTGGAGGTAGCTCACCCTTCAGCTGCAGATTGGTTGGAAAGACCTAACACTCTTATACAATGAAGAACTACTGAGCTATAAGAAAGGAAAACCTTGAGGCTCTTGTAGGGAAATGGATACAACTTCAGATCATACTCAAGGGTAAAAAGATTCAGAACCACCTAGATAAATAGCAGGTTGCCTCCCTAATCTAAAATCTAAAAGAGTTAGTGAGATACAAAATGTACAATGCACCCTGTGAAAGTGAAAGGAGAGAAATTGTCTAAAAAAGGGAAGGAAGAGGACATTGTTAATACTGTATCATGATTTGAAACCCATATTGTTTTCATCACTGTCTAGTTTGATTATATTCTGTTCCAGTTTGTCTACTTGTACTAGATCCCGTGGCATGGACAGCCATTCCCAAGATAGCAGGATATACTATGGTAACAATTTTTGATTTCCTATTAACTTAATTTGAAGCTCTATTTTGGTTTCACTATCTTGTCTTCATGGATTTTATTTGAATCTGTTATGTTTGATAGTATCAAGTCTGAAGTATAGGCAAATAATCTGAAGACAATAAGATTCACTATGATACCCATTCTGGTTTGACTGTTATCTTCTTTTGAAGCTCTGTAATGCCTCCAATATTTTGCTCTTATTGATTTTGTTCTGTACTGCTATGTTCAATTTTATTATGCCTGATAATGTGGGCAATTCTATTGAAGATAACAAGAGACATTATGGTAACCATTGTTGATCACCTTGTATTCTGGTTTTAAGTCATGTACTATGCCCATCCTTTTGTTTTGACTGACCCCATTTTGTTTTATCTCATTTGGTTTTATTATGTTCAAAATTAAAAAAAAAAAAGAATGTTACAGTGGAATAGGGAAATGATTGCTTATATGTAATAGAAAAGAATAACTCCAGTTGAAAATTAACAGAAAAATCTATGGCCTTCTCTTTGAAATAATATCTGTGTAGTGATGAACAGCAAACATAACTCATGTCTAAGTTAGTTTTATTACAGAATATAATTCTGAAAATTAGAATAAAGTTTAGTAAAGCACTCTAGCATTTTCTCACTAGATTACAAATTGATTAATGGTACACTGAATATTGGTAAAAACTGATGTTCTAATATAAAAATCAATGTTTAGTTTTTGTGTTTACAGTGTGAATCTGCACGAACTCATAATATAATTTTGGGCATTTTGAACCATGAGATGGAGCTTGAATTCATTATCTAATTTTCTTATAATGGTGACAGTTAAATTAATGGTGCATACAAAGGATATCCAAAATTATTTTCACTAAATTGTGAAAAACAAAGATTGTGACTGATGACTTTTTAAAATGTGCTTTTAAAAGCATTTTATGGCTGCAAAAAGTTCAAATAAAAATGATGACATCGACTCTGTCTGTATTGAGTCAGAAGCATCCATCGACTCTTAATGAGCTGAGTTTGCAATACAAAAATTAGTCTTTCTAAGCTACATAACTCCCAACTTTACAGTGAAGCTGTCCAGTGAGGTATCCTTGGTCAAATTGCAGAAATTCAGCCATCAAAACTGTGCTGACAATTCTAATGCAGACTGGGATATGGTGTTACCAGCCCATTGCTCTTTAGAATTTGCAATGCTAGCAGTGCCTAGTGTGTTTTTTGTAGGTAAAGTCAGCAATTGTAGCACTAAAACAGGATTGAAAGCAAATAGCAAAGTAGTTCTTTTGAGACCAATACTGCATTTTAATGACATAACTTTCTGCTCCCTAAGCATAAGTAAAATCTGAAAATCAAAATTGGAGGGAACTATTAGGAGAAGGCACTATGGCATCCATAAATTTCATGCTCACCTGACAATGAACATTAATGTAAATCTTTTACCTATGAGGAACATTATATATATATATATATATATATATATATATATATATATATATCTCCGTTATATATAATCATGTCTTTAATGTGCAAGAGAAATACTCTGCTCGTGTTTTTAGGCCAAATAAAATAAACATAAAATAGTGTCTAGGAAATAATATATTTTTCTTAATTTAATGAAGCATTATGAGAGGTATAAATAAGTGAATTTATACCTCTAATGACAATTTTCTGTGGGGAACAAATAGTACGTAGTACTAGAAAATGGTTGCAAATCTTCCATTTAATATATATTATGCCGAAATTATAGCCTCTCACTAGCAGCCACAATGTATCTAGAGGATGACTGATACGTAGTTCTCAGACCCAAATTCAGACCTATTGGATCATAACTGAAATACTCACAAGAACTCTAAGTGCCTTGGCATGTACTTTGAGTTTTAGAAATACTGCTTGCACTGGACTTGCAGATTTCTGACACAGCATCTTTGCTACAGGATGCATACGCATAAAATACAATAAAGTATGTGATATTTTCTTTTTACTTGATAAGAGAAAATTTGCAATTGAAATTGGTAACTGAGAACAAAATAGAAGTTAAAGCTAAGTTGGGTCTCTGTTGTAAAAACATTAGAGCAGGTCTAAGAGTGAGCCAGTTCCTAATCTCTGTGATGCTAGGGCTTTTCTTCACTTCTGCCAGCTCAGCTGTCTTGGGGAGTAAGCGTCTGCCCGTGGAGGCTCTTGTGGGACATTCTCCCCCTGTCATTTCAGCAACCTTGAAACGCTGCTCATTTTAGCTGAAACTTCTCTTTCCAGACTTCCGTATTTGTCTCATTCAGGTTTTTCTAACTCCAGCCACTCTTTAAGGATTTGACTATTTGCTTTATTTATCTCTGGTTTACTTGGTGAGTGCATTGTGATTCAGCCCTTTAATATACACAAGAAATTGCCTACATTATATCAATTGAAATACTGAACATACTTTCTGGTTTTTCTTGTGCAAATTCTAACTACTATGAAGGACCACAAGCTGGGGTTGCTATGATGCAGGCATTTAATATATTTTTAATTATGATGCCAGCACTTAATATATTTTTTGTTCTTTTGCAGAACTTGTAGTTTTTATAAGACTGCAATTTTTCTCCATCATATCATATATGTTAAAGCATTTGATACCCTTTAATAGACTCTTTGCTCTCTACTTATTAATGCAGTAATGATAACAAGGAGAATAAAAGAATAGTAACTGACATTTATTATGCATTAGCCTTATTCCAGACACTTTAAATGGATTTTCAAATTTAATCCTCACTACAGTCCCAAACTGATACTATCATAATCCCAATTTGAAAGACAAGGAAATTTAGGCAATTATATATTAAGTAGCTAGTCCAAAATCACGTAAGAATAAAGCTGTGACACTGTGATTTAGCCCATTTTTACTAAGCATGAAGCCATGAGAGCTGACAGCCTTGCTTTTTCCAGTCTTTTAGTGTTTTATTACTCTCATTTGTTTGGTCTTTACTTTAACAAACCATCAAACTCGTACTAATACAGCAATACTTAGACTTCAGACATCAGAGGTCCAAAGATAAATGCTCTCTGCCCTCAGAATGTTCTGCTTGTTTGGAAGAAATATCAACTTAAAGAGAAAAATGAAAAAGAGAAGTAGAGGCTTTTATAAATACATTTGGATGCATATTGGGGACAGACAGTGCTATGTGACCTATATGTTGGCAGAACATTAGGCAGTCCTACAGGAAAATGAAATTTCACATACATATAAAGACAGTGACAGACAACCGGAAACTGTCTTTTTTCATCTTTCCAGACAAGGAAGTAGTCAGTATCATGGTGTTTTTGGTATCTAAACAAAGGGAATTAACTTTTAGTTAACCTTTCTTACATAGAAATATTTAGATTTTTAATGTAATTGCAATATAAATCTAATGGCATAATTGTTGCTGCTAACTATAAATATTTGCAAGTGCTCCTTTACCCCTTAAAATTATTATTCAATTAATAATTGTGATTTCCTTATTTTTCAGAAAATGATGTATAAGTCAATTAAGAAACATATGCCTAGTCATGCAGCTAGAAGTGGCTTTTGCTCTTAACTGCTATTTTATAGAAGAGTGGCATCATCTCTAGTTAAAGGACAATGCGATGGAAAGTACTGTGCCATCTAGGAGTAGCAGGCATCGACTTTCCTGGGTAGCTGTCACTGAAACTTGCAGATATCTTTTAGGAACTTTGAATAACGGGAATTTTTCTAGCTACTTTCTTTTTTGGATTCAGGTTTTCTTTTATAGTTTCGTTGCTTCCAAGATTTTGTTTATCTAATTATACCTGAAGAAGTAGTTCTAACTTTGAAAGGTCGTATAAGTGTGTGTGTGTGTGTGTGTGTGTGTGTGTGTAGGGAGTGACCACCTACAAATACTCTAATCCTACCCAGTTTTCAGGATGAGTTATGTTCTATTCCCTCTACACTTTCTCTTAGCCTGGCATTGCTCTTCTGCTGCTCTGGCTATGAGTTAGACCCTTTTTCTTATATGGAGTAGCACCCTGCTTTAGATGTATGATGTAATGCAAGCTAATGGTAGGGATTCAGTTCAGTTTTAGCTAAAAGAGAAGAAACATCACAAGTCAAAGTGCTGTCTCCATTTTTCCTTTTCTTGAGTTCTCTGTATTTTGCCTGTCCTTTATGTATTTGCTAAACCAGCTTGCACATGGAGCCAAAGAGATATACAAAGCTGGATCCTACCATCTGCATTTGGCAGATTCTTCCCTGACAAGTCGCCTCACGGGTCAGTGCAATGCCTATGAAAGCCACCTTCAGGACAAGGGGCAGATGTTGTTCATCAGGTGATTCTGAAGCTACAGGGAGTGTCTGAAAATCACCTTAATGGAACAAGGGACAGATCCTTCCCAGTACTTTGAGACTTATGTGAAGACTAACATAAAGATGAAATCCTATCTAGACAGA
Source organism: Cavia porcellus (assembly GCF_034190915.1). Taxonomy (NCBI): domain Eukaryota; kingdom Metazoa; phylum Chordata; class Mammalia; order Rodentia; family Caviidae; genus Cavia; species Cavia porcellus. The sequence continues at coordinate 39,131,654 of NW_026947500.1, read as the reverse complement.
AGACCTTTCTTCTTCTATTCTAATTTGGTCGCAACTTGTCTGTTCAGAGCATTATAAACTTCAATACACAATAAGCTTGGATAAGGACCTCCTTTTGATACAATATTGGTAAAAGTAGTTCAACTGTCCTTCCACCTACAAATAAGAAAATTTGATGTTAGAAAAATTCTCATTGAAACAATGAGTATAATGTCTTCGGTTTGTTAAATTTCTATTAATGTATTATATTAAGGTTCAGAAAGCTATGTCTCCTCTTGACTTTCAAGACATGATTAAGAAATCCATTTTCCACTTATTTAAACATCAAAACAAAAGGAAAACCTTAATTATTTTGATATCCTGATGAATAAATGCACACCAAAAATGCCCATTCCTCTATGCTCCAGTCTCCTGTGAAAACTAAAATTTATAAGTCATCTAGAATTTTGATAGCAAGTAACATTGTATCCTCACAAAAGTTAGAGTCGTCCAATTCTTTACCTATCACAGAGCACTGAAATTAATATGTACATTGGAATAAATGGAAGAAGGCCCCTTTGAGCCTGTTCTGTTGCACTAAAAGGAGAGAAAAGCAATATATTTTTTGCATTGGATGCGCGCTGTACCCAGCGAGACAGCAATCTGGGGAGCTTTGAGTATGATTTGCCATTTCAAAAAACTTGCGTTCCACTAAAAAAAAAAATCAAGGAGCCCCCTTAAAATAATATTAATTCTGAACACCTCTCTTCTTACATATATCATGTGCATTTCACATATATCATGTGAAGCCAAAAAGCCAAAACACTAGAGGAAGAAAAATACTCAAATGTTCCCCTATCTAGCTAAAAGAGTTGTCAGTAATAGTGCTCATAAATACCAGTTGTCTTAAAGTACACCACCTGCGCTAGTGATTTCCTGTCTTATTCTTTTCCCTTTGTGTAGACTGAGTCAGAAATGCCTTTCAAACATTGACCCCTTCAGTGTACTGAAGCTGTGGATCATTTATCCCTTACAGAATACACCTCCTTCACGACATGTACTTGCTATTTATCCAACATGTACAACGTTATTTATTTCTGTACACAACTATTTTTACTTGTTCTGGGGATCTGTGACAGGCGCTACTTATTTCATATTCCTGAAATGTCTTTTCCTTGTTTTATTTGTTATATTGTGAACGTGATATTCTTCATAATAGAACAGTTGCCAATTTTTGAACAGTGAGATGTAGCAGTAGCCTGATGGACAAGGGGTCCTTGGAAAAAAAGATGGCTTTCTAATTTTTTTTTTTTTTTTAAGCCAGCCTTTGCTTTCTGCCTTGAACAAAGTGCGAACATTTTATGTTCAGAGGTACTGCAGTTATTTAGAAGTAATTAAGAGAAATGCAAGCAAAGTATAGAAATGCCACAGCAAGTTTTGATCTCATTAAGCAAATGGACTTTCACCAGAAATGCCAGCCTCCAGAGCTTTTGGTAAATGATAACAACAAACTCAGATCCTTTAAGTTTTCGTAGTCATGCTTTCTGTTACATAGAGCCAAACTCTACGATGATTCACGGATGGAATACAGTCAGTATACCATTTCTCCACAACCTCTCATTACTCTTGTGAATCTTAGAATTCTCCAAACTGAGTTTACTTGATGGGCAACACATATAAATGTTTTAATTTAACTCAACGTATGTTTACTATCTCCCTCTTCCATTAGACAATCAGTTAATCAAAGATAATGTTTTATATATCTTCATGTGTCCAGTTCTTAAATGACTTATATTTTTCTACTGTGTTACATATTTTGTTAGAAGTCGGAGACATAAATATGAATCTAAAACATAGATTTCACTTAATTATGTATTTCATAATTTAGACAATATGTATATAATTGTTCTGTGTTCCAAAAATTGTAAAACTTATGTCTGATTATCCTTGTTGGTCATAAAGTTCAAAGTATAGGATTTTAAATCTCTAAGGTCTTCAAAGTCTGGCAGAATTTAATAAATACCTGTCAAATAAATGTCTCCTAACTGGCCAATTCACTATTATGTTTGAACTCTATGGCAATTACTTTATGAAATCATTGTCCTTATGTTCTGTTTGTTTGGTGTGTCAGTCCATTTGTGCTATTCTAACAAATACAACAGATGGGGAAATTTATAAATAATAGAAATATATTTCTCACAGTTAAAGGAAACAAAGGCTGTTAATAAGAATAGAAATCAGTACAGTTATCATAGAAAACAGCAAGGAGCTTCGTAAAATAAATGAAAAAGTTAAAGTCAGGACAATTATAGGATACAATAACACATATACTAGGTACATACATACCTAAAAGAGACAAATTCAGCTTGTAGAAGAAGCCATTGCTCTTCTATGCTTACTGAAGCACCATCCACAATAACCAAGATACGGCATCAACCTTAGCATCCACCAATGAGCAAATACATAAAGAAATGTGAAATATATACATAATGGAATATTATTCAGCTTTAGGAAAAAAAGAAGGAAGTTACATCATTTGCAGCAACGTAGATGAACCTGTGAGATCTTCTGCTAGTGAAATAGACTAGGTGAAATAAGGCCACATATACCATAGCATCTCACTTACCTGTGTCATTGAAGAAGGTCGATACTGGCCATTTGGTAAGTGAATGAGGCATATGACCTTTCAGCTTCCGCTCCTGATAGGCACCCACAGAATTTCCATTCATCAGCTCCTTACCTTGCCCTGGACGCTGGAGGCTGAGAAACAGTTTCTGAGGTATCTGGGTTAGAAGTGGTTGTCAGCTGTGGGAAACAGAAGTGGGCATTCACATCCCACAGCACTGCTGGCTCCAGTCTAGGTCCTATGGGAATGCCCACTTCCTGCCACATGGTGCCAGTTAAAGGGGTTGGGGGAGGGAAGGACATTAGTTAGGTACCCTGGATTCTACTTGGTCTCCCTCTCTATTTCTAGATATTTGCTTGTTCTCTGGGGCACCAGCAGGACTTGCCCTGCCCACCACCACACCACCCAGCTCTCTGAGGAAACCACACCCTCTGGATCAGGGTTTAGTAGAGATTCAAGAATGTAAAATAAGTTGGAAAATAAGTTCAAATCTTCAATGCTTTGGAGACCTTATATCTGGCTTAGAATCAATATTTATAGTAGATATGAGCAAATAATACCTAATAAGCAATATACACAATAAACGAACATTCAAGATGTCTTCATTAGCATTTCTGAAATTCAACTGAAATGCTGAGATATCCAGAACACCTTGTAACTGAATTGGACAATGATTTGAATACTTAGTAGGGTCTTTGTCATTTTCATCATACCAAGTGTGGTTGATTGGAGAAGAAGGTAGAAAAATTTGTAGTGTTTAGTTCTCTGAAAGTTTCTGTCATGTTTCAGATATACGGTGTCCATATATATAACATTCCTGGTTATCTAATGGCTCCTTGTCTTTTAGTGTTTCTTTTTTTCTGTTTTAGAATGAAACACCTTGCCTGCAAGAATACATAAAATAAAGGTGCATCTCATAGAGGTAGGGTAGAAGGATAGCTCATTTCTCTGCAGTGGTCTGCAGAGAAGGTTTGTGCAGCCCTGGTCCAGCTTAGGCTCGGAACCTCCAGTGATGGAGCAGCAGTGGCAGAGGGGCAGGAAAGAAGGAACGGAGCAGTTGGCTGTGTGTAGAGGTCCAGTCAGATGGGCGGAAAATGTTCTGGTGTGCTATCGCACTGTAGGGCCACTCTGTTCAATATTGTATGGGATGATTCAAAATAGCTGGAAGAAAAGATTTTTGATGATTTTACCAGAAAACTGTGCTAAATATTTGAGAGGCTGGATAAGCAAAGTACTTTGTTTTTGCTAACCGCATCAAAACCTAACATTGTACCCCATAATTTTGTACAAAAAAATAAAAGAAGGAAGGAGAACAGAGGGAAGGGGAGGAGAGAAATTCCCACAGATCAGAAGGCTGAGCTGTCCAGCATCAGTGGCTGGGCTCCATGCTTGCTGAGGAAACTCTCCAGACTTCTAAAATGACACTGTGTTGCAGTGAGCTTGGAGCAGAGGCATACTGTAGCCTCAGGGTGGTGGTAGAACAAAAGTCCACTCTACTGCATGCAGCCCCTTTACCAAGCACTAATTCATTCTTGAGGGAATTAATCACGCCCCCATAGACAATCATCATGAGTTTCAATATTAATTTTGAATAATTTCATAGTCAAACCATAACTGCTGGGTTACTTTTATTCTAGTTTTCCAGTATTTTCTTTTATATTTCCTCCACTCTTAAATTTTATGTAAATATCTGTTACAATACATTCTGCTCCCATCATCCAAGGCAGTCTGTCATGGACGTATGTTTAACCTAAGTCTTGGAATGTTACCTATATGTCTCCTAACATGCCACAGGTATTTTATTATGCTTATCCATTGAAATATAGTATACAGAAATCTAAGCTCATAATTTTCTTTGCGATCTCCAAGATTTTTACATAACATACAAATCACTTTCATGTTTATTGTTATTTGTCAAGCCCACTGACCTTTACAGCTGGAGAAAGTGAATCCAGAAGTTGCCCAACATTGGAGAATGACCAGATGTGCTTTGAAATGACATTTGATTGCACTTGTCTACCATAATAAAAAGAAAAATAAGTTGTTCCCACCAAAAGATGATTGTACCTGACAAGCAAAGCTTGTGGGTTATTAATAATTAAAAATATTTCTGTGTTCAGCTACTGATGGAATATTTAATCACTTGTTCAGTCAATACCAATGTAACATTTATTATTCATTAAAGATAAATGTAGTGTAATGGCCTTGAATTGCAATGTGATACATTGGGATTATAAAGGGCACAGAAAGTTGATTTATTGTTTAGGAATTGATTAAACTTCTCTACTGATCTCAGTGACTAGGATAACCCATCAAATCTCCGCAGTGATAGCATGTTTAATAATAATAATGCTAATAATAATAATAATGGATTGATGGCAGTATGTATCTAACTGGATTCAGGATGTTCAAAACAGAATGAAAGGATCTGCTTCAGTGATTAATATTAGATTTTTAGAAGAAAGGCTGACACCTAAAATCCACAACATTTTGCAGAAATCTTCAACTTTCTGGTGTGAGGTTCCCCGTGCCTCTTGCTTTTAGGATATGCCAGCTCGGGTCATTGCAGCTCAACCCAGGTTTATTAAAAAACTTTAGGTTCAGATGCCTATGCTTCCCCACTCAGAGCTGGTGGTGTTTTTAAGGGCTCTATGAATGATTCATTTCCCTGTCTCCTTAGGTCCTTTGAATTTTATACTCAGATTTGGACCAAATATCAAGAAAGGATAAACTTTTCCTCAATTCTCATTCAGAGAATTTTCCAGCACTCTGTACTAGAAGTGAGTTATCAGCTGAGAAATCACCTCTCCTTTCTCTTTGGAACCTAAACAGTCTTTTTATTTATAATCTATAGATGCTACCTGTATATTTCAAAGGTCATCTATTTTTTTCAAGAGATATCAAAAACTGGGTAGAGAGGAAAGGAAAAAGTTACTATTCTAAGTAAAGATAGATGCCAGCACTACTGCAATGAATTCATGCTCTGTACACAGCTCAGTTAATAAAACTGAGTTTCAATTTAACGCAGATTCTATTGTCTTTTAGAACAGATGTGAGCCATACAGGACACAAGAAATAAGACCTCTCAGTGTCCCATGGAATTTACAAGCATAGCAACAGTTGTGATAAAGCTAACAATGATTTTATTCTTATTCCTTTCTGCAGGGATTTGTCTATTTTTGAAAAGAGTTGAATGGCCTGATACATTAAGATGCTATATCAGAAGGAGATTAACATAACCATCTTCAAATTGACACGTGGTAGCTACTATCGTTGGAAGGACTGTGTCCTGTCAAAATTTATGAGTCAAATCCTAACTCCTGAAATGGAGGTATGATGAGATTGGGACATTGGTAGGAGACTAGGTCATGAAAATTATGTCCTATTGCGTGAAATTAATGGGCTTATAAAAGAGTTTGAGGGGTCCTGTGTGTTCCTCTATTCCTTCTGTTAGGTGAGCATGAAGCAAAAGGAACTATCTATGAGGAAAAGGCCTTTACCAGAGACCACAGCTGCTAGTACCTGGTTCTTGGACTTTCAGATTCCAGATCAGAGAGAAATAAATTTCTGTGCTTTGAAATTATTGAATCTTGATTTTAGAAATGGGTCCTAAATGACTTGTGTTTTCAAAACATTATATTAAACTAAAAGCACATTATGTGAAAAGTAAGAGTTTAAAAGGAAATAAAGAAGAAAGGCAAATAAAGTTAAAATCCTTATTTGTCCTTATTTAAAATAGGACAAATTCTGACAATACTCAAGGATCAGAATATAAGACAAGTACAAAAGTTATGATTTTTGTTGTATTTTTAGTTTGTTAGATTTAGAAAGTTGTAGGCAACACGTAATATATTTCACCCTCCGTTACCCAAGACCATGTTAAACTATGGAGCCTAGTGCAGCTTTAAGAGGAATTCCTTTTATGCCATTTTCAGTTGAAATTATTCATTTTTTTTTCTAGCACTTCCTTTCACAAAACATGACAGATCTGTGATTGTAGCTCTGGTCTCGTCAAGAGGAATATACACGGTGTGCCGTACTACATTCTTATAGTGTATCTCTAAAAGTAGTCAAAAGCTTGGGATTGCTTTAGAAACATGTATCTAATGTACCTAGATATGAATCAGCATCACTGAATTGAATTTATTAAAGAAGTTGCAATTCTTTATATATTAAACTTCTCTTACCTTCTGTGTTCTCTTACAAACAAGGCAACACTGCTGTCTCATTCTGCTTTGTCAAGGTGACCAATTACACTAGCACTGATGACTGAAATTTCTTTAAATAAATTAAATTTTGAAACATTTTTGGGATAGTTCCAAATATTTTCTGGCCCTTTTAGAGACCCTGTGTGATGTAGATGTGTCTTTTTCCTCTCAGAGACAATAATAAGGCTTTTCAAATAACAACTTCATTTGTAGCTTTATTTTTACATGCTTCATTTTCTTTTATTTTTAAATTTCTGGATTCTATTAGTACATGTTAACATTACATAATTATCACTTTTGTTATAGGGAAATGTTCCATGTAGGTAACATACCTCAATATTTTTTCCTTCATATTTACCTCCCTTTATTCAACATAAGATTTATTTATTTATAATTCTTTATAAAATGATAATACATACAATTTAGCAATCCGACTAACAGCCTAAAAACACATAAGACAATTACACTAAATCAGCGTACCTTTAGATACATTGTCCATGATGGATTATGACTTATTTTCCTCTTTTTTTCCCATTTCTGTCTTTCATTTTGCACTTTATTTATATATTGAGCTTCTGATATAGGAGAAATCATGCAATACTTAATCTTGTATGTTTGATTGTCTTCACCTAACATTATGATTTCAAGTTGCATCCGTTGTAAATATTCTTTCTACTAATAAGGCACTCCTAGTTTCTAGTGAACTAGGATTTCAAATCACAGCCAACACTTTCATTTAGTTGGAATTCATACTTATTCAATAAACACTGTGCTCTCAGCCTTTCAGAAAACAGGTTCTGGCCTAGGTGCAAGGCACACAAATTAACATAGAAGGAATTTGTTCCTCCTTGAGCACGCATTCAATGCACGGGTTGACCAGGAGCAGTGGAGAAAGAGAATAAGCTTAGAAATAAGAGAAGCAATGACCAGATTGTTCAACGGAATTTAAATGCCACGAAGACATTTACCCCTGGTAATAGAGTTACAAATTCTCAGCATGTTTATTTAGATTCAAACATGTAAGATGGCTTTTCTGAGATGGCAATATTTGAGCTGAAATCTGAATGACACAAAAGAGTCCTTCAACTGTGAATTTCAGTCCAGAAACAGAAACAAATGCAAATGCCCCAGGAGAGGAAAACAAAAACATGCAAGTTCTCATCACAAACAAAGCAAAAGTGTGGGTAAAAAACCATGAATAAGGTGGAGCTATTCAGACTTTGTTCCCAGTTACAGACCCTAGGCTTAACTATAAGAAGTTTTCAAAAAGTCAAACCTCAGGAGTGCCTGTTCAGAGCAGCTCTCAAAGTTCTCAGTTGTGGTGGTGGGGTGGGGTGGGAGAAAAAGATGGGAGAATGGAAAAATAAAGATAAAAGGCAGAATACAAAAAGCTGGGTCATGTGGAGCCTTCTCTCCAGATAAGAGGAAAAGAACTGCTCACCACTGCATATTTATTTATGTATTTGGCAGGTTGGTGTCATGTGATACCCATCTGCCTAGCAACCTGTATGCATGGTAGCCCTTTGGACTGGAGCAGCTCGTTTGCATGGCTTGCCCTGGGCACTTTTTGTTTTCAGTCAGGCCATGCTCCGGCCTTGCTCTAGCCCCACACATGTGTCCAATCATCGGCTTCAGCTGCTCCCCACAAGGAAGCAAAATGGCTTAAGAGCTAATTAACGTAAAAGCTAGGGGAACCAATGTTACGATGTGTGATCAAGTTGATCATTAATAGAGAAGTTTTGCTTAATCTTCAGGATCATTTGAGAAACTGCAAATTGCATGTCAAGAGCAAAATGGAAGAAAATTTACCCATCAGTTTACCCTTGATAACTGATCAAGTGTTTGAAACTCAAGGTATTTTCTCTTCTACTTCTTGTGTGCACACACTTTGGCCCTGATTGGCAATCGTGTTTTCTCATGCAGCAGAAATGAGAGAAACCCAAGAGGGCATTCTTCCCTGGGCTGTCATGTAACTCCTATGTGGATCCAGTTCAGGTCCACCAACGACTGATGGCGAGAACAAACAGCAAAGGGGCCAGAAGTCATTTACTGTGGAGAGTGTGATATTGAAGATGACTCAGGAAAGATAAGGAAGACTTAGAACTCCTACAATTCATGGGAGAGCACAGATTTTATTTTATACATGTATGAAAATTAGTGCAGGTTATTAAAGAAGATAACACCGCGATCTGTTTTATGTTCTAAATAGGCTACTTTTGTAAGTCTTGTGGAGAATTTCATGTGTAATGGTAAGAATGGGTCAGGTCCATTTGAGAAATAACTTGAAAAATGTGAATTGTGATCCAAATTCAGGCAACTTTCTACTTTTGAAAATAAAATTTTACTGGAACATAGCCACATTGACTTGCTCCATATTGTCACTGGGTGCTTTGAACCTAACAGGGACAACAAATCCTGCACAACCTAACATGTTGATCTGCTCATTTTCAGAAAAACTGTTTAATACATCTTTGGAGTAATGTACCACATAGTTTATGTCATTATCCTGTCCAAGTATCTTTGTAGTTATTGGGTGTCTCATCGAAGATATATTACAATAATCTTAATTAACATACAATAAAACTTTATATTGAATTGACATCTTTAAAATGCTATTTTCTGTATGCCATGTCTATCTTAATGAAAATTGAACAGTACACTAAGAACTGGAACTACTGTTTCATATATATTAAGTATATTAGCTTTGTTGCAGTTAAAAAGCACCAAAATCTCAGTAGATTATATGAATAAATATTTCTTTTGCATTACTTGTCAGCAGTTGTAATAAAATGCTGAAACTCTGCCCCATGAGTTTTCTCATTCTAGAATCAAAGCAAAAGAAACAGTCGCTATTTGGCATGAACCCCTCCCCTGGCAGTGCTAAGCAATAGTGACTTGTGGGAACTCACAGAGCTCCTCAAATCTTCTGTTGTGATGATTCATGCATTGCATCTGCTCATATTTCACGGGCCACTGCTGGCCACTTGGCCAAACCCAAGATCAGTGGGTGAAAATGTGCCATGTGCTGTGGAAGAGAAGACAAGGGAAATCACATATTAGCAAAAAACCCTGTCATACTCCTCTGAAATGAAAGGTTGGGGGAAGTAATTTATGTGATAACTGTGAGTGTCTTAGCTGAACTTTGAATCTGTACTTTTTTTGTTTTGTTTTGCTTTGTTTTTTCTCTTACCATACTTTGTGACAGTGGAACTTTGGCTAAGTCTACATTTGTCTGTAGCCACGTGGCTCAATGTTAAATTTTGTCAACAGAGGGTGCTGAAGGGACAGCACAAAGCCATTCTAGGAGCAAAGGGTTTTCCTTACTAAGGTTGCCAGATTTAGCAAAACTAAGGATGCATGTATGAGTTGGGAACCGAGATAAATACCGACTGACTGTATTTGTGTGTAAATCTCTCCTGAGTGTTGTCTTATACTAAAATCCATTCTTTGTTTGTTTGTTTGTTTTTCTGAAATTAAGCTAATTACGTGGTTTGCAGTCTTTCTAGTATCCCTATCTTGGTTGCAGTGAGCTGATCTGGAGTCAGAGTCTCAGCAGCTGCTGCACAAAACGCTCCTGTTTAACACCCATCTCACCCTCCACTCATTTGCTGTCTCCACCAGCGATGGATCAGAGCTCTGGCTGGTTTCTGCACCACCAGCAGCAGGATGTGTGTTTGTATAGTGAGGTTGCAGCCACATCCTGTCCAAAGACTTTTAGTCTCAGCCTCCAAAGAAGAAACTTCTGAGTAGTTTGTCTCTTCCTAGTTTGTCTCACTCGACACAGTATTCATAGTTGCTTTCCAAATTTGCTATTGATATGCTCTTTAGAACCTTCTTGTATTCTTTTTTCCTGGTCACTATTGTACTGTTACATATATTAACATTTTCATGTTTAAATTCCTATGTGGTTTCTCTGTGATAGCCATGCCCTAACTAATACCCTGGAGATAATGGTGCAATCTGTTACACAAAATAATTCCATCTAATGATAGTTAATATTTTGCTATATTATTTTTATTAATACATATCATCATACATGTTGACATATACATGATAAGGAATTTGTACTTGTAAGTAACACATCTCGATTTCTCTTTATTTTTCTTTCCTCCCTTCAACATTTCTTTTCCTTTCCTTTTACACAGGCTTTGGCTCCAGTTTGGTTCTGCCATTTGCTCTCTGTTTCCCTTTTCCTGTTCTTCCCTTTCCATTCCTCTATTGCACTTTACCGATCAGACTCTGGCTTATGGAACTAAAGTACTGTAATGAGTGAAAAGTCATAAAACTAGCAAGAAATAGAGGTAAAATAAATCTCATGTTTATACTTTTATGTAGTTAATTTTCCCATTATTCTCAGGCCTTCAATAAAGATTTCTGACAAGTTGATGGAGCACTCAGAAGCAGATAAAGTGTCACTCTGTGAGGCGCCATCCAGATACTACAGTGTAGCAATTCAAGGAAGGTAAGATTAGTGGGTCCCCTGGACCCAGGAAAATCCAAAGTGAGAACTGAAGCCCACAGGAAAAATGAACAGAGAAAATTCAAAGAAGAAAGAGGCAGTCAGCAGAGCCTTCTCCCTGACACAGGGCTCATGACATGAGAGGAACTGTTCAAACCTGGGGACACACAATAACTGCAGGCAACCCCAGAGTCCCCCACAGAGAGACACAGTAGAGGAGGGGAGAATGTGAAGGACTGCACTAACTGGGGGTGAGTGTTGAGGGTTCAGTCTCACAGGAAATAGTAATTGGCTGGAAGCCATGTAAAAGAGGGGGCCAATGAAGCTCAGAACTCAAGACAGCTGAGGCCTCATCCAGTAGCCCCCAGCTGAGTTCAAGCCCACAGAAGGTGCACTGACTGCAGCAAACTGATTAGGTCTAGTCTCAGGTTCACTGAGATTATCCACCAGCCTGCCATAGAGCTGTGGCCTGGCTTGTGGGGATACATTAGCACAGATCAATAGAATGGGTCCTGTTCCCATATGGTGGATATGGAATGAAAATGGGAAATTTGGACAAGGAAATACATATTTTAAAAAGATGAAATGAAAAGACCAAGCGAGAAGATGGCTAGATTTAAATCATGGAGAGAGGCCTGCAAGATTATTTCTTCACCCCTTCAGAAGGAATCAAATGTGCTATCCCTTTGATTTTAGACTTTTATCCTTCAGCATTGTAACTCAGTATATATCTTATATTTAAGCCACCCAGTGTGTGGCACTTTGTTATAATGGCCCTGTCAACTAGTATCAAGTATTATCCTTTTTCTAGGAAGAAGAAGTGAATTTTCCTTTTGCATTTTCCTAGTAATGGGGAGAGATAACACAACCCTTTACTCTTTTTCTTCTTTTATCAACACAGTACCATTGATAGCTACATTTGTTAATTATGTGTGCAACACAGGTTATAACACCACAGTGGACTCATGCCCTGATATAAAGATTGAAAATTTTACAAATTTGGGTCATATTTCTCTTTTGTATGCCTTTGCTATTGTAAACCAAAAATATCCAACAGTGGCACTCATGTCACACAGCAGTTGGTTAAAAATATAGAATTTAGATCTCCTCCTGGAAATACTAAATATCAGTTCCCTATTTAGCTAAATACTTATGCAATTAAGAAAAAAAGCATTCTGAAAGTTTACCTGTGTTCTTTTTGGAAAATCCTGAAGCAATACTTTGGTACTGGAACTAGCTTGCTGGAAGCACTAGAAATGTATAGAAGGTTACAGATATATCTATTTGATTCACAGCTGGCTTGAAATCAATTACCTGAAACTGAAGTGTTTCTCAAGACTTAGTAATGTGACAATTACTCTTAATTGTTTCACTGTTAATTTTTTTTACTCCCTACTCATTACTTGGATCTTAATATATGATGTTATGGTTTGTGTCTGGATGTCCTCCCAAAGCCTCACAGAGTCATGGGGGCAGGCATCTAGAATTTGTGACTGATTTGTGCTCTAATGCTAGAATTATGCCTCTGAGTGCTACATGCACCCTAGGTTGGATAGCCTACATATGATATAAAGGGCAGAAAGAATCTTGTCTCCGTGCTCCTCCCTGTTTGATCTTGTTGGTTTTGCTGTCTTCCATTGCCATGAACTGTTGTTGTCTGCCACATGCCACTTGGCTTTGGAGCTAGCTGAGTATGGACTGAAAGTTCCACAAATTGTGAGATAAATAAACCTCTCCTCTTTTAACTTTGGGTGTTGGATATTTTGTCACAGTAATGAGAAAAACATAACCAACACAAAAAGGCTCTTAAATCTAAGAAGAGTTGTTTTTTTTTTTTTTTTTTTTTTTTTTTTTTTTTTTTTTTCTTTTTCCACTGCCAGATGTGAGAACACATGAAACATTCAGTATATTATTGTGGCTATTTTCACACACACACACACACACACACACACACACACACACACACACAGAGGATTTCTGACTACCTTAACCTAATTTTGTTGTCTTCAGATTCACCTTAAATAATGTTAATCATCAATAAAAATCTCATTAAAAACCTGACAGATTTTTTTTCCTGCAAGAATTTACATTGGGATTGAATTCTGCTAGATTTTAATTAATGTCTTTATATTAAACAATTTTTCCTTATACAAAGACAGCTTGTTTTCTTTTTGTCATCAAACTCACATGCTTTTATATTTATCAGGAATATGGAAAAATTGTCCTTTATCTTCTGGCTAAGAAAAATTTTCAGAAAAACAACTATAATATCACCACAATTTTCAACTATTTGATTTGGAAAAATAGTGCTTAAAAAAAAGATAATCATTGCTAGTGGGAATGTAATTTGTAAAAGAAAAAAAATGACAAAAAATGGAGGTAATCTGGCTATATTACTTAATTTATACTTGTACATCTTTTAACTCTATATTAGCCTTTTTAAGATTATTCTAAAGTTTTACCTGACCAAATTCAAGATTACATATAAGCATTTATTTCATTACTCATAATGACAAATGTTTGATTTTTAAGGTGCATTTTTAAATATTAAACTTTGCAGATATAAACTTTGCATTTGTAGCTACTCATATTTGCATAAAGTGTGTCTGGAAGTATCCACAACAGGCATGCAGAAATAAAATATAAAGATCAGAATATTTATGTAATATTGCAATATGACTTTTGATTTTAGAAGCATTCAAATATCAATTAAATGGAATACTAGTATTATAGATCAGTGGTAACATACTTGCCTAGCATGAACAAGGACTCATGTTTGATATATTGCAGCACAAAAAGTAAACTAAATAAAATTTTAAAATTAAATTTAAACACAACGACAATGATCATGTCTCACTATAATAACAAGAACCATTGTAATGCTCTAGGACATTGAATATGTATCAAAAGACTCTATAATATTATGATTGTTACTATACAGTAATAAAACTTATGCCCAAATTCCTCTATCTTAAATTTAACATGGAGACTAAGCAAGGTATTTGTTTTAATCTTGTGTGCGAGAAGGTACACGGTGTAAAATGTTTCAAGGATGACTTTACACTTGTTCTGAATTGTAATGAACATAGCTGTCTTAATCTATCTTGCTTGTTTGGTTCTCCCAGTATTCAGTGTTTATACTACCAAGCTGTGCTGGACAAATTCTAGTGGAATAAACTACCTGAATGATAAGAGATTCCTACTGTCCCAGAGAATGTAAACATGGTTCTATTTCATGCCTCAGGGCCTCTTGGACACTCCTTACCTACCAGTAATTAACTTCCCAACATGTTTCCTGTTCAGTATGGCAAACTGCAGGTACTGGCTGCCCAAAGGATGCCCTCCTACTGCTGATCAGACCTCACTGGCTTCATTTAAGGATATTCTTCATAGATCACACAGGTTATAATCAAGGCATAAATATTAGATACTCATTTAAAAAATGATTTCCTATAAATTTTAAGTATTAGGAGAAGCAAATCAAAATGCAGAAGAGATACTATTATAAATAGGGTTGCTTGGGATTCCTCTCATATAGAACTGTATAAATCTCTCTCCTCCTTTGCCAATTTAGTGAAGACATAAGATCATGCAGATATTAATCATTTCCTCTCACCCCATTGCCATTCTGCTTTACCTTTCTAAGCCTTTAAAGATTTTTTTCCCTCTCTGTCAAGAATGACTCTCCTCTCCTTCTAAATCTTGAACTCCACTGTGCTTTCAAAATATATAGATTCTTCTTGGTGAAACCTGGGATTAGCTCTTTGATGCCTCCCACAGGATTAATTCCACCTTTGTGTTGCTGCTATTGAAACACACAGTCTTGTTACTACAATTACACATGTCCATATACCTGAGGAACACATCTTCTGAAATAAGTACACGAATTGTAATATAATACATGATTTTCAGGTTTATAGATTTGATATTTTGAAAAACAAGTACAGGGTTATGAATATACAAAGACATTAAATAGAACATTTCATGATTCATTGTTATTTTTTAAAAACTCACTTAATATGGCCTTGGGCTGTCTCCTAAAATACAAGTTATGCGGACATTGATGTATCAATGAACCCTATTTGTATATAGGCATACATATAATTTATAATCATATGTATGTATATATGTGTGCATGTGTGTGTCTGTGTGTATATGCTGTGCATTTGTTTCACAGTTTATAGTAACCCTGAAGTGATGTTCATATGTAACAAAGTATGTTTTTTAGGCTATCTTATATACTGCGATCTTTATTTTTCTCCTAGAGGAGGAAATAGAACTTTGGGTGGAGAGTTTCATGATCTCTGACGGGTCTGTGTTTAGGGAAGGCTGGGGTCACTGGACTGCACATCGTCAGAACATAGCTGTGGATTTCTTTCTGGGACCCTTTTCCACTTGGGAGCTACCATATAATGTGCCTGGACTCTAATTTGGATTTAGCCCGAGGCTCATTTATTTAATGTAATCTGACTGCCAAAGACTTTCATTTCTTTTTGGGGCTCAAAGGCAACTTGTGAGTTGACACTCATTTTCTGTAATGTCTCGTGATTTATGTTCTTCGAGAATGTTGCAAGGCAGACAAGTAGGATAGCCTGAGGCTAGAATCTGCAATTTCTGCACACTTTATTTTAATATCTTCTTTTCATATACCAATCTTCACATGCCTTTTTAAATACAGATAATCCTAAAGACACCAAAGTCCCCTTAACAAGTGTTAAGGTGGGAGTGTTATTATTATTATTATTTGCTTTTTTCTTAAGATACCTTTCTGCTATTTATTTGAATTAGGAAACTTCTGAAAAGTTTGAATTGACATGCAAACCTTTAGGCTAGGATTTTTGGAGCTTATATCTGTTTATTAGGTCTTTGGGTAGAAATCTTAGGATTTATAAGTACAAGCATTCCATGTTAGAGTATTAGCATTAGTGTGACCCTCGTGTTGATGTGGAGGGTAGAAATGAAAAACAGCAGATATAGAGACCCCCCAAAGTGTGCATTATCTACAAGGAAATTTTCAAACCCTTTCAGAAGGGTTCAAAGTTTCACAGTTGAAAACCTGAATGGTGCTTTAGATTCTAGAACAAAGATAAGCGCAGACTGATTGCACAGTTTGTAGGTGGATCAGAGTTGCAAGCTTTGACTTTTTAAATGCTTAGAACAAGCACAAGATATACCCCAATTTCTAATGGTTCAAGGGCTTTTCTTCCTTTGATCAGACAAACAAAAGCAGTTACAATTATTTTGTCAAGAAATTCAGGCAATTTGGTTCTAAGATTACGGAGCTGATTTTTAACATCAGAATTCAGGCTGACTAATCTTCAAATTAGGAAAGTAGTATTAGTCTCCATAGGGATGGCGAAATATGAAGGCAAGTCTTAAGACTTTATGCTTGTATTAGTCCCAAGAGACTTTGACAGTAATGATATTTTATTGAGAAAAAAATATAAACAAATTATGTACAAAGCTCCTCAAAGTGCTTTTAATAACTTCCAGGCTGATCTATTCAATCCATTTTAATATCAAACCAGAGATATAGAAGAAAACTATTTGCAAACATTGAAGAAGCAGACATTTATAAATGAGTCAATATGCAAAAGTAGAAAATAAAAATACTTCCTAGGCAAAAAATGCCCTTGTTATATTAAATTCACAAAGTCACAGGGCTGCAGGTTTCCTTAAAGACAGACATCATCTTGTTCTTTGCATGTGTGCACCTGCGTTTGCAATTTACACATGTTATATTTTTCCAGAAATATATATCAGTGCATACCTATAAATGGCCATGCAAAGATAACAATTCTTTTGTGTGTAGTGTTGGGGATTGATCCCAGGGCCTCATTCATGCTGGGCAATCATTTTACTGTTGAGCCCCAATCCCAACCTGAGATTATAAATTGATTTTAGTTCACACAAATTTTGCGTTGTCTCCAAATGCATCATCTGCTAAAGGAGGGTTACAATTAAGTTACATCTGTCAATATTTTAGAATTTAGAATTATCATGCAAAACACATGTAGTGGCTTCTTTTAGAAAACTATTTAAAGGTCTTATCTGTTGAAAACCTTTGTTAGTATACTTTGATTTGAGTTCTAGCATCCAGATATACAATACAATAAACATAATTCATAATTAATCTAAATAATTCATAATTTTTAAAAATAAACTATGCCTAGAAACCTGGTATAAATTTCAGTCATAAATTATTTCTAAACTCAACAGCAGGACACTAGGCATATACACACTTTTAATGCTTTTCAATGTTATATTGAAGAACTCTTTATATAAACATCTGTCTCCCCACTAGAAATAACATTTATTCACGATGGAGACTTGTGTCTAAAGAAGCCTACTGCATACATAAGATACATGACAATTAAAAATGTGTTGCAACCTCATTATGATACTCCTTAAATATTTTTTCATTCTGTGAAGATTCATGATATCAACTCACTGATACAGTATTTGGTTTGGCAATCTTACGTAGCATTGTAATTAACACTGTCACCACTGACTTTTGAGTTTGCAATTTGCTTTGAAATTGATTCTTTCAACCTTGAGTGGCAGGCACTCAGTTATACAGTTTGTATTAAAATACATCCGTTTTTATTTTAGAGACTCAATGTGTTATCATTTATCGAGTACAGATGCAAAAATTTGCTGTGGTCTTACTGTTTTCTGTATGGCAGATGAGACATTAGGCACAAAAGAAAGCCTCTTGCCTACACTTCTGCATTCCCTTACTGATTATGTGTGTTTTTCCTGTGGAACGAGGGCCAAGATCAACCTAAATTTCAATGTCAACATAACTTTGTATTCTCTCTCTGAAATTTCCCTAGCTAATGCCCATTTCTTTGTACCTGAAGTGAGGTCTAGCTGTCACCACACTGCAGGGAGAACCTGGAGAACTGCTGTTCAAATTGAGGAGGCATTTCCACTCATCAAAAGCAAAAGAAACCAACTGGCAATAGCAAGTCTATTAGGCAGGAACATGTGGCATTGGCTCTGCCAATCCCATGGTATTTTCTAAATTCCAAAGGGAACTGAGGGCAGAACAGGAAGAGTATCTCTTTCCTTTTTCTATTAATATTCAACTCCAACTCACTGAAAGTCCTTAGAGGTGCAATTTGCAAGACAGAGGTCTGTGGTTAAGTAGAAAACTGCACATTAGCATGAGAAAAGATTTGTATTAAAAAAGGTGGAAAGTAAGTCAGTAGTCAATTTTCATGTGAAATAACTACAGTTTTTCTATGTTTTCTTGTATTTGAATACTAATATTATTATTTATAAATACAGGTACTAGTTGTAAACCTCTCCTTGTTAATTTATAAGCATTACTACACTTAATCATAGAAATAGTGTGTGCCACAGGAAAATATTATGCTACCTTATAAAGTTATGGAATAGATTACGTAGGAGACAATACAGGAATGTGATGAATTCACATATTACAATGAATGTGATAAATCTTTTTAAAATCATAGGCTTTAGAAGCAAATTTCTCAGGTCAAATACCTGTAGCTCTTGGCTACTTCTTACTTATCCATCTTAGTCTTATATTCCCTAATTGATGAAGTTTTCTCATTGGATAGTATGTACCTTGCAAATTTATGTGAAGTTCTGAAAGACATAACCCATGTTAAATACATAAAATAGTGTCTGGCATCTATTAACCACTTAAGTGTTATTATTCTTATTACCTCAGTTTTATAAATGAGTTCTGGAAGAGATTAACATTTTCCCATGATCAGACAATTGCTCCTATATATAGGGACATGGAAAAGAAAATTGTACTGAATTATTTTAAATGTCTATGAAATTTTTCTGAGGACTATAAAAGCAGCATTTACTCATAAGTGCTCACTGGGGTATAATTTCTTTACCTATCAAATCCAGATTTATTTTCTCCTTTAGCTTAAGGTAACTTTTCATTTCAAAACTTTATGTATCTTTATACTTATTTCCAATGCATTAATACCAAATATGCCTTTCTCTGCAGTCTTTTTAAAAGTCAACAACACAATAGGTATTCCATAGTGAAACAGTAGAATAGCCATTAAAAACTTGCAAAGGATATTGACCTAAACTAGAACTATAACAGGTAAGCATTTTCATATTTCCAGAGTATATGCCAAAGTAAATGACAATGTATTTTAGTCAAATAGCTAAAAATCCTAAAAGCCACTTGAATAGTCTCTGAGGAAAAAAAATTACTTCACAACATGTATTTACAGGGGCAACAAGAAAACAAATAAAGTCACTTTTTGATAAAATTATTTTAAACCCATCCTATGTGATCAACCAGCATCATATTCATAAGTATTTTTCTTAGGTTTATTTTTTCATGATTTTATAAACTTTCTATTGAAAAGACCTTACTTTATTTCCTTAATAATCTTCAGTGTTTGCCATTTTGTGCTCCATTAATATTAGTAAGAGTTCAGACATGCAATTACTTTGAATTATAAGGAGAGTAATCAACTTACTATATTAGACTAAAATTGTGATCAGTGAAGGAAAGGAATATTTTGATATGGATTTTATACTATCATATGCATATCACAGTTTCAACACTCTTGACAAACTGCATACATTCGCCAACTCCCATTCACTTTGTGATTATATGCACAAGGCTGAAGGTAGAGGGTTTTCATCAATGTCTTTAACTTGATATTATATGTTTCATGTACTATATCCTCAGATATTAATTCTACTACTTAATTACATAGGCCTCAAGAAAAATTACACTGATAGATAATTATATGCTAACATTCATAGAAATGAATTGCTGTTGGCTATACTTAATACATAATGGGACAGACTGTGAACTCTGTAGAGAAAGGCTCATTGGTAGAAGCTTGAGGGTCCAGAGTTGGATGATTAAATGAATGAGAAACATCGCTGTAATATTTGTGCTTAAAAAAATTGCTCTACATTTAAAAAGTGGAAAATTTCACATAAAACAGAAATATTCAGATTCTATACAAAAACTGCTAAATCTGGTATCCCTGGACTTGTATCTTACACCAACACAAATGTTGTTAGCATGGGTACAGCTGAGCATTTTAGATTGGGAACTGAGGCTTTCAGACCCAGGGAATTTTTTGAAGACCCAATGTTTCCTATAATACATGCATAGATGTATTATATGCTTACATGTATTCTGGTTCACCCATGATCCCTTATTCCTTGTCCAATTTATAATCTTTCCCAATAGCATTGATCTAGAATGCAAATACTGACACATAAGAACACTTTGCTTGCTCTTCTTGTTCTTACAACATTCACATTGTAGGAAGATGGATTAAAATTGACAAGCATGCTACTTTTTTCTATACCAAGCTCAGTGCAACCATCACTAAGACCATGTGGAATTTGATCTTGCTGAGTCTGCATGTGGCTACAGAATCTTTCTTCATTTTAATAATCCAGAAACATTGAGTTTATGCTCAGAACTCTCATATGAAGTGTATTTATTAAAGTGATAGATTTTAGGTCACAGACTTAGTGACTTAAAATAACATGCACTATCATCCAACTTTTATGGGTCAGGATCTTGGGCTCAAAGGAGTTAGACTCTTCAGGATCCTACAAGGGTTCACTCAATACAGAGATTGACACGGGCTGAACTCTCATCACAAGCTACTTAGAGAAAGGTTTGTTTCCAGGGTCATGTGGTTGCTGGCAGTGCTCTGTATGTTATAGATTCCTGGACCAAGGTTCTCTATTTCTTACTGACCCCCTGGGACAACCCTCAGTTCTCTGCCAAGGGGCAATCTTGGAATGCAGCATCTTTACTCAAATGCAGCAAGGAAGACAAATTGTCCTTGGAAGTTAGGGTAATAATAATGTAATAATATTTTGTAATATGGTTGTATATACATGGACTCATATATCCCATGATTTTTGCTTCAGTCTATCATTTATGAGAAAGTCAAAGGCCACGCTGTACCTAAAGGGAATTACATAAGGGAATAAATCCTAGAAAGCTAGAATCATAGGAACTGCCTTAAAATGTGCCTAACCTATAAGGTGATAAAACAGCAATCTCAACCAAACTTGCTGTTTATTTAGGAAAGCACCTTGGGACTTTGTTTAAAGGACATTTTGTAACACTTACAGTAACTTGTGACAATGATATGAAACCAGAGAAAACTGAAATAGAAATTTCTAGAAAGAGATCTAAGCTTTTAGTAGAGTGGGGCTATGATTTGTTTCTCCAAATTCCTTTCGGGGCCCAAAGGTCTGTGCTACTTCATGAGAATTATATAAAGTGAAAAACATCATGGGAAGAAAGGAGGGTGTTCAGAGGGCGACTTAGTCCACTTGCACTTCTACAACACAGTTCCGGAGATTGGCTAAGTTGTAAAGTAGAAATTTGTTTCTTACAGGTTTTGAAGCTGGAAAGTTCAAGATCAAAGCCCTAGTAGATCTGCTGCCTAGACACAGCTCTCTGATTCCTGAATGCCATAATGTTGAGGTACCTGTCAGAGGTAACACTGTTTTTGTGTGACAGCAGGTAAAAGGTGGAAGGGCAAGATGGACTTCTCTTTTGCAGGGTAGTTAAGCCCACTTATGAGCGCTTCCTTCTCATGATGTAGTCATAGAAATTGAACCTCTTGCTATTGTCACACTGAGCTTTATATTCCAACATGATTTTCAGAGATGATAAAAAACATTCAAATCACAACAGTAAACATTTTATACTGATAGCTTCAGTTTTATTGCATAATCTTGATAAATGTACCAGACAAAATATCATACTTACAGAATTCAAAGAAGTGCCAAATGTATTCGTTAGATATTTACTCTGCACTTCAGGTTGTGCTTAGTTTGGGGTATCCAGGAATAGCACAAGACAGATTTTCTTGACCTCATGGAATTTATGATCAGTGACAGAAAAACAGAGTTCACAAATAACACTAAAATAAAGTGTAAGAGAAAATAAAAGTAAATGTCAGTTTTATGCATACACTTTTCTGTTATATTTTCTTTCTTTCTGACTTGAAAAATCAAATAACATATAGAAATGATACTCTTAAATGTATGAATATTGTTCCATGTCCTTAATGGTTTAAACAGGGAACCTTGGGAATATGGATAGAAACGCTTTTCAGTCTACACATTTGAAGACCTATTCTGTTGGATTTTCATAAAAAATACCAGAATATTTTTCATAGTTATTTAATTAATTTTGGTTATGGTATCTAAAATTTTTGAGATACATATAGAGATAGTAGATGTTTTCCACCTTAACAATAGCTTTGTAGTTATGCATTTTGATTCCAGCTAAAGATTCAATTAATGACAAATGGGCAATATCTAAACTTAACAGCAATAGTAGAAAAACACAAGAACAAATGAGTGAAAAAAATAAGCAAAATAGAAGCTTTATGAAGGACCTACTACTTTTGTTTGTTTTCTGTTGATATATCACAAGCACCCACAGTGAGGTTTGGCACATACCTGTTGCTCAATAAATGTTGATAAATGCAAATGCTAGAAGTTTCTGAGTTCTTTTTTCTCCAGTATGCACAAATGAAACTCTGATGTAGGAAAGACAGACACAGATGAGGTGAAATGGAGAAAGTAGGGTCCTATAACTTGAGTGGTATTACCTGGGTTCTGATTTCGAATCTATACTTGTGTTGAAAGGTGCAGGAAATATGATTTGCTTCTGCAGAGAATGTACTGAAAGCTGTGTTTCTGCATCTATAATTAAATGTGGCACTTATCTTAACAAGCACATGCCACTCTTCTCTCAATGCAGAGACTCTTAACACAACTGAAATAGCCCAGTGATTGCAAAGAGCATGCCGCAGAATCCTGTCGCATCTAGGGATACAACTAGGTTCTGTAACAATGCAGATTTGTGAAAGTCTGTGTTTATCTTCATGATGCAGAGAGTGAAAGTGGGAGGTGGTTCCTTTTCACTGAAAATGATTCCTATTCAGGGCATCATTTGGAGAGGGATCAGTTGTCCCAAAGAGTCTTTATGTTTAAACGAAGAAGGAAAAGTGAGTTGGAGCCTATCCTTCAGAGGTCTCTCTAGAAAAATTCCAATCCTAGCCACTCGCCTTTGCCCCAGAATTTTGTTAGTGCCTAATGTGGGATAAATAGAGCCACTGAATATGATATCTTGAATTTCTAACACCTGGCATCTATAGCTATAACCTTATTTCCTAGTAAGATATTTTCAGCTATAATGAGATTAAAATGAGATCATACTGAACTAGGATGAGTCCTAAATCTAATGAGTGGTGTCCTCATGAGGGGAGAGAGACTTGTGAAACAGAGGCTACAAAGAAATTCAGAGCATATAATGACTGAGGCAGAGACTGGATTTATAAAACTGCGAGCCAAATAGTGCCAAGAATTATTGGCAACCACCCAAAGCCAGGAAAACACAAAGAAAATTTCTTCCGTAGAGCCTACAGAAGGAGCATGTCCTTGGGATAAATAGATTTCAGACATCTGGACTCCAGGACTTTGACACAATATAGTATTCTCATTTTAATTTACCTATGTTGTAGTAATCTGTTATGGCTGACCATAATAAATTTAATAAGCTAATGGGCCTCGGCTGAGTAAATATGCCTCATGGTTACTGAGGCTGTTTCATTGACTAACTCTTGTAATTCTCAACCCTATTTTCTTATAAGGAAAATAAGTTCTGACTTTGGGAAGGAGAATTCAAACTCTGCTTCCAGCGCAAGTAATTTTCTCCCACTGAAAATTGTTAGTTGAGCCAGGCATGGTGGTGGCACACCTGTAGTTTGAGCACTCTGGGAGACAGAGGTAGGAAGATGGGAAGTTTGAATTTAGGCTGGCAACTTAATGGCTTAGTGAGAGGAAAATTAGTGACAGAAAAATTTAAAAAATATTACCAAGAGATGGAGATGTAGCTTAGTGAGACAAGGGCTGGCTCAATCCCCAGTACTGAAGAAAAGAACAGAAAAACAAGTAGATAAAACTCTTATTGTAGTCCATTAAGGCTGCTTTAACAAAAATGGTCTAGGCTGGATGGCTTAAAGGCAAAACATTTCTTTCTCATGATTCTGGAATTTGAGAACTCCAAGATCAAGATTTGGGGTCTGGTGAGAGCTGCTTGTTGTTTGTAGTTAGCTGTCTCTTAATGGCGCATGCCCATGGTGGAAGGGGTAGTGACTTTCCTGAGGTCTCTATTTTTCTTAAGGACGCCAATTCCCATTCACCAGAGTTCTACTCTCTGGAACCAACCACCTCCTAAACACTACACCTTCTAATTTCCGCACCTTAAGTGTTACAATGTCAACAGATGGCATTTAAGGGCAACAGGTGCCCTTCAGTGGGCATACCTAACTCTAATTTGAAATATTTTGGGATAAAGTTCAGCTAAAGCTACAAGTACAGGTATAAAGCTGGAGAGAGAGTAAGCTGTGGCAACTTTGGGGAAAGTGCAACGTAACATGATGCAGTAACATATTTAAGTAAGAACCTTGTGAATACAGAGGCAAGGATAGGAGCCCTGCAATTGCAAGTTTGGGAAATCCAGCATGGCTGGCAAACACCAGAGGCTGGGGAAGACTCACAATGATTCTTTACAGCTCAGAGAAAACACTGCCAAAGCCTTGATTTCAGAGTTCTGGCTTTTAGACTGTGAGAAAGTAAATTTCCTTTGTTTCAGCCATTGGCCACATATTTGGTGGTAATTTGTCAAAGTGGCTAAAGAACACTAGTACAAAGACAGAGAAGTAATATTTAATAATAAGATTTATGAAGAAAATAATGACTTTGGTGTGTTGTAAGATTTTCACTGATTATATGTGACTACATTTAAATTTAAATGCATTTTATCAACATAAAATTTAAAGTATAGTTTACACGTTTGAGGTGTGCAATAGTTACTAGGATTAGGACACTATATTGGACTGTGTAGACACGGACTTTTCATCATGAAAGTTGTTATTGTACAGCTCTGCATCACAGTGAAAGACTTGTAGTAACACCATATTGCAGCTGAATATATACGCAAGTCATATTACACATACAAGGAGAAGTAGATTAAAAATAGTAATAAATGGCAGCCTTTGCTATACTATTTTGAGTCAAGAAGATATATGTGAACAAAAAGCAAATAGCAATCAAAATACTTGATGAAGCATTGCTCAAATATTTAACATCTTTCTTAAATAATGAATTCAGATAATTTAGTTGCATTACAGGACATAGAATTAATCTCAGAAAATTAAGGCAATAGACTTCAGAGGTCTCATTTTCTAAATATGGTTCGATAAAAATAGATATATATAATGTACAGACTTAAAAATCTAGATAGTTTGTAGTTGAAAAGTTTGTCCCTAAAATATTTTGATTTATAGATGATTGAAAAATTAGAATTATGGAATATTTAGAAAAACAGAGATTAAAACAAAAACTGTCTGCAGCAAATTTTGGAGATAGCAGGAAAACTTGTTCTTAGTTTAAAAAGTAAGCTTTCTGATGATGAAAATTTTCAAGAATTGACAAAAGAAGAAATTTTCTACTCATAGTGATACATGAAAACAGGTTAAAAATATCAACCCAGGAAATATACAGATAAAAATTAAGATTAATGATTTTTTATTATAGAAACTGGTCTTTTTCCACCAGGCCAACACTAAACATATGGAGAGCAATAAATAAATAAATTTAGAAGAACAAAAGCTACAAATCTCATGCTCAGAAGTGGTTTTCCAGAATTATAGGAGAATATTTTATGAAATTATATGCCAATATACTTGAAGATCATTGAGGAATCTGTGTTTTCCTCGAAGAGGCATAAATTATCAAAATTTACTTTTAAAAGATTCTTCTTTTAAAAAATCATGGGAAACAGATGGTTCCACTGAATTCTCTGTAATTTTTTTATAGAATTTCATATAGCCTAAGGTTTACCCAAAAAATAGAAATTTTGATACTTTATGAATTCCATACAAAATTAACACCAAATCTAACCAAGATGAAAGAAACAAAAGGAAACTCTCATTATTCTCTTGAGAATTAAAATCCTGAAGAATTTTTACATATTCAGGAAAGAAAATATACAATTTCTCAATGTACAACTCCCTAGAAGAATCACATGTGCTATTTTTAAGGAAGGTTTATTCCAGGATCTAAGAAATGGTTTACTACTTAAATCTATTAAGATAGTTCACTAAAGCAGACATTAAGGTTTTTTCTCTCATTACCTTCCTTCTTCAAACCATTTCACTGGCTGCTTTTAAAGAAAAAAAATTTTTTTTGACTCTTTTTCTGAATACCTGAATGTTCAAGACACTTGAATTCAAAGTGTGTGGCACCATTGAGATATTTATCAATAAATGGGCGCAGCTTGAGACCATACTCATAAGTGAAATAAATCAATCTCGCATGTGTGAATACCGAATAGTTTCCCTAATGTAAGTAATGATTCAAATATATAAAATATGTGGTAATCATGATTCCCCATTAGGTGGCCTTGAAGCCTTATAAAGTTTTCACTCATTAATTAGAAAGGCTTTATTCTGGGCTTCTTGATATGGAAATATTTGAAGCTAGAGTATATGAAGGTTTATCCAAATATTTCAAGGAAAAAGACAGACACTCTGGTAACTACTATTAAGTCGGGTTATATGGTGGTGAAGTACTAGGTTGCTGAAACAGTCATGCTTTGACCTCTATTGTTATATTGTTATGTCCTGTTTTATCTCAATCACCCCTTATTCTTTTAAAAAAAATTATTTAGTCATTTCTTATGTTTGTCCTAATTAAGGGAAAAAATTTAAAAAATTAGGATATATAAATAGTAACTCTTTTTGATTTCCTATTAACTTGTTTTGAAGTCCTGTAATACTCTCACGATCTTGTTTTGACTGATTAGACTCTGTTCCATTCTGTATGATAGTATCAAGTTTGAGGATATAGGCAACTACTTTGAAGGCAACAAGATTCACTGAGATGCCCATTCTGGTTTGACTATTGTCTTCTTTGGAAGTCCTGTAATGTTTACAATGCCTAAGTTTTATTGGTCTTGTTCTCTACTGTTTTGTCCAACTTTATAATATCTAATGAGATAGACAATTCTTTTTAAGGAAACAAGAGACAACGTTGATAACCATTGTTGATAACCTTGTACTCTGTTCTACACCATGTGCTATGTCTATCCTTGGTTTTGACTGACAGCTTTGTTTTGCCATATTTGACTGTATTCTCTCCCCCCCAAAAAAGTAATAAGCACTAAGGAGTAATAAAATCCAAAATGTGTAAATTTTGTTGTAAAAAAGAGAGGGAAAAAAAAAAAAAAGAAAAAGAGCTCTAACGGATATAACAGCAAGTGTGTTTAGGGGTGTTAAATAGCTGACTATATCAATGTTTTTGGATCATTGAACACAGCTCTTTGCAGTCTCCCTGTTTGAATGTCCACCTTGTATTCTTTGATACTGTGATTTGAGCAACTATTTTCAAGATGATAATATGTAATCTATTAACAAGTGATTTCTTACTGTTATTTTTTT
This sequence comes from Cavia porcellus, assembly GCF_034190915.1. NCBI lineage: Eukaryota > Metazoa > Chordata > Mammalia > Rodentia > Caviidae > Cavia > Cavia porcellus. The sequence goes on along the minus strand of NW_026947500.1, from coordinate 39,103,892 downwards.
TTTTGTAGTTCTGTATTACGTGTACCCTTACACCGCTTTGTTTTGTTTTGTGTTTTTCTCTTTTTCCTCTTAAATAAAATAATTAAAAAAAAAAAAAAAACAAAGTGTGTGGCGCATGGATGAGCATCACCAGGAAACTTGAAAGAAATGCAGATTCTCAGGCTCTGTAGAATCAGAATCTCTACTGCTTCTTGGTCTTTTGACTACAATCAAATGTAGAACCGGAATCTCCATTTTAACATGGTTCCCAAACCAAGGAGCATCGTGGTGGGTAAAATACAGAATGACCATATTTTTCTAATGAAAATAGGTACTTCAGCAGAATGTACATAATGCACTTTTGCTAGGTGTACATCTCGGTAGCCACAGAGTGGGTAAGAATCTTTGTCTTCACCCACTGGTATGATGAGTGGCAAGGTATAAATGGGTGAGTTTTATTCACATTATGCACCATGTTATATTTTTGTTTATTTTTACTTTTTTGTTATATGTTTTCTTTTGATTTTTCTTGTGGAATTAGCCCAATTCAGTACAATGTCACATGAACATTCATTTTGACAATTTTGAGCGGAGGTTGAGAGTGATTCATCAGGTGTTTTAGCTACTGATGATGCCTTGGATCATGTAAGCCCAAGAAGTTAGCAAGCTATGACAGATAGAGAAAGTCAGATAGTCAGATAAGGAAGAAAACAGTCACGTAAATACATACTTGACTCGTATAATGTTACAAAAATACTTATGTAAACACAAACAATCCACTGTTAGAACTAAACTGAAAGTGTTATTAAGTTCTACTTTTTTGCATTTTGAAAAATTTTTATCAATATATTTTAGATATACAAAGTGATAACATTCTTTATAGGGAATTTGTATCTTTCATTATGTTCTTATCAGGAATGAAACCTATGGGATGGAATACCAACACTGTGACTCAATGCTGGAAATTGTTTGCAATGGATAATATGCTTCAAAATGTTTTAAAATATACAAATTATGAAATGTAAGTAAAACATTCTGTATACATCAACAGTAACACTAAAAAATAAAATGATTTATCGTAACACCTCGCTATCTGAACTAAAAACCATCATAGCAAGATTTTTGTCAATCTGATTGTCAGAATCCAAAGAATTTATGGGTAAATGACATTGAGGTTATGGCATTGAGGTTTTTAGAACAATATTGACACTCAAGAGATTTGGTTTCTTTCAAAATTGTCTATGTTTCCATGACAAGAAGACTCACCAAGAAAGAAAATAGAAAAAAAAAAAGTCTGATAATTTGGCTGCTATTTGCTCATTTAAAAAAAAAAAATGTTTCAACCTGTGAAGCAAATTACACAGTGTCCAAATGCATGAAAATTGACCACTTGCATCATTTCATGGCTATTGAAGTTTTTGAAAATACATACCAAATAAGCTTCCAACTTTAGTATAAAAACATATGTCCCAGTAAATGTGAATACATTTTATGCTTTCAATTTAGAATTTTATCCTGGAACTCAGCCACTAAGTCTGATCATGCAATAATAAGCTGTATGACACTGTGAACAGATTTGTTGCATCTTTCAAAAGGTCACCCAAATTTCATGTTCAACTATTGGTTAAACATAAGTTAACCATTGAAGTTACATTTGCTGGAGAAACAACAGGTGACCAGCACAGGAACTATTTATTCTCAAGAACAAAATGGAGATTCCCAAAAGAAAATTTTCAAGTACATAACAGAGAAATGTATAGTATAACCTTCAGATTTCAGAAAGACGTAACATTGGCCTCCTATATGGCAAAGAAAAACAAAATAGTACCGATACTGTCAACATTACACATGATGATAAGATTGATAGAAAAGCCAGATGTGGTGGTGCATACCTATAATCTCCACACTCGGGAGTGGGACTGAGACAGGAGGACCTTGAGAGTTCAAGGCCAGCCAGCTCTCTATGGCAGGTTCAAGACTAGCCTTGAATACCCTGTCTCAAAAACCAAACAAAGAAACAAAGAAAAAAATTGATAGTGAATCCTCAACACAGATGAAGTCAGAAATCGTCACATTTTATAACAAACAAAAGCTGAGGTAGATGTTGTTGAGTTATTCAGGAACTATGATGTCTCTTGAAACACCAAGTGTTGTACAGTGGTTGTGTTGTACTCCATTCTAAACATGTTAGGCATAAATAGTTTTGTGGTTTACAAGGAAAATAATAAGCACAAAATATCATAAGAAAAACTGTCTTAAAGAATTGGGATGGGAGTTGATAAATGATGAACTAATAAAAAAAGAAGAACAATATGTATCTGCCCAAAGAACTCACCAAAAGAATTATGGAGTAGAGTGTTGGACAGACAGGTGAAACATCACAAGAAATTTCTAAGAAAACGGGAAGAACAGCAAGTTGTCAAGTATGTTCCACCAAAGAAGAAGGAAAACAAAACACATGTGCTATCAGTTGACACTTGTGTATGTGACATGCTGTTCTCGTGCGTGAAACCTGTGTTAGCTATGATAATTGTAGTGAATCATTTTATCTATATTCTTATTGTAGTTCACAAGGAACTTATTTCTGATGTTACTTTTTAGCTTTCGTAACCAGTTGATGTAAAAATAAAAAACTATTGGTTTATTCCAAATATTCTTTACATATTTGATAATTTATTTCATCGCTGTTTAATTTTGTATAGTAAACACATACTATATAAAATAATAGGGAGCTCCTTACAAAAGAGGAAGACAAGACAGATGACAAGCACAGCCTGTCAAACAGGAAAGAAAGTTGAGCACGTGTGTTATCTGTGTGAGACTTGTGTATGGAGCATACTGCTGTCATGTGTGAAGACTGCCTGAGGTGTGATAATTGCAACAAAAATTATTCCCACGATAGAGTTTATTTGTATTTTCATTATGGTTCACATAGGAATTTATTTCTGCTATTACTTTTTAGATCTTGTAAGCAGTTAAAAAGTTAGTGTTGAAAATGTTGTTTATTCTATAAACTCATTGTATATTAAAAATTTAATATTTTATTTTATTGATATTTTATTTTCATGTTAGGTAAAGATTGTCTAAAATAATAAAACTCATTAAATTAAAATTGACTCATAAAATAAAAATACTCCTTAAAAGTAAATGTAGGTATTACACAGCTCTGTAATGTGCCTTTTCTAAAAAGTTACTGCGATGCCCATATATATCAGTGGTTGAAAAGTACTGGGCCCAGATAGTAAGATAATTTTGATTGACAACTGTGATAGTTAATTATGGTTTGTCAACTTGAATATATGAAGAAATGCTTATCGGATTAGTGGAGCACAGTTCTGGATATGTCTGTGGATGGCTGAGATGTATACTACAAACTAACGCGGGAAGACACACCCAATATGCAGGCAGCACCAACCAATGGGCTTGCAGCCCTGATAGGATAAAAAGGGAAAGAAAAAATTCTTTTTTGCTTCTTCAGAGAAACTGAAGTCTTTGGCAGTTCCTTGGATATCTGTTTATTGTTCCTTAAGGCTTCCAGCATACATGCTTTAGACTCCCTACATACACAGATCCTTTGGCTTACCAACACAGACTTGCCCCAGACTCGACAGTGAGCACCAGGCTTTTGAACTTTGACTGAATCCTCTGGCAGCCATTTTGCATACACGCACCCCATTCCACAGGCAGCCATCATGAATCTACTTAGTAAATTCTTTATATGTGATATATGTTGTATATGGTATGTATACCAATTTATTTATTATTATGCAATTCATTTATACTCAGTCATTTCTATAATAAACTGTGAATGCCTAGTGATACAGATTTCACAATCTATTTAGTTACTTTCTAGTCACTGAGACACACTACTCACCATCTTCAATTTAAGGGCAGAGAAGACTATTATGACCCATATTTCAGTCCTTTGTTAGCTGATTCTATGGTAGGACAGAGGGACATGGTTAGGGAAGAACTACTTCTGTCCTGGTAGTGTAGAAACAGAGAAAATCAAGGGAAAAGCTGGATTAGGAGATACACATTATAGTTTGCTCCTGCAGTGACCTGCCTTTTCTGACCAGACCCTACCTTTTAACAACAAGCCATTTATAGTAGCCAAAAATCCAATCACCATCAAAAGTATACGTAAGATTAAATAAAGGTTTGGGTTATACCTAGATATGAACCATAACAGTATTATTTTAAAATACCTAGTAAAGAGGATTTTGCATGATCCGAACTCTAAGAAGTTATAAATGTCTGAAGTGATAGAGGAGTTGATTACCCTGATCTGATCATTATGTATTTCATACATGCATTAAAATGTAATACTGCACTATATAAATATGACTACTACAAGTTAATTAAATGTAAAACACTTAAAGTGGGAAACACTGGCCTACAATTTAGTAGATTGAACTTATTGGAAACTGCATTAGTGCTCAATCTCTGTGAACTCATCTACTCTCATGTTTTTATATATCAACACCATTTCTCTGCTAAACCTAATGACTCATAGACTTACATCTGCACCCTCTGTTTAGTCTCTGAGAGCCCTACTTAAAAGACATTTAAATTTAATATAGCCAAAACTGAAGTTTTTGTTCTTTCTTCCCCCATAAGACATCATCCCTCTGTCTTCTCATTTCACTAAGTGTCAGTGTCACTGGCCCAGTTGAGAAGGTCCTAGGTCTTGATAGAAGTCTAGAGGGGTCTAATAAGCATGGGTCAGCCTCCGAGATTCAGCAAATGCTCAAAGCAGAAGAGCATTTATGAGTCTCAGGTGGCCCTGTTACCCAATGCTGAAGTTCATTACATGGCACAGTTTTTCTGAATCGAAGAGGCTAAAGTAAGAATCTACATGAGTCTCTTAAATTACAAACATCGGGAGGTTCCTAAAGTGTTGCTAATCAATGATACATTAAATAATTGCTTTATGTATTCTCAGATCGAAAGGTAAATATAATCACAATATCATCATATGCTCACAATGTGTTATTTGGTGGTAAAAGAAAGTACTAGACTGTCCCAGGATCCATAATAAAATACCAATGACTATGAGTTTTAAACATCAAAATTCATTTCTTGCAGTTCTGGAGGTGAGGAATTCCATAGTGAAGTGTGGATGGGGTCCATTTCTATTAAGGATTGTGTTCCTATCTTATAAGTCACAATCTTTTGTCCCCACATGGCTTCTCATTTGAATATGTGAAAAAAAAAAAAAAAAACAAAAAACTAACAAACATTCTGTTGTAGTCAGGGGTGACACAGGAAATGATTTAATACAGGACACATAACATATAGAATTAAGTACAAAAGAATGTGGGAGATTCATCCACACATCAGAGAGCCAGAGTCCAGCTGATTACCTGGATCCCATGGCATTGTGTCCCACGGAGTCCAGCTGGAGGAATAGAGTCCATGACAATGTCTCATGGAGGTCTCTATCAAGGCCCTGCATTGGAAAAACCCAAAGTCAATGGTAGAAGCTAGAAAGTCTGCACCAGTGGGATGAAGATCTGTGCCAGAAGGCTGAGGCATCTGAACAGGAGCCAGGAATCTCAAGGTAAGGACCAGCGCTTCCCTGAAAAGACCCACAGCCACTCTCAGTGATGGGAGGAGTTGAGCTCCTTCAACAATAAGAACGGCTGAGTTCGTAACAGGAAAACCAGCAGGACAAATTTCTCCAGGAGAATCAGCAGCCCATCACCTTATCCCCACAGTTCTTTTCATGCTGTTGGCAACAATCCTCAGGTGGACCTTCCACACCCAGAACCACATTAATTTAGTTCAGTTGGGTGTTGTTACAAATTGACCTTTATTTAATCCACCACACATTCCAGTCCCTCCTCAAGTCAAGCCCTTTCTTTATGACTTCACTTATCAGTAATCATCTCCTTAATGATGTCATCTCTAAAAACAGTCATGTGGGGAAGTTAGTGTTTCAACGTTTAGATTTGGGGATGATGACACTCCGTCCATAACACATGGCTTTTCAGCACACCACTGATGTCAGTGGTACATACGTCTCAAGTTTTTTCTTTCTGTCTCCCCAGACACTCCACATTCAGCTACTTTCCAGTCTCCTGCTTTAGTGTTTAAATATCATCTTGGAGAAGTCCTGTCCCATCACATGGAAAATCGATTAGAGTAGATGGCCTGTTTGGAATCAACGCCTTTTCTCTCTCCATTTACTCCCAAAATTCAAGTACTTTCCTACAACAAAGCAAAGGAGGCTATTTTTAAAAGCTGAGTATTTTTATTTTATTATTATCCTTTATTGGGTTGTGGTTGAATAGAGTTCTAGTTTGAAATACTATTTTATTCAGCATTGTAATAATGGCATTGTCTCATGGCTTTCAGTGTTGTTCCTGAAATCTTACATGATGATTAGTCTATTACTTTTGCTTGTCACGTTAGTTTTGTTTTCAGAAGGTTTTAGAATCTTTTCACAGCAATATTCTCAAATTCCATAATTAGGACACATAATATATCTTATTTTTTTGTGTCAAGCGCCTGTAAGCATAAGGAAAACATGTGAAAAGGTATTCAGTAGAACTTCTTTTATTATGAAAAGTACAACTGTCACAGAATAAAGTCTAAAACCTGTTATTCCTGAAAATCTTATTATTTAGGTGCGGAGATATGCTAATTATCTAATTACCTTATTCTTAAGTATCTTATTCTTATTCACTTATTCTTTGCTTATCACCTGGGAAACAAACTTAAATTCAATAGATTTTTTTTTTAAAAAGAAAGCTTTTCATTTTAACTTTAAAATATGTATTCTCATTTTCTAAATATTCTTTTATTTTGTAAACTATTTTACACATTGGAGTAATCTCATCTTTCCAATATGTACAAAGAATAATTTTCTGTTTTTTTCCTTCTAATTCCATCAAGTTTTTCAATTTTATTGTATTAATCTTGCTTTGTCTTTGCTTTAAAGTTAGATTCTTTTTGTCTGCTGTCAAGTAATCTGTCACAGACTACTGATAAAGTAGCATTTGAACAAAATGTTAATGTTAGGAAGTTGACTTCAAGATGTATTTTAAAAGATAATGTCATGCTATTTTGGTCAGGCTGGCCTCACTCAATAGTCCTTTGTCTCCCTAGTAGCTAGGACTGTAGGCCAGGCCACATAATATGGCAGGAAATCATATCCCCCATGTACTCAACCTTCTGCCACTTTACTAAATGAAATTCTATACCTTAGAACTCTTAATTTTGGTGACATTACACTGTTATCTGTGCTCAGCAGGGGAGGTGGCATGATAATGCTGTGGTTTCATAAACAGAATTTTAATATCTATTTTCTGTATGCATTTCTTTACCAACACACACACACACACACACACACACACACACACACACTCACTCACTCTTATTCTTTCTTACTTTCTGTCTCCCCAGACTTGACTGGTGTTCCAAGCTTTACAGTTAATATGATCCAAATGTGTCAATATTTTTGATTTTGTAACAATTGTCTAGTTTGTCAAAGGATCAAATATACTGAGTTGGGTAGCTTATTTTTGGATTTTCCTCAGAAGCAGAAGTGTATAGCCAAATAAACTGTGGTTAGATGGTTTTCTGTTTATTCAGATTTAGGAAATGTTATAGCCTCTAACTATCTCTCCTTAAGACTCCATCTGTTATTCATTGCTTATGTAATGATCAGTTATGATTTGAGTTCCTTTTTGGTCTCAAAATTTTGTTTCATGTTTTCTATATGTATATATATATATATATATATATATATATATATATATAATTTTTCAACTATTCAACTGATACGGGGTATAAATGAAAATCCAACCCCCAAATCACTGCCAAATTCTAGATGTTGAAATTAAAATAATGCAGCTTAAAGAAGAGAATTATTAAAGTCTGAAAACAAATATTTAGAAGTAAAAGTAAACTCTCATCCCCAATGTAATTATGTCTCCATCTGCATCAAAACAAAGACAAACACTCACACACACACACACACACACACACACACACACACACACACTCACATAAGAATCCTGTTAGTGATTTAGAGGAGTATGGAAATTTGTAGATGGTCGTAAAATGTTTCATAAAAAAAAGAATTTCCTTAGCTTATAGGTGAATTTTAAACCATGGGAAATATATTCCACATTTTGACAGGCTTAGAATGAGGCAATTCAATGAGCCTAATAAAATTATCCAAGTTTTATCTGTAGATTGCTTTCTTTATCCCATATATTTTGACTTCAGAGCCATCACTATCAAGAGAGTTCTTGTATAGAAAATAATTATTTCAGCCAATTATCCCCTCCACATTTTGAAACTTCAAATGCTTTTAAAAGTGAAAATATGGATGTTTACATGTATTTAAACCACATTTGATGTCTTGGATGAGTTCTTTTATTAATTTTAAATCTTGATTCAATATTTTTTTGTGTGTGTGGTACTGGGGATGGAACTCATGATCTTTCACCTTCCAGGCAAGCACTTGCATCACTGAGCTAAATCCCCAGCCTGATTCAGTATTCTTCATCAAAGGGAAATGTCATGCAAAGCATTTTTTAAAATTGTGTGTAATTTTAAACTCATTTTAAAATATTTTAAACTGAATGAGTCAAGGAAAAAACTCTAGGGTAGCTAGGTTTGGTGGTGTATGCCTATAATCCTAGCACTTGGGAGACTGAGACAGGAGGATGACTACTAGTTCAAGGACACCCTGAAATATGTAGTGATACCTTGCTTCAAAAAGACAAAAATAAATCTTGTAGAATAACTCACATGAGACCTTCCTTTGGTTGACTTTACTATACTATAAGATAGAAGTTATGGACTTCTGGGAGAACATGGCAGATAGATAACAGCCGCTATGGAGGCTCTCTGAGATAGCCAGCTTAGATTCCAGAATGGTGTGGTGTGGGGAGTCCTAAGCAGGGGGAGATATACTCTGCCAACCCAGGAATGAACTAAACTGAGAAAAACCAACTTGAAATGCAATCGTGGTGCTATGACTGGAACAGCTAAAGTCTCATTGCCAAAGCTCGAGCCCGCACCTCTGGAAACTGTAGCTTGAATTTCCTGCCGCCCCTGCTGCATCTGAATCGGCACAAGAGGGATAGAGACATGAAAGCTGAGAGAACAGGAATTGACAAATCGAATTGAGAGCAGAGCTGGCGGGGAGCCCTGCATTGACCTGCAGTGAGTGAGAGGAACGGGCATCCTTCCATAGACTAGGAGGCTCCAACAGAGGACATTCTGGGACCGGGCAGACTATCTGGAACAGGACATGGCAGTGACTTCAGTCACATATTCCCCTGTCAAGCAGGATTGGTGGGGAGTGCTTGACCTGGGTGATGCCATGGAGTAAGACCCAGTAGGGTAGTCCAAACCAGGTCCCTGCATCTGGCAGTGCACCCTATTGCAGTGAAGCCTTCAGCAGGTTGACTGACCTGGAGGGGCAGGCCCAGCAAAGGCTGCCCAGGTCTGTGTCTCCCTAGTACACTGCAGTGGGTTGGAACACCTAGCCAGCTCAATTGAAACAAACTGTAACTGACAATGAAAGAAACTGGGCCTCCTATATATGCTTGTATGGAAGGATCAAAAAGTATGGGAAGTGGGAAAAATAAGAAAGGGTCCTTGGTCCCTAATCCTGAGAACACTGATCCAGGAAAGGTAAATGCAAAGGAGAATGAGGACATAAAACATGCAATATTAGGCACGGCACCAACAGACATAAAGGAATATCTCCAGGACCTCATAGATGAGTTCAAAAGTGAAGTATTTAACCAAGTAAAGCAAGATATAAGTAGAATAGTTAAAGAAATGCTAAGCACCTCCCAAGAAAAAACATATGGTGGAATGGAAGAACTGAAAAAAAGGGGAGAATTGTTTGACGGAGAAAATACAGAAAACATAGAATACATGAAGCAGGTTCAAAGAAATTACCAGGAAACTAAAAACTTTATTGAAGGCTGTCATAACAGCTTGAAAGAAACTAAGGATAGATTATCTGAACTGGAGGACAGATTTGTAATGTGGGAGCATGAAAGGAAAAACTTCTTAAAAATAACAAGGAAATGAGCAGAAACAATACAAAGGCTAGAAGATGATATGAGGATCTAGAACTTAAGAATTAAGACTGTAAAGGAAGAAGCAGGGATTCAAACAAATGAACTGCAAAGGCTGTTCACAGAAATAATCAAGGAGAACTTCTGTAATATGGAAAAAGGTAAAGATACTCAAATCTATGAAGCATATAGGACCCCAGCCATCTACAACCCATACAGAACTACACCCAGGCATATAATAATCAAAATTCCAGGAATTCAATGTAAGAACAGAATATTAAAAGATGTCAGACACAAGAAACAGATCACTTACAAGGGAACACCCATCATAATTACAGCGGACTTCTCAGCACAAACCATCAAATCATGAAGAGCGTGAGGCAGAATAATTCAAGCTTTGAAAGACAATAACCTCCAGCCAAGATTGATATATCCTGCACAACTGTCCCTAGAAATCAATGGAGAAACAAGTGCTTCCAGGATACAGAGGAGCTAGGGGAATTTACAGCCACTATTTCAACTCTACAGAGAATACTGCAGGACATTCTAAAAGAGAAAAATACTAAGATTCCAGAAACAGTGGCAGAGAGGCCACAAGGAATGGAGCAGAAAGCGAAATGAAGAAAACAGACTGACAACTAATGACAGAAAAAGAGCTCAACAGAAATGAGGCAGAGAAGGTTAGATGGTATGAACAGCTATTTTGGAGAAACAAGACATCATAATAGCTAGTGCTGATTTAATATCATCTTGTTTTGAAGTAACATCAAGCTTTTGTTATTCTGTCTCCATCAGTCTTAACATGTTGTGGATTTTATTATATGTGATAATATAAACAAAAACTTTTATAGACAAGGAGATAATACAGAAACCACTGTTCATTTTCTGTTAGTTGGTTTTAAATACCCTGTAACGCTTTCATCCTCTTGAATGGTTTTACATTGTCTTGATATGCTTGGTAATATACAAAGTTATACTCAAAGAGTTCAAGGAAATGTAGTTACGTTATGGTAACTACATTTATGTTGTGATACCTTGTGGTGAAACACTATTTTGCTTAAATGGTTATCTTCTGACCTGTGCTGTTTTGTTGTTATGTCATCTTTTATTTCAATCTCCTTTCTTATTATTTATTTATTTTTATTTTTATATTTTTAATTAAGGGAAAAATAAATGAAAATAGCAGGATATATTATAGTAACCCACTTTGATTTCCTATTAACTTGATTTGAAGCCCTGTATTGCTCTCACCATCTTGTTTTGACTGATTTTAGTCTATTCTGTTTGCTTGATACTACCAAGTTTGAGAATATAGGCAACAACTGTGAAGACAATAAGATTCACTATGATGCCCATCCTGGTTTGACTATTATCTTCTTTGGAAGTCCTGTAATCTCTCCAATGTTTTGGTTTTATTGGTTTTATTCTGTACTGTTTTGTTCAATTTTATTATAACTGACGATATAGGCAATTCTTTTTAAGATAGCAAGAGGCATTATGGTAACCATTGTTGATCACCTTGTATTCTGTTTTTACATTATGTACTATTTCCATCCTTTTGATTTGACTGACTCTGCTTTGTTATGTCACATTTGGTTTTATTCTATTCAAAAAAAAGTAATAAGAACTGTGGGAGTAATAAAACCCAAAATGTGTAATTGTCATTGTAAAAAAGAGAGGAAAAGAAAGTGCTCTAAAGGGTATAATTGCATGTAAATTAAAGCGTATAAGATAGATAACCATATTACTGAGTTTTTGTTGGATCATTGCACAGAACTGTTGGCAGTCTCACTGTCTGCATGTCCACTTTATATGCTTTAATTTTGTAACTTGAACAACTATTTCTAAAATGACAATATGTAATCTATTAACTAGTGATTTCCTACTGTTTATTTTTTTGAAATTATGTATAACTTGTACCTTTTTTCTGCTTTTTTTCTTTTTCTCCTTAAAATTTTAAAGAAAAATAAAAGTTATACCTGTAATACTTTCGTTCTCTTGAATGGTTTTACACTATCTTGCTATGTTTGATGCTATGGTATACGAAGTTATACTCAAATATTTCAACGAAGGAAACACTATGGTAACTATCGTTATGTCGGGTTATCTTGTGGTGAAACACTCTGTTGCTTAAATTGTTCTGTTCTGACCTGGGTTGTTATGTTGCTGTGTTCTCTTTTATCTTAATATCCTTTTTTATTTTTTAATAAAAAAGATAGAGGTTATAAAACTTCATTGTTTAAAGGAATCACAGTAAACTGACTTTCACCAGAAACAGTAACATTGCTCCCACCATTAAACTGACTCAAAAATAATTCATAAACAAATTCCCTTTGTGGGAAATCAGAAACTAATTTGAAGGCTCCTGATCTCAAGCTGGCTGGGAAAAAGATCTCCCTAAAGCCAATAGGAAGATTTCTGATGTTCCCTTAACAGCAACTCTGCTCTAAGTTCAATCTTACATTGTCACAATGAGCCCCATGGCCACCGGCTGATCGAGAGGTCCAATAGCACTGAGAATAGTTGGGGATGAAGAATCCCAGCTCTTAAGTTTTCATGCATAGAGGAAAATTTTGGATCTGCAGCCAGCACTGAGGATTGTCTGTTTTCTAAAGTAACCAGATTGGCTGCTGACGGTCTTAACGCTCTGGTAGGTTCTGCATGGTGTGGCCACACAGAGGGGGATAAAGATGGTGACAGGAGTCCAGGGTGCGTTTTTCTCCACCCATGGTTCAGCATAGCAAGACTACGTAGAAACTACCTTTTCTTTTTTCACTCTGAGGAGGCAAGGAATGTTTAGAGGATCTCAGAATCTCTGCCCAGTGTGAAAATGATGGCTTTCTTTTGTACCACACTAGTTTGTGAAAATTAGGAAAGGCAACCATCTGTGTCTAATGAACAGACACCAACAAAGAGAGTCAAAGAAAATTAAGATGCTTCATATACAGAAACAAAAGAAATATCAAGAAATGGACCCTAATGAAATGAAACTATATAACTTAGATAATGGAAAATTCACAATAATTCTCAAACATATACTCAATAAGATGAAGTTGAAAATCTATTAACAAAATAAAAATTTCAACAGACAGAAAATATTCAAAAGTGCAGTCATGCCTCATTTTATTGTACTCTTTTACTCTATTTCACTGATAACTACATTCTTTATTAAATTAGGGTTTTTGGTAAACTTGAATTGAACGGGTCTGTCTTAGTTACTTTTTACTCGTCGCTGAGACAAAATACCTGAAGCCCAAAGTTGGGAAAGTAAAGGTTTATTTCTTACAGTTTTTGGAGGTTTCAGTCCACACTCAGTTGGCTCAAGACAGGCAGGCATGGCTAGGCTGCAGTTCACAGTGGCCGCCAACAGCAAGCTCAACCCAGCAAAAAGAAAGACACACCTTCTTCCTGCCATTACATTACATCCTGGCTCCACCCCTATGTGGGTGGAGCACTGACACCATCAATCCAAGCACTATACAATGAACCATCACAAATGAACAATGCAAACTCATGAGTCCTGGGGGACACAAACACAAACCATGACAGGGTCTATCCAGGTCATTTTTCCAATAGCATGTGTCATCTTTATCTGTGTGACATTTTGATGATTCTCACAAAATTTCAAACTTTTCCATTGTTATTAGATCTGTTAGCATCATCTGTAGATAGTATCCTTCAATGGCACTATTGTGACTTGTCTTACAAGAATGCCACAAATGAATCCATATAAAAGAGAACTTAACTGCTACTGGATGTCCTGGTTGTTCCACATAGTTTGTCTTCTCCGATCTTTCTCCTTCTATTTAGTTTTTCCTAATACCTCTGACACAATTAAACTTAAATTAGACTGAGTAATGACCCAACAATGGTCTCCATGTTTTCAAGTGAAAGGAATATTCTCACATCTCTCACTTGAAAATAAAAAATTAGAAATGACAAGCTAGTAAGGGAAGTTTGTCAAAAACAAAGATTTGTCAAACAGTATACCTCTTGTACTCAACAGCTGGCTAAGTTGTGACTGCAGTAGAAAAAGGTCTTGATAGAAATTTAAAAAGTGCTGCACGTAAGTAATAAGAAAATGAACAACTTTACCATTGTTATGGAGAAAGTTTTAGTGGTTTGGATAGAAGATCAAACCAGCCACAGCGTTTCTTTAGCCAAAGTCTAATCCAGAGCAAGACTTTAACTCCTTCTGATAATCACAAATAATGAGAGAAGTGAAGATTCAGAAGAAAAGAAAGAAGATAGCAGCGGCTGGTTCATGAGGTTTAAGGAAAGAAACTGGCTTCCTAATATAAAAGTGCAAAGTAAAGTAGTAAGTGCTGAGAAAGAAGTTGTAACAATTCCAGCTAGATTAACTTAAGAAGGAGGCTATCCTAAACAATAGCTTTTCAATGTACAAGTCTGTTATTGGAAGAAGATGCCATCAAGGGCTTTTATGGCTTTCAGATAGAAACCCATGCCTGATTTCAAAGCTTCAAAGGGTAGCTTGATTCTCACTAGAGGCTAATGTAGCTTTTGAATTGAAGTTGAAGCGAGTGATCATTTATCATTCTGAAAATTTTAGGGTTCTTAATAATCGTACTAAATTTATTTTTCCTGTGTTATAAATGGAAAGAAAAAATTGGATGATGGTGTATATGTTCACAAAATGGTTAATTGAAAAACTTAAGCCTCATATTGAGATACACTGGTTGAAAATATTTCTTTCAAAATATTACTGCTCATTAAAAATATATCTGTCATCTAAGAACCCTGATGAAGTTGTACATTGAGATTAATAACGACTCCATGTCTGCTAACACATGGACTTTATAGTCCATGCACCAAGAACTATTTTGAATTTCAATTATGATTATTTAAGAAACAAATTTCAGGGGGCTGGAGATTTAGCTCAGCGGCATAAGCCCCTGCCTTGCAAGCAGGCAGTCATGAGTTTGATCCCCAGTACCGATAAAAAGGAAAAAAAAAAAAAAAAAAGAAACAAATTTCATAAGACTATAGCTACCATCTTGATTCCTCTGATGAGTCTTTACAAAGTAAATTGAAAACTTTCTGGAAAAGAGTCACTATTCCATACTTTATTAGGAAATTAATGATTTCTTGGAAAAGAACAACGTGTCAACATTAAAAGAAGTTTGGAAAAAGTTGATTCCACGCCTCATCAATGTGTCAAGTTCAGAACTTCAGAGGAGTAAGTAACTACAGATGTGGTGCAAAGAACAACTGAACTAAAATTAGACATAAAGCCTGAAGGTGTGACTGAATTATTGCAATCTCCTAAAGAAATTAAAGAGATGCAAAGTTAATTCTCATGGGAGGGAAAACAAAGTGAATTTTTGTGATGAATTACACTTTGATATCAATGTTCTTGAAAAGAAAACAAAAGACTTAGAACATCATACAGTTATCATTCAATATAACCACATCAGATTTGGAAAGGATTGGCTACTTCTGAAAGAAGCTCTACTAATTGACAAAATGCTATCACACACCATTCCATGGAACACAGAACTTTTTCATGCATTGAATGGTAGATTGATACAGAAAACAGTATTGTTGCCTTATTAAAAAAAATTTGTCACAGCAATCTCAATGTTCAGGAGCCATCTCTCTTGTCTGTCAACAACCATCCACATCAAGGCAGGACCCTCTGCCAACAAAAAGATATAACTCATTGAAGGCTCAAATGATTATAAGCAGTTTTAACAATGAAGCTTTGAAAATGTATTCCTTTCCTTTTTATACACAATAATATAAAGCACATTAATTTATCATGTATCACTTTTATATTAACCAATAAACCAAATTTTGTGTAACTTATTTTATGTGGTGTTTCCTTTAGTGCAGTGCTTGGAACTTAACCCATATTTCTGAGGTTATCAAACAAAATCATGAAACTGAAGAATATAATAAAAAAAAAGCCCCTGAAAAATTCAACAGACTGATTTCACAAAGACTTGGTAAATATAGGAAAGGCAATTAATTCATTAAAATATTACTTCATTTTTTTCTGCAAAAATAAATCTTGATAAGCTCAAACACAAACCACCTGAAATAATTCATCCAAAGGAGCAAAAAGAAAACAAGAAGATCAGACAGTGAAGCATGTGTGAGAGAATTATGAAACACCATCAAGCAGATATTTACATAAATTATTTGCAACCCAGAAGAAGGAAGAAAGCATACACAAGAAATACGGTCTTATTATATTCCAAATCTGGGAAGGAGAATTGATATCTGGAGTTGCATATGAATAGAACACAAAATAAATATAACCAAATAATTGAAATGAAAATGTATTGTTACCAAACTACTGCAACTGAAAAACAATGGGAGAATTTTGAAACTTTTTAAAGTAGTAAGTGAAAGTTAATGGTCATCTACTAGAGAGTATATCCCTCCTTCTTTTGGATTTTCAGGGAAATCCAATGGTCAGAAACTTGCATAGTCGAGAGAGAGATAGCAAGAGAGAGAGAACTATTAACTAAGTGTATTGTACCTATAAAGCCATCCTTTGAAGACCAAAGTGTGATAAAATTTTCCCAGACAAACAAAAACTTAAGAAGTTCATTATAACTAGCTTTGTCTCACAAGAAAGGCTAAAATGCTTAGGCTGAAATAAAAGAAGGAGAATTACCTGCGTTATAGCATTAGAAAGTATAGTTTTTACTGGTAAAGATAAATGTGTAGAGAACACAAAATACTGCACAGTAGTGTAGTGGATAAATGACTGAATTTTATCATAAAATTTAAAGGCAAAATATTAAAATTAACTATAAGATTCATTAAAATAGTTGCCACATAATATTTGTAAACTTTGATAACATGGAATATATGCTGAAGAAGTTGAATGTAAAGGTTTTATGAGACTGTCTAATGATAGCAGCTTAAAATCAACTACTATAAAGTATTTTATTTTAACTTCAAGGTACTTTTAACAATAGAAATAACATACACATCAAGAGAAAATAAAGCATATGAGTACAAAAACATGAGCAAAACACATAGAGGAAATTAGTGGAAGTAAGTAACAAATGGTAATATTCCATTTTTAGTAATATTACATTACCTATGAATAGATTAAATGTTTGAATCAAAGAATGAAGAATGCCAAATGAATAGAAAAGGTCTAACTAGATGCTGCTTGCAAAGTGGTTCACTTTAGATTTAAGCACACAAGTCAGTCCAATGTAAAGGAATAGTAAAACATGTCTCTTGTAAATAGCAACCCAAAGAGGGAGTGGATGGTTATATCTAAGAGATGTTTAACTGTTGAGTCATATTGAGTAAGAAAGTGGTCTAGCACAGTTCTGGACCTGGATGATGGACTTACTGAAGAAGGAGACCCACCCTAAGTGTTGGTGGGATCAGCCAATAGTCTTGTCCCCTGGATGGTGTAGAAAGAAAAGGGAAAGATGTTCTCATTTCTATTACACTGAAGACTCTTCAGCCTTCCCGTGCAGACCTCCCAGCTGCCTGACACAGACTCACATGAGACTCTGCAGTGGGCTCCGGACTGGATCCTCCAGCTCTCCAGCAAGCAGATATTCTTTTTCCACTTTTCCACACTTGATTCCTCAAGAGGCAGCCACTTAAAGCCTACTCTGTAAGTTCGTATATATATTCAACCCTGAACCTAACTGTTGAACTTGATTGGGTTCTCATCCAATTCAGTTTGCAACCCAATCATTAGAAATAATGAACTGAGTTGATGAATGAATCAGTTCATGAAGTGAGGTACCACTGTGCACTCTAGAATAAGCACTGGATCAAATAAGTTATAACATTTGAAAGTACTTTAGGCCAATTAAAAATGAGAATAACCAACACGACTTGTAACTGAATCAATAAGGAGAGCAATATTCATGGTGATAAATGCCTACATTAGAAGAGAAAGCCAGGATGGTTGGATATTCTTATAATCACAGCATTCTGGAAGACTGAGGCAGGAGGAGTCTAAGTTGAAGCCCAGCCTGGACAACTCAGTGACATTTTGTCTCAAAAACATAAATAGATAAATAAGTAAATAAATAAAGCTAGAGATGTAATGTAGGGCAAATCCCAATTACCATAAAAAACAAACAAACTAAAAAAAAAAAAAAAAAAAAAAAACATCCTCCAACTAATAAGGTATTTTCACACTTTAAGGCACTAGAAACAGAGAAGAGAAACAAATAAATTCAGCAGAAAGAAAGACTTGGCAAAGATTAGTGAAAAATGAATAAAGAAAAAAATAAAGCAGGAGAAAAAACAATAAAACTAATTGTTATTTTGAAAAGATAAACAAAATTGACAAAACTCTTAAGTAGATAAAAGAGATAAAATGTCTAAGATAAAATCAGAAAACAGACACAAGACATTATAGTGTCCACAAAATGTACCAGAAAGCTTTTTTTAAACATCATGAAAAATAACAGTCTAACACATTAAAAACCTACAAGAAATGAGTAAATTTCCAGAAATTCATATTGTAAAAATTCATATTAAATAAATTCATAAAAATTCATATTAAAGAAATTCATAAAAATTCATATAAAAAAATTCATGAAATATAGAAATTCATGTTATAAAAATTAAATGATGAGGAAAAAGAAAGGACAGTTTTCTAACTGGTATTCATATTTAATTTGTTTTAAAAAACTTACAACAACAAATATCCCAGAATGAAATCTATCTAAATCACAATGAAATAATATCCCACATCTGTCAGAATGGGTGTTATTTTAAAAACAGAACACATGTTTGCAAGATGGGGAGGTAAGCACTGGCATCCTATTGGTGGAAATACAAAATGTTGCAATTACGATGGAAAACTCTATGGACACTCGTAAAGAAAAGCAAAATAAAAATAGTTACCAAAATATCTATCAATCCTACTTTTTAACATTTTACCCAAATTAATTGAAATCAGGATCTCGAAAGGATATTGGCTCTAACATTCACTGAAGAACTATATCCAGGATGTGAAAAAATATAAATGTTCATTCGTAATAGACTTTTTAAAAAGTGCTCTTTATGCCAACAAAATAGTGTCCTTTCATAATAAGAAAATTCTGCAACATGTAACAATATAAATGAATGAAGCTTATAGACATTATGATATGTGAATAAAGTCACATAAAAATTAGATTTTATTATGTGTAATGGTAGAAACAAATTTTTTAAGGAACATGAGACATTATACTAGCCATTGTTCATTTCCTGTTATTTGGTTTTGAAGTCCTGTAATGCTTTCATTCTCTTGAATGGTTTTATAGTATTTTGTTATGTCTGATATTGTGTGTGAAGGTATGCTTAACTACTTCAAAGGAAGATACACTATGGTAGCTACTGCTGATATCTGGTTGTCTTGTTGTGAAATGCTGTGTTGCTTGCATTGTTCTGTTGTGATATTTTTTATTCTGTTCTCTTTTTTATTCTCTTTAAAATAAAAAATAAAGTAACATTAGTTAGTCCGTGATCTCACTAATGTGAGTTATGTAGAATAGTCAAATTCATGGACTTAGAGTATCATGTTGCTGGCGTAGAAGCTGGAGAGAGGGTAGAGGAAATGCAAAATTACTGATCACTGAGCATAAAGTTTGCTACATCAAGATGAGTATGCTTCAGAGATCTGCTGTACATCACTGTATCCATAGTTAAGAATAATAGATAATATATTTAAAATGTATTCAGAGAGTGGATTTTTTTCTTTAGACAGTAACTCACTATGTAATTCAGACTGGTTTGAGGTCACTCTGTGACATAGGCTGGCCTCGCACTCACAATGATTCTGCCTCAGCCTCCCAAATGTGGGATTATCGGTATAGGCTACCACACCCAGCTCAGAGGGTTGATTTTACATTCAGTGCTCTTTCCACAATAAAATAATTATATAGAATTATATTAAGAAAAACAAATTTCCAATGAACTTTTAGAATATTTAATTTTGAGCATGCCCTGGAAACAGGCCTTTTAACCAATTAAATAATTACTTATAGTGGCTCCTGTTTGCAATTTTGTGACCTGAAGGGGAGAATCATTCAGTTCTAATGTGTAACTCTAATAATGCAGACACCCTTCTCTTCTTTCACTGTTGTCCTGTGACACTGAGAAACTAATTCTGAAATTCCTGACCAAGTTTTTATGTATCTGTCCCTTTATGTTCTTCTCATTAGCTGCCTTGTTTCAGAGTATTTTTCTTCTTTTTCTTTCTTTGTCTCCACATCTCAGTATACACTTAACTAGTGGTTGAGAAGCATTTCCTTATGCCTTTCATTTTCTATACTATGATCTATGGGATCCACAATAAAGCAAAAGCACCCACAGGAAGTGAGAGTGTCAGCATAGGGAGGACCTCAGCAGTTCGGAGCACAAAGTTCATTCCAGGTGTCAAATTCCTGTGGGGTCTTCTAATGCATATCTGTTTTGCATTAAATCTCTGGAAACATTAGACACCTGCCACCATCTTAACCACCGCTTTGATTTGTTTTTGTGTAGTGGAAAAGTATTTTAATTTCAGGAAACATATCTGAACACTAAGACTTCTGCTGGTTTTCACTGGCC
This sequence comes from Cavia porcellus, assembly GCF_034190915.1. Taxonomy (NCBI): domain Eukaryota; kingdom Metazoa; phylum Chordata; class Mammalia; order Rodentia; family Caviidae; genus Cavia; species Cavia porcellus. The sequence goes on along the minus strand of NW_026947500.1, from coordinate 39,083,310 downwards.
TGCAACCACCTTGGCGGATTTCCAGTAGTTATATTTATTTTACCAGGTGTAAGTTTCAATAAGAGACTCCCTAATTAACTAAATATTAACTTGACTAAATATATGCCTCACCTGCTCCACATAAATGAATGTGATATTTGCTTGCATATATATATATTTATAATCACCCATATTTTATTTGTATTTTAATAAATATTGTTACAGTGAATCCTAGAAAAGTATGTGCAATGAAAGTAACTGGGAACCAAATTAATACTCTCGTAGATCATATCATCATTAATATGCCTGCTGGTATACCAAAAAGTTAAAAAAACAAAACAAACAGTAAGCCATGATTTATGATATTATAGTATTAAGTCTGCAACCATTCATAAACTAGTTAAATTAGTTTTAAAAAAATACTGACATAAAAAGAGTCTTGAGAATTAAATTGCCCTCTCTGAGATGCAAAGCATTAAGAAGGTGATTTGATTCACATAAAAACTGCTTTTCTTGACTTTGACCTGTTGTTAAATAAGGGCATTAGATTGGGTGGTGTTCAAGTCCTTTTGAACTTTCAGTTCTGTTTCTGTGGTTTATATATATGAAAGGCACTCATTCCAAGAGTTAGGCAAGACATGTGAGTGAATTTTATTGAATTCAATTAAATTCACAAGTTTCCTCTACAGTATAAGATAACATACATAGGATCACTGCAAGGCTTGATACTGAACTCTGCCTAAATTTTTTATAGCTGATAGAAATAATTGAAGTGAAACACTAGAAAATTCTTTTTCACACTGTTATTTCCTACATGATCATAGCATATTATCACGCTCTTGTTTCTATTTAAATGTGAAAACTCAGTGGTTGCAAATGCTCTTTGACTTACAGTGGGGTTGCACCCTCTTAAGTCCATGGTAAGTTGTACACCGAGTTAATGCACCTAATTCACATCATGTGTTTAGCAGTTCTGTGCACTCTAGAGTAGTGGTTATGACCAGGTGGCTGACTGGGGTCTGGGGCTCACTGCAGCTGTCCAGCATCTCAACAATGACTTCACTGGTGCATTGTGTTTGCCCCACATCCAATTACCCACCTTTAAATTGATTAAACATCCTTTAAGGAAATTTCATCCTTATTTACCTTTTAGTAAATCCAGATGCCACAGTATCATTACTGAAGTCAGCAGGTACCCTCCAGGCTCCTTCTGTCATCTAGATTCTTTCTTGCTCTCACTCTCAGGAGGGTGAGCCACAGTCTTTGTTTCACCAGTTAGATATTCTCTCCCGTCACTCTGGTATTGATCTGAATATAGTAAGAACAGAGTTTTAAAATTCTGGTGTTGGTGTGTGAAATAAAAGAGAAATAATTCATGTTACTGAGATGTTCTGGTGTTTTCCATAACTTTTGGAAAGTCCATTATATATTTCCATAAGTTTTACATTTTGTTTAAGTATCACCTAACAGGCCCATACACACACACATTAAGCATTAATCTCCATTTTAACACAGGAATTCCTCAATATCCACATCTCTTGCACTTCAGGGACAATGGTGGGGGGAAGGGCTAGTCACACAGATCAGGGCCACTTGAGGGCAGCAAACATCGCCATAGAATGAAATGATTACTCAGTTCTGTACATTTACCATTTTCCCCCTTTACCCTGAATTCTAAAGTTGACTCCTCACCACATAATCACCTTCATCCTGTACTTCACCATTATTTTCAACCTTACTGTATGTTTATAGTTTAATAATTTTTCAGGAAATCTTTTATACATTAGCACGCTGCTGCTAGCCTGTGAAAGTTAGAAATCAGTATTTGTAATCGAATTGTTAAGATGGCTTTCCAGTCTGACATCCCTGTTTTATATGCTACAAGTTATAACTGTGCCCCTTTCTTTTTTCCCTTCATTTTGGCTTCTGTTTTGGGAAAGAGATACAGATATAGAGTAAATGAAATAGTATATAAAATTGGCTGAAACCACCTTTACTATGGAAAGAACTCAGTTCTTAGTACTATATTAATACATTTTTATTTTTACTAGCTGAAAGATAAAGCTTTAAAATCAATTGTTAAAATATGAAAAAATATATTCAAATTAGCAAATGATACACTATGTTGTTGGAGTCAACTCAGAATGCCAACATCATTTTAATATGCATAGCAATTAATTAGTTGCATTTAATAAATGAGGGGTAAAATTATAACAAAATGGAATATATACCTCTGAGGATACTATTATTCCCATGGAGAAAATAACCTAAAAGAAAGGAATCTTTATGAAAGACATTGATCTTTACATCTATACTCTGTTCTCCAAGGAAAACACATTATTGAGTTTTGCTGAGTAAATATGGAAATCTAGGCAAATGAAATCAAAGTCTTCTAAAATAACTATGTCCTTGAAAATGTGAGACAGCCAGAGCAGTACCAGTTTGAATGAATGGTTTTTAAAATGCTTGAGGGACCATGGAACAGGAAAGGATTTCTGGATATGAGGAGAAAAATTTGTCTAGTGCATATAAACTATACATTCAATTTTCCTTAGAGAAGACAATTTTAAAGATTCTAAGCTTGTGATTTGATTTGATTTGATTTATTCATTTCAAAGAAGTCATTCCAAAAGTAATACTCCTTTGTAATAAAAGTACAAGGGGGAAAAAAACCTGTATGAGGTATAGAATGTGTATAATAAAAAATAGTACTCAGAGTTTGTATAGAATGAAAATATTTCCATGGAGTTTTAGAGATAGAGAGAACTTTAGGGGTGTTAGCCCTTTACTTTCCTTTCAGAGACGAGGAAATGGAGAGGCAGAGAGATTCAATTGCATTTTCAAGTCCACATAATTAGGGGCAAAACTAAGTCCAGACCTTTGGATTTCTGTGGTATTATTTTCCATTTTCAACATAAATTCCTCTTTCCAGCTGCAGGTCTGTTAACGTTGAATACAAGCTCTAAAACCACAATAACTTTTTGATAGTAACTTTATGGATTTTAAAAAGCTTTAGTGAATAGATGTTCTAATCTGGTCCCAAATAGGACACAACATGGACCGCATACTCAATTTTTTTGCGCATTTCCAAGAAATGAAAACAATTGATAGAAAATTCAGGTCTATTTGAGAATATCTAAATAATATTTACAGGACCATGAGTATTGCATAGCTGAATATAAGAGGCAAAGTGCAAATTTCCAAGGCAGCAATCAAAATGTCACTTACTGAAACTAATTAATTCTCCTTGCTGCTTGAATCACTCTATTCAGAATTGTTTCTTCTGCACAAATAGCAGAGTTCATGAAGATTTATATTTAAAAGTTGCATGTTGTTTCCCAAAGATGGGCTTGGATAACTGAGATAATAGATATTGAGGCAATTGAAAGAAGTTCTTTTTTGTCACCCGCTATAGATGTCATCAAGATGTTACCCCAGTTTCCTGGTCACTCTTCCCCTGTTCCCTGTTGTTCTCTGTACCTGGAGTAATCATCTAATTATTCTCTTTGCAGTAAGAACCTTTCAAAAGTTCCTGCTGTTTTCCAAGTTCTGTATTTGCTGCTCTAATGGCCTAAAATATTTCATCATCTGATTAATGTATGATTAGGTTTTTCTAATTATTTAGGTCTCAAGTCAAATCCATCACATACACCACCATCTATCTCCTCTTCTTACACCAAACTATTTTTTTTTTCCAAGCCGCCTACTACTTTCTGGGATTATGTTATTTAGTTGTAAATTTACATACATAGTTTACTGTTTTCCCATGAGGAACTATGATTCTAAATAAAAGTAGAAACTTTCTATGATTTGTATAGTGATATTCTTGCTTTTCCAAAACATGCTTTTTGCATTGAAGTGTCCTCAATATTATTCATTGCAAGAATGAATAAATTAACACATTTGTGATACTTGTTCTACTATTTAGGATTCTTCTGCAGTTATTTAATTTGTAATTCTACACCTTTTTAGAGCCTTGACTTAAAGAGTTTCAGGATTAGCATCTGCCTAACTAGAACATCCTTAAAAGCTGTATATATTCTGAGAGGAAATTGCAAAAGCAATGTAGTTCTAACCATCTCCTGTAATAGCTCTGATTATGTAATTACCAATTTCTTGGGTTTTTCTTTCTCTTAAATTTATTCCCCTTGTAACAGCTACAGGTAGTTAAAGACTTTTTAGGTTAAGATAATATTTATAAAGAAAACAAAAATCACAAAGAATAAAGAGTTTGACTGTTGATATTTTATCTTTGGTTAGATAATACACACCGATTTTTTTCCTCAAAATTTAGGGATCCTAGTGTTTTCTATGAGGTTTGTATAAAAAATTACCAAAAATTATGTAGTTTAAAACAAGTGAAATTTATTCTCTTGCTTCTTAGAATCCAGAATTCTAAAATAAAGATGTCGACAAGCCTGTGGTACTTTAGCCAGACTAAACAGAATCTATTACTTCTCTCTGTGGGCTATGGTGGCTGTTGGCCCTTCCTAGCTTGTGGTTGAACTGTCTGTCTCAGTGTCACATCATTATCCCCCTAACCCACTGCCACTATATGATACCTTTCACTTTGTCTTAATGGGATAAAATTTTGACCACTATGGAGAACAGAGGGTAATCTTATGTCATGATATCTACTTTATTTACAGCTGCAAAACCATTACAAGTGATAAAAGTTCACATTATTCTTTGTTTTCTTCCTCCTCCTCTGCCTTCTCCTCCTCCTACTGCTTCTTCTTCTCCTTCTCCTCCTCCTTTTTCTGTACTAGAGAATAATATGCAGGTTCTTCACACCGAGCTACACCTGTTCTTTCTTTAATTAATTGGTTAAGTAAGTAATTTATTTTTGATACTACAATGCTAAGATGCTGACCCTAGACTCAAAATGGAAAATATCACTTATCAGCTTCCTGCAGTACTGAGATTACAACCATGCACCTGTACTACTGGCTAAGATCTGGTATCTTTGAAGGCTAACATACAGTCCAGTACACAGAGTTAGAAGGAATATTGTTGTAATATTTCTCAATCAGGGATCTTTAAACCCCAAACCAAAGATCTAATTGTGTCTTTGGGCTATTAGGAGCTGGGATACACTGTGGATGGAGATTGGCAGGCATGCAAATGAAGCCTCATTTTTAATTGCAATAGCTCCCCATCAATGCATTACTGCCTGAGTTCTGTCTCCTGTCAGGTGAGCATTGTTACCAGATTGTGGAACCTACTATATATGGGGCATATGGCTGTATGCTCCTTCTGAGATTCTACTGCCTGAAGACTTGAGGTGGAACTGAGGCAGTGATATTAATGCTGGAGAGTGCCTGCAAACACAAATTAATGTTATGAAGATTTGACAGTGCAGAAGCTTCAATAAATTAATTGCTTACAGACTCATATCAAACTCTATCAGTGAGTGGCTAGTAACAATTAAACTACCTCAAGTGGAACACTGCATGAAAAAAACAAATAGTCTGTCCATAATGTGCTCTGCCCATTATTTAATTTACCACTTGTATCTGTGCCTCTTTTCCACAATCCTATCTCAGTGACAGTTTTGGTAAGACCACAAGCTAACCATAGCCAAAATGAATTTTTAAAAATATCAAGGAAAATCTTCTTTTAAAAAAGGAAAGATCCAGTGTTGAGGCAACAGAAGATTCTAAGATTGTCAGTCTAAAAGAAAATAAAATGAAGAAGAAGAAGTAGAAGAAGAAGAAGAAGAAGAAGAAGAAGAAGAAGAAGAAGAAGAAGAAGAGAAGAAGAAAGAAAAGAAGAAAGGAAGGAAGGAAGGAAGGGAGAAAAAAAGAAAGCAAGAAAGAAAGAAAAAGAAAAGAAAAAAGAAGGAAAGAAAACCTGCATGTAAAAGAAAGTGCCAAGCATCCCACTTAAATTATGTGCTATTGCTTCATATTGTCCAAATCTACTTCTCAGGATATGTGGAAACCAGCTGTCCAACGAAGCCATGAAACCTTTAAAATGGCTTCACACATGGAACCCAAGCACTTTGCATTAAAAAAAATTCCTTTGGAGTTTGACAAAAGGAAATAAAATGTGAACATGGAAAACACAAACAATTATTGAAGTTCACCATTTCATCAAGCATGTCTGCACAGAGACTGTCATTCTTATTGGCTAACTACTTTGCTAAACCTAAATCCTTTATTATTAGTGCAGAGATGATACTGCTTGATAATAAGGAATTTGTCATAAACTTTTAGGAGAGACTGCAGTTCAAAAAGTAGCATGTGTTCTTCTACTGGCTAGGACAACAGCTAGATAAATTGATGAAACAATGAAGAAAATTGATGTATAATGGTTAGGGAGGATTAATCAGGAGGACTCTTATACCCAGTCCAGGTTGGAAAATCTGCCAATGTTGACCAAAGGCAACAATGCTTGTTTTTGTTTTTTTTTTTTTTTCCATCCAATATATTTTTCAGGAGAATGTGCATGAGGATATGTTATGTGCACTTTGTTGTCCACCAACTCTACAGCTGCAGAACTATTCTAGTCTTTGTATGCTGACATATTAGGAACTCTGAATTGGTCATTTTGTGTCAGTGTATGCATGAATGGAGCAGCTGACATGAGTGGATGATTTTCTGATTTCATTACTTGGGCCAAAGAGGTCAGTTCTAAATGTATCTCTACACTGTCATTCATAAAGCCTGGCAAGCTGAAAAATATTTCCCAAATTAAACATTTTTTAGGATATCATTAAAATTATGAACCACATTTAAACACATAGCCTTAACTTACATCTGTCTGTGCAGATTTCTGAGATAATTTCTCAAAGAACAAAGTTTTTGAGTTATGAGATCCATTCTAGAAACTTCATTTAGAAAGTGAGCACATTTTTGTGACTCAGAATGAGTTGCAAAATTTGGTTACTTATGTGATATAATCAACCTGTTAATGAAATCAGTCTATGACTTGAGAATAGCAACTGTGTTCAACTTGTCACATAAAGTGGCACCATTCTAAACCAAACTATGATTCTGGGGAGGACTATGAATATTGGGATTTTTCATGATTCAAATATTTCATATGTTTCAAACAGAGATTTTGAAAATGAGCCTTCTGTCTCTCAGATGGTGCCTCATCACCTATTGCATCTTATAATCAAGATTGAGCATTATGTCCCAACGATTAAAGACCTCTGAACTGGGAAGAAATGAACCCATGACCCATTTTTCAATAAACCAGGTTTATGGTGCCTGTTCTTGGTAGAAAAAGGATCAACTCCTTGAGATCCCAAATGATTCTGGCCTTAGAAGTATGTTGGAAATTACTCCAAATCTCTGTATTTCCTAGGCTAATGTTAAGATAGAATGTTTTGATATTTCTATAAAAGCACCAAAAAATCTACTTCCATTTTCAGACTCTGTGATAGCTCGGACCTGGAATAAAACCCAAGGAAGCAAGAAATTAAAATTTGGGGAGCAAAGGCTTTATTTTAGGCCAGGCCTGGCGTCACAGTCTCCAGGAGCCAATTTGGAGACTGCGTGCTTTACAGCTAAAAAGGTTGGGTTTTAAACCCGAAAACCACAGGAATGTTGTAATCGCTGACACAGTTAGGTAGCATCTGGGCTTTATAGAACTTCCTGTAATTTCCTTGAAGTTAAGCATTTCTTAAAGAACAGCACATTTTATTACAGATAGCCAGAAGAAGTTACAGGAAACTGATACCTAAGGCTTTTACAGCTTTCTCAGGAAATTGAAACTTAACCTAGAAAGATAGGAAGGGAAGGGGATTTACAAGGAGCTGAAACTTAAGTCTTTACTGGAGATGGAATTTTAATCTCTATTGAAACAGCACAAACAGAACAGGAAGGGGGCCCAAGGGTTAAAACTAGGCTATAACAACTCCTACCATTGTTAAGCAGGATTTTCTACAGTGACAACAACCAAAAGGAATTATGGTGTAGACTGGGCATAAGCAACATATTTTGGGATCAGCTAGCTTCAAGAACACAAACTCAGAGCTACCACTTATTCTGCATTGTGGTGAACTTTATAATTATTGCATTATTTATTATAGTGTAATAATGATAGAAATTAAGTAAACAATAAATATAGTGTACTTGAATCAACCCAAAACCATCCACCATTTCCTAGTGATGAAAAGGTTGGGACCACTCTTCTAGCTTTCTTCACAATACACATATGCTTTCAGTGATGTAACCAAAACTGTGTTTTATTCTCTTCATTTTTACTCCTAGAAAATAAATCCCCCAAAATGAGCTATAAGTACTCAAGATCTCTCTCTCTCTCTCTCTCTCTCTCTCTCTCTCTCTCTCTCTCTCTCTCTTTCTGTTTCTCTCTCTCCCTCCTTTTCCCCAAAGTGGCCGCACTGAATCTTAGCACTAATTCCTTGAACATATTTGAACACAAGGAAGAAATTTTAACAAAAATTTCCCTGAAGTTCTATCAGTTATTCAGAGCTTGGCAGGGCCACTTTTGGAGAGGTTTCAAATTTGATTTTCATTCTTTGTTCTTGTGTTTAAAGTCATTGGAGAAATGTCCTATTCTCTTTCCAGGAGCATAGTCTCATCATACCAGTGCACAGCAGGACAACCTGGACATGTTTCAAGGTGAGTAATTTGGAGAGAGCATTCAGTGTCAGATGCTAGTCATCTTCTGAAGCAGTAGTTTTCTTTTCCAATAAAAGTTCCACACTTGATATTTCATGTATTCCCTATATATCTTTTAATCACCACATATCACAGTAATCACTCCACTTAATTTAACAAATTTGATATTTTTATATCTTTTTGTATGATTAGGAAATGCTTCTTACATGGCTTGGTCTTTGAGAGAACTTTCTTATAAAATAAAGACTATATTTATTTAACAGTATCCCAAAAGGAAACTAATATAATTATGAAACTAAATGTCAGTAGTGCTGACAGATGGGTTGAAAAGAAATAAAAGGTATCACAGCCATTTTCCTCATTGCTGAAATACAGTACCCAAGACCTATCACTTAAAAGGAGAGAAATTTTGTTTTGGTTAACAGTTTTAGAGGATTTAGTCCTTGATTAGCTGGCTCAAGTCCAGAAAAATTATGGCTAATGGGACTGGTGGGAAAGAAAGCAGCTCACATAATGGTACTCAAGAAGTAGAAAAAGAGAGGAGCTTTGGGGTAGGAATGATAGGTCCTTACAAGTCATAGCTTTGGTGATCTGCCTGACCTCTTTACCTCCTTACAGCAAGTCAGCTATATCTCCCACATGACACAGTCACCTTCCAGACACAGGAAGCTTTTGGGGGAGACTTGCAGACCTAAAACATGATAGAAGTTTAGAGAAAATTGGATAGGGTTTGTGGTTACATTTGTCTATTTTTTTTTTTTTTTTTTGTATTTTGAGTCTAAACTCTAGAAATAGGATCCAGATGGCTTCAAAGTTTAAAAGCCATCTAACGCATAATTAACCCCTTGCTTCTCTTCTACAAAACAATTATCATTCCTGCTTTGCTCTCATAGGAGTGGAGAATTCTTTCTTATACTTGCCCAGATGAAAATATTTAAGTCTACTTGACTCATTTTCTTTCTTTTATACTTCATCCACAATCTGTTCAAATATTCACATATTTTAACTTTAAATATATCCCCAGTTAAAGGACATCTTCTCCTGTCAAAGGCTAGATCTTTAGCTGATTACCGCAATACATTATTTAGATAATTGTTGGTGTCTCTTAAGTGGTATCTCTTTCAACCCTGCATCCCTCATATTTTATTGTATGCCCAGTGGCAGTAAATATGAGTCATACTGTATCACTTCTGTGGTCTAATCCAGTAGCCTTCCATCATAGCTTATCTTATTTTTTGCTTCTCTTCTTACTATACTAGAATAAACTTGAACATTTGTAACATGCTTCATTTTGGCTGTGCTGTTTCTTCTGAATAGATTGTTAATATGCTCATCTGTGAATGGTTCTCATAGAGCCATGCAACCTTTCAATCTCTGCTTGGCACTAATGCATCAACTCATGAACTTACATGGTGACCTTAGTGAAAGTAGTGTCTAGGCACTCTCTAAACACCAGACTTTTTTTTTTTTTTTTTTTTTTTTACTTAATGGCTGTTACTACTGTTGGAGAGCGTTGAAGCTGAATACATGTGCAGGGCTGTGGCAGGGCCTGGGCATGATTGAACTGAGAATGAGGAGACAACTCGGTTGGTAAGATAGGCCACAGCTGAGGCCACCTAGAGACTTTCTGGATAGTTTTCCTTTATTAGAATCATCTGTTGTTCTGAGGGATCCTTGAACCCTGCCCAAGATCCTGTTCAGGTTTCCTCCATTGTCCACTCAACTCTTTGCTTGTTCTGATTAAATACCAGCTGCCCAGTGTCAGTCAAGCAGCTGGCCAGCAGAGTTATGAGCTCTTTTGAGGAATTCAGTTCTCCTGCAGTGTTAAAGACCATGCCATGTGTCTCATTTCTTTGAGCTTTCATTGTGCACCCATTTGGGAGGTTGGTATCTAGGTACAGACCCCAACAGCCTGGTCCCTGAACAGGGACTGTATGGTGGAGATGTTTGCTCTTCCCCATATGCTTCTGCCTCCTCGCTGCTGCTGCCACAAGATGCAAGCCATGTAAAACTTTTGGGCAACTTCCCACCAGTTCCAACTTCCATGCAAAAGCTAGTCCAAGAAGCTAAACAACATGAGGAATTAATTGCTTGTCCTGTTTTGTGTCAACAAGGACAAAAGCCTTGTTGCTTTGAAAGTTTGCATGCTGATCATAGTGGGACATTATTGCTTCCATTGTGGTCTCTCTTGCCCATTCAACTAAAGTTTTCTGAATCTGAAGCTCAACTAATTGTCTTGTCTTATATCTCCTCTAAGTTTGTGAGATTACTCATGGAAATCAAGGATTTGGCTTTACTGAGGTGGCTTCTGCTCCTCCCCTGGTGGATGAGTGTCCAAGCTTCTCTTTAGCTAGGCTTTCCTTTAGAAAAGGAAAGCCTTTCCTTTTCTAACCTGGCCTGTGGGTAAGTCCACAAGACCCTAGAGGGGGAGTGGGATGAAAAGAGACAAGAGACACAAAGAGCGGAGACAAGTTAAGGAATTCCAATCAAGTCTTGTTTATTCACGGAAGGAGTAACAAATATATAGGGTATTGGGGAAGAGGAATTTGGGTGCTGAGACATCCGCAGGTAACTTAGCAACAGTGGCAAGACCGAGGTTTTATAGGTCAGTTCAAAATTCCTGTGCACAGGCTCATAAGGCGGGCTGATTAACATAATTCCTGAATAGGCCAAACAAGCTAGGTAGGCAAGGTGCTGCTTAACTACCAAACTTAACTCCTAGAGAGAGTTAAGGTAGTATAGCCTGCAGATATTAAGGTGGTACGGCCTGAAGATATAAGGTAGCAGCCAATTACAGGGCTTCCCACACTTTTAAGGATTTAGCTCCTCTATTTATGGGGCCACACAGATCCCACTGATGTGATCCCTGAGACTCCTCCTTTACAGCAGGTCCTTCAGAGCATTGCTCACACACTCACCACAGTTTTTGGTGGATTTCGTCCTGAAGGACTGTGCTCTCTCCTTGCTCATTTTTTGTTCTGCCCCTTTGCCCATGGGGGCTCTTGTTGCCATCCAGAGCAGCAAGGTATTTATTGTTCATTGATTACGTTTACTTCACTCACCTGGTAGTATTTTAAATGAAAGCACTTGCTTATGCTGACCAGGTGGCAGCCTTTTTTGCTGACCCATGGTATATGTGTCCCTTTATTTTCTCTTTACTTGAAGAACCCTTGAAGTCCTATCCAAGATCCTTTTATATGAGATCTCCGCTAAATGGCCTATAAAAAAATTCGACTGATTGATTTATAGTTGTAAATTCTAAATTTTTAAGATATTGTAATTTGGTATAATTAAGGATATGTTGAGTGTACTCTGATTTCATAAGATGTTTGTCAGTCTGTCTGTGTATTGGCCATCTGTCTGTCCAGTCTGTTTGTGAATAGTTGTTAGGGGATGTTGAGCCAGTGGTCATTCACATGTGTGGAGCAAAAAGTGCAAGTACCTGTACAAGAATGTCTAAGTGGCATGGAACACCTGGGAAACACCCTGAAAGCACAGGGTGTAGGATGTGAACTAGTTTAGCAGGTGGACGTAGTATGAGTACATAAGCAGCCCTTGAAGAACTTGGAGAGTTCTCACGGACCTCGGTGGGCAGTGTGCTTGTTTCTGTGTTTGTTTGAACCTGTACAGATTGTCTGTGTTTGCCCATTTGCCTGTTCTGTGAGCAGCTGTTCCTTTTACTTTGGACTCAGTAATTTTTCTCTTTTTCCAATTTTGGACCATTTGATCAAAAATTTATGTTAGTTATACATTTATAAAGCATGCTTTCACCATAGCTGGTCCAAATGAAACAAAGATTGGGTATATAGGTGTAATATGTTATTTGTCATGAACTTGAAAGTCTCATTATTTAGAAAAGAAAATAATATTATTGGGATAAATAACAAAATCCCTTGGGGATGGGATTGTTGGACAGCACTCTGATAAATAAGAAAAGAGCTGCCTGGTAACATTTGTAACCAATTCTTATTTATTGATTGAATATCCCAATAATCTCGATGGCCTTTTAAGAGATATTCCAACTAAAAGTTGTGTTATTATATACTCACACTGGATATCATCCAAAAGAAATAACAAAATAAGTATTTGGTTTGAAAATGTCTGTGCAAAGATTTCCTATGGCTCTGACCATTGATTGCTATCAACTTCGTGATGTACTGGATTATACTCATGGTTCAGCATGCATAAGTCTCTCAGGTTGAAAAACAGGCATTACTTATGGTAATAGATTTCTGTTTCATATTCAGACCTCTTTTGGTACCAAAGACTTGTGAGATTCACATTTCACTAAAAGCCAATAAGTTGGATAGAAACTTCTTGTGTATTATCTAAGGATGATTGACTAAAAGGGATATTCTATGTCAAAAAAGAAATTTGGATTACTATAAGAATGCCATGATATAATAATATGTACAGTTTTGATTCCTGATTTACTATGTAAAATATGTAACTTAAAACTATAGGTATTCAAATATTAAAAATCCATGGAAAATAGAAAATAGGTTTCATTTAATGTTCTGAGGTGCTTCGTATTTAGATAAGATAGTAATGTTAAGCTTACTGCCTGTAGTATAACATTATCAAACCTTTCTCCTGGATGTTCAAAAGCTGAGGTTTAGAAACAACAATTAGAGAGATAGATGGGCTAAAGGATAGTTAATACTTTGGCCCCAGTCCTTCAAGGTCAGTGGGGACCCAGGGCATACAAACTTTTGCTTGCATCATCCTAAGATACTCAGTGAGTCCCTGGTCTTATGATCAATAAGATTACGAAGTCACAGAGGAAAGTGATCTTCAATGTAAGGTGTGCCTAAGTAGAGTCACCAGAAGAAAAATCTTCCCAAGCTTTCACAGAAAGCAACTTGGTCAAGCAATGGCTGTGACTCATCCCGATGGCTGATGCCAATAGACGACCCAAGAGATGCTATGTGTGGTTGTAAAATAATTCCTGAGACCTACCTGTCCTTCATAGGAAGTAAGAAACTGATTGTATTTAATGCAGGTTTCATCTTAGCTTGGTCTTGAACTTTCTTTTGGAAAGTGTGGCCTCCAGAGGTATAATGCAATGTAAAATGTGGGCTGTAGGGGAAGTTCGGATTACAAACACCCTCTGACAATCGCTGGCTACACTGGTAGCTGACTACTATTATGAACTGATGGACTAGATGGAGTTTAAATTCTGAGAGTTCTCCTAACACAGCTTCTCAGGCTTCAGCTGGCCACCCATCCCGCATATCAAAAAACAAAAAAAGAGGGATATGTTGGAGAGCGTTGAAGGTGGATACATGTGTAGGGCTGTAGCTTGGCCTGCGCATGATTGAACTGAGAAGAGGAGACACCTTCGCTGGCAAGATAAGACACACCTGAGGCTACCTAGAGACTGTCTGAATTGCTTTCCTTAAACTGCATCATTTGTTGCTCTGAGGGATCTTTCAACCCCTCCCACATTGTCCACTCAACTCCTTGTTTGCTCTCATTAAATATGGCTTTCCAAGTGTCAGTTGGGCAGCTGGCTATCAGGGTTATGAGCTCTGCTAAGGATTTCACTCCTCCTGCAGCCCTAAAGACCATGCCATGTGTCTCATTCCTTTGAGCCTTTTCAGTGTACCCATTTTGGGGGTTGAGGGATCTAGGTACAAACCCAACATACTACCACCTGAGCATTTATACATCCCTTTTTGTTGGTTTGGTTTTATATCACTCACATAAGGATAGAACTGGGTTTCTTTTTATTCTGCTGAATCCCAATGTCTTAATATTAGGGCTTAGTATGTATTAGGTATGTAATCTACTTTTTTGTTGTTGTTCAATGAATGAATGAATGTAAAGAAACCTTTATGTAGATAATGTGTGAGATTGATAATGAGGTAGGATGTGAACAAAGAAATAGAGCCAGGGAGAATTAGAATCTCAGTTTTTCTCATGCCAACATGTCCTCTGCCATGTGCACCAAGTTTCTTTGAAAATCTGCCTGGATGCAGCTGCAGGCCTCTGCTTACCTGGGTAAGTGTGCATGCAGTAGCAGAGCACAATACAGGGAAGAGAAGAATATCATCAGAAATGGCAGATGGGTAGAAATTGTAGGATGTTAGTAGGGTGATTGTGTATCACAGATTCTCCCTCAAAAAGAAAGTTAAATTTTGTATGACACATAGTTTCTAAATTGCTTAAACCCTCCTGTCTACATTGAACTCAAATAAGTGGGTTTATGCCCATATCTTGGCATTTGAACTACTTTCTCTACAGCACAGAGTCTAGGTGTTTTTTGTAGCAATCACTGGATACACTCTTAGAGGCTAAATGTCTAAAGCTTTAGTTTAGTTTAGTTTTGTTTTGTTTTTGTACCAGGGATCAAACTCATGACCTTGCACTTGCCAGGCAAGTGCTTATGCTGCTTAACTAAATACTCAGCTAAAACTTTAGCTTTCTTACACATCATCACAAACTTCTAGAGAGGGAGCTTACTGTCTTAGTTAAGAGAACTCAGATTCTTCAAGTCTACCCTCTGAGATTTCCATGTGGCAAATTCAAGTCACTGAAGAGACTAAAAGGGTAAACTATTGATAACTGAGTTGTGGAAAGTGATTGAAGATCTAAAAAGATTTTAAAGGTGAGTAGAATTTCAACTGAACAGTGAATGGAAACGTAGAGAAAAGCTTTTATTATTCTGGTCAATACTGCTTGTAACCTACATGTGAATAAGGGACATATAAAAGGAGAAAATACCTGTGATTATAGTCTATAATACATGATACTGTGAAATTATAACTTTTAACATTTAATATCTAGAATTGGAAAATGATTGGTAAATGGTTGAGTTCTAACAGAAAGAAAATAAATAATGATAATACTGGGAAATTATACACACACACACACACACACACACACGCACGCATGCACGTAACACACACACACACACACACACACACACACACACACACACACACACACAATCTAAGCCAAAAGGAAAAAGAAATGGATTTCCCAGAATATAAACTGGCTATTTGCGTTGCACGCATCCACATGGTTTTGTGGAAGGCAGAAGGTAGGAGCAGGTGTGGGGAGATTTTTTTATTATCAGCAATATTTGACTAGAAGGCCAAAATCTGTTAGCTTTTAGTCTTGTTAAAGAAAAGATTTCTGCTCGCTTAAGTCCTCATCTCTTCAGAAATAGAATAGTAATCTTTTGAGAATATATTTGATATCTAATTCTCAATGAATTCCTCCCAACACACACATTACACACACCCTAAATAAGTCACATGCACACACACACACTTCTTCCTCACTAAGAACAGCTTTAATTCTGTATCACTTTCTTTCCTGACACAGTTCAGTCATTTGCCTTTGAGAACTAATTTGCCTGGCTTTTTTCCTATCTCACATCTTACCCCAGCTCTTCTTGACTGCATCCCCTTTTCTTTGTCAGTTTTTCAGCTGTTGTGTTTGAAAGACCACTTTTCAGTCCTATTGTTTTGGCCACTGTGTTTACTACCCTGTGGCTTGTGATCTTCCTTGTTTCCATGTTGTTGGCAAGTTTGCCAGATCTACTCTTCAAAACACATCATCATCTCAAACTATAGGCTGACAAATAGAAGAATCCATTTCACATCAGTGAGTTTATGCCAAATAGGATGCCACAGATCCAATCATGGATCTTTCTAAATTCTATCTCACTCCATATTCCCTGATTCAGTTATGGAAGTTCTATCCCTCTAGGCTCTAAGACCTAAACATCTTGGATCTTACTGTTTCTCCTTCAAGCTCTTCATCAGATCTCGGTGGAAGTTCTATTTGCTCTGCTTTCATCATAGATCCAGAATTTCATCACTGTGTTCTATCAATAGCAGCTACTTTCTTTCACATTTTTTGACTTCAGAGGTAAATAGATAGTAGCTGTGTTCCTCTATGAAGCAAGTCAAAATTTCTGGGGCAAGAGGAACTTCTGATGGATTTTTGTCAACAGTATCCCTGAATTTAATGAGTAAGCACATTGTTTGCACAGAAACAAAACAAACCAAACAAAAAATCCATTGTCTATGTGTGATATTTTATGTCTGGTTACCAACAAAAATTCCTTCTTCATTTTTAAGCTCTGGTTCATATATGCTTGTGCTGTATATGTTAAATGAATGTAGGATTGGGTTTCCTTTCTCTGACAGTCTGAGTAAAAGCCTTACAATGGTAAAAACAGAATACTCTTACACAGGATACAAGTTTTTTTTTTGTTTTTTTTTTTTAATTTTAAAAAGATTGTTGTACTACAAAAGAGCATGAAGCATTCCTAGCAAATAAAAATGCTTTGTTGTTTTAGAATGGAATGGGGTGGATATAAATGACAAAAGTTCCCAGGTTGGCTAAGCAAAATTTTCAAGCTGAAAAATGGCCATCTGAGAATAAAATTTAAGCAATACCAACAGCATCTCTTTGAGGGTCTCTCCCACTCTCTTCATTTCTGTTCCAGAGGTCTGTTGAAAAAGAGTAAGTGACATGGTAACAGACTTTTAAGAAAATTAATCAAATGAATTCACAAAAAGTTTTAATGATAATAAAGTTTGCAAACAAATTGCACATGGAATTAAAATTTTATAGGAATTCATATACAGCTACATCTCTGTATTCAATGGAGAGATTTTATTTAAAAGAAAAGGGATAAAAAGATTAAGAAATCTACCTTCATGGAATCATGATATATGAGAGTAGGAAGGGATTTTGTGATTTTTTTTTTAAACTAGATTAGGTGCAAAAACTACAGGTAGTTTTCAGTGTCTTGTTCAGTGACATATGGGAGGTGATCCAAGCTCCAATACTCTTGAATATCTAAACCAAGACATTCATATCCTACTCATGCTTTATTTTCTTGGGTATAACAGAGAAGAGGTGTCACTAATTTTGTAACTTCTAAAACAACACTTGACTGAAGAGAAATGTTCTGTTAAATATTGATGAACTCCTTAAGCACTGGTCATGAAAATTCAATGTCAAGCCTTAGAAAGAGGAGGAAATCAGATCGGAAGTGTATTTTTAACACTGACTTGAATCTGGATTTTTACAAGCATTGCAGTGTAATGATGGCAAATATATTCGCATGATGGAGAGGAAGATATCTTCATCAGAGGATTTAAGAGATGACACATGCCAAGTCCTTTAATCTTGCTCCAGTTATACAGTAAATGTTTACTAGATACTATTCAATTCCTGACTTTTTCTTCCATTCTGATTCAACATCATCACTTTTCTTTCCTTAAAAAGAGCACCTCCGAGTTCAAGAACAAGTCAGGTGAAATATACATTTAAAAGAGTCACTGTGTTGGCAGAAGACAGATAGTATTAACAGTTAACGTGCAAGATAGTATTTGTATAGTATAACAGTTAATTGTGCAAGATAATATTTAACTGTGCAAGATAGATAACCATACTACTAAGATTTTGTTAGTTCATCAAAAAGAATAGTTTGTGCTGTCACTGTCTGATGGTCTGTTCATTTTTTATACTTTGATTTTGTAACTTGAATAATTATCTCTAAGATAACAATATGTAATATATTAAATAGTGATGATTTCTTACTGTTACTTTTTTGAAATTCTGTGTCATTTCTACCCTTTTTTAAAAAATAAAATAAATGGAGTATTGACATACATTGAAACTAACTCAGTAGAATCCAACAAAGGCATAAAATGTTCATAACTAGAAATAGCATGGGTTTGTTAAACTCTATAGAGAGGCAAATAGATGGAACAGATGTCATATTTAAGAGAAAGAACAGCTACAGCAGCAAAGGACACCTGGCCAAGAGAAGCCATAAGTGTTTTTATATTTTAATTAAACATTTTACTTAAACTTCAACATTGAAACCCGGGATATAGGTTTGCAGGACAGCACCTGTCTAGTAGGCACAAGGTGGTGATTTCAATTCTTGGTTTAAAAATGTACAAACTTCAATTTGAGATAATTTCAGATTCATATGTAATGATAAGAAATAGTAGATGGAGATACCATGTTTGCATTACCCCGTTTCCTTCAATCAAATGGACTTGCAAAATGAGTAGAGGATCACAAGCAAGACATTGACATTGGTAGGGTCAAGATAAAGGACCATTTCATCACTACAAAGAATATTCATGTTTCCTTCGAGTAGCTACATCAATTTCTGTCCCTACTCTTTCAGCGTGCTCTGTCTCAGGCAAACACTAATCTATTTCTATAATTTTGTCATTCTATGGGTGATATTCAAATGAACTTTTATAGTCTATAAACTTTTGTGATTGACTCTCTTTAACAATGATCTGGAGATTCGTACTGTTGGCTATATTAATAGCTTATTTTTTTGTTGTTGTTGTTGTTGCAGAGTAGTATTTCTTCATATGACTACCAACAGGATTTTTTTCAAGTGTACTTACAATTTGTTTCACCATTTGACAATTTAACTCTTAATTTATGTTGGGGATTTATCTAATATTGACTGATTATATATAAAACTACTGAAATATTGATGCAACAGTATTTGTGTAAACATAATTATTTATGATTTTGAGATAAACATTTAGGATGAAAATCATTGGGTCACAAAATGCTTTTTTTTTTTTTTTTAGAAATTGCCCATCTGATTTCAAGAGTAGTTGTACTGCTTTCTATTTAGTCAATACACTTTACATTTTAGTCAAAAATATAAAGGTGATACAGTTTATCTGTGTTCTTTTCAGCACAGGTTTTGTTGTTGTTAATCTTTATAATTTAGTCATTGTGAAAAATATGCACTGATGAGCTAATATGGTTTTAATTTATAATTTTTTCAAAAGTAACATTGTTGAATATCTTTTTATGTGCCTGGGAAGCATTATTATATCTTTCTCAAGAAATATCTCTTCATGTTCTTTTGCTCATTTTATTACTTACTTGATTTGTTTTACAGGTATTTGCCTATGGAATTCACCTATGAACTGGATCCGTGCCCACCTGATTTCATAGCTGTTTTAGGCAACAGCTCCAAAAGTAAGTCTATGGATGTGGGGGTTTTGATAATCTTATTTCCAGGAATACTCAACTCGGTGTTCCTGAAAGTTACAACATAAATCAATCTGTATTCAGTGCCAAGGGACTCCTAGTAAAATTCACAGAAAAGAAGGTATTCCCAGAAATGAAGCACCTGGGAAATTAAAGCTCCTTTTTAATTTAGCCCTACAGTGAGTGTCTTACAAGTGTAATATAAATTTCAAAATGTCCCTACTGAAAAAAGAACGTTATTTTGCAATTGATTAAGTCTATTTCCAATGTTACTTACTCTTCTTGATTGAGAAAGATGAAAAACTGTGTCAAATCTTCCAATTAGATTTTCATTTCATTTTATGTCACATTAAGGGAGTGCATGGAGTAATATCTCTCATGAAACATGTACCTAATCATGCAAGACCATTACTTCATCCCTGTGAAAACATTTCAAGACTCAATTATATGCAAGTTAGATTTGTCAATGCAACAAAGAGTAATGTGTATTTAAAATGACTTCATGAATCTATTAAAAGAAGAACAGAAGATGATGAGAGTTTTCTTTATCTTATGGGAAGAGAAATTAAAAGTTAACACTGAGATGCCTTTAGAACCTATCTCCTCCATTTGTCTTTCATGTAGGTGAATCAGTTGCTCTTCTAAAGCAAAGAAATTTAAAATGTAAAAAAATTTCCCTGCTCAAAATTTTATAAATCATAACTTTCTCACAAGGTGAAATCCATCTTTTCCTTTCAGAGGATTTAAAGATGTGAATGTGAGCCTATCCTGCATGTTAAATACCTGCTCAAATTACATTGCTCTGTATTCTGGGTGTCTGGCCAAATCATCTTCACCTCTGATCCTTTGATCTCTGCCTTTTGTACCCTCATAATCTTCAGCAGGATCCATGACTGATGAACATAAGAACATAAGATTCTTCATGTTTTCATTTTTATTCAGTTCTTAGGTAAGGTAATAACCAAATGCATTTTGGTAAGATGATTTTATAGTAGCTAACATGTTGCCCCAAAGTCTCATGTGTTCAGCACTGGAACTTTTGAAAGGATTAATCCTTGAGTTCATAACTCATCACTATGAGTAATTAAAAGATGTGGCCCACTTGGAAGACATGGATCACTGGGGCTGTGATCTGGAAGGCTCCCTCTCTGCCTTCTTTCTTCTTCTGCTTCCTGGCTGTTATGAGTTGAGCAATTTTTCCTCTGCCAAGCACCTCTTCCATCCTGCTTCTAGCTAGGAGCCATCCAACCATGGGCCACAACTGTAAACCCAAATAAACCTTTCCTCTAAGTTGCCACTGTAGGGTGTTACATCTCAGCAACAAGAAAATGAATAAGGCAGTTAAATGTCTTTATCACTCATTTAGGTAATATTTTCACCATCTTCATCTATTCTTGTTGTAGAAAGACAAATCTTACATTTGGAAAGATAGCCCTGGAGGAAGCCAAGATTCCCTTTAACATATCTATTTTCGTAAGACTTAATATTAAGAAAATTCAAGCTATCTGTAGGAAAGGCTAAATAGAAAGAGATACTTGTTGAAAACCAGCTGTTTTTGACATGTAGATCAGAAGCCACTTGTGAATGAAGAAGCTGTCACATGGCTATTTCAATTGTCATTGATCAGAGTCACATGAAAATCCTGGGCCTACAACAAACATTGCCCACCTGAACTCAGCCCGACTAAAGAATTGGAAAAAAATACCCTTTATATTTATTGTTTTTAAAGATTAAAGGATGCCTTTTGATTTGACTGACTCTGTTTTGTTATGTCACATTTGGTTTTATTTTCTTCAAAAAAAAGTAGTAAGAACTGTGGGAGTAATAAACCCAAATGTGTAATTGTCATTGTAAAAAAGAGAGGAAAAGTAAGTGCTTTAAGGGATATAACTGCATGTATATTTAAGTGTACAAGATAGATAACCATATTACTGAGTTTTTGTTGGATCATTGAACAGAACTGTTTGCAGTCTCACTGTTTGAATGTCCACTTTGTATGCTTTAATTTTGTAACTTGAATGATTATTCTAAGATGACAATATATAATCTATTAACAGTGATTTCTTACTGTTTATTTTGGAAATTCTGTGTCACTTGTACCCTTTTTCTGTTTTTTTTTTCTTTTTCACTTTAAATAAAATTTAATAAAATAAAAAAATTAAAAAAAGATTAGAGGATGCATGAAATCCAGGTATATTATAATTTATTAAATGATAACTGTTCAAATGATTCCTGATATAAGCATAAAATACAAATTAACTTAGCTATTAGCTTAGCCTAATATCAATTCAGATATTAGGTAATGTCTAAAAGAAATTGTGAAAAGTAAAATTAAAATCCTTCATAAAGCAATATTCTGTAATTAATATTAGAACATTAGTAAATTGACAAAACTTTTTTCTCAGTTTTAAATTTATTTTATACATTCAAAATCATATGTTACTTATATGAATTTTTTCTCATAATATAAAGTGGTAACAATACAGTACCTATTCATATAGAGTGATTGTGAGTACTAAATCAGTTACTGCACAACAATATCTCGCTAAGAGCTACTTAAATGTTTAATATTATTTTTATTAGTACTTGTTGGGAGCTGTTGAACCTTGAAATTAAACACACATGTGCAGGGCTGCAGCATGTCCTGGTCATGGAGAAACTGATAATGAAGAGAATCCTCAAAGGGCAAGATAAGGCCACAGCTGAGGATACCTGGCTCCAACCCCAGTTAGCAAGACGGAGATGGTAATGGCAGGTGTTTCATTCCTGTAGTGAAAGTCAACCTGAATACTTTCTCCTAAGATAGTTCTCCTAAATTAACATAGTCTGTTACTTGCAAAAGTCCTTGAACCACTTCCAAGATCCTGCTCAATTTCCTGTATTTTCTCCTCTAACCTCTTCCTTGTTTGAAAAAATAAATACAGGCACCCAGATACGTTCCTTGTCTTAGCGTCTGTAAGAGGGTTTTGATCCTCCTAGAGCCCTAAAATCATACCACTTGTCTCATTTATTTAAGCCTTTGCCCTGCACTTGTTTGGGAGATTGGGATCTTGGCTAGGTCCCTGGTAAGTATTCCTGATAATTTCTTTCGTTGTTTGAGGTTTCAGTCATTTACCATCCACAGGAACTAGAAATGTTCTCTCCTTTAAGGTAGACATCAGGACACAGTTCCTTCCTAACAGATCATAGTGCTGCCTACCCAGGAAACTATCACCCAGCTAAGGAAGAGTGGTAAATGTATCTCCTCCTGAGAATTCAAATAATAGGTATTTTCTCATCCAATCTTCAGCACACATGGAATGAGTCATAATTCCATGAAAGTTGAGCCAACCACCACATTTGACTTATTTTTATGATTCTTCCTCAAAAGTAAATGAACCATTATTAAAATAAAGGACTCTCAGTTAAATTTGAATTTCAGATAAACAGTGTTCCATTAGTAATACATCTACCATAATGTTGCATCAGATACAGTCATATGAAATTAAATTTAACTTGGAATTGTGCATAATTGTTATTTGATAAATCGGACAGCCTTAGATTTCATTGTTGTCAGCTTCCTTAACTCTAGCATACAGAAATAACACTGACTTACCAGGCTTATGTTATACTTAAAGCTCGTGGCACTAATTAGCTACTTATTTACTGTAGGTTTCTACTCAAATGACACCTATGCCTCATAATTTTATTTTTTGTACCAGGAATTGAACTTAGGACCTTGTGTTTGCCAAGCAGGCATTTGTACCACTGAGCAATATCTCTGCTCCTTGTGATTTTTTGTGACTAACTTGTCTGAAATATCAAGTCTTCCTGTGACTTCATTTTCCAACTCATTTTACTTTTATGTTTCTCCCTATTCCATTCACTATTAAATAATATATATTTTACTTTTTTATGTTATATAGTATCACTCTACCCTAATTAGATTGCAGTGCCATGAGGACAAGGACTTTTGTGGGCTTTTGTTACTACTTATTCCCAGGGCTCAGAAAGTTCCTGGCACATAAATAACTAATTGCAGCTTGAGAGAAAGAATGAATGAATTAATCAATCAATGTTTGTTTTGCTTCCATGACTTTTCTATGCCACACAATAGAGAAAAAAAGTCAGTGAATATAGTGCTTCTGCAAACCAGACATTTTAGCATCAAGAAAGCAATGAGCACAATACATATAAGTAGTCTGATATCTTAGGCCAGAACCAAAGCAGTATATAAGACAGGTAAAGGAATATAGAGGTAAAAACAAACATATAGAAGACCTGTAATTACCATGGGCAAGACTACTTTCAATTTCTAGAAGCGACCCAGTCATTTTAAGGCTTCGTGCTCAGTGGGGAAGTGCTTCCCCAGAGACATAGAAAAAGTAAATCACTTTTCTTTTGAAATGGAACTGGATAAAAGGGTTTTAACCAAGTTCACATCCTAAATAGTCTCTAAGTTCACCTTTCTTACTACTCCAGAATACAGCTGCTTAAAGCCTAAGAGGAGCTCTGAAACAAATTTTCCATTAGCCTTGGGCAGATTCACAAGCCTACATTTTATTGAGCCCTGATCCATAAAATGGGATAATGTCACAGTCTGGCTCCTAAGGGCACTTAGAATGATTTATAGGTTGGGTTTGCCATGTACTTCAACAAAGAAATGCACAAGGCTGTTTAGTCATAAGTTGTCATTTTGCACAACCTAACACTTCCCTGTTTCCAGTAATTTATTTTATGCTTGCTTGGCCAATGAGTAGTGAGCAAAAATACACCTGTGAATCTCAGAATTATTTATACCTAAAACTTAGCTTTCTGAGTCCTTCGATCATATGAATCATGGTTGTCTGTATGTGTGATTCTATATATTTATATATCCAACATACAGTAATTTCTTTGGGTTCTTCATTTGATTTACAGTCTTCAGGCAGTTTTATAAATGTCTTTGTCACTGTTTCAGAATGAATATCCTCCTTGAGACCATTTCTTGCTATGCTTTCTGTTCTCTGCTGTTTACACTTAGACCTGGCCAACTCAATGCTCAATATTTAATTACAATGAAATTCCTTTTTTTTTAATGTAAGGCTATCAGAAAAATGTCCTGTTTGAAATTGAATAAAGAGACAAAACAAGTATGAGAGTCTGAGACTGGAGAGTCAGGCAACATCATAATCCACCTAGTAAATTTGTAAAGTACAGGAAAGGAATGTGTTTTCTCTGAATAAATGTTAAATATATCACATAAACAATTTGGTAACTATAACATTAGTGGCAATGATTTACATGGGATTGATTTTATATCCTGAAGTGCTTTCCTTCAGGAAATTATTTAATTATCTGAACAACTCTCAAAGGTAGAGATTATAACTGCTTTCATTCTATAGATGAGAAAACTGGCACCAAGCATTTAATTAACTTATCAAAAATTGTTCATGTAGGAAGAGTTAGGGGTGAAATTTGAACACAGGCAATCTGCCTCTGAAACTTCTCTCATTTGCAGTTTATGCAATAAAAAGATACTAGCAAATGAAATTCTTCTACTTGATCAAAGGTTAATCTGGAAGACATAAGTGCATTTTCTGGAGATGATTTTGAATTTTCATAGCTCATCCCACTGACATTTTGATTTTTGGGGGTATCAAGTCACTGATTTGATCCTTCCTAAATTTCTAACAGAAGTTAGCTACCAGGCCAGGGATTTAGCTCAGCACCTCAAGCCTGAGGTCATGAGGTCATAAGATTGATTTCCAGGTACAAAAAAAAAAAAAAAAAAAAAGCTACAAATGAAATTTCCTCCATTTATTTGATTTTGATTTATTTGTTTTTTATAAGACAGCAGTGGGAATAGTTTTACTAAATCACCATTCTAGGTCAGACAATTCACTGAAAATCTTTGAAAGACTGTTGAATAGAACTGTCATAAAAGACTTCAAAGTAAGATACATAAAGCTTAATTAACTTGATCCAAAGTCATGCACCAAATAAACGACAGAACTGGGACCCAAAGAGATGGGTCTCTGACTCCAAATCAATGTAATTTATGATATATGATGCTGTTAGTTGAAAACTCTAGAGAACCACATAGTTGTGGATATGAATGAGAATATATACAATAGAAACCAAAACAAGGAAGAACATGTAAAAGAAGTGATATTAAAGTTGATATAGCAAAAATGTCCAAAGTTTCTGAGTCTGTTTCACTAATGTACACTCTAACTGCATACCAGTAGTTTCCTGTCTTCACAGGTGTTTTAACTCTGAAGATAAAATATCATAGATCTTTGCAGCTTCTGAATGCATTGGACCAGTCCAGCGGATCCTGAGTGGGCCTGCAACGGCCTCCCCACGCCCAGCTGTGCTTGGTAGGCTCTGGAATTCTAAGCAAGCAAGCAGACGCCATCAGTTCGAGAAGCTGGGCAGCCTATGGTGAGAGCCCCCTGCACTGTCCCCTAAGCCCAGCTAGTTTGGGATCCTTGCTCAGCCAAGACAGGGAACTTCCCAGCTTCCTGTTGCACTGGACCAGCTTGGCGGGTTTTGAGATGGCCTGCCCCAGCCCCACTGACCCTCTCTTAATCCGGAGAACTGGGTGGCCAGAGTAACAGGAGCTGAGGGCATAGAAGAGGATTTCTGACAGACCCTGAGGAAGCCTTGGAATAACACTTGAAACACTTGACACACAGAAATATAGGAACGGGACAAAATGAAAGACCAAATTATAATCTCAAACTTCCAGTTCATCCGAAGAAACCTTAGAAACTATGAACATAGAAGAAAATATATGCCATACACCTAAAATTTTGGACATAATAGCAACTGAAATAAAGAAGCAACTCCGGGAAGCCTGAAAGGAATTCAAATTAGAAATAATCACCCAGGTAAAGAAGAAATGATAAAAGAAATGAAGGAGATGCTGAACATATCTAAAGAAGACACAGTTAAAAATTGGAGGAACTAAATAAAAAGATAGAATCCCTGGATGAACAATATAAGAAACAAACAGAATACATAAAGCAGATGCAAAGAGATATACAGGAAATCAAAAATTCCACTGAAAACTGTAAAAACCACGTCAATGAAAGTAAAGTGAATTTCAGACCTCGAGACAGGATTGCAGCTGGTGAACAGGAAAGGAAAGATCTTTTAAAATTAACAAAGAATCAAGAAATAACAATTCAATAACTGCAAGATGATGCAAAGAAAAACAACATAAATTCAGAGGGATGAATGAAAAAGAAGGGGACAATATTAAGGATGTCAAGAGGATATTTAGAGAAGTAATATCTGAAAATTTCCCAAACATGATATAGGAAACCAAAATCAGGATCAGTGAAGTATATAGAACTCCAAACAGTCATAACCAAAATAAAACTACACTCAGACATATAATAATCACCATCACAAAAATCCAACATAAGAATAGAGTAGTTAAAAGCTTGTCAGAGAGAAAAGACAGATCACTTATAAAGGAAAACCTATCAGGATCACAGCAGACATCTCAGCACAAACAATAAAGTCAAGAAGAGCATGGAGTGAAGTATTTCAGATCCTAAAGAAAAATGATTTCCAACCTAGACTGATGTACCCTGCAAAACTGTCCTTCAAAATGGATGGAGAAATCAGATACTTCCTTGACAAAGAACAGCTGAAAAACTTCATATCACCAAGCTAACCAGGCAAAAAATATTGAAAGACAGTGTAGATACACTTAGGAAAAAACCACTAAGGAAAGCAGACAA
Source organism: Cavia porcellus (assembly GCF_034190915.1). Taxonomy (NCBI): domain Eukaryota; kingdom Metazoa; phylum Chordata; class Mammalia; order Rodentia; family Caviidae; genus Cavia; species Cavia porcellus. The sequence goes on along the minus strand of NW_026947500.1, from coordinate 39,056,018 downwards.
TTAAACAGAACAGAAAGATAAAGATGTAAGACCAGAAAGATAACATGTCAGCAATAAACCAACATATAACAGTTATAATCATTAATGTAAATGGTCTCAATGCACCAATTAAAAGAAACAGACTGGCAGAATGGATCAAGAAACAAAATCCAACCATACGCTTTCTACAAGAAACCCATCTAACCCAAAAGGATACTCACAGACTGAAAGTCAAAGGATAGAAGACAATACTTCATGCAAAAGGAGCCCCCAAAAAAGTGGGAGTAGTAATTCTGTTTGCAGATGATGTGAACTTTAAACCAATAATGATCAAAAGAGATAAAGAAGGTCACTACACTGGTTAGGGGGAAACTTCAAGAGGAAGAGATAACTATCTTAAATATATATGCACCAAATACCAGAGTACTCAGTTATGTTAAACAAGTATTAACAGAAATGAAAAATCAAACTAGCAGTAACAGAATTATAACAGAAGATCTTAACACACCATTGACACCAAGGGACAGATTAACCAGACAAAAAAATCAGCAAAGAAATAACAGAACAGAATCACACATGTGAACAATGGACTTCATAGACATATACAGAGTGTTCCATTCAACAACATCAGAATACACATTCTTCTAAGCAGTACATGGGTCATTCTCTAAATAGACCACATATTAGCTCACAGAACATATTTAAATAAATGCAAAAGAGTTGAAAATATCCCTTGCATGTTATCGGATCATAGCACTTTGAAATTAGAAATTAATGATAAAAGATACTGAAAAAATCCCACAAGAACATGGAAACTGAATAACACAATCTTGAGTAATCAGTGGGTCACAGGAAAATTAAAGAAGAAATTAAACAATACATACAAGAATATGAAAATACAAATACAACTTATCGGAATCTGTGGGATGCAATGAAAGCTATCCTTAGAGGAAAATTTATTGCACTGAGTTCCCACATCAGGAAAACAGAACAAATAAATAACCTGATGCTATGCCTCAAACATCTAGAAAAAGAAGAACAAGTCAAGCCCAAAGCCAAAAGAAGAGAGGAAATTATGAAAGTCAGAGCAGAAATCAATGTAATAGAGACTAAGAAAATAATCCAAAGAATCAGTGAATCAAAGAGTTGGTTATTTGAAAGAATAAATGAAATCTATAAGCCCCGAGCCAACCTTATTTAAAAAGGGAAGCAAAACCTCAAATTTACGCAATAAGCAATTAAAAAGGTGAAATCACTACAGACTCTCCAGAAATACAGAAGATCATCAACACCTATTTTGAAAACCTCTACACTCAGAGGTTTGATAACACAGAAGAAATAGACAGATTCCTAAACACATATGAAATACCAAAGCTTGGTCAAGAAGATGTAAAACTGCCGAATAATGCAATTTCTATTAATGAAATTGGGAATGCAGTTAAGTCCTTACCTACAAAGAAGAACCCAGGCCTGAATGGATTCACTGCAGAATTCTACAAGAAGTACGAAGAAGACATAAAGCCAACATTCCTTAAACTCTTCAATGAAATTGAAAGGGAAACAATCCTTCCTCAGTCATTCCTGGAAGCAAATATTACTCTAGTATCAAAACCCTAGAAACAGGCAACTAAAAAAGAGAACTATAGGCCAATCTTCCTAATGAACACAGATGCAAAAATCCTCAATAAAATATTGGCAAATAAGAGGCAGAAAATCATCAAGAAGATTATACACGATGACCAAGTGGGATTCATCCCAGGCATGCAGGGATGGTTCAACATATGTAAATTAATAAATGTATACACCATATCAATAAAGCCAAAAGTAAGAATCACATAATCATTTCTATAGATGCAGAAAAAGCTTTTGATAAAGTTCAACATTCATTTATGATAAGAACCTTACAGAAAATTGGAATAGATGATCTTTACCTCAATATGATAAAGGCTGTCTATGACAAACCAACAGCCAGTATCAAGCTGAATGGCCAAAAATTCAAGGCCTTTACTTTAAAATCAGGCACAAGACAAGGATGTCCCTTCTCACTGCTCCTATTTAATATAGTACTGGAAATAGTAGCCAGAGCAATTAGACAAGAGAGAGAAATAAATGAGATAAAGATAGTAAAAGAAGAAGTTAAAATTATCACTGTTTGCAGATGACAAGATGCTCTACATAATAGACCCCCAAAACTCCATTGAAAAACTCTTAGATATTATAAATAAATTCAGCAATGCAGCTGGATACAAAATCAATACTCAAAAATCAATAGCATTCCTATACAGCAACAACAAAATCTCTGACAGAGAAACAAGGGGAGCCACACCGTTCACACTAGCAAACAAAAAAATGAAATATTTAGGAATTACTCTCATGAAAGAAGTGAAAGACCTACACAGGGAAACTTATAATACACTGAAAAATGAAATTGAAGATGATCTCAGAAAAGGGAAAGGCATCCATGGCTCATGGATAGGAAGAATAAATATTGTGAAAATCGCCATTTTCCAAAAACTGTTATACAGATTCACTGCAACCCCCCAAAAAATACCATCAACATAACTCATAGATCTCCTACAATTCATATGGAGTGAGAAGAGACCTAGAATAGCAAAGACAGGTCTAAGTAGCAAAGAAAAGGCAGGAGGCATCACATTCCCTGACTTGAAGTTATACTACAAAGCAACCGTCGTAAAATCAACCCGGTACTGGAATCAAAACAGAGCTGAAGATCAGTGGAATAGATTAGAAGATACAACCACAACTGCAAACACACTCAACCACCATATCTTTGATAAAGGTGTCAAAGAGGTTCACCGGAAGAAGGATAGTCTCTTTAATAAGTGTTGTTGGAAAAACTGGTTCTCCATATGCTGAATACTGCAACTAGACCCAGGCCTATCATCATGTACTAAAACAAAATCTAAATGGATCAAAGATCTGAATATTAAAACAGAAACACTAAATCTATTGGAAGACAAATTGGGTAAAAACCTTGAAGACATAGGAGTAGGTAGAGAATTCTTGAACAGGACTCAAACCCCATGGGAAATACTTCCCAGAATCAATAATGGCGATCACCTCTTATCAAAAAGTTTCTGCATGGCAAAAGAAATCTCCAGCATAGTGAAAAGAAAACCCACAAACTGGGAAAAAATCTTAGTGAACTTCCCCTCAGACAAAGGAATCCTGTCTAAAACATATAAAGAATTAAAAAAAAATCAGGCCCCCAAAATTCAAAGACCCAATCCAAAAATAGGCATCTGAGATGAATACACAATTCTCAGATGAAGAAATACAAATGACAAATAAATGTATGAAAAAATGTTCATCATCATTAGTTATTAGAGAAATGCAAATTAAAATCACACTGAGATTCCATCTCACTCCTGAAAGAATGGCCAGCATCAAGAAAACCAACAACAACAAGTGCTGGAGAGGCTGTGGGGAAAAAGGAACCATCCTGCACTGTTGGGGAGAGTGTAGACTGGTGCAGACATTGCGGAGATCAGTCTGGAGATTTCTCAAAAAGCTGGAATTGGAAGTCCCATTTGTTCCAGCTATTCCACTTCTAGGCTTATTCCCAGAAGGACTGAAAGCATCATACCACAGTGATACATGTGCACCCATGTTTATAGCAGCACAGTTTGTAATAGCCAGATCTTGAAACCAACCTAAGTGTCCATCAACTGAGGAATGGATAAAAAAAGTTGTAGTATTTTTATACAATGGAATACTACTCAGCTACAATGAAGGATCACATTGAGATATTTACCAATAAGTGGACGCAGCTTGAGACCATACTCATAAGTGAAATAAATCAAACTCACATGTATGAATACTGAATAGTTTCCCTAGTGTAAGAAATGATATAAATACATAAAAGTATGTCCCCATTATATTGCTTTGAAGTCTTATAAAACTTTCACTCATTAGTTGGAATCATTTTATTCTGGGCTGTTAGTTTTTTATTGTATGTGATGATATGAACAGCTATTTTGAATAAAACAAGACATCATAATAGCTAGTGCTGATTTAATATCATCTTGTTTTGAAGTCCCATAAAACTGTTGTTCTTCTGTTTCCCTTGGTTTTATCATGTTGTATCTTATTGGATTTTATTTTATTTGATAGTATAAACAAAAATTTTTATAGGCAAAGAGATAATATAGAAACTATTGTTCATTTTCTGTTAGCTGGTTCTAAATGCCCTGTAATACTTTTATGCTCTTGAATGGTTTCATACTGTCTTGATATGTTTGATGCTACAGTATACGAAGTTATACCCAAAGATTTTAAGGGAAGAGACACTATGGTAACTACTATTAAGTCAGGTTATCTTATAGTTACTATGCACTATGTTGCTTATATTGTTCTGTAATGACCTGTATTGTTATGTTGTTATGTCCTTTTTTATCTCAATCTCACCCTTTTTAAAATTTATTTTTTATTACTTTTTAATTAAGGAAAAAAGTTTAAAAATTAGCAGGATATACTATAATAACTTTTTGATTTCCTATTAACTTGATTTGAAGCCCTGTATTGCTCTCACCATCTTGTTTTGACTGATTTTACTCTATTTTTTGTTTGATAGTATAAAGTTTGAAAGTATAGGCAGCAACACTGAAGGCAATAAGATTCACCATGATGCCCATTCTCGTTTAACTATTATCTTCTTTTGAAGTCCTATAATGTCTCCACTGTTTATGTTTAATTGGTTTTGTTCTGTGCTGTTTTGTTCAATTTTATTATACCTGATGGTACAGGCAATTGTTTTTAAGGCAGCAAGAGGCATTATGGTAACCATTGTTGATCACCTTGTATTCTGTTTTTACATCATGTACTATGTCTATCCTTTGTTTTGACTGACTCTGTTTTGTTTTGTCACATTTGTTTTTATACTCCTCCATAAAAAAGAAGTAATAATAACTGTGGGAGTAATAAAGCCCAAAATGTATAATTTTTATTGAAAAAAGAGGGGAAAAGAAAGTACTCTAAAGAATACAACTGCAAGTGTGTTTAGGTATGTAAGATAGATGACCATATTACTAAGTTTTTGTTGGATCATTGAACACAACTGTTAGTAGTCTCACTGTTTGAATATCCACTTTGTATGCTTTAATTTTTTAACTTGAACAACTATTTCTAAGATGACAATATGTAATTGATTAACTATTGATTTCTTACTGCTTATTTTTTTTGAAATTCTGTATTACTTGTATCCTTTTACTGTTTTTTTTTTTCTTTAAATAAAACTTTTAAAAATATCATAACAGAAAAGCTGGCCACTTTGCCTTGTGCTTCCTAGCCCAGGCGTTGCGTGTATAAAAATCTCTAAATTTCTGTTTTATAAATTCTTTAACTAGGAACCCTGTTGCTATGTCTTAAATTCATAGATACTTTTTATGAATAGGTGAACTAAATACAAATATTACTTGAATATATTACACACTGAATCCTGTTTTATGGTTACTTTGCAAAACAATAAAAAGGGTGACTCATAAAACACTGCCATTCTAATACCTCTCCTTATTCTCTTTCTAAAGGGGACATTTTCCAAAATTATGTTTCTTTAATTTATGATTTTTATGTGTAGTTTGTTATTATGTTTATACTTAGTAATCAATGTCTTAGTTACATTTCTCTTACTGCAGAGACAAAATAACCAACGCTCAAAGTTAATGAAGGAAAAATTCATTTAGCTCATGGTTTGTGGAGGTTTCAATCTGTAATCAGCTGGCTCCAAGGCAGGGTGGTGTGGCAGAGGAGCAACTGTTAATGTCATCAGAAGACAGGAAAAGCAACAAGAGCCACAAAATAGGGAGAATAAACCTCTTTTCCTCCCTTATAATGCGTGAAAGCCACCAGCCATAGGGCAGGTGTACCTGATTAGCTCTGAGCCCTCCTGTTGCACAGGTCAAAATGTTTACAAAATGAAGACTCTGGCCTTCTCCTGAATCACTTAATTAAACTTCTGAACTTCTGGCACAATGAATCAACCATTACAACATCCTGGGCATAAATAGCTTCTCTAGGGCATGTCCTCTGTACCCCATGATGTAGAACTACTAAGTGACTTAGTTCAGCTTCCAAAGTTCTCAGCTGACACAGTGTGTCAAACATTACAATGAAAAATGTTTAGATTTTGCTTGAAAATACCTTTTGTATTGCTCGTTGCCTTTTCCTAAAATCTTTTTATTTAAAAAAGGTTTCACCTTCTCTCTCCTAAATATTTTGAAAAGCAGCAACAGAGAATATTTTGATATATTGTGATCCTTTGTCCCCACATGTTTCGATGTTCTTTTTTGTTTAGATGGTTAGATGTTTTTTCTTTTCAATATCCAGGTTCATTTTGTTGTTCTTTCTCTAAGCGATAACATTTGGTAAATGTACTATGGAATTTCTTGTGACCACCATCTTCAGAGAGTTTATAATTAATTATCCAGGTTTTTTGACATAAATTAAATTAAAAGGATAGTGGGGCGTCATAGATATAAAGGCAAATTTAACAATGAAATTTTGGATACTAACATCTATTCCTAAGCACTCAGAGCTTTATTTGCAGACCTGAAACACAGCAATTTTTAGACTTATGTATCTTCTCTGATCAATTGATAATATCTCAGGGAGGCATGACATTGAAAGTAATTCTACGGCCTTATCTAAGTTTAACTGAAGTTTTAAATAAATTTAGTGATTTTTTCATGACTAACAATCTTGGAAATGGTAATACCTTGGCCAGAAAGTCATTCTATTCAAGCCTCAGATTTTCTTTTCAATGATGTTATATCAGTTTATTCTTAAGGATAACCTGGATATCCCTATACTGTCATAGCTTTCCACCATGTTTAACAAGAGTTCTATTATTTGAGAGCTTTTACTAATATCTAACATGCATAGACTTGGTATAATTCAGAGCTATTTCCCTTTGTTCAGTCCTATTCAGGGGGACTTTTGCCATATAATGATTCCACTTGTACGTGAAGGCTATTATTGAAGAACGAGGCTGGGGATTGCCCAGGGAGGGTTGGAGTCTGCAAACTGGGACAACTGCAATTGGAAATACATTGTGTTGTATCTCCAGGCTGAGAGATTCATCTGTTTTCAGGAAAAACAGACATTCCTATTTCTTCACAGCGGGAAAGAGAGGAGCTTTCTGAACAGAATACAGGAGTACAATAGCACCACCTTACACAATGCAGGCACATAACGGAAAACAAATTTGACCCGTTTTATAACAAAAAAAAATCCCCACTCCCGTTGGTGCTTCTGTGATCCCATTGGCTGTCTTTGGATAGACAAAAATTACACCATACTGCCCAATTATTCTACTCTCTTTTTCATCAGGGCCAATTTGGGGTAGTGAGAATTGACAAAAAGCATATCATCAACTGGGTCAGAACCATACAGATGGACAGAGGATGACAAAAAAGTACAGAAGGAGTTTGGGAGAAGATAATTGGTGTGTTTTTTTAGCCTGACAAGATGAAACATAATAGAATGAAAAAACTTCACTTCTATCCACTTGAATAATCTTTAAATCCCATGCAAAGGGGATCTGAAAGAAAAATGGCCTTGTATGATAGATATTTCAGCTTAACATGTAAGAGAAATGAGATTGGTCAACTACCTATCCCCTGACAGGCCTTGCTATTCATTTTCTATATAGGACAGTGATATCCTGAGTGGCCACAGAAACAATAGTCCTTCATTCTCAAACCAGGTTCACAAACACCCAAGAGATAGTCACATGAGTTTGAGAGGTGGAGATGAAAATGCCAGTTGGAAGCTGCTCCAGCTGCTGAGGAATGTCACTTCAGTGTAGCCAACTGTCACTACAAATGTGCCTAGCCACCTAAGTGGAGCTTGTTCTGAATGAAGGGCCCATTTGGTACAGAAGGGCACAGTAGAAATGGAGGACAGTCTAAAAATGAAAATAAGAAGCCGGGCCTTTTCAGTCTAGCTGCTTCTGTCAAATGCAAAAGTCAGAAATATGTGCATCTTATAAAAAATAAGATGAAACACTGGTGGTTTTGCTCTAATGGGAGTCCCTCCCCTTGAAAACAGACTATCACCTGCAAGCGTAGTTACAGAGGAAAGAGTATAACCTGTTAACATTGGTCTTTATGCTACTATCATACTATTAAGAGACATCAGTTCAATGCAAAAATTTATATTTCCAAGAACTTCACGTCTACACACACACATGAGCATGCACACGTGGGTGCACACACACACACACACACACACACACACACACACACACACACAGAATTCTCTAGTGGAGGCTTAGGGATAAAGAATGACTAGTGGTTTTTTGGCCTTTCTTTATTCCCTCAGATTCATCACTTATTTTCTGGCGGAGAAGTCAAGACTGATGGCATTGGGAATAAGTAAGCAAGCAGAACTGTACTTTTTTGCATCTGTCTGCCTTCAGACCAGGTATTCATATTGGCAGCACACATCCTGGAGTGAGGTTTGCCTTTATGGAAGGTCCTGGGACTACACTCTGTGCTCCGCTTAGAGGAATTAGATTCAATAATTCAGGGGTTAGGCATCAGAAAGTCTTCCATTCTGCTTTATCAGTGAAAGCTGTCACTATTGGCGTTTTGACATCATTTTGCCTATACTGAATTTAAATAAATCTTAATTCAAGGAGGGAAGAAAGGTATATTTACTCACTTCTTCCTGAACTCACCAACCCAGACTTTAGTCTATACTCTTGAAAACTGGCATTTGAAGAATAAGATGGCACAGATTTTACATATGCTATTGTGACCTACATCGGTGTCTTTAATCTTGGACCATGAGAATGGAGATCACCAGGCTACCAATTTTGGCAGGTAATGGCTGGTGATTATGTCTAATTTTTATTGATAAAGATAGTTCATGTGGGAAATCAGGTTTCCTGAGCCTCAGGAAACAGCCACTTAGCTCCTGCAGCTTGAAATGACACAGATTTTATCTACATACATGAAGCTCCAGGATGAAGGAAGGAAAAAGAAAACCTTTCACTATGAGTCAAACTTATTTGAAATCTAGAGGACTCTTGGTTCAGACTTTTAAACTGAGAAGCCTAACAATTAACTGATTTTAGGATCACATCTTCAGGGTACATTGGGACACTGCAGAGGCAGCCAGTTTCTACACGGCAGCTATGTTGCTCCTGTTAGGCACAGCATGCAAAACTAAATTCTCATCTGCCTTTTTTCATCTTATCTTTTTTCTTTCTTTCTTTCTCTCTGTCTCTGTCTTTCTGTCTCTCTCTCCCCTCCCTCCCTTTTTCTTTCTTTCATTCCTTCTCTCTCCCCCCACCTTTCTTTCTTGTACCAGGAATTGAACTCAGGATCTCATGTTTGCAAGGCAGGTGCTATGCCTCTAAGCTATATGCTCAGTTCCCTGTGCTCTTTTGTTCTTTATTTTGAACAACATTTAAAATGAAAAAAACCTGGAGAAGAGTTAAGCTGTTTGATGCACAGAGTTTATCATAAATCCTCATCAAATAGTCTCAACTTGGTTACAAAGAAGTTAATTGCATAGTCTTTGAGTACAATTTAAAGCATCACCGTCTGAGGCAGGCAACTGACACATTAAATTTTATTTTTTTAGAAAAACAAATTTGTTTCTGACAAACCAATGATGAAAATTAGAGAGACCTATAGACAGTATAATTTTTTAGAGAATTGGTTTTGTTCAGGAATATACAGAGAAACTATTAGTAGGAGAAAAAATAATTTAATTTTACTATTAATTGGAATAATGGTTTAATGAAAGAAAAACAAAAATTCATGCTATGATTAAGATAAAAGAAGGTAAATATTGATTTAAGAGATTGATAAGCAGGTCACCTGGGTCTTTTCACAGAAAAGTAAATATTGGGAAGCTAGATACATTGAAAAGGGAAAAAAATATATACGTATCCAGGGTGAACTGCTTTTAATCACAGGACTAAGAAAAGACAGGCAAGAATTGTCATTAGATAAGAAGGGATGGACCTGATTAATATAAATCTATCATCCAAGGAGAGACAATATCTAGGATACAGACAGAAATGGCTCTCCAAGAGTCCCTGATAAATTATTCAAAGGAATTCTCTCAAAGTTGAAGACTGAAGCTACTTCAAGAGTAACTGGAAACACTTTTTGAAGAATAGTTTAAAAAGGAAAATAGAGGGATTTGAGAATGAAAGAACAGGATAATTTCAAACTCTAAGATGACAAATCAGTTGACATTGTTGTCATATCCTAAGGAAATTTATAAAATACCTGGAGTTAAAACTATAGAGAAACACAGGAGGATGGACCACATAGCAAAGGAGCCAGGAAGGGCAAGAAGGGGCTGTGCTGAAGTCTGCTTATAGCCCTTTGGTGAAAAGAACTTCCTACCTGTCTCCTGCAAATAGAACCAAAGTTGGGCATTACCTGTTTAAAGAGTCAACTGTTTCCACATACCCCTAATTATCAAGGGCTCATCTTTTGAAAATGTAGTAAGCAACATTATACAATCTAGGGATATAAGATACTAAAAGGTAAATGTGATTTTTAAAATGAATGCCAGAACGCAATGCAAAATTTTCTGCTATTGTAGGACTTTTGAATTTCATGTATGTTAGCCAGCCTTTTTGGCTTGTCTGGGCAGCTTTGAGTTAAGAAGAATTGCCTTGGACTGTATGTAAAATCTGTCTATATTTTGAAATTTTACTTTTAAATGTTCTACTATAGTAAAATGCAGTAAGTTCAAGTTTAATTATTGAATAATGAGACCCACATGCCTGCTTCCTAAGGATGAATGCTTGGCTTTCCAGTGCACATACAGCATAGGCTGGGTGAGACACTACGAGTCACTTTTTACTCTCAGAGTTGTGCAAGCATGTATCTGATACACATCACATTACATTTAGCTGCATGTGGCATGGACAGGCATTGGACTTAGCTTTACACGCACTCCTACACTGTGTCTGTGGCGGACTACACAGTCTACCTTGGATCAACATGTAATTCAGCCATGAAAAATATTGCTACCATGTAACAAGGTCCAGAATTTACATCAGATGGGGTGCATTATTAGCTGTTCAGAACCCATGTGAGACATGGGCCACAAGTTGGAACATATCTGTGGGGCCTAATCCCCAGTACCACCACGGTGGAAGGTGGGGCATGGCAAGTGGTTAGAGATTTGCTGTCACCATGTGAGACTCAGTTATGTATCACAAGAGTAAGTTGTAAAAAATGAGTTCACTCCATTCCCTCACTCTCATTCATGTGCTTTTCACATTCTCCCCTTCTTCCTCATGCTAACACTGAAGAAAGGTCCTCAGCCCATGTCAGCTGCATGCCTCAAGGCTTTTTAGGCTCCTGAACCATGGGTCACAATCTTGTCATATCCTTAAACTACCCAGGCTCATGGATTCTGTCATCACAGCACAAAACAGATTAACACAGAACGGACAAAGCCTTTCAGAGCCAGCAATCACTACATGTGAGAGAGAGGGAAGGAGACAGAAAAAAAAAAAAGTAAATAAGAATCTCCCTTAAGTTCCTAGAAAGTGATGCAAGATTGTCAGAGAGCAAAAGCACACTAGAGTCATTTACGTCCTATTAGTAAAGACAAAAATTCTGGAACTATTTCAGCAACCACCAAAGGCGCATCAGTTATTCAAGGCCAGGCAATTTTAAAGGTGCAAAAAGTCCAGGTACCAGAAAGAAAATGAACTAAAATGTTCATTCTCATGGTGCAACCAGGGATATAAATATCAGAAACACCTGCAGAATCTGTTGCAGGTGATCCCTCAGCAAAATCGAATGTGAGAATCAAGTGGAAGGCTTTCCCGCCAGGAAGGCTTTATAAGCTCAGTAATTCTGTACCAAAAGAGTTGTGGTATCCACTTTAGCACTAGAGTTATTATGCTGGCTTATAAGTAAGAGTGAAGTTAGCATTGATCAAGAGATTCCACCTTTTTCTCAGCACTGCAGTGCCAGAAACTTATGACTTATAGGGAAAATAGCTTGTAATAAACCTGGATTAAAAGAAAGAATACCAAAGATAATCCTCACTGATGAATATCACCAAGGCTTTACATGTGTAAGCAAAGTTTGATAGTGTGTGTGTGTTTGTATTATATTTGCAATCCCATACTTCCAATTACTAGGCTCTCTTGGCAGTCCAGGATTAAAGTAATGATGATTAATTGTTTTATACATTTTAAAGGAGATTCAGTAGTAACTCTGTCAAAATGTTTCTCTTACTTTTATATGTCTTAAAATATGCTGTATTGAGATAGACATAAATTTGGGGAATTCCCATGGTTGCTCATAGGATCGGACCATTCACATTAACATCATTCTTCATGCATTTCTTCCTGGAAGACTGTGTGGGACTGAAACAGTAAGTGGTCTCTAACTCTACCCCATCACTTGTACTTCTCAGTCACTTTTTCAACAATATACGGTCATCAGAAACATCAGAACAGAGAGGAACCCATTAATACACAGAAGTCATTTTCCTTCATACTAGCTGGCCTCTTTTGGGAAATGACTTCTCAGGCAATATTGGGACTAATTTGTAAGTGTCAGCTAGATTCTAGTAATGCAGAATAACAAATAATCCCAAATCTAAATGATACATAGCAAGCATTTCCCTTTTTTTCTTCTCAAAAAGACCACAAATTTGTTGAGATGGGTTGATTTCCATTATAATAATCTATCACATGAAATGTCGTGGCTTGGTAAGAGCAAATCTGCCCTGCATTATGTGGCTAGAGAGAGAACCTTGCAAAACTTGATTTAGAAAAAGAAAATATTCTATTCAAAAGAAGCAACAAAAGACTCCACTGAGGAGCTGAGAGTTGAGAACATTCAACAAAAAGGCAAAGAAATATGGGTAAAATAATACAGATAGATGATGCTACTTCATAAAGTTGAATAAATTATAATTACTTAAATTAATATGTAATGGCCACTTTACAGCTGCGGCTCATGAAATATTCAATAGCATTTCTTCAATTATTGATTCCATCATTAAATCCTACACATACATGAACTGATCCAAAATAACCATAAGTAGCAACAGCAGTACAGGACAAAAATGAGTATTGATGCTGTATGTGAAATTGTTACATAATCCTTTTCTGTAACCATTATAATTAATCTATAAGTGTTGTATTATTGTATTGCTCTGATTTTCAGAGAGATACAAATATATGAACAATGAAGCAGGAAATTAATGTGGGTTTAAGATTTTGTATGAAGGGAACTGAAGAAAGATATTCATATTGAACCTCACCTCTTATACAGACATTGGACAACCAGAAACAAATTAACTTTAGAAGAATAACAATTGTAATATAAATATAACCCACTTTATATTTGGAACATATCTGTGAATTAGAATTTTTTATATGCTTGAAATTTAAATTTAAAAATCCTGTAAACCTTCCTATTTACCTCTAAATTCCCCAAATGTCAATATTTAACCATTCATCATTTTATCTTTCTCAAAAAAGTTGAAAATGTGATAGTTTTTTTTTTTAATGTCAACAAAAGAACATTCTCTTCTATGAATACAGTATAATATTACAATTAGGAAATTAATACTGATACCACATTACTGTCTAATCTATGGATCTTATGTAGATTTCATTTATTGTCTTCCCAATACCTTCTGTTTGCTTGGGTTGAATCCATGCTCAGGTATTTCTGTTGAGTTATATTTCTTTAGGGTCCTTCAGCCTGATAATTTCCTCAATTTTCTTTGGTTTTCAGAACCTTAGTAGTTTTAAAGATTATAGGACAGTGTTTTTGTAGATGTTCCTTCCATTTGGTTTCCTCATTATCAGACTCAGATTATGTTTTTGCCAGGAATCTTACAAAAATAATGTTTCTCTTTCTGAGCACATGATCATTGTAAAAGGTAGGAAGCGATGATCGGAAAAACAAGTTACTCTAGCTCCAGCTTATATGTACCATATTTAGAAACATAAGCAATTGCTAACATCCTGGTAACAGTCTCCAAAGAAAATGATATCATCACAACTGAGATGTTTACATTATCCAAATCCAGATTTTATCAAATAATAAGTAGAGGTTCAGCTCTACCTGAGACAAGATAGGTGAGTGAAGTAAAGGTAAACATTGTATCTTTTTTTTCTCTTCAGGATACCAAATAATTTGGCATTTGTTTCTGATGTGATAATTTAAAGAGACTTTACAGAAACTTCTATTCAAGAAACTAATTGTAGTTCTCCACGTGCTCTGTAATGAAATAAACACACAATGCAACTACACACTTCATCCCTCTTTTAATTCCTCTCTTACTACACTCATAATTTTTGAATTTTATACCGGAGAACTAAAATGTGGAGCTGTCACTCACTGCTGTGTTAAATCTCCCTTTCTGGTGCACAGCGTACCTCTTAAAGGCACCTCATGCTAATACAGATTGCAGGTACTTTTAGTTATTGAAGCAGACACACTGAAATACCCTGATGAACTTAGTCCTGTCCATGTTAACATTGTCTCCTCCTTATATTGCATGCAGCTCTTCTATTGCTACAGCACAAATGAGACCTCAGTTCTAGTCCAGGATTTGGAATGGAGAAGGGCAATGGGCATCCTATTTTTGTCCATCCTTCTCTGGCTTCACCCTTCTTTCTTTGTTTACCTTTGGATATAAAAAGTGAAATGATATGATCATGAATTTACTCTCTTTTTTGCATTGATGGCTGCTGTTTATTTCTTAGCTGTTGTTTGCTCTTTGAGGCCTTTGATGATTTATGAACACTGACCAAATATGTTTCTATGACTGTGCAGGAAGGAGTCAACTGTTGGCTCTTTCGTGGAGTCCCTTTGTTGATTCTTTTGATAACTGTGGTGACTCTTTTCTCAGTCTTGTGGCATAAAATATCTGACTGGCACTCGGTTTCTACTTCCCTAGGTATGTGTTTCCCAGACTCCTCATTTTCCAAGTTTCCAAATCTAACTGGTGCCCCTTGGCAACAGCAGGCTGGGGTCTGCAGCATAAGTGAGCCTTAGATGACTAAGGCTGCAGTAAACTTGCCATGCCAAATGGTGGAAAAGAATGCTGTTTTTTTTCAAACTCTTTTTAAACTCCACTGTATTTGTTAGAGTTCGATCACTGTGATCAAATACCTGATAAACAATTTATAAAGATGAAAGTTTTTTGTATTGACTCACAGTTCCAGAGGCTTTAGACCATTTGCTTGCTGGGTCCTGTCATGATTGGACCTGAGGGAGACAAAACATCATGGTGATCATGCAGTGTAGAAAACTGCTGACTTGAGAGCAGCCAAGAGGGAGAGATGGGAAAGAGCGTGGACCTCAGTATCTCTTTAAGGATGGGCCCTCAGTGATCTAACTTTCTTTCACTTGGTATCAGCCAACACAGGTGCCACCATTGCTGCATATCACACCACAGACTGGGGGCCAGTTCTGTAAAACATGGATCTTTGGAAGTAGCTTTATACCAAGAAGAGACACATGGTTTCTGATGTAGTCATGAATGGGCAGGTCATAGAATAGTGACACATTAAGCGAAATATTAGCTTTTCCTTGCTGCGAATTTTACCTCAACTGACTTTTCTCTCTTAAGGTCCTTCTTTTTTCAATTCCAGAGGAAAAGCAAGTTCAGTATCCTGTTTGGTAGGACTCCCTTCCAGGTTTTTTTTTTTTAATTTAAAGAGAAAAAAAGAAGGAAATAAAAAAAAACAGCAGTAAAAGGGTACAAGTAATACAGAATTTCAAGAAAAAAAAATATACAGTAAGAAATCACCAGTTAATAGGTTACATATTATCTTCCCAGAAACAGTTGTCCAAATTACAAAATTAAAGCTTATAAAGTGGACATTCATACAGTGAAATTGGAGACAGTTCTGTTCAATGATCCAACAAAAGCTCAGCAATATGGTTTTCCATCCTACACGCTCGAACATACCTGTGGTTATATCCCTTAGTCCACCTTCCTTTCCTCTCTTTTTTACAATAATAGTTAGACTTCTTGGGTTTTATTAATCCCACAGTTCTTATTACTTTTTTGCAGACAATAAAACCAAATGTGACTAAGAAAAACAGAGTCAGTTAGAACAGAAGGGTGGGCATAGTACATGATACAAAAATAGAATATCAGGTGATCAAAAGTGGTTACCGTTGTGCCTCTTACTATTTTTAAATTGAGTTGCCTATATCATCAGGTATAACAGAATTGATCAAAACAGTACAGAACAAGACCAACAAAACCTACACTGGAGACCTTACGGGACTTCAAAAAAAGATAATAGTCAAACCATAATGGGCATCATAGTATATCTTATTGCCTTCAAAGTGGTTGCCTATACCCTCAAACTTGATACTATCAAACAAAATAGAATATAGAATAATCAGAACAAGACGGGGAGAGCAATACTGGGGTTCAAATCAGGTTAATAGGAAAACCAAGAAAGTTACTATAACATGTCCCACTATTTTTAAATTTAGTTTTCCCTTAACTAAAAAAAAATGAGAGAAAATTGATTAATTTTAAAAAGGGGGGGGTTGAGATAAGAGAGGACATTGTAACAGAACAACGCAGGTCAGAACAGAACAATTCAAGCATCACTGTGTTTCACCACCAGATAATCTAACATAATAGTAGTCGCCATAGTGCCTCTTTCTTGAATTATTTTAGTGTAACTTCATATGCTATAACATCAAGCATATCAAGACAGTGTGAAGCCATTCAAGAGAATGCAAGTATTACAGGGTATTTAGAACCAGCTAATAGAAAATGAACAACGGTTTCTATATTATCTCTTTGCCTATAAAGAATTTTGTTTATTCTGTAGCATATAGTGAAATATAGTAAGATAAAACATGTTAAAACCAGTGGAAACAGATGTACCACAGCTTGATGGGACTTCAAAACAAGATGGTATTAAATCAGCACTAGCTTTTATGTTGTGCTGTTTTCTTCAAAATAGCTATTCGTGCTATCATAGATACTAAAATCGAACAACTCAGGTTAAAATGATTGCAATTATTGAGTGAAAACATTATATGGCTTCAAACCAATATGATTGGCAATCATGTTTACCACATAATTTTATGTATTCTTATCATTTCTTACACTAGGGAAACTATTCGGTATTCATACATGTGAGTTTGATTTATTTCACTTATGAGTATGGTTTCAAGCTGCGTCCATTTTTTTAATAAATGTCTCAATGTGATCATTCTTTATAGCTGACTAGTACCCCATTGTATAAAAATACAACTTTTTTATCCATTCTTCAGTTGATGGACACTTAGGTTGTTTCCAAGATCTAGCTATTACAAATTGTGCTGCTATAAACATGGGTGCACATATATCACTGTGGTATGATGCTTTCAGTTCTTCTGGGAATATGCTTAGAAGTGGTATAGGTGGGTCAAATGGGGCTTCCAGTCCCAGTTTTCTGAGAAATCTCCAGACTGACCTTCCACAATGGTTGCACTAGTCTACACTCCCACCAACATTGCAGGAAAGTTCCTTTTTCCCCACAGCCTCTCCACCATTTGTTGTTGTGGTTTTCTTGACCTTGGCCATTTTTTCAGGAGTGAGATGGTATCTCAGTGTGGTTTTAATTTGCATTTCTCTAATGACTAATGATGCTGAACATTTTTTCATGTATTTATTTGCCATTTGTATTTCTTCATCTGGGAATTGTGTATTCATCTCAGATGCCCTATTTTGGATTGGGTCTTTGAATTTCTAGGGTCTGATTTTTTTTAATTCTTTATATGTTTTAGACAGAAGTTGTTATGGTTTGAAAACTGGTGGTCAACTTAACGCCAGCTGGATTACATCAGCATGCATTGAGAGAAGATGCTCCACCTGAGGAGGGTTGCCAGGATAAATAGGTGGAGAAGAAGAGAGGTGTTAGGAGGGATTGAGGTGTGAAGGAGGCATTGTGGGTTCTCTTACGAGTTGCTGTCTGAGCTGTTGGTTCTCCTGGAGAAGCTTTGGTCTTCACATTGAGCATTGCTTCCTGGCTCCGGAGGGGGAAGACATGTGCTGCCTGGTCTCCAGGATGGACTCATCATGCTGCTTCCTGGCACATACTCGACTGTGCTTGTCGTCGGAGGAGCTCAGGGCCTCCCTGTTGCTGAGGACAGCTGTGGTGCCTTTCAGGACAGCCTCGATCTTTGTTGTGAGTGTAACTTCTCGGCTCCAGTGTAGAACCCTCATCCCACTAGCACAGCTCCTTCATCCTACTGGCATAGCCTTTCTGGCTTCCACCGCTGACCCTTGGGTCTTCCCAGCAAGAATCCGTAAAAGAGCCTGGCGTGAGTCCTTCTTGTGGGCTATGGACTTCCAGTTGGACTTTTGGAGGCATTGTATTGAGCTCTGGGTTTTTATCTGGACTCATGAGGGATATTGGTGTGGGGTTTAGACTCTTGACTAATTAATCTATGTCGTTGGTGTTGCGGATAGATTTCCTGCATTCTCCTGTGTTAACGTCCGGTGACCTTTATAAAAATATTATAAACTCCATGTCCTGATCTGAATTGTTCTCTGTGTACAACCCCTGACTATAACAGAAGTCCTTTGTCTCAGGGGAAGTTCACTAAGATTTTTTCCCAGTTTGTGGGTTTTCTTTTCACTATGCTGGAGATTTCTTTTTACATGCAGACACTTTTTAATAAGAGGTGATCCCAGTTATTGACTCTGGGAAGTATTTCCCGTATGGTTTGAGTCCTATTCATGAACTCTCTGCCTACTCCTATGTCTTCAAGGATTTTACCCAATTTTTCTTCCAATAGATTTAGTGTTTCTGTTTTAATATTTAGATCTTTGATCCATTTAGATTAATTTTTAGTACATGGTGATAGGCATGGGTCTAGTTTTAGTTTTAGTTTTAGGTCTAGTTTTAGTTTTCGGCATATGGAGAGCCAGTTTTTCCAACAACATTTATTAAAGAGACTGTCATTCTCCCAGTGAACATGTTTGGCCCCTTTATCAAAGATAAGGTGGTTGAGTGTGTTTTTAGTTGTGGTTGTATCTTCTAATCTATTCCATTGATCGTTGGTTCTGTTTTGATTCCAGTACCGGGTTGATTTTACTATTGTTGCTTTGCAGTATAACTTCAAGTCAGGGAATGTGATGCCTCCTGCCTTGCCTTTGCTGCATAGAACTGTCTGATATTCTAGGTCTCTTCTCACTCCAGATGAATTTTAGGAGTCATTTCTCAAGATCTATGAGTTATGTTGATGGTATTTTTGGGGGGTTGCATTGAATCTGTATAACAGTTTTGGGAGAATGGCCATTTTCACAATATTTATTCTTCCTATCCATGAGCAAGGGATGTCTTTCCATGTTCTGAGATCATCTTCAATTTCATTTTTCTGTGTATTATAATTTTCCCTGTACAGGTCTTTCACTTCTTTCATGAGAGTAATTCCCAGATGTTTCATTCTTTTGGTTGCTAGGGTGAAGTGTGTGGCTTCTCTTATTTCTCTCTGTGACTTTGTTGTTAGTGTATAGGAATGCTATTCATTTTTGAGTATTGATTGTATATCCAGCTATATTACTGAATTTATTTATTATATCTAGGAGTCTCTTAATGGAGTTTTGAGGATCTTCTGTACAGAATATCATGTCATCTGAAAATAATGATAGTTTAACTTCTTCTTTTCCTATGTTTGCGCCTTTTATTTCTCTCTCTTGTCTAATTGCTCTGGCTACTATTTCCAGTACTATATTAAATAGGAGCAGTGATAAGGGGCATCCTTGTCTTGTGCCTGATTTTAAAGTGAAGGCCTTCAATTATTGGCCATTTAGTATGATATTGGCTGTTGGTTTGTCATAGACCGCCTTTATTATATTGAGGTAAAGACCATATATTCCAATTTTCTGCAAGGTTCTTATCATAAATTAATATTAAACCTTATCAAAAGTTTTTCTGCATCTATAGAAATGATCGTGTGGTTCCTACTTTTGGCTCTATTGATATCGTGGATTACATTTATTGATTTATGTATACTGAACCATCCCTGTGTGCCTGCGATGAATCCCACTGGGTCATGATGTGTGATCTTCTTGATGATTTGCTGCATCCTATTTGCCAATATTTTATTGAGCATTTTTGCCTCTGTTTTAATTAGGGAGATTGGTTCACTTTTGGGTCCTTTTCAGGTTTTGGTACTAGAGCAATATTTGCTTCTAGGAATGATTTAGGAAGGATTGCTTCCCTTTCAATTTCATTGAAGAGTTTGAGGAGTGTTGGCCATTAGGTCTTCTTTGTATTTCTTGTAGAATTCTGCAGTGAATCCATCTGTGCCTGGGCTCTTCTTTTTAGGTAAGGATTTAATTACATTTTCGATTTCATTAATAGAAATTGGGTTATTCAGTAGTTTTAGATCTTCATGACCTAGCTTTGGTACTTTGTATGCTTCTAGGAATCTGTCCATCTGCTCTGTGTTATCAAACATTTGAGAGTAGAGATTTTCAAAATAGGTGTTGATGATCTTCTGTATTTCTATAGAGTCTGTAGTGAATTCTCCTCTTTCATTTCTTATTGCATGAATTTGAGCTTTCCTTCCCTTTTTAAAATAAGGTTGGCTAGGAGATTGTCAATTTTATTTATTCTTTCAACGAACCAACTCTTTGATTCATTAATTTTTTTGGATTTTTTTTAGTCTCTATTGCATTGATTTCTGCTCTGATTTTTATAATTTCTTCACTTCTTTTGGCTGTGGGGTTGACTTGCTCTTCTTTTTCTAGATGTTTGAGGTGTGACATCAGGTTATTTGTATGCATTCTGTCTTCCTGGTGTGGAACTCAGTGCAATAAATTTTCCTCTGAGGACAGCTTTCATATCATCCCACAGATTCTGGCAAGTTGTATTTGTGTTTTCATTTTGTTGTAGGTAGTGTTTAATTTCTTCTTTAATTTCCTCTGTGACCCACTGATTACTCATGAGTGTGTTATTCAGTTTCCATGTGTTTGTGGGAATTTTGCAGTATCTTTTATCATTAATTTCTAATTTCATAGCGCTGTGGTCCGATAATATGCAAGGGGTAATTTCAACACTTTTGCATATTTAGATATGTTTTGTGAATTAATATATGGTCTGTTTTAGAGAATGACCCATGTACTGCTGAGAAGAATGTGTATTCTATTGTTGTTGGGTGGAATACTCTATATATGTCTATTAAGTCCATTTGTTCACAGGTGCGATTCAGTTCTTTTATTTCTTTGCTGATTTTCTGTCCGGTTTATCTGTCCATTGGTGTCAATGGTGTGTTAAGATCTCCTGTTAGAATTGTGTTACTGTTAACTTGGTTTTTCATTTCTGTTAGTGCTTGTTTTATGTGACTGGGTGCTCTGGAATTTGGTGCATATATATTTAAGATAGTTATCTCTTCCTCTTGGAATTTTCCCCTAACCAATATGTAATGACCTTCTTTATCCCTTATGATCATTATTGGCTTGACGTTCACATTGTCTGCAAAAAGAATAGCCACCCCCACTTTTTTGGGAGGTTCCTGTTGCATGAATTATTGTTTTCCATCCTTTAACTTTCAGTCTGTGGGTATCCTTTTGGGTTAGATGGGTTTCTTGTAGACAACATATGGTTGGATTTTGTTTCTTGATCCATTCTTCCAGTCTGTTTCTTTTAATTGGTGCATTGAGACCATTTTCATTAATGATTATAACTGTTATATATTGGTTTATTGTTAACATGTTATCTTTCTGCTGTTGTGTCTTTATGTTTTGGTTCTGTTTAATTGTCTGCTTTGTTTAGTGGTTTTTTTCCTAAATGGATCTAGGCTGTCTTTCAGTATTCTTTGCAGAGTTAGCTTGTTGATCATGTAGTTTTTCAGCTGTTCTTTGTCATGAAAGTATCTTATTTCTCCAGTGATTTTGAAGGACAGTTTTGCAGGGTACATCAGTCTAGGT
The DNA here is from genome assembly GCF_034190915.1 of Cavia porcellus. Taxonomy (NCBI): domain Eukaryota; kingdom Metazoa; phylum Chordata; class Mammalia; order Rodentia; family Caviidae; genus Cavia; species Cavia porcellus. Next base: position 39,034,109 of record NW_026947500.1, on the reverse strand, counting down.
TGGAAATCATTTTCCTTTAGGATCTGAAATACTTCACTCCATGTTCTTCTTGACTTTATTGTTTGTGCTGAGAAGTCTGCTGTGATTCTGATAGGTTTTCCTTTATAGGTGATCTGTCTTTTCTCTCTGACTGCTTTTAATATTATATTATTTTGTTCGATTTCTGGGATGGCCATTCTTATGTGTCTGGGTGTAGTTTGGGTGTAGTTTTATTTTGGTTATGGCTATTTGGAGTTCTATATGCTTCATTGATCTTGATATCAGTTTCCAATCTTATGTTTGGGAAATTTTCAGCTATTACTTCTCTAAATATCCTCTTGACATCCTTTATGTTGTCTCCTTATTTTTCATTTATCCCTATCACCCTTTGTTTTTCCTCTTTGTGTCATCTTGCAGGTGTTGAATTGTTATTTACTGATTTCTTGTTATTTTAAAAGCTCTTTCCTTTCCTGTTCACTGGCTGCAATCTTGTCTTCGAGGTCTGAGATTCTACCTTCATTGAGGTGGTTTTTACAAGTTTCAATGGAGTTTTTGATTTCCTGTATATCTCTTTGCATCTGCTTTATATATTCTGTTTGTTTCTTATATTGTTCATCTAGGGACTCTGTCTTTTCATTTAGTTCCTCCAATTTTTAACTGTGTCTTTTTTAGATATGTTCAGCATCTCCTTCATTTCTTTTATCATTTCTTCTTTTACCTCAGAGATATTTCCAGTTTGAATTCCTTTGAGGCTTCCCAGATTTACTTCTTTATTTCAGTTACTATTATTTTAGGTATTTCAGGTATGTGGCATATATTTTCTTCTATGCACATGGCTACTAGACTTTCTTGGGATGGGCTAGATGTTTGAGATGCATTTTGGTCTTTCATTTTGTCATTTTCCTATATTTTCGAGCTTCAAGTGTTGTTCCAAGTGAGAGAGAGAAGTCAGCCAGGCTGGGATGGAATTCCCTGCCCCCTCCTGGCTCACTGATCTGGACAGGAAGCCAGGGCCTGGCCCCCAAGCGAAGAAGAGAGTTCTGCCTCTCTTACTTGCCCAGACAGGAAAGTCCAGGTTATTTTTCATCACTCCTAATCCAGATATTTTTACAATATTTAGCACAGGTTCACAAACCTGACTGATGTCTTTGTTGTTTTTAGCAAAAGTGGAATCTCAAGTGAAGAAACGAACCTTCCCTAAATACTACCATAGATTTTTTAGTAATTAGGTTCTCAATAGAGAAATATATCTACTATGGTAAGCTATGACATAGTTGAGCAAATATTCTTTTTACTAATTCCATTTAAATAGCATTCTCACTCTAGCATCCTTGAACTTGATCCTGTGTGTTTGACCATCGAGTGTGAACAGATTGACTTTACAGAGCTTCAAATGCACTTGCATGGTTTGGCCTCCAGGCTTGCCGTAGTTGTCATTGGTCATCTTTGTGCCAAGGGTGACTGTTGCTTTTTCAAGGTTATTTCCACAAACTATAGAAAGCAGACTCAAAGCCAATCTTGGGCATTCTACCACTGCCTCATTTTCTACAGAGTGAGAAATGATGGTGATTTCAGACTTGCTTGCTAGCCTAGCAGAATAGATCAATATACAATCAAATACTTACCCTGTTCTATCATCCTTCAATATCTTACACCAAATCGGTTATACAGTTGAATGACTTGCCTTTTGGCTCTTTCATGTGTGAAGTGATTTACAGCCATTACTTTTTGTGAATATTCTGTTTTTGCCACCTTGAAATTCTTAAAAAATTTTAGGCTCACAATCTGGTATATTCATTTCTCACTGAGTCTTACTAAATTTTTCAGCTTTCCCTGCACTTGATCCATGCATTTCAATAGTAATATAGCAACTATGATGTATGCTTTAGAATACAGAGCAGTCATATATATGTATACATATAAGGATATATCACATTGGCTTTGTTTGGTGATGGAATGATTCTCAACTATATGACTTAGTAGCAGCCAAATTTTGAAAGAGTTCCTTAAATTCTCTTAAATTCTCTAGATTTGCTTTATTTATTAAATGGTCTGCATAGTGATATCTGTGTTATAAGGATGCTAGAGTAAAGTATATAACATTTTATAATCTGAAATGGTTAATTATAAAGGACCAGTTGGATAACCATCTTTGAAAGAAGAGTAATTATTTCCATTTTGGCTAAACCTGGCCACATTTCCATGTATTGATATGTAATAGCTGGCTAGACCTTTTCTTTATCCCTCTCACTGGCTTTAAGCAATACAAATCAGTCAAGCCTAGGTGCTGAGGTGTAGTATGTGATGCAAGGTTATTGCGGTACCGCCCAGTGCTCCTAAAAAGCCATGTGTGAGTCAGGTGAGAGGGAGAGCCCTGCTCCTCACTGTCAGCTGGGATCAAGACTCCAGATAAGAGGCAATGAATTCCGTAGGCATGAACAATTACACATCAAAGTTAAAGCACTGACCCCAAAACATTAGATACTACTTCAAATTGTGTTATGCAGATGACGCTTTCTGCATATCTTCTCTCTGCATGTTACAGATGTGATTTCAGAACTCCCACTTAGTCCAGCTCACAGCACTCAATCACTTTCTGCCACTCTCATGGTCACTCATCCTCAAGCCACTTCCTTCTTCACAAGTTAACAAGACCTAGGTTTGTCCTGGTTGAGGTTTTTGTTCTGGTGAACCATCATCCTAGCTGAACTTAGGACATCCTTGACTCCCCGCAACTATTAGATATGCCTTAGTTTCTCCCCCCTCCCCCTTAAATTGCCCTGGAAATGATAGATTGGAATTCACTTGGTGGAAGTCCAATAATTTTTCCATGAGATTACAAATGTAAACTTTCTGGACCATGATAAGGACTGGGATGGATACTCTACAATCAACTGGTGTGTCTGCACTACTCTAAGCAAAGATTCAGCTGAACAAAAGCTCCTGAAGATGACTGTCAGATAGACAAGGCTTCATCAGCAAACTGAACAGAGTTGGCAAGATGCAGTGAAATGGTTGTTGAAGAACAGAAATGCATCAGCTTTCTCTGGATGGTATTACACTTCTCTTTCAAACTTTATGTCTCAAATAATTGTCCAGCTTTCTTTGAGTATCTTTGTTGTTGTTTTTATATTTTGAATGAAGTGTGAATTACTATATTCCATAGGTAAAGACACTTTTTATTAAAATAGCTTAAAAAAATGTCCTGACATTCAGTTCAGCACCCAGGTCTTGGACCAGTATAATCAAACAGAATCACTTCTGGTAAAACTGCAAAAATTATAAAAGACATGACATTTTACATTTTCTATAAACTCACTGGTGCTGTCAACAAAATGGACTAAAAACACCTACAGTTATTTTTCCACAAAATTATTCCTAAAACATTTTGAAAGTCAGTATTATGCCACAGAATTAAAGTGTCTTTCACTTTACTGTTTAAAAGACAGTTTCTATAAGCAAGCTTTTATTTTGGTAGGAGGCAGCATGAAAGCAGTAAATTGAGATGGCTAGAGAAGGATTTTACCAGTGATTGAGAAAAGTGTGTACAGAAAATGTCTTCCTCTCACTTTTCAGCTGGGCCACTTACTTTATTTTAGAGCTGCTCAGATAATGTGTATGAAAGTGCCATTTTAGGTAATTTCTGCAGCAGCACCATTAAACATCACTGGGATGTTGGGAGCTTTGGCTAGAGCTCTGTCCATCTTACATTTGCCTCCTCTAAATTATGAGCACCAATTGCGGAGGTTGTTTAGAGATAAAGGACTAAAATTTGAGCACAGCTCTGAGAGAGACCAAAATAATAAATAGATAAAGACAGAAGTAAATGCATATATAAACTTCAGAGATACAGATTGTTGCAGCCTACCTGCATATACTACTTTTAAAGGAATTTTGTTTCTGTCTTTTGGATTTGTTCAATCTACATATTTACTTATTGGCAAACAGTGTTATATACTAAGCACCACAGCTATATGATGAGTGAACCAGAGTCTCTGGTTTGTGGAACTCAATCCAGTAGTTAATTTCCAAAGGAGAAGGAAGCCAGTGGAATGGAAGAAGGAAATAAGTCTACTGGCTCTCAACTGGTCGTTGGAAAAATCTGTAGTAAGTTGCTAATTATTGCAATAAATAAATTGAAATACTATAGCTTACGGTTTACAATGTCTTTGCACATAGATTCACCCATATTCCTCTGCAATACTCATTCATCTGCTACTGAGAGATGAGAAATTTGAAGCAAGATGTGCAGTAAATAATCACCTATTATCTGGATTGCAGATGAAATTTATCACCTAAGTTCACAAGAGTCAAGGGAAGGAGTGGAAGCTGCACGGAACAGAAGGGACAGTGTTGGTCAGGTTCTCTGGATGAACAGGGTCGACAGAAAATATGTGTAATTACAACAGTAGATTTGTTAGACGGACACACAGGATCAGAGGCATAATTCTCCACCACAGCTTTCCGCGTGCTGGAGAACCACAGGGTCTAGTGCCTGAGCAGCACTAGAAGAAGTCTAAGAAGCTATAAGCCTCAGAGCAAAAGAAATCAAGGAAAGAGTTCTGCCAGCTCAGGGATGATGACCTGAAAGCTGCATGGGGGTCCTGGGGTGAATCTCCCAGAAAGACTAAAGAAGATGAAGTCTGAAGTCTACAGGCAATGTCAACAACAAAAGACACATTCAAGCATAGGAACACTTGCCAGCACAGTCTGATTTCCTAACTCTACTGCACTATGCTGTCCACAGTCCGGGTGGGTTTTTCCGCCTCAGTTTGCAAGCCTATATCTCAGTCATCTCTGGAGACTTTCCCCCAGACATACGCAGAATATTTGCTTTACTGATCTAAGTATCGCGTAATTCACCCAAGATAGAAACTGAGATTAACCATGAGAGGGTTTGATGGAGCATGCATGGACTTTCTTATGGGGAGACAACATTCAAACAACGTAGATATCAAACATCAGGGCAGTAATGGTTCCAGATTTATTCCAATTCTAGAACCTGTGTTTTGCATGTGTCATTTCCACCATCCACTTCAGTGTTTTCAAATGTGCAAGTGTGTCACAATGACTTAATAGGCTCAATAAAAATAGTGATGTGTAGGTTGAACCTAATGAATGAGAAACCATTATAGTAAGTCTTGGACTCTAATTTCATTAAAATTTTCAAATACATCTGATGTCAACCAAAATTTGGAACAACTTCATTATGCTTGATTTTTTTAACCTGTGCTTAAGAAATATTTTGAATTAGTAAATTTCAGGTATATTTGAGACTGTGAAAGCACAGTACGATGTAAATGTGTATGTATTCTTAGATAATAATCAAATAATAATTTCCCAAAACAATACTTTTCTTTACTAAATATAATGAAATCTGATCTTTTAAAAAATATTTTCAATGTAAGTCATGACTTTCCTTAGTTTTCCTATTGCCCAGATGTACTACCTAACACTCAAAGTTGAAGGAGGAAGGGTTTATGTCGCTCACAGTTTGCAAAGGTTTCAGTCTATAACCATCTGGCTCCAAGGCATGGTGGCATGGCAGAGGGGCAACAGTGCATATTGGTGAAAGGGCTAAAGCAAGCAAGGGAATGGGAGACAAAACTCTTTGTGTCTTTTATATCATATGCAGGCTACACAACCTAGAGTGAGTCTAGCACTGTCATGCTTAATCTTTACCAAAGCAGCCAAACCAATCAGTGAACTGATTTACTAGTCACATCCTTTAATCCAAGCATCACACACTATGGATTCAGCCACCACTAGAAAGTTGGTCCAGCTTAACTTCATGAGGGCTTGGGGAAGGGGACATTTAGACACAATCCATAACATGACGCCATGCATTAACATTCTTTTCCACTAATGGACCATTACTCCCAATTGAAAACCGTAATTTAAGAGATAATGTCTTACTATAACTAGAAGGAAAGATGGGTATCCACATATCCACTTTAAAACAAATTGTTATATATAGTAAAGACAGTTATAAATATTACAAATAATCAGACAGGGTTGGATCCTCAATATAAAAGAAAATCATGATGGAAGCAAACATACTGAAAGTTAAGCTTCAAAGAAAAGAGGACTTAATACACCCATATCCTTCCCCAAGGCTTCAACAACAGTGATCGTTATTGTACATATGCATCAGTCACCTTGGATGGGGGGACAAACCCTTTTAACCCACTTCTATCATCCCATCCCATGTGCTCCCTGCATGATTTGTTTCACCATTTGGTTCTCATTTATCCAATGTTACCTAAGTGATTACACTTACTGTAATAGTATTGCTTGACCATATTTTGTCCAACTTCATACCCATCCTGTGACTTCCCATTGGATCAGTATTACCTAAGTGACTATATTTATTAGTTGTCTATTGTTTTGTCCCACCTTGAACCCATGTTATCTTATCATTTTGCTTAATAAAAAGTCCTTGAGAAGTTGTAGCGGTGGCAACCCACTTTCTGGGCCCCTTCCATCTCTCTTACACAGAAGTTATCTTTGTCTCAATGAATTCTTTTTACTCTTACTCCCAATTATTCCTGGAATTCATTCCTTAATTTTAGAGAACACAAACTAGTGGTTTCAGACATGTAGCAGGTTGACAGTTATAATTATTTGGCGGGCCATACATCATCTCTGCATTATAGGTCTATAGCATTTGGAGGTCCTCCACTGAGTTAACTGGATAGAGGTAAGAGTTTGCTTTTATTTCATGGATTGTAAATTGTAGCATGCTTAAGTTATCAAAATTTTTGTGTTTTAAATTTTATTTTATGTCTTTGTCAGTTGCTTACTATAAATTGAAGTTGAGAACAAGGGAAGGTTATGATGCTTCTTTAATGGGACATTTTACTTCTCTTATGTATATATTGGTTTTGAACATGGTCACCGAATGTTCAAATGTTCATAGTCACCTACTGTTTCTTGCTTGACCTGACTGTTGTGGGTTGTTATCGCCAGCAAAGGCACTAAGAAAAAGAAAGTAGTGTTAGAGTTCCGCCTAGTGGATTATGATATGAAAAGCTGTAAAACGATCTTTGTGTGAAATCTAGCCTGTAGTAGTCACAGGTTCTTAGAATAGCCATCACATGCTTAAAAGCAGAGGATAGATTCTCCAGCACATTCTGGTGAATCCCCATTGAAGCCGAGGTCCAGTGGAATGTTGACCAGACAGGAAGTTGGATTCCTTCCTGCAGACTGATCTCTGGTTTCATGGGCCAATGTAAACTTAGAGGACAACTGAGGGGGTCAGGGCCAGGGCTACCCTTTGCTGGATAGCTAGATGTTCCTCAGTCGAGGCTGAGTCCTCCCAGCCCTACTGGATAACCAGTAGAAAAATGTCTACATATATATTATTCCTACTTGCACTTCTCAGTGAGGTGAAAGACAACCCTTTCATTGATCCTCTGGTATCTTCTTTCTCAGTGTCCTGAAATGATGTTGTTAGAACCCTTTCTTAAATCCTGCATTAAGGATTGAGTTATAGCTGTCAATTTTTCTCTCTAGAAATGTGAGAAATCTTATGTTTCCTCTGGATTTTCAGGAATTAACTTTAAAATTCCTTCATTAGAGAGCTCCATCTCTCTAGGAGGCTAAGCTGAAGAAACTTACAACTGTCTGCCTTTCATGGAAAAAGTAAATTTACATTTATACTTCACATACTAATTGAGTATAAAGAAGACATTTTAGTCTTTCTCTTTATTCATGTAAATGTAAAACTGATGGTTGTGTCTTACTCTTAAATCATGGTTGTTAGCCACAAAGCACAAATTCAATCTGTGACATATTGTATTGCACTTTGAATGCTATGTAGTCTTTTCTTGCTATTAGGAAAGGTTGCCTAGGTGATTAGATACACAACACTTTGGAGACTTCTTTGCCCTAGAGGCCAGGGCAAAACTTCTTAAGTCAGTTACTGCTTTTGTGTCTTTAAAGGTGCTGCCCTGTGATCTTACTGCCTCTGCTCTCTTTCAATGAACTATAAAATAGTGGTTTAATCCTAAGCAGTGTTACCATCTTTAAACATAGGTGTTGTAACTGAGATCATTTGTAACTTGTGCTTTTAAAATCAACTTCTGGAGTAAATTCAAGTTTCCAAAAAGAAGTAAAATTATGTACCATTTCAAGGGTGGATACTATGGTCAAATTTTATCTTCTGATCCCTCTCCAGATGGCATCTATCATCTGGATGGAGTTGCCTTTAGAGACACCTCAAGAGCATAAGAATGAAATAGGAATGAAAGGAATACTGATTCTCTGTTTTTGAATTTCAGAGATGGCAGATTTAGTGTCAAATTCTCTTACTTCTTTGGAATGTATACTTAAGTACTGGAAAATGTTTGGCCCTTCTATGGTGCAACAGAGCCATTTTATATATATATATATATTTGTATTTGCACATGGCTGCCTACCCTCTAGAGCAAAGATAAAATGCAGAGGAAATTATAGATCACAATCCTATTTCACAGATAGAATATTACTGTGAGAGAGGAAAAATTGTCAAAACTGCCTTAGTACAGATGTTCTTTGCAATAAATATTATCCTATTTTGTGTTTAAAATGCGAATGTAATCTATAGGAAAACCAAATACCTCTATTCCTTAAGGCATCTACTATCAATGAACATGAGGTTATTCTTCCTTGACTTTTGGAACCTGAGACTGAAGTTTCCAAAACCACCTTAACCAAAACCTTGCCCACTATGACTGAGTATGAGGCTTCCCCTACTTGGCCTGGGGGTCTTGAAGGCGGAGCTTCTAGACCAATCATAACTGAAGATCCCATGGAGTTCTAGACATCCTTAGATGATTTAGTTCAAGTTCCTCAAGGACAATATCCCTTGCAGGAAGTACATAGGGAGTTCAGAACTAACTGTTCATGTATCCTTTTCTCAGTGACCTAAAACAGAACAGCAAGATCTAGCAAAGTTTTCAATACACTGAAGTCTTTAAAGGACTTACTCAGATCTATGAACTGCATTGGAAATTTGTAATGTTATGCCTAAATCAAACACTGATTTCTAGTAAGAGATGATAGGTTCACGCTTTAATCTGTAAATTCCTAAGTACATTACAGATACCCAGGTATGCATATTTCAGATTGAATTTAAATGAAGCCTAATCAGCCCTTCTGTAGAGGGAGGTTACCTACATGACTGAACAGAGAACCTAAAAAGTCTTGAAGACCTTTTGTCTTAGGACTGAGATTTCTTCTGTACTTTTATCTGTTTCTGACTGCCCCCAGAGGTGGTAGATCTCTTCTGCAGGCTTGAATTTTAGAACTTTTGGATTCAAAGTCATTTATTAGAAAGTAAGCCCTAAACAATTTGATGGGAACACTTTTATTTTATCTCTCACTCTCTTTCAGAAAATTAAAAGCATGCATTCAGATTGTTTGGTTATTGGTTTAATTTCCTGTTTTGCAATGCAGTTGGAGTCGATGGAAGCTTTTATCTCTGGAATCACGCTTTGCTAAGGTTTAGAGATCCACTCTGGGAAGCTCTTGATCTTAATTATCTTTCTGTATGTGAGAGAGATAGGATTCAGTTCTTTTGCCATATGTAGAGTCACTGTTCTATACATTCTCCACTGCCCTGCCCCTGAGAAATAATACAGTTTACAACAGTGATTATGCTGAGGCAGTTCTCTTCTGTGTGACCGCTGAATTTCTACACCAAGTTTTCTAATTGGTGAGTTTCTCCTCCCCGAACCCTTTCACAGTGAAACTCACCTTCACTTATCTGTGGATCATGTTCAAGAACTGGCCTAGATTTAATCATGAAACTAGCAAACAATAAATGTACAAGTTTTATTCCAAGTTTATCTGCCTTTTAGTCCTTAGGCAGAAGTGGTGATTAACTCCTCTTACTTCTCCCTCCCCTCAAGAGTGATGCTGACTGGATTTTATAGCACAGAAAAGTCTCCCCATTGTAGTCAGGGTTTGCAAGGAGAACAAGAAAATATAGAACACATAATTTATAGTATTATTTTATAATAGTCATCCAGAGTCAAATACAAGAATTGCAGGAAATCTGTCCACACACTAAAGATCTAAAAAATCCAGCCAAGGGCCTGAATCCCATTGCAATAACATTCATTAGTTCAGCTGAACAACTAGAGCCCATGACAGGCCTAGAATCCATGACAATGACTCATACATGTCTATTTCATGGATATGCACTATGAAAGTCCAAAAGTCAGTGGTGGAAGCTGGAGAGTCTGTACCAGCTAGATGAAGGTTCAGTACCAGTAGGTTTAGGGTTCTGCATGGGAGTCAGGAAGCATTGTTCAAGGTAAAGACCAGGGGTCTCTTGAAAAGTATCACAGTTATGCTCATCTACAGTGAAGTCCCAAACTCTTCCAATGATGATAACAGCTGAGTTCATATGACAAGCTTCTCCTGGAAATTGAACAGCACAAAATGTTCTTCCACTCAGAAACCAGGAAGTGGTACTCAAAGTAAGGAAAGGTTCTCAAAGGTTCTCAAAGTTCCTTACTCAAAGTAAGGAAAGGAAAGTGAACCACAGCTATTCTCAGCAACAAGACCCTGAGCTCCTTTGACGATGAGAATAGCCAAATTCATATCAGGAAAGCAGCTCAGCAAGCTCCTTCAGGAGGACCTTGAACAGGAAAATCAACACTAAACAACACCAATACTACTTTCTTATCCAGGTCTCCTTTTATATGCTGGCACAGTCATCAGGTGGGCCATGTAAACCCAGCACTGCGCTGATTCATTTCAGCTGGTGTTCAAGTTGACCATCAGTTTTCAATCCACAACACTGATTTTTATTCATAGGAGACCTTATATGTTTAAGAAAAGTTTTAAAGGAGAACACATATTAAAAAATAGGCACAGTCCTAGTGTCCAGAGGACTACCCCTCATGTCATGATTTCCCTCCAAAACATTTTGCCAAGCTGACCACTGTTCTAGGGGATATGCTAACCAAGGCCTTAAAAAGACAGACTTATTCCTAAGTATGCTTCAGAGGTTTAGACAAAATGGGAACAAGTGTCATAGGTACACGTCTGCAGTAGGGCAGGTTGAAGTTTGGCAAGCCTTCTTCTCCTGTTGTTTTAAACTCATACTTAGCTCCTAAGAGTGCCACCTAATCATTTTCTACATCCAAATCTGGCCTTCACATGCCCCTGGAAATAGTTAAAATGATCTTTAACAGTCTGTCCCTTTAGAAGAAACAGTCACATATGACTATCAAAACAGAAGTTTTGGCTATCAGTTGTGAGTACCCAACAACCATGGCTATCAAGGCAATAATGAAAAGCCCATATGGCTAGATATTCCAATAAGATAAACAGTCAGTCTAGGACCCATTTTAAAACTTTTCATTGCTTTCACAGGTGTACAAAGGTTTGTATTCCATTTGACTCATATTAAAGAGAACTTTGTTTAAATTGACCAATGAAAAACTCTGACTAGTTTATTTATAGTTAAAATCTTAAAAATAATAAAAGAGTTATTATAATTCAAATTGGCCAAATATGTCTGAGTGCACTCTGGTATATTAACATTTATCTTATGTGTAGGGGCTGGGGATTTAGCTCAGCAGCATAAACACCTGCCTTGCAAGTAGGTAGTCCTGAGTGCAGTCCGGTGTGCCTGTCTGTCTGTTCAGTTCATTACTGGTTACAATACTTACAGCTATTTTTAATGTGTTTAATGATCTTTTTCCTCTTTTTGCCTTTTTGGACTTTTAAGACATTTGTCTATAATATAAATTGGCTTGTAGGTGTCATTAGAGTTAAGAATTTGCTCTCACCCAGGCCACAACCATATTAAAATCATATTGAGAGTGGCTTTACAAATATGATTCATTTTGTTGTCTATGTGCAATAACGTGGGACCCTCTCCTGGGTCAAGAACAGTGTTATGATCTGGCTCTCATAGATCATGAAAATTTTGTTAAAATAATTGAATGTTAAGGAAACTGTTAGGGTTAAGGAAACTGCTGGACAAGATTCTTATAGGTGAATAAAGGAGAAGCTGCATGGAAATATTTTCTTCCAGTATTTACATTAATGGGACATAAATAATTTCCATAGCCCTGTGGGAGACACCCCAATAAATATTGCTAAATATATGGTCTTTATACATTCTTAGGTTGGTAGGTATTTTGGTTGTTTCCAAGATTTAGCTATTGCAAATTGTGTTGGTATAAGGATGGGTGCATTTGTATCACTGAGGTATGATGTAATTAATTATTTCAGGTAGGTACCGAGAAGGGGGACAGCTGAGTCAAATGAGACCTCTAATCCTAGCTTTTAGAAAACTCTTCACACTAATTTCCACAGTGGTTGCACCAGTTTACACTCCCACCAACAGTGGTGAGTCACAGTCCTATCAGCATTTTTTTTTATTGGTTGTTTTCTTGATGATAGCCATACTTTCTGGTGTGAGATAGACTGTGCTTTTCATTTTGCATCTCTCAAATGATCAGTGATATCAAACATTTATTCATATATTTATTTGCCATTTATACTTCTTCATCTGAGAAGTATATATAATCTCAGGTACCTACTTTTGGACTTGGTCTTTGAATTTGGGATCTGATTATTTTCAATTCTTCCTATGTTTTATGTATAAATCCTTTGTCTGAGAGACAGCCAGCTATATTATTTTCCAACTGTATATGTTATCTGTTAACTATGTTGGGAATTTATTTTGCTGTGCTGAAGCTTTTTAATTAGATTAGATTTCATTTGTTTATTATTTATAGTATTGCCCATGCAGTCTGCATTCTATTCATGAAGTTCCTGCTTACACATGTCTTCAAGATTTCTACCTACCTTCTTTCTCAGTAGATTTAGTGTTTCTATCTGAATATTTAGATATTTGATCCATTTCAATTTTACTTTAGTATATTTTGATAGACATTGGTCTAATTTTAGTCTTTGGAATGTGGAAAGCCAGTTTTCCCAGTACCATTTATTAAAGAGATTATCTTTCTTCCAGTGCATGTGTTTGGTCCCTTTATCAAAGATAAGGTGGCCGAGTCTTTTGGGTGTTGTATCTGCATCTTTTATACTGTTCCACTGATCCTTACTTACGTTTTTTCTTGTCAACATCATGCTGAGTTTATCATAATAGCTTTGTAGTATACTTTCAAGGTTGATTATATTTTTGTCCCACCACATCCCGACCTTGTGACATTCCACTGAATCAATATTACCGAAACAACTACATTTGTAATCTTATTAGTTAACTTTTGTCCCACCTTGAACTTGCCTTACCTCGTGGCTTTATCTAATGAAGCACCCTTAAGAAGTAGGATCAGAAGGCAGCTCACTTTATGGGTTCCCTTTGATCTGTTTTCAATAGAAGTTATCTTTTTCTCGATAAATTCTTCCTACTCTTAACCTCCATTTTTCCTAGAATTCATTCCTTTATTTAAGAGAACATTAACCTGATGTTTCAGACATCTAGCAGGTTGGGAAGTTATATTTTCCTTATATTACTTGAATGTCTATATATCATCAATAAATCATATATTCTAGATCAAAAGGTATCTATCTTTTCCTTGTAATTTTTACTTTCTATTCTTCCTAAAGTTCTGTATTAAAGTTCCCTTAAAGAACAACATCTATAGGATATATATTGCAGTTAGATTCAAGGAATGGACTTATAAGATAGGAAGTGGCGTAATTGGCAATGGCATGCTAGAGAGCCTATCAGTCCGGTAACTGCCTAGTCCAAAAAGGTGGAAGCCTCAGAAAACGAGTTCCTTGATGAGTCCCTGGGGTGAGTCCTGGCTGAAACCTGAAGAAGCTGGAATTTCATATCCACAAACAATGGCAGTCGCAAATGATGCATCTAATGTTTAGACTGACTTTCTCTTTCTTCTCCCTTTCCATTCTGAATGGGCTGAAAGTCTAATGCATAGTCCCACACACATTTAGGATGGTCTCCCCATTGTGTCTCCCCTGGTTTGCTTGCTTGCATGGAATTCATCGCTGAATACCCCTCAGACACACATAGAAGTGTGGGTTGTATGGCTTTTCATGCGGTCAAGAGGACAAGATTCACTGTCAACAGATTCTGTACAAAGAAAATGTTCTTTGGATTTAAAAGTAATGGTTTTGTTTTAATGTTTATTTAATGTTATTTTTTCTAAACTCAGCAATAACAAGCCAACTGCCTATTACAGGCCTGGCCTATAGGGAGATAAATAAGAAAAATGAATAAAACACTATCTCTACCCTTAAGTTGCTTATCACATAATTGATGGGCTGTGACTAATCCATGGGAATGAAAGAGTGGGTAATTAAGTGATAAGGAGATGTGTTGGGATACTAGAGTATTTTGGGCCAAGGAGATAAAAACAGACATTACATTTTAAAAATATTGAATGTTCACTGTGTGTCAAGAGGTTATTTTAATTACTGGGAAGATGATGATAATTTCTGGCAAGAGATAGCAGACAGTCTCTCCCTTCAAGGAGCTGACAATCTAGAAGAAAAAGAACAATCAAAGAGGTTTTACAATCAAATGCTAGAGGCAGCTGAATTAGGTAGAAACATAAGCAGTCAAATAGGGCTGGGCCCTTGAAGGAGCCACAGTAGAAGATGAGATGCCTTGGAACTGTGGGGGAGACAAACTCCACTGTGGGCCAGACCTCAAGACAAAAGACAAATCAAATGTACCCACTAAGGATACTTCCTAAGGATAGGCATCAGGAATTGGTACTCTAAACAGGTCTCTATTACCCAGAGGAAGCTAAGAGTCACCATCCCAACCCCCTACAAGAAGAGTCATTGCTCTTTATGCATGCCTACTTGCTACATTTTTACTTTCCCATTTGTCCCCAATTTAATCAATTTTAACTGAGCAATTAATCTTACTGGTTTGCCATAGTTTTGTCCCACTTCACGCCCACCTTGCACGTTCCCACTTTAGGCCTACCTCACTTTGTGATTTTACTCTATAAAAGTGCCTAGGAAAGAGTCTTTTCAACTCACTCGGGGCCCCTTGTGTCTCTCTTGAGCAGAAGCTTTCTTTCTCTTAATAAATACATTCTGTTCTTAACCTCCATTGTTCCTAAAATTCATTCTTCAGTTTTAGAGAACGCACACTCCTACCAGACGTCAGGTAGATTGGAAGCCTTTTTCCCCTGTATTCATGTAATCGATGCTGGAAGCGGAATTCGGTGAAGAGGAAGGAAAGTATGATCTTGGAGTAAACTGGAGATAAGGGAGTAGGGGTGCTTGGGCAGAAACGCCACAATATTAAGAAAAAAGGAGCAATATTAAAGAGCAGAAATTATGGCTTATGGGATAGCTGCTTATAGTCAAAGCAAGAAATTAAATAAGAGATGGTAAGAGATTTAGTAGTAGTACTTAGGATCCTGCCTGACACTTTAAACAACATTGTCTGTACACTGGGCCATTCACGTACTGCAACCAGCCAGAGGACCAAGATTAGAATAGTATTTGAGAGAAAGCACTTAACTAGGGATTGAAAACTGAAGTAGAAACAACAGATTGTCGTACATTAGACAAGACTCTATTGCAGAATTGAAGCACGGGAAATTAAAAAAAAAAAAAAGCCATGGGCAGTGTGATCAGAGCTAATAAGTCATAAAGCAAAATTATAATACACAGGTATTCAATTCCCAAATTTGCAGGCATCCTTAAGTGGAAGTTCCAATTTTGTTACAAACTAGGACTCAGGTTTTTCACATTGTAAGTAAAAGTATTAGAAAACAGGAAGTGCTTTAATTTTGGGACTTGAACAACTATTTCTAAGATGATAATATGTAATTTATCAACTAGTGATTTCTCAGCATTAATTTCTTTTGAAATTCTGTATTACTTCCACCCTTTTTCTGTTTTGCTTTAGTTTTTTTTTAATAAAAAAAAGAAAGAGAACAGTAAGTCTAAGTGTTTGTCTCCTGTCTCAAGTTTCTAAAATTATACACTTTCTAAAAAACAAATCTTTTATCCAGGCTTACATGGGAGAGTGTTGGTGACCAAAAGACAACATGCATTTGCTTGGTCCTACAAAACAGAATGTTATATTTTTAGGAACAGGGAGAAAGACTTGTAAAACTAAGAGACCTGAAATTTATTAAGTGTATTAACTTATTAAATACATTTTAATGTGTCACTTTACATATAATTACAGCTGGAGGATGAAAATACTTCTCTCCACTTTCTGGCTCCCTTCCCAGACTCTTCTGAGCTGAAACTTTCCCTAAGAATTCACTGAAAGCTGATTGTTAGCTTGAGATTTGCCCCATGGAGGTCTGATTTTTCTTTAGTCTGATATTTTCTTCCAAAAACATGTGTTGTAGTTGTTACATAATTTGTAGCTCACTGTAGATATTAACATTGCTTGTTTCCACTAGCTGACTAATGTGCTTATTTTAGGTAGCTCATTCCTTTGATGGTAAAGATTATGTGCTGAGAGATACTGAGTGCCAATTTTGCGAAGAGATATTGCTTATGCTAATTCATGTGCCAGGGCATTCAATTTGGTGCATTTACAGTTCAGCAAAATGACTTGGCTTTTCTTTTGTGGTGCAAGGGAAAATAGATTTCTATAGAGTTTTGACTATTATTAAGGGTTATAGGAGCTAGAAGCTAATAATAACAATAATCACTACCATTTATCAAGAGTTTACTGTGTACCAGGGATATTTCTGTGCTGTTTTTCTTTGTGTGTGTGTGTGTGTGTGTGTGTGTGTGTGTGTGTGTGCATGTGTATGTGTGTGTGCATGTGTGTGTGTGTGTGTATGTGTGTGTGTGCATGCATTTTTTAATGTAATACTTTCAGTTATTCTGAAGGGTTGGTGCACTGAAATTCCTATTTTAGAGATGAGGAAACCAAATGAGATGAGCTTATATTCTAATCTAGGTTACTCTATTTTAAAATTTCAAATGATTATTTCTACCTTGTTCTTCTCTTTTCTATTCCTTTATTTATCTTCTTACCTCCTTCTCACCTTATATTTCTCTTTTCCTTCTCTCTCCTCTTTTTCATCTCCCCATGTTTTCTTCCAACTTATCTTGCTTTTCTCCTTTAAGAATTACACAATAGGGGCTGGGGTTTTAGCTCAGCGGCATAAGTGCCTGCCTTGCAAGCAGGCAGTTGTGAGTTCAATCCCTGGTACTGATAAAAAAATGAAAAAGACAAAAAAAAAAAAAAAAGAAAGAAAGAAAAAAAAAAGAAGTACACAATATCCAGTGTCACAGAACAGTTATGGTAAAATAATTAAAAGACATAATTAGAGTGAAAGGATTTTAATGATTCATTTAATTGCTTTTGCCTTTCACTATATAAGTGATGTCAACAACAACGTAGGTTTGTTCTCTTTCTCTTTTTCTTTTTCTTTCTCTTTTATTGCTGACTTTATTTGTAGTGATATCCTCTTTGCCTAATGCCTACTTTTTCAGGTCATTACATAATGCCTGTCACACTCAGGGCAAGATAAACTATGATTCTGGGATTCAGGGAGTTAACTGAGTATATTTAAGATTCAGACTACAATCACAGAACCCAGTTTCACAGTTTTATGAACAAATTTCACTTCCAATTTTCAACCAGTATAGCCAGGTCACAATTTCTCTTTTCAGGGAAACCCAATAGCAAATAGATGGTTCTCATCTCTAGAGTTCATACTCTGACCGTGTTGCAAATATCTCTTTCTTTTTTTTAAAGTTGTAAGAACATGGGTTATGACCTGGACACCTTGTTCCATCTGGCCCAAACAGACTTTCCAAATTTAGAATATTAGCCATCCATACCAATAAACTCCTGCATTCATTCCCTCCAAACTGGTACCCCGGCTACAATTCTGCTGTCACTGCAAAGGAATTGGTTTCACTTCCGTGCAAATATGCCAGAGGTAAGTGATGTCAGAGCCCAGAACTAATATATCAGGTCCAGGAAAATTGACAGTTAACTGAGAGTTGTTCCAACGCAATGGCATGAGGAGAGAGCAGGACATACAGTGCCACTGCTATGAATAGCAACTGTCTGAAGAAAGGAACAGTGCTGTCAGTGAAGATACTAACTTCTGGTAGCCACAGTAGGTTCTGTGTCTAGAGCTGACTTTAAGTCTACTTTGTGCTTGTCTTAAAAAAAAAAAAAAATTCATGCCACATAGAAAAAGAGGGTCAATTTGGCTACAGAATTAAAGCTGAGACACTAAAAAGTGGGTCATATTCTGTTGTGGCATTAGACTTATTCTAAGATCATTGCCATGCAGAAAGAGAACAATGGCAGGGGACACTACAGGGAGTTTGGAGCACACCTACTAACGTTTAAAATCAAGGGCTGTGCATTACAAGTCTTTCAACACTGTCTTTAAAATGGGAGTGGTAAGACCTTCACCTCTACAGATTTAAACAGGATAACTAACATAAATAGCAGATATCAGGAGTGAATCAATATTGATGCTTTATGTTTTATTAAAATTTGAGACTCAGGAAAAAAGTCTGAAGGGTTGGCCAAAGTGGGCACAAAACACAATTTCCCTATTGTGAAAATGCCCTACTCTAATTAAGCTGTGTTATAACAAGTTTTTATAATATCAATTAGGGATGAAGCTCAGTGATGAAGTATGTTCCTGGCATGCAGGAAACTGTAGATTTATCCCCACGACTGAAATCATTCAGTCAGCCAATCTAAGCAAAATAAAACATAAAAACCTAGTATATACATTGAAAGTGTCTTTTCCTAAAGACTATTTTAACTCAAAAAACTTTTTTTATGCAAATATGTGTTATGTACAGCATCTTCTGCCCTCTTCTGGATTGGACAAGAAATTCATATATATATATATATATATATGAATGACAGTGCAATACTGCACAACAATGTTTAGTAGTTTTCGAACTCCAAAGGAGAAGATAAAATTGAAATATCTTCTATGAGGATGGGGATTACCAGAAGTCTTTGAGATTTTTCAAAAGTTCACTTTTAAAATGGGAATTTGATGTGATCTTCTTTGATTGCAAACTGTAAATATCATAGCTATGCAATAGGATCATAAATTATTGCAAAAACTAAAATCTGATATCATTATAATGCCAGACATAATTAGATGTTTAAAATAGAACCTGCTTGTGTGAACTTCTGATTAAAGTAAAAGCCTAGGATTAAAAATCCCACTTCTGTTATATAGCATATTGAATTTTAACTCATTTTCCCCAATCTTACAAAAAGCAAATAAGATCATATATTTTTGCCTAGTGCTGAAGACTAAACTCAGGACCAAGAACGTTTTTGAAAATAAAGCAGTTCAGGTAGGATGACAACAGCAACACTGCTGTTTGATTTTCATGTACAGTGAAACCAAGCGTGAGTTCTCTAAGACTTTCAAAGGGCAGTGTTTGAAGCTCTGTGCTCAATCTCCCACCCAGCCAAAACCTCAGCACATGGCAAGAGGTTTCCATTTAGAATGCAACGATAAAACAAAGTTCATGTTGGTAAATACAAAGGCAAAAAGACAGCGCGCTGTGCTGGGACTGACTTGTTCACTGGCAGCAGAGAGCCACTTGTGGAAGGAGGTCTTACAGGTCTCTAGGTTTCCTGCCACTGGAAGGGATGAGGCAAAGGAATGAAAGGCATGTTACAGGGAAGCCCTGTTGGTATGAAAAAGAAAAAGATGAACAAATAACTTATATGAAAGCAGCAAAATATTTCAGACTTCAGCAGCATTTTCACATGCAATGTAGGTCTCCAAGTGAAGTGTCATAATTCATATCTTCCAACATAGCCTGAGTTATTAATGCTTAGGATTTATATAGTCCCTAGATTCTGCACTGGCAAAGCATCAAGTGGCTTTATGGTATGTATCCTTGCTTAGTCATTAGGACACATTACTATTCAGCACAATTCTGTGCTAATAGCCTATGCGTTATGAGCAAAGAATCGTGGGAGCACTTCTCTTAAAATATTAGAACATATTAAAAGGATAAAATGCTGAAAATTACTATACTTAAATAACTTTTAAGGTTTTAATAATGGTTGAAATAAATCTACTTAAAATATTTGCTATCTAAAAGTGTAGCTTGACTTACTACAATTGTCTTCCATGTTTTATGTGTTTTTTTGACTGTTGGTCTGGTTTTCCATCTGTATACATACTAATTAACTTTACAAGGTTCTATAGGATAAGTAAATGAGTCTGATACTGGAAAAAGAAAAGAAAGATGGATGAAAATGGCAAAGAAAGAATGAAAATGTATTATATACATGTATCAATTCCCTAAAGTGAATGAAATTATTCTGTACTGCAAAGATGTACTAATAAAAGTTTTTAAAAAAAAATGGTTGGGTATGTACTCCCAAAACTCTGTGCAGCTAAAATAAGGAAATCACAAATTCAACTTTCAACTGGGCAACTTAGAACTTGTATCAAAATAAAAATTAAAAGGGAGTTGAGAAGCTGGAGAGTTAGCTCAGGAGTATTGTTATGAGCACAAAATAAATAAAAAAACATAAAATTAAATTTAAAAAGTATAACGAATACAGAAGCAACAAATAGAAATATTTATTGGGCATAAGACTGATAAAATAGTCTCTGAAAAATGTGACATATTCAGGAGGAAGGAACATTTTCAAGTGATACAACAGACATCATTGTTTGATATTTGTGAGAAAATATTGAAAGTTTAATTAATAGCCTTTACCAAAATACATTCCAGGAATGTAACTGAAGTAAAGATATTTTAAACCTGAAAATAAAAGAGCAGTTAAATGGGTCTTACTATATATGGTGTCATATTTCATTCCAATGATGTTTTATGAAAATTTGTCAAATGAATAAATGAATATAATTCATTCAGGGTATAGTTACAATGCATTGAATATCTCTACCTGGTTTCTATCACAAGGAAATATATTAGTACAAGATATCAAATAATACAATGTGTAGGATACAGTTGGTTCATGAATACTTCTGTGTGCAATAACTCAGTTTGCACACAGAAGCATTAGGCAAAATTCTGCTTCCACTAGAGTGGAATGAGTGATGAACATGGCTGTGATCATCTCCCCCGCATGAACATGAAAGCAGGCTTCTTCCCCAGGATCATGGAACAGATTAAATTCACACACCAAGGTAACACTGATTCAGATAAGTATAATTATGGGAATTATACTCAGCAAAAACCTCATATGTTTCATGCTTGACATTGGTGCACACACAATTTTACCTTCCCTATCAAGAGACTGAAAGGTTTTCCCTGTATTCAAAGTGGATACTACCAGTAAGCCAAAACCCATAACGTTCCTGAAATCTTTATGCCTCTGGCTTAGCCTATGACTAAAAACAGATTTCACATGAAGTGTCTTTCCTGATGTCATCTTCTTCCAAGCGAAGCCTGAAGCAGCCAGCCCGTGTTACCGTTGGAGTCTGGACCACCAAAGCCATACCTTAGCTGTTCAAAAAGTTGGAGAAGTTGAGGCTATTACTATCTTGAAGTAGGGGGATCCACAGTACAGTAATTGCCTCAACAAGAGTTAAGTTGTTTGAACATGACAGGTATTGATAATTATGACATGCATTCCTATATTCTTATGATATGAATACTGTACATAAAAGTTTGTGTAAGATATAAACCCCAGATTTTGAAAGCAAATTGTACCTGCAAAATAATACTCTGAATAATCAAATCCAAAGTGAACTTTTGGCTTTAGTTTGTAGAGAACTTAAAAAACACAGACATAGATATGACAGGTATATATTTATATGATTGTGTTTTCTTAGTTTTTTACACACACACATACACCAACATAAATTAAGTAGGTTTTAATAAAAGAAGGAAATAGGACTTGATATCTTCAATCTCATCCTGCATCAAAGTATAAAATATCTGATTTTGAATTAAAAGCAAAACCAACTGAAAACTAGCCCTTTGTCTTTTCTAAAAGAAAGTCAAGGAAAATCCAGACAAATGAGGCACATATGTAGAAGACAGCAAGACCAGCTGGAAATTCTTATTTATTATACTTTAATGCAAGGAATGTTTCTGTTTATCCTGAATATTTATGTTCTCTCTATGATGACTACACCACACCATGCAGACAATTTGTTTTATGTTATGGCCGATAAATGTTTCCCTCTCATCATATGAGAATTCTGTTACCCTGAGATTTATCCTAGGGAATATCTGTTCTCAAGAGAGGGGAATGCAGTATCAGCCAGCATGGACTCTGTCTTGTCATAAGAAGAGTTTGATTCTCTCATTGATTCACTTGCCCAGTTATGGAATGTGAGCCCACAAAGCTAAAGTTCTCTCTCTAAAACTCCTTAAGATATCTTTACAGAAAGATAGATGGTGATAAAGTTATTTCTATTCAGAATTTTTTAGCTTTCTGAAAAAATGATGTTAATTTAATGTAGAATTACATAGAATATCTCTTTTGGATTACAGTGCATAGCAAAATTTGCCTTATTTTGAAAGCAGAAGGCCTCTATAAAGGAGAATGTTAGAATGGTTAGAGAGAGGATGCAAAATGTTACTCTTTTCTGCATAAAAATCCAGAATCTCTTAAAATTTCCCAGGCCAATCTAAATTTTTAAATTATAAGAGAAGCTCCAGTGAATTCTAATTCAATAAAGGTACAGATGGGGGTTATCTCTCTATGTCATCTTTGAAATAATTATGGCCTGTTATCTAAAGTTTGCTCTTTGCCTGGCATTATGTAAGGTGGTTTACATATCTTATCTGAAATGCTTTTTGAAGAAAATTTAGAGATGCACAAAAAGTTTACAGTGCACTTTATGAGTTCACAATTATTCCTTATTGGTAAGACCATGCCAAACATCTACCATCTCCTCAACATTCACTTTTTAAATAAAACGTTTCTTCTGCTCACTGAAAAATGGATCAGAATGGGCAGTTTACTGAGACTGGGATATTAAAGTTCTTTTGACATGTATTTGGAAATGCAAACAAAATGTGGAGCCTTCTAGTAATTCTCTGGAGGTAACCGGAAGAGTGGCATACAAACTGTAGAAATGGGAAGTTTAGAAAAAGAAAGTATATTACAAAACACAAGGAGAGAAAGGGGAAGAGATACAAAAAGGATGTGATACAAACACTCCTGAAATTTAACTCCATTATCTGTTTTCATTTAAACCTAGCTTCAGAGAAAAGCCAACACTGTCCTTCCTCTCTTTGTTTCAACTACTTATATTAGAATTTTGAATGTTTAAATCAAGAATATTAGCTAATGTGAAATACATATAAAGTATATACATTTATAGCTATATTCATAGACATGTATCATCTCTTACCTTCCAAACAAATAAAACATCCCTATTCTATAGATGAGGAAACAGCCTAAGATAGTGGAAACAACTTTCCCCACTCTACCTACTGAGAATCAGACCAGGTATTAGATGTGAATTTCAGATAACTTCAAATTCTGTGATATTTTTAATCTCTCTATCATTGCACTTGTAGACTGGTTCATTAATTTAACATGAATTTATGGATGTCCTTTGAAGTAGGACCCTTTTAAGTGGCTCTATGCTTCTGTGGTTTCATGAGTGTAGTCAAATTGCTATATTTACATGATACAGCATCCACATGTGTCCTTATGGAAAGCCAAAGGCAAGATACTCAGTTCAGGGTTAAGAAGTAAGCTCTAGGGACCAGGAACTTAGCTCAGTGGCATAAGTACCTGCCTTTGCAAGCACACAGTCATGAATTCGATCTCTAGTACCAAAAACAAAACAAAACAAAACAAAACAACAACAAAAAAAAAGAAGTAAGCTCCATCACTCATAATTCATGCATTATGCTGCAAGGAGGGAGAATATTGCCGCAAGGTCAGTTTTTGAAATACAGAATTGTCTAAGGCTTTCACTATTATGAAAATTTCCCAGTATTAAGCATATACCCTGTAACTATGTATTACTTAACAGGATCAAAAGTCAATGGGTGTGAGTCTTGTCTTTGTGCTTCAGAAAGTGTAGTCAAGATCATCAGTGGTCTGCTAGTGATCACCTACTTTTAGAAGTTTTGTTTAGTGACTTGTTTCTATATCCTTTTTTGTATAATCAGCTATGTCTAAGAATATACTCAGATACAATATCATAAGGCACCCTTGCGATGGGTTGATGGCCCCAAAACTCAGTGAAGCCATATAGTTTTCTCAAGGATGCAAAGCTACCTGGTTGCAGAGATGAATCAGTTAGAATAGACAGAAATAAATTAAAATTATTCAGGTTATTTATTTTTGTATTCCTACAAACAAGGACACATGCCAATTAGGTGTATGTCAGAACCCAATAAGCATTCTTCTTCGACAATCTGTCTTTCCTTGAATTAATGACATGGAAAGTGAGTAATACTTAGTGTACAGTACCAAAGCCCCTATATTAATTCCACAAATTCTAGGTTATTATAGAATTCTGCCTTTTTACTTTTGAACTTTGAAATTGCTCTGAATGTTAAAAATTGAAAAAAAAAACAGTCATTCATGACATTTTCATTTTGAATTAAATTCTCTGCTTTTTATCAGATTTATCCTTGCTTTCTTTTTGTGACATCAAAGATAGGAGAGTGGAATATAAACAATATAATTGATAACTCTAGAGTTGAAAATTAGACTTTTAAATGTCCAAGAATTTCTGGGCATTATTTTAAGGTACTACAAAAATCTCATACAGAATGCTTGGCCAGGAACTGCTCTGAATGTGTTACTATGCTTTGGATTTCAGTCTTTACAATCACTACCAGTGCCTCTGTGTATGGAGGCAGAAAAGATGCACCATGGTCATCATTTCCACAGGCCCTTTTAGGTAATCAAATCCATCTGTGTCATTCTTGGTTTTAATATGCAGTCCATATAGACAGGTTTCTGACACCTAAATCACTATGTAACTTTTTCTGACATGGCTCTCTTTGAGTTTGGTGTGGGTTATGTTTCTCCCCTCATTTTGAAGGTTGAACTCATACCAACACTTCAATACTTGAAGACTCACCAGGAAAACCCTTCTTTGCCTTCTTTCTTTTGGTATCAGGAATTGAGCTCAAGACCTCGCGTTTGCCACGCAGGTGCAGTGCCGCTGAGCTACATCCCCGAAAACTCCTGCTTTTTAAGTCTTATCTCCTAACAAACTTCTAAAAGTTCTTAGCATATTTTCTTCTTTTTTCCCTCTAATTCTGCCACTGTAATTTGGAACAGCATTGACTTTTTCCTCTACCCTAAGGATTCACTGTACTTATTAAATGAATGATCTCTTTGTGATATTTCATGTAATACAAATATAACGTTTTCTTGCAGCTTTCTCCCCAAACATTCAAGGCATTATTCTCCATAGCCCTGTTCTGGTCACTTAGATATAATCTTCACCATGTTCCCAGGTTTTCATGTCTTTCTAGGCAGGACCTGATCTACAGATGTGATCTACCTCTAGAATAGAACCGGGCATATGAGATGATCTCTATGAATAACTTTAACAATTCATTCTTATGCAATATTATCAATGTCTCTGGCTTTGACTATGAAGCATAGGAGTTAAAATGGCTATGAACATAGGAGGACAAATATTGTATGGCAAAATAAAGAGCTAGGAAATGGGAAGCCCAGAACTCGTAAGTGTAGAAGGTTCACATTCACACTAGCACCATGTTTTTTGCTACTGTACCGTGTAGCTGTCTCATGTTTTGTAATTTTTTACAAAAATGAAGGGATTCATTTTTATACTCAACAATAAACACACACACACACACACACACACACACTGAGATCACCTGGATTTGGACATTGAGCTAAGTGCTGTGTTTGTGTTTGTGATGATAAAATCCTCTTGATTTTTTGAGAACCAGGATTAGAAACCAAGACCCTCACATCCCTACCATTTTTATATTTTGTTTTTGGAGATAGGATTTTATTAAATTGCTAACTTGAAAAAGCTAGGCCTCCTGCCTCAGCCTCCCCAACTGCTAGAATTACAGGTGTACAACACTGCTCCAGGCTGTGAAGGTGTAATACTTACCTTCATGTCAATTACTACCCAGGTAAGAGCACCAACTCAAACTGATGTTTCCTCTATTCCCTCTCCTGTATACATTTTAGTTTTTTTTTTTTTTTTAATACTTACAGTGCTCTTTGGAAAATGCCTAACTGTTCCATTTTTTCTATTATTCAATGTGTTGAAATTACTGTAACTTCCTTGACATTTCATATAAAGCCCTATATAATTTGAGCCTTTCTTAAATCTTAAACTCTTCTAACACCCCACTTAT
The DNA here is from genome assembly GCF_034190915.1 of Cavia porcellus. Taxonomy (NCBI): domain Eukaryota; kingdom Metazoa; phylum Chordata; class Mammalia; order Rodentia; family Caviidae; genus Cavia; species Cavia porcellus. Next base: position 39,007,895 of record NW_026947500.1, on the reverse strand, counting down.
ATCCTCTATGCCAAACACAGTGAGTTCTTTGGTATTCTCTCAACCCTAGTAGAATTTGCCGCAGGTTAGAGTATCAAAAGACATCATTTGCCTTACTGACCTGGATTCTGAGTTCATGTAGGAATGTACATGAAATAAATGGATTACAAAAATACGGCATAAGTGCACCTAGGAGTTTTCTTCAGGCGTAAAAACAGATTGAAATTTTGTCATTTGAAAAAAAAATAAAATAAATGGATGGATCCAGAGGTCATCTTTCTGAGCAAAATAAACTAGTTTCAAAAGACAAATATCACATATTCTCCCTAATATGTGTCATATAAAAAGATGACAAAACAGTGGGTTAACTGTTATTGGGTAAGAGGAACGGAAGAAGGAAAGGAGAGGGAACTCTGTGGGACAATAGTGAGGGGCATGGATCTGATCAAATCATAAATACATGTTGAGACCCCCAAAACATGTGAAAGGGAAAGAAAAAGAGGTGAAAGAAGAGATTATTAATGAGTGTTAGGTATATCTACAAGCCTGACAAAATGAAATCAATTAATCTGTACAATCAATATGTAGTAATAGAATTAATATGTAGGAAAATAGAAATAAAAGGTTACCTTCAGACTGACGATTCCTATATTAGAAGATTTTATTTTATTAGGAAAATATTTTGCCCTAACTCCTGAGTTTATTTATTTTTTGAGACATGGCCTCACTTTGTAGTTCAGGCTGGTCTTGAATTTGCAGCAGTCTTCCTGCCTCAGACTCCCAAGTGCTGGATTTATAATTGTGTACTGCCAGGTCTAGCTCTGAATAGATATTTTAATGCTGTTTTGCCATCAAAAACAATCTAAAATATCAATAAATTAAAGAGCAAAATAAAAGATACTAGGTAACAGGGGAATAGACCTTTTGCAAATGGGAAGGGTATCAAGCACTGGAGGATGGAGAGAGGGATGAGAAGAAGGGGATCTAAAAAGAATTAAAACATGTCATGGACATGTACCAACTACCCCCAAGGAGTGGAATAATTATATATTAGAGACATGTACTAATTAAAGTAACACTGCCAAACAGCAACCCCATCTTGGCAGAAGAAAGCATTGCATAATAAATTTGCTGTGTGACCAAGATAGAGAACAGCCACTCCCTAATGACTGGCTGTCTATCCACAGGGTCCCAGACATGGAAAACAACCCAAGTAATGGTCAGTCAACAGATGAATGGACCAAAAGTTTGGTGGTTATACTCAATAGCCTATTATTTTATCTGAACACAGGAAATCCTGTCCATTGTGACAGCAAAAATGAAATTGGAGGATGGTACCCTAAAGTGAGATAAGGTGAACATAGGAAGACAAATATTGTATGGCTGTGTATACCATATATGTGAAATTCACCTCAGCGAGTAGAATGCTGGTTAACAGATAAGGAGGGAATGGCTAAGGAATGTTAGTCAAACAGTACAAACCTGCTTTCATAAGATAGCTAATTTCTGGAAGTCTACTGTATAGCATGGTGAATGTATAATAATAATTATTATATACAGGAAAGTTGCAAAGAAAGTACATCTCCAGTGTTCTTATCACATGTTTACAAAAATAACTTGGGAAAGTGACCAATAGGTTAACAAGATTGATTTCAAAAATAAGTTCGCAACATATATTTTTATTTTCTCTCACATTGTATACTTTTAATATGCACAAGTTTTATTATTCAATCAGGTTTCAGAAAAAAATTGTTACAATCTTTAAAAATGTTCTTCAATGTACAAATTCCACTTCACAAAATTATCCAGAGAAAGCTGGTGGTAGACAAAGATTTAGGCTCAAGTAATCATCCAAATATTTTCTTTACTAGTGAGAAAATTGATTAGAATCAATAAGTTATCATTAAAATGTGACTAACATTTGACTCTCTCACTTAAGAGCAAGACAGTAGAACATCCTTATCTACTTCCAAAATTATCCATCACATTAAGCTGCTCTTCTGCCTGGGAGAAATTAGTGAAAGGGCAGAGAAAGGGTAGAGTGTCATCAGCATGGACCTCTTACAAAATGTAAACATTTTGTAATGAATAATGAACCTACATTCATAGCATAAATATAAACTGACTTCATCAGGATGGTTTTCATTTTCAAGGTAGGATGACAGTATTCTACCTTAAATACAAAACTGAATCTGTTAGCTTACAAAACTGACTGATCCCTTGACCATATTATAGTGTTTTCTTTGCATGAGGCTGAGCTGATCTAGGAATCCAATCAGCGGCAGGGTTAGGTTTGGTCATGCATTTCCACTACAGCTCTGATTAAAAATAGGTTTAGCAAAATTACTTGAACGAAGATGTTTCAACACAAAGATATCAGAATGTTGTTTCAGAAGAAGGGGAATCTACTTAGGCAGACAGCGAAGTTTAGCGCCCACAACTGCACTATTCAGTAGATGAATGGTTGATGAGCAGAGGTAGAACATTCTGCATCAACGAGATGAAATCTTGATGAAATAATGCTTTCTTTCTTTTTCTTTTTTTTTTTTTTTTTTTTTTTTTTTTTTTTGTCTTTTTTCTTTTTATCGGTACCGGGGATCGAACTCACGACTGTCTGCTTGCAAGACAGGTGCCTATGCCGCTGAGCTAAATCCCCAGCCCCAAAATAATGCTTTCTATACACTGATTATTGTTCAATTCCATTGCTCCCTGATCTTATTGTAGCCAATTAAGGGGTTGTGCTTATTTTTTGTTAGCCCAGAAATCAACCTTTTTTAAAATAAATGAATTGAGAGATCATTTTACTTCACAGAAAATATTGTTGTTGTGATAATTTTGACAAAATAAGCCTGTTGGAAATTATTCAAAAAGCAGAAGAAATAGCAAACTTAGTCTCTGTTGTTCAAAGAAAAAAGCAGCTATAAACAATTCTATTTTAGTTTCTTGTGGAATCTCTCTCTCTCTCTCTCTCTCTCTCTCTCTCTCTCTGTCTCTCTCTGTCTCTCTCTCTCTCCCTCTCTCTCTTCCTCTCATCTCTCTCTCTCTTTCTCTCTCTCTCTCTCTCTCTCTCTTTCTCTCTCTCTCTCTCTCTCTCTCTCTCTCTCTCTCTCTCTCACACACACACACACACCACACACACACACACTCCAAATCACTGTTTACCCAAAAACATGATAAAGAATAAATAGCAAGCTCCACTAAAAAAAAAAAAAAAAAGTAAAGTACCTCTTCAATTTTCAAATTAATGGCATGTATCAGATTCTTTTGACTCATTTATGAAAGAAAAAATGGTGGGTTACTCATTCTCATATTATTTCAAAATAATATCTTCAGAGGTCTCCATGATACATGACGATCAACAACAGCAGACCTTTCCTACTTGACTGCACTCTGACAGGGATGTCTCTGTCAGCTTTGGAAAGAGCCTGGTTTTGTTCATTCTAGTATGTCCTAATTTATTTTCACCACTGTCTCTCTCTTTTTTTTTTTTTTTTTTTTTTTTTTTTTAACGTTTGAAAAATACAATGAAATTGTCTTCTCAGCATGTGGATATTTGCGTGTGTTAAAATTACATTTCTATTTTAAACTCTCACTCTCTTTTTAATTTAAAAGGACTCGTCAGAACATGCAGTCCCCCTCTCTCCTTAGAGAACCGAGAAATGAGAAATATGCAAACCTGATTTGGAAAGAACCAAAAGGCCAATTCATAGGGAAAACAAACAAATATCAATTAACCATGCGAACACAAGTAAGAAAGGAAAACAAACACTCTGCTGAGACTTTTGTTAAAATCTCTTTTGGGAGAAATATAAAGAAAAGTAGCACAAAGAACTATAGAGAGAATCCGGTCCAATATTCTTCTCTGGATGTTCGTAGACAAAGCATTCATCCTCCTTACTTCAGTTTCCTGAGAGATATTATGAAGAAGACGTCTCAATAATATTCATCTATAATCTTACTGTGTGAAAAATAAGTAGCTAAAATTTATTAAGAACTTCTTTTTTGTAAAATATTTTGCTTGGACTGTGTGCATACGTGTGCATAGTTCAATCCAACCTCAGAAATATTCAGAAGATACAAAATATTAGATTCCTACTTGTAGGTTGCAAGTCAAGTACCCCCAAAAGTTCCTATGGTAAAGGCTTAATTTCAAGAGGTGGGATTGGGAAGCTATATAACTTCTGAGAGGTGGGAAGAAGTGAGAAGTCTTTTGGTCCTTTCATGAATCTCTTTGAAGACACTTGTGGGACATTTGTCAATACCTTTTTTTTTTTTTTGTTCCTTTCTCCCTGGTTGTGAATGATTTTCCTTTATCACATAGATCTTCCAAGATGTGCTGGCATGTAAAAATCAGTGGAGCCCATTTTTATGTTTTATACCTAGAGTTCACCCAAAGCCTCATGCATTCATAGGTGGGGGCTTTGAGAGATGACTGGGTCATGAGTTTATGATACTCATCAGTCAAACTGTCCACTGAAAAGTGTGTAGCTAAATATGATGTCAGGAGATAAAGCCTGGTGGGAGGAGCTGAGTCCTGCGGGCATGACCTGAAAGAGTTTATCTCTATCCTCCTCCCTTAATTCTCTCTCACTGTCTCTTTCCATCTCTGTCTCTCTTCATCTCTCTGTCTCTGTCTTTCTCTGTTTTTGCTTCCTGCCTGCTATCCCATGAGCACTTGGTCCTCTGCCATGCCTCGCTGCCTTGGAATCAACCAACTATGAACTCAAACTTCTACAGTCTGTGAGCCAAACAAATTTTTTCTTCTTTAAATTGTGAGTATCAGGCATTGTGCCACAGCAATGGAAATATAATTAAAACACCAATCAAATCACTGACTGAATCCTTCAAACATGAGCCAAAAATAAACTTCTTCTCTTTCTAAGTTAATTACCTCAGATATTTCTTTTAACGATAGAAATTTGACTTATCAACCAGCTCCCATTTCTAAGAAAAATACCTAATACTAACATTTTTTTTTTCTTTCTTTTGGTATTGGGGATTGAACTCATGACCTCACCCTTGCTTGGCAGGCAATCACAGTTTAGGAGTTTTAGGTCATGGTTGGCTGGCTCCAAAATAGATACACTATGGTAGAAGGGCATGTTGGTGTAAGGCTGTTTAACTCTTCTCAATTGGGAAGCAATTTGGAAAAAACCAGGAATGGACAAGGATCAGAGATAGTCCCCAGGGTTATGCTGTCATACACCACTTATTCCAGCTACACCTCACCTTTTGAGTCCATTGAACAGTGAAATAATAAGTAAACAAACTGAGGAAAATAGTGTCCTCACTGTCCAATCACCTCCAGTCAAATTGACAATTAAAATATCTCACACCCTAGCTAACACACTACACTCTGTGATAGAGGGCTAGGTAATTATCCCTATCTTCCAGATGAAGATGCTTGCATTAATTCACAGATCATGGGCAACAGCTGTGGGGCTCTATTTATGTTCTCATTTAAAATTAGGTGACCATTTCTCCAGTTGTATAAAATAGTGACTCCCAATGCTCCTATTCAGGTATCATCACAAAGAAATCCTCTGCCAAAGAAAGCTTCTTTTGTGAGGGTGCATACAGTCCAGATTGTTATGTCTCCTGTCTACCTGTCTCTCCAAAGGCTCATATGGTCTTTGGTGGGTTTTTCTGAGATATTTGGATCTAGGATGTGTGGTGCTGGGATCAAGTATGTGATGCTTGGATTGACTCAAGGTCTAATGCTAGGATTAAGGCTGTCCCTCCTTAGGTGTGAGTGCTAGCCACCCTGTTTTAGAGTCAGCCAACTAAGAGTTGAAACCTCTACAAAGTGTGAGCCAACTAAACCTTTCCCTCTTTAAATTTGGGTATTGAGCATTTTTTCTCAACAACAAGAAAAATAACTAAGACACCCCTAGAATATATTGAATACACTCAGTGATTGTTAAGAGAAACAAAAAGCTGCCTCCTTCTCCTCTTCTTCTTCCTCCTCCTCTTCCTCCAACCTCGCCTCCCTTCCCCCAATAGTTAACTCAACTCCAGAATTCCCTGAGGATTTGGATGCAGGTTGCTATCACAGTGACGTCTTCTCCCCCTGACCAATACTGTTTCCATCACCCACCAGGCATGTTGATTAAGTTTACCCCTCTCCTCAGCAAGTCTTCCTCCTACAGGTTTTTATCTCAGTCACAAACATTTCTGGCAACCCAAGCCTAAGGCAGAAATTCAGAATAGGCACTGATCAAATGTGCAGCTTTAGGCTTGTTTACCAGAAACACTTGCATTAACAACACAGATTGTTCTATGGAGTCAAGTGAAAGAGGAAATATGACATCCTTCACTTTTAAGCTAATGCACAATACAGGGATTGGTACATATGGATATTTGTACAAAATATTTATCAATTAAACTATAGCCACCTTATCCAAGAGGTAAATCCGTCTAGCCTAAATTCAGCTCTGCCCCAGATGCAGCTTGCTCACAAAAAGTAGGACCAGCGATTTTACTGGTCTCTTTTTCTTGTGTTATGCAATGCATAATAAAGGAATGTGTGGTCGGCAGTGCCTGAATGCCACTTTCAGTAATAGAAACGCCTTCTGGGGAAATAAGATTGGTGCCAGAACTAGAATATGGAAGAAAACTTGAAATTATTTCACTTCTTCTTCAGAATAGCTTTTTTAAAAGTGAAGAAAAAATGCAGCAGAGCACCACTTTTAAGGGTTTCTACCACATGGTCATTGGAATGCAATTGTCTCTATAGGCTTCTGTAGCCTATTGCATAAAAATCCAGGGTGCTTGGATTGCTAGGTGAGCAGTGAGCTAGGTGAGCACTTAGCTATATGCACGTTTGTCAACCACAATGTCCCTTCATGAAGACTTAATATTTTTTCTAAAGTAGTCTTTGTTGAATAAAAATAACAGCAAATGTGCAAATTAATAAAGTGTCTCATTAAGATAAACTTATCAACATTGTCTCCTACTGATAGCACCCCAAAACTCTAGACAAAAAAAAATAAATATATTATTGAATATTGAACAAGCATTTCTTTTGGAGAGGCGTTAAACACTGAATAAGTGTCTTGACAATAAGTAAGCTTTTCTTATTTTACTTAAAATCTTTTTTAATGTATATATTTTTCTTTAGGATCAAAATTGTTCTGTAGCAGTACTGAGGACATTTGAAGAAACTTGTATATCATTTGAAGAAATTTTTCATTTTTTTGTGGCTGAGAGAAGTCTGAATAAAAGAATCCCTAAGACGTGAAGGGTAAGTGTATCAGAAAGACTAGAATAGACGATGGAAAGTCTTAATGTTGGGTAAACTTGCTATGTCTGGACCAAGCGCTACATGTGTGAAAGATACATTTGAAACAAGTATAAAGGAGGGCTTGAAAGCTAAATTGACATTGGGAGTATCACCTGGAGAAGATATATAAAAGTGAAAGTTTGACCCATTTGTGTCATCTCCTAATTGTTAAGTGTGGAGGACAAAGTCCAAAATGATGTAACGCACAAAGAATCAGAAAAATGTTATAGGTTCAGGATACACACATGTAACATTTTCACACACACACACACACACACACACACACACACACACACACAATTACAAAAACAAACAAACAAACAAAAAAAAAAAAACAACTAGGTGAAAATTCCAGAATAAAAAATATAATAAATTTTCTAAAATCTTAAAATTTTGTACTAGTACCAATTTATAGTACACAATGAAAATATTCCTTATCGATTTGTGTATCTTCGTTCTTGTACATCTTAATTCTTTCTTTGTCTCCTTCTCCTTCCTTCCTATACTTCTATTTGTAAAAAATTTTCCTTCAACTTTTTTGCTTCAAATCCCTTTCCCTTTCTTCTATTCTCTTGTTGCCCTTCCCACTGAACATATTATTCCTACTTCCTAATATTTATCTTCCATTTTGCTTTTAATTTATACTTTGGATTTCTCACATAAGAATAAGCAATGCGATATTTAAACCTGTGTGTCTGATTTATTTCACTTAAATTTATGGTCCTGAGGTGCATGCTTTTACCTAAAAATGTCTCAAGTTCAACCTTGTTCATGGCAAAGCAGCACTACATTGTATGTAAATACTACCTTATCTTTACATATTCATTTACTGATGGGCACATGAGGTATTCCAAGACTCGGCTATTATAAATTGTGTTGTAATAAACATTGATATTCATGTGCCAGTATGATGTGATGACTTGAACACATTTAGAAAGTTACCTAGAAGAGGAATAGCTGTGTCAAATGGAATGTTTAGTTTTAGATTTTGAAGAATCTCCGTACTGATTTCCATACTGGTTGTACCAATCTGCACTCCCACCAACAGTGGAGGAGGGTTTCTTTTCCTCTCAGCCTCACAAGCATGTGTTATTTATTAATTTCTTGATGATATGGCATGAGGTGGAAACTCGTTATTGTTTTACTGTTTATGTATTTGTATAAGGGCCAGGGATGTCGAGAACTTTTTCATGTAGTTATTGGCCATAGAGTTCCTTATGTGAGAAGTGTGTATTTATTTCAGATGCGTACTTTTGTATTGTGTTTTTTTAATATGGAGAGTCTAATTTTTTTTTTAGTTCTTTATACATCCTAGATATTAGACCTCTGTCTGAGGAGTAGCTGACAAAAATATTTTTTCCATTTTGTACTTTGTCTCTTCACTTTCCTGTGATGTGCAGAAACTTTTTTAATTTGATGGGATCCCATTTCTTGATTCTTTGTAATATTTTATGTGTAACCAGGTTTTTGTTTACAAGGGTTTGCCTGCACATATGACTTCAAGAATTTTCTCTAGTCTGTCTTCCAGGAGAGAAAGTGTTTTTGATTTAGTATTTTGATCTTTGATCCACTTTTATTTTAATTTAGTGCATGTTGAGAGATATGGGCCTAGATTCAATCTTTGGCACAAGGAAAGCCAGTTTTCCCAAGACTATTTGTTAAGGAGGCTACCTTTCCTGCAAAGGTGTTGGCCCTTTGTTCAAAGATAAAGTGTCTAAGTATGCCCGGAGTTGTTTCTGCATCTTCTACTCTATTCCATTAATTCACAAGAATTTTCATGTTTTCAAATGCAATGTTATTTTCATTACTGTGGCTTTGTAGTATAATTTGAAGTTAGGTATTGAGATACTCCCTGACTTGCTTTTATTTCCCAGAATTGCTATTCATGATCTCTTCTGGTTCCACATTAATTTTAGGATTACTTTTTCTATGTCTGTGAGGAATGTTATTCATAGTTTCACTGGGATTGTATTAATTCTGTGTATCTGTTTTGAAAGTATGCACATTTTTACTATACTTGTTCTGCCTACCCAAGAGGAAGGGTATTTCTTTTCATTTTCTGATGTCCTCTGTTATCTCCTTTTTCAGAGTTCTTGGTTAGGTATAATATCTTAAATAAAATTGTTCATTGAAATGATTCTACAGCAGCACGGAAATGAGAAAAAAAGTGTTAGTAACTTGAAGTTAATGAATACAAACTTTTATTCTGAAGGAAGGATTAAAAATATTTTAAATGAACATAATGGCAAATATCTGTTGGACAATTCTATGTCATCACTAATATCCCACGAGGACAGAGAAAAAGAGATAATTATGGTAAAATTTTTTGAAGTAAGCAGTGGTTGAAAACATCCAATATTTGGTGAAAATCATTTACAGAATTTAAGAAATTGTGAAAACTATAAACTATAAACAAATAAAGCTAAAAAAAAATTAAGACACATCAGAGTAAAACTGTGTAAAACCAAAAATAAAGAAACAACTTAAAAGAGAGACAGAAACAACAGAAAAACATTGACATATATGAGAGCAAAATTCAAATTTCTTGCTGTTTTTCATTAGAAACCATGTGGATCATAAGATAGTGGAATATCACATTTAAAGAGCTAAAAGAAAAACAAATATGTCAACTAACACTTATATATACATTCAAACTAACCTTCAGGAAAGAAGATGAAATAGAATCACAGATGAGGGAAAAATATGAACTCATCACCAACATGCCTAGTCCAAATAAAATGCTAGGGAGAGTTCCTCAGGCCAATGGGAAGTCATATGAACAAGAAACTTGAAAGTATAGAAATTAAGAAAGAACTAGAGAAATATTCTAAAAAGTATTTTTTTCTATGAACTTTGTAAAAGTATAAGTGACTTTTGTAAACAAAACTAAAGCAATGACAAATGAGATTGTTGATATTTGTGAATGTATATGACCAATATACTATGAAGCTAAAAGAAGAGGATGTAAGTGATTGTAAAATATTTAAATTTTATTTGCAAAAGTAAAATGTTGACTTCAAATAGAATATATTGGGACAAATCTATATAATCTTTAGAGTTATTCTGGAAGAAACAAATACAATTAATATAGGCAAAATGGTAGTAGATAAATAAAACTAAGTACAGATAAAATATACAGAGAAAAATAATGTCTCTCAGAAAATTAGGGATGTAAGAAAGCTTCTTAGGTGCTGGTGAAGTAGCTCACCTAAGATGATGAAGGCCCTGGGTTCAATTCCTAGCGTCACATTAAGCAAAGAAGAGAAAAAAAAAAATAGAGGAGGAGGAAGAGAAAAAGGAGAAATAGGAAAAGGAGAAGACATCCTTAACACAGAATAGGTGATCTACCAAAAATATATATCTGATGAAAACTGAATGCATTCCACTGAAAAGAGACACAGGACAAGGATACCAGTTTATATTACCTCTATTTAGCAACACGATAGAGGTACTAACCATTGCAGTAAAATAAGAAATAGGAATAATATATAGAGATTGAAAAAGAAAGAATATAATTACTTCTATTGTGGATGGCATTGTTATCTGAATGAAATGTCAGGGACAATGTAAAATATTCTTATATCAAATAAATATACAAAGTTTATGGAATAAACAATATACCAAAGTCACACACACACACATACACACACGCACACACACATACACACATGCACACACACACAAACTAGAAAATTTAGTTGCTTCTATTACATTATATTGTATTAATACTATTACATTTCCAGTGTAATATATATATATATATATATATATATATATATATATAATATCCTTAATTAAAAATTAGAAATTTTCACTATTTTACAGGAATATAATTTATCATAACACAAAATACATGAAATAGTCATAAACAATATGAAACAGATATAATCTGACTGGTAAAAGAATAAAGTGAAACTATAATAAATAGAATAATACATATAGGTTCCCTATTATGAAAATGCAAATACTCAGTGCAGTTCCAACAAAATTCCAGTAGAATTTTAGTGTTTTAAAGTGGCTTGTTCTTATAATCTATTTTAAAAGTCAGAGCAAGTAAGGCTCACAGTAGCTAATTTTAATGCTTACTATAAAGCTATAAAAAGCATAAGGATAGTTTGCATGGAAAATATCAACACAGAAATATAGAGTACATTTCTATGCATTTATCTAAAATAATTGCTTTTTAAAAGTTGAGAAAATTCAAAAGACAAAAATATAAATTTTCAACAAATTGTATTAGAATAGATATCTGTATGATAAAAGTCTCTACATATAATTTAAGCCTTTGAAAAACAATTTAAAATATATAATACCTCATACTGCAAACACTAAAAGTATAAAACTTCTGCAAGAAAACAAAAGTGACAATCTTTATCGCCTTACACTACACACAGAGTTCTTAGGTAGGCCACCAAAATCACTGCCAATAAGAGAAAGAGAGAGAGAGAAAAACATAATTCAATTGTATTAAGATTAAAACATGCTCTGTGAAAGACACCAATAAGAAAATGGAAAAGTAAACCACAGACTAGAAGATGAAGTTCCACATTGTGTGTCTGAAAGATAATTTTTATATAAAATGATACATGTTTCTGAAATTCAATAATAACAAAATAGCCCCTTAAAAATAGAAAACACTAATTCACCAACAAACCTATTCAAATGGTGATAAGCAGATATAAAAGTGTTTAACATCTCATTTCCCAGGACTCATTTACCACAAATTCTGTAGTTTATACAAACAGAAATTTATTCTCTCATATTTGTGATATTATAAGTAGGAAATCAACATAGGAACACTTTGACCTGGCTGAGAATCTAGTTCAGATCAGGGCACTTGCCTAACATGTATAAGGTTCCAGAGTTAGATCCCCAGCACGACCAAAGAGAAAAGAAATATTTTCCTATAGTTCATCTAAATACACATGTCCCATATCATCAAAATGTCTCACTCCTGTAGATTTACCCAAGGGAAATGAATGTTTTCCTTCACACAATAACTTGTACTCAAATGTGTAGGGCAGTTTTATTCACCACTGTCTAAAAGCGAAAGCAGTCCCAATGTCCCTCTAGGACTAATGGATAAACAAAGTAGGACACAATGGAAAATACTTCAGAAATGAAAAGAAGTTAATTATTGATGCACACCACAGTATGTATGGCAGTTACACTAAGTTTAAGAAGTCAAGTACAAAAATCCCCACACTGTCTAATTCAATTAAGACATGCTGAAAAGTCTAAATTATAGAAATAATATATGAAATATACATTGACATTGGAGGAGAAGACTCCAGAGGAACACAGGGAAATACTGGTGTCATTCAGCAGTTCCATATCTCCACCACCATGGCAATCACCCTATTTATTTGTTCAATTTTCTTAAAAAAGTATATCTCAAAAGTATTGAATTTTATGCTGGATAATTGATACTTGATATCTTGCTTGGCAGGTGTTTGACACACAATCAACAATTACTTTTTTTTTTTTTTCTTTCCTCTTGCTATTTTGTTTTGTTTGCTGAGTTTAAATACTTACAAGTTTTGCGTTTCTGCAGAATGCTTTTCCCTGTCCCCAACCTTCATTCTTAACAATAGGATAAGCTCATCTCATTAGCATGTTCTTGCTCTAACATAGTTTCATGCTCCTGTGATATGTTTCTTGGTAAGTCATGGACCTAAATCCAGTCCTGTCTGACCCTCCATACTTTCTGCCATATTAACTCAATATCTCCAGTAACCTGCAAGTCAACTGGTGGTGCCTGCCCCTTGATAGCTATTCAAGAGTCTCTTTATTGTCTTAATTTCCAGGTGCATGAAACCCCAGAACCTTGTATTCTCATTTACACCAACTTTTGCTACGAGTGGAGTTCAGTTTACGATATGCCAAGTCCCTGTTAAGACCTATGCTTCCTGAAAAAAAATCACTCCCATCAAGCAGCTCTAAATTTAGAAAGCTCTGCTGGGATTTGTGGAAAGAAAGAAACACATCTTCAACTGCATTCTTAAATTTTTTTATTGACCTGTATCTTTGGTAAATCATAGTCTCTCGTAATTCTCGTCCTGGTATCTTTTCTGCATTTTCAAAGTCCAGTGCCCTTTTCTTTCCTTGTATGGCTTTCTTGAGAGCAGAACCAGTTTCTTTCATGGTTTCATATTAAGCAGTTTCACCACCAGCGTTTCTTTTCTTGGTTACTGCTGGTGCCCAGGTCTTCAGTTTCTTACCTTCCACCCCTAAGCAACTTGTTAAGAAAACTTCATATCTAAGATTCTTAGGAAGGAAGTTGTGCATTATGACAGTGATCTTCCACCTTTTCACAATCTACTAGGATACAAAGCCGTAATTTGCAAGCATTTATCTTTTTGTCAGCTTCTTCCACTATTCTATGAAATCAGCTAGGTAAGTTTTATCACTTAACTTACACAGTAGAAGATACACAGTAAATATTCAAATATAGAGTGCAACCATAGCCAACCTCTCATTTACATCATATGTTCACTAGTCTTTGAATCTGCAACAGTGTTGTCTAGCATTATGTTTTTTCACTTATTTGGCTGTGTCTATAGCACATCCATGTAGAGGTGTGTCTCAGAAGCATCCCTTACCTCTCCTGATCTCATATTGCTACACTCCAATCCATGACGATCTCTCTGTTCCATTTTCACTGATGACGAGTTGGGCTTAGTGTATTTTAACACAGCCCTTTAGCAAAATGTCCGCCAGTAGAAAGTTAATAAATTGTTGGTTGATTTAATCAATATTTATTGAGTGCTTACCACTTACCAGTCTTTGAATATATGGCAGGGACTCCAATAGAGAAAAGCCCCTCTCCTTAAAATACGTAATGTTCTATTGGGAAGAGCCCCAGAATAGACATTAAACTCATAAATGTGTGACATACAAGACAGTTATATGTTCACTACAGAGGTTAGGTGAGGTTAGAGACAGATAAAAAAAAAAGTCAATGCAAACTTTTTTTGAAAATCTATTATATAAACTACAGGCAGCATTGACTAAAATTGGTAAAATTCCCTTCTCACGATCCTTTTATAACTTTCTTTATTTTTCTGGTGTTTTATCAAAACTGCCCTCTCTTATTCTAAAGTCATCACACATTTTACTTTAAAACAAACCTAAGTTTTCTTTTTCTTGAACAAAAATATATTTTATAATACAATTTCCTCAAATAAAATGAACACAATTTATATCTAAGGCAAAAAATAAATAGAATTATACTTGTCACTACTATTTCACTATTTAATCACACTTAAATATTTTCTATTTATCAAGAGAGTACTCATTATTTAGATGAATTGGCTAATAGTAAAAAGCTTTAAATTTTCTGAAGGTCGTGGAGATTATCTTCAAACATGCACACTAAAGCATATAATGCCCACCAAAGTAAAATCTTTTAGATTAGTGTGTCGATTTGTTTACACCTAAAACAAAATTCTTCAGATCAATTAACATTGAATAGATTGATACCAGCCTCTTTGATCACAAAAAATGATAGGACTGAACAGAAAATTCCAAGTAGAATTGAAAGGTGAATTTCTATTTTACTAAAAATGACAATTCAATGAAAACAGTTCTTTATATTAAAGTTATTGAATTAGTTTGGTTTGCTGAAAATTGACCTGAAATGTGAGAATGTGAATCTTAAAGTGTTTCTGAGTTAGATTCTATAATAAAAATTATTATGTTCAGAATAAAATCGAGATTTAATTTCTGGAAATAGAATCATGCTTATCTCTAAACCAATCACATTGGAGCTCTTGTAATGCAAATGAAGACATCTACTCTCCATGAGTTCTTAATATATTTTAGCACAAAATAGACAAATAGAACAAGAGTAATAAGCCAGATTCTCAGTCTTCTTTCACCTACCAGAGACAAAAATCTTTGTTAATTACTAGTAGTCCCTTTACATTGGTGGAAAAATAATTAGACTAACTGAAAACAGGAAGTATCTCAGAAGCTTATGGGCAGCAATAGTCCGGGTGAAGTGGCATTTGGACCCATGGTGGCAGAGTCCTTTGAGATGGCAGTTTCCCAGAAATGAAAGGGGGGGGGGGAGTATTCCTTAACCATTACAGTTTCCAGAGCACAGACTCAGGTAAGAGAATCATAGTTACAGTTCCTACAAATATATTCTGTTACTATCACCATATTCTAGATGGGGACACCGGGGCACAGAGCAGATCAGTAAGACACCCATATACCCAGACCTGCTAAAAAGCAGACTGGTCAACCTCACTCTTGAGGGAGATCTCAGACTACAGACAATGAAGAATGCAGAAATGTGTTCTGTATGGAGTTTTCCACAAGGTTAGCAAGCTTTTCTCCCTACCTACTATAGCCATTTTCCTACGGAGCATTGTTTGCAAACATCTGATGGATGGATAAATGCAAGAAGACAGATTGCCATAAATAGTGAAATAAAGAATAAAAGGAGAGAAAAAATTGACAGAGATGGAAAGTAAAAGAGAGCCAAACTCAGTTTTTCCTATCTGTACATCTGGATATATGCATTAGTTCTGTCTCCTCTAGAATCATTTAACAGTATAATTACCCCCAAAGATGGGGAATGTAAATATCTGATATTGCTGCTAATAAAAATAGGAAGCATTGACCCACATGGAAGTTTAGTCACACATCTTCCTATCAATAATTACGTGGAGTAATTGCTTCTTTCTTCTACCAAGGCTCCTCATAGGCAGAAATTGTATCCCTGAATCTGTAGCATTTTGCAAAGCCTTTGATGTCTATAGCTGACAGTAAATAATATCAGTTGAGAAAATATTACTGTTCTAACCCTTATTTTCCCTTTTGTAATAAAGGACAATGAGAGTTAATTTCAGTCGATGTGCTCTAACTGCAATGAATGTACACTTGGACCAAATGATAAAGTCGTTGAAATTTCCCAAGTACAGTTTGCCAATCACTTGCTGTTTAGGAAAAGTACATAGGCCATAGATTGCATTGTAAACTAAATTTAGACCGTATTATAACAACCAGTAGGTGCAAAGATACCTACAGGCAAGTCAAGCTACATTGGGCTCATATATTTTGATATTAATCTTGATACATTGATGTCATTTACATTGATGTCACTTATTCACACTTAGATTTCCCCCTCTCATAAACAGGAACATAATAAAACACAAGAAAACATTCAACTGAGTTTTTAAAAAACAAAACTATCAATATCTTGGGCTCACATTTTATGATAATTATTTTACTTGGAAATATCAACTATTAAATGCCATTTTAAAATATTCTCACCACAATGGGATGGGATGGCCTGGTTATTTTTAATCCTAATACTTAATATGTCTGCACACTATAGTAGCTTTTCTCTCAAATTTGCAACTGAGTAAAATATATTTTAGGTTCATTCGTATATTTGACTTCAATGAAAAAGTAGTTCTTTTATGCTTGGGTTTTCCATTTGTAGATTTGGCCAGCTCTTGACTATATCTAGAAAATAATGACACAAATATTAAACATGTAGAGACCGTAACTTTACCCTGTCATTATCCTCTAAACACTAGAGGAAGGCAACCATTTACACAGCATGTAGGATGTAAGCAAATTATAAGAAGCATCCTCAACACTTACATAAGGGACTTTCTCACTTTCAGATTTTAGTACTTACTAGGAACCCTGGGGAAAAATACTCCATAAATACCAAAGGACAATTTTAATTTGCATCTTTTTTATTCCTTGTCATAGTATTAATAGTAATATTTATAATGGTATTTATGATGATATTTACAAGCTTTTTATGTGCATTGTTATATACAATTCCTACCATAAGTTTGGGATATAAATATTTCATAATAGGAATTTAGCTCATTTAGCTTTTGAAAAGAAAATGAGAGAAAGAAATTTGCCTAATGTCTCATAGATTCTAAGCCTTAGAGACTTAAATCCTAGTTCAATGATCTTATTAATATAATATCTCATTGGCTTATATTTATTAAAAAGTTACAAAATCAAATAGGTAAGGGCCATTCTAGGATAAAATATATCACGATGTAGATAATGTTATTTGCAATAAATAGAGCCTTTGCTTTCTATAAATGTGAGGATGGGAAGATGAGCCCTCTCTCTGATTCACTTAAAATGAAAACCAAAATGATCTGAAAATTACCTATTTAAACCTGTGATGATTTTTCTAATTTTTCTTAATTCTAGAATATTCACTAGAAACTATGATGTGCTTAGAATCTCTTGGTCTACTATATCACGGAAAAAATATAAATTACTATTTTTACTTTTTAGTGATCAAATTTTCATAACAACCTACATTTCTATCACTTAAAGTAACACGAATGTCACAAGCATAGCAGCAAAGATTGACCTTGGAAGAAAATACTTTGACAATGATCAGTCCTAGGGGTTTAGGATTTTAAATGGAAATTTCAGAAGGCCAGGACGCACACAATTGCCTAGCTAATGGTCTGGAAGAAAGAGAGAGAAAGAAACAGAAAATGAGGGGAGGGAGAGAGAGAGGCAGGCAAAGAAGGAAGAGAAAAACAGGAGAAGGACAGAGAAGAGGAGAAGGAAAAGAAAAAAGGAGATGGTGATGGTGGAGGGTGAGGAGAGGGGAAGAGAGGAAAGGAAGGGAGGAAAGAGGGAGGAGGGAAGGAGGGAGGAAAGGAAGGAAGAAAGGATGGAAACAAAGGAAAGAAGGAAAGGAAGGAAGGGAGGATGGAAGCAAGGAAGAGGAAGGAAGGAAGGAAGGAAGGAAGGAAGGAAGGAAGGAAGGAAGGAAGGAAGCAAGGAAGAAAGCAAGGAAGGAAAGAAGGAAGGAAGGAAGGAAGGAAAGAAGGAAGGAAGGAAGGATAAATAAAAGCTCTTCTTAGTTCTGTAGCACAGCTACTGGACCAGATAAACAAGAAAACCACAGAGGGGATGTTTTCTCCCTATTGTAATGAAAGTGCTCCTCTTTTGTGGAGCGAAGTACAGACCTTGAGTCATTCAACCCCCCAGGGTCTTTTCACAGGCTCTGGTTTTGAAGCTGAAAGAGGTAGAGGAAACGACATAAAACAGCTATTTTTCTGGAAACTGCTTTTGAAATAGAGTCATTACATGAACATGGACAAAGTAGTGACCCTTTCCCTGGGTAATCATGGCTATAGATAAGAAAAATGTGTCTCTACTTATATAAGTAGGAACAAATTGTGTGTGTGTGTAGAGACATAATTTATCCTCTTGAATTAGAGACAAACATTCTGTACTTTTTTTTTTCTATATTCCTTTAAGTGTTAGCTTCTTTATTTCAACTAACCCACAGGACAAGGATATTTGAATTATTTTTTTGAAATGTCAGAAATGTAATTAAGTTACCATCAATGTTTTATTGAAAATATATTGAAATATTTGTGATATTAAAGACCAAAAACTTGCCCATGCTCTGCTTCTGCTGTCTCAAGGTTGAGTGAGAGGTAACCTTAGGGAAATCTCAAAAAAACATGGGCAGATTACTTCAAATTATTACACTATGATGCCAAACTTTGTCAGGAAACCCCCTGTCCCAAGCCTTGGGGATTATGCTGGAAGAGTTAGACAATGTGTTCATTTCATTATCTACATTTTGGGGAAACTTTTATACTAAATCAAATTGTATAATTTAATTAGTCTTTTCATTATGGTAAAGAGTAGTCACAAAAAGAGTCTCCATAGGGAGGGAAACCAAAATAACAACAACAACAACAACAAAAACAATAACAATGACAACATGAATTCTGCCTATTTCTTTGCGGGAGCTGCTGTAACACAATCATCCAAGAGTTGGCTTAACTGTGTAGAGCAGTGGTGGCCTTTATCCCATGTAAGTGATCTCTAATATCCCAAAAGACATATAAAGGAGAGAAATTCCTAAGAAGAAAAACTGAAAAAAAGTGTGTTTATCAATTCAATAGATCTCCTTTTACCTAAGGTTCCTGCCTTTAGATAAACATTTTCATTCTCACAGAGAAAGAAAAAGTACAGGCAACCTTGAATTCCAAAAGTTGAAGGTAGCATTGAGAGAGAGAGAGAGAGAGAGACAGACAGACAGACAGACATACTTGATTATTGTTTCCATAAGGCTTAATTATTTCCCCAATCTAGTGTGTCTTTACTTTTTAGTGTTCATTCTCTTGCAAACAGTTCAGTGCATGACAGAATATGAATTGAACTCTGAAACACTGCAATATTACCTGCTTGTAAAAGTTGTCTCCCAAAGTTAAAAATCATTTTTTAACATAGAAGTGTGTTCTCAGACCTGCTGGAACTTTTCATAGTGTAAGGCATTACTTTTTGACTTTCTTCCTTACATGAAGTAAACTATTAGATAACTTCAGTTTGGCATTTGAAGGGAAAAAAGAAATTGAGGATATAAGAATGTGCTTAATATATCTAATCTTTCACTCAGTGATGTCTTTATGCAGAATTCGATGAAAGACAAATTTCTTGTTTCTTTGGAAGCATGAGAATACAATTTCCTTCATACAGAGTATGGTTATTACTAGCAGTGTAAACAAATATCCCTGGCTCAACGCTGGACTATAACATGATAAAACTTTGCTCCTTTATTCCTTCAAATTATGATGTGGTATTACAACCATATAAGCAGAATGAGCAGAAGCAATACAATGAATATCTTTAAAGACTATGTGCCTTTTACAGTATTTTCTTGGCCAGTACTCTTAATAAATACACTTTAAAGAAACTTTCTACATGCATTCTAATGTATGTACTCTGAGAATGAAAAGTTGTTTTCGTTGTTTGTTTGTTTTTGCTGCTACAACCAAACTTGTTTGGCTCCAATTATAAGGGGGGTGGGATTTTTAAGCCCTTTTTACTTAACTAGCATTATGCTGAGTTGGAAATAATACTGAAAGCATTCTCTGTAGTGCAAAGTGCTTATTTGAGCATTTATCCATGATCAACAATAAATTTAATTAGTGATTTTGTAGATTTTATTGGTCCACATTGCATAATACAGAGGGAAACATGTTAAAAAAAAAAGCCCACAATAAATATACAGTTCTATTTCTATTGAAAGTTAAGCTTTGGTTTTTCCTATTTATTCCTCCTCCTGCCTTAAATGCCACTGCACAAAATTTTTCTGTGACTAGTTTTTCATCATGTGGGTATTAGTTCACATAACACCCCCTTTGAGCAGATTTGACCACATCTGACACAATTCACCAACACATCCACTATATAAAACTTTTTATTCCTTTCACATCTAAACCATCTAAGTTAGGGATGGCGAAACTTCTGGAGCCTTCAGTGATAACAAGCAGCTTGCTGCAGCATGCGTACCATAGGTTGGCCACCACTGATCCAAAGTATTTCTGTGTAAATGTCTTTGCATGTTTATTTGCTTCTTTAGAGTTAAGTCACCCAATTGTCAATGTGGGATATATCTGTCTCAGGTAAGTTAAAACAACAATGACTGAAAAAACAAATGAGTAGTAAAATAATTTGCCTTACAATTTTTTTCTACTTTGAATGGGTAATTTATAATTTCTACTTATAGCCAGAGTAATAGGGAACAGATTTGCCTCTACTCTTTAAGCAAATTAAACCAACTGGTCAAATCATTTAGAAAAAAGTTTCATTGGACAACACTGAATGCTGAATAGCAGTTTCTGAATGCAGGGCAGCAAGTCCTTGGTGTGCTCCAGCTTAATTCCTGGAGAGAGACTTCAGGCCATACAGTGGGTAGGGGGGACCTATGGGGACTCAGGGTCTCTGCGTTGAAGCAATACAGGCTGGAGTCTGTTAGGGTCAACCGCCTGAAGTTTACAAGGCTAAGTGTGGAGAGGATCACACTGCACAGTGAGAAATCTCCAAAAAAATCAGCTGAAGTCTTCACTGGAGGACCAATCAAACGACAAAAGAAAGGAAACCACCAACACCTGTGATAGAACCAACAACAGCACAAAAGAAGAACCTGCAAAACTCAGGGGAACATTTCATTTCCACCAGTCAGAGTGTAAAAAGCAGACATAAGTAGAGTGTACAAAAAGGTGTGAACCTATGAGTGGAGGAAATCTACACTTAGATCAAAGGCTACTCAGATCTTACTAACAAAGAAGAGTGCAAGTAACAAAAAAGCTCAAACTCTTTCAAATACCTGTAATCCAGAAAAAATATCCCCAAAATAAATTTTAAGAATCAACTTCCAATAAGAAAACATTTAAATTCTTGACATACAATGGAAATTATTAAACATGTAATCAAAGAGTAGTTTATAGCGTACTGTAAAGGGGTGAAATACATCTACCAAAACCCTTCTAGAAATAATGCAAATGAGAAATTTCATAGTCAAGCAAATTAAAATACATAATATTTTCATAGTTTCAAGAAAGATAAAAACAATATATTGAGGAGATAATACATTAAAAGATTCAAAATGTACTTCTATATAGGAAAACTATAATACCAGAAATTTTTAAAAATACCTTAATTGGAATTGATGACATTTGATATTATAGAAGAAAGTCTAATGTACTTGAAGATATATGAATAGAATATTATGTAAAATGCAACACAGAGAAAAACAGAACAGAATAGCAGTAAGAGATAGGAAAATTACAAATGGAAAGTCATCTCATATACATGTGATTTGAAATCATCGCAAAGAGGAGAGGATAGTAAAACAATATCAAGAAATAATGTTAAAAATTTTCAAACATTACAATTATAAATTCTGAAAATAAAATAATGTGTGAGCCCTAAATCACATAAATTGGAAGATAATCAAAAGTAAAGATACAAAGGAAACCATTGCTTTTTGGAAATAAAGAGCAAGAATACAATAGACCGAATACTTTTCTGATGTACAAAACCTTAGACTTAATTATTAACAGTTTCAAAATTCTCCAGGTAGAAGGAAAGAGTACCAGATGTACATATGTTTCTGTACACAGGAATGAATTATTGAGGAAAACTATACTTTTCTTGGTACTAAGAACTGAATGCAGAACTTTTTACTTCCCACACAGGTGCTGTGCATTTGAGCTATATCCTGGGGCCCTGAAGATGGAAATTATGAGACATAAGGAATTATGATTATTTTACTCACTTTAAAATATATGTGGGTTCTTTAAGAAAAAATAATATCAATGTATTTTTGTATTTAGAACAAAAGGAGAAGCAAAATGTTCGATAGTAACGCACAGCCCAAGACATGGGAAATGAATATATTCTGTTGTATATTTCTAATCAATGTAAAATAATACAATATTGCTGGAATGTAGACTGTATTTGAAAGTACATGCTTAGAAGTAGTTGTTCAGGTTACAAGATCTAGGCATAAAAAAACATCAAACAATCAAAGACAGCACAAACTGTTATTTTTGATGAACTAACAGAGCTTAGAAGTATAGTTATCTATCTTGTATACTATACATACATACATACATTTATATTTGTTATCCTACGTACATATAATTTTTTTCCTTTCTTCCTTTTTTCTTTTTCCATACCAGTTGTTCTTTCTTTTTGAGTACTTTTTTTTTTTCATTTTCATTTTCACAACATGTAGTGTACATTTTACATCTATTACTCGTTGTTTTTATTATTTTCTTATACTAAGGAGACAATATGATATTTATTATGCCTATATCTTATAACCTACTTCTAAATAAACAATATGCAATGTATTAACTAGTGCTGATTTCCTATTTTTTTGAAATTCTGAATCGTTTCTATCCTTTTTTTCTGTTTTGCTTTTTAAAATTAAAAAAAAAAAGTTTTAATTTAAACAGTATATGCTAAAGATCCTAAAGCAACATTCCTGTGAAAGGAGTGAAAGACTTACACCGAATAAGACATGTGAGAAGGCCACAGTTATAGCTCACTGTCACAGCAGACCAAGCAAGTTCTGAGAAGCACTCGTCCTGAGTTTGAGTCCCAGTACTAACAACACACACACACACACACGCAAAAGTAACACAAGTGGTTAAATATGTTATTATTAAATCTATCTAATGCCAGGGCATGGTGGCCAGTATGTATAGCTCCAGCATTTGCAAAACAGAAGCAGAACTGATTGGGCCCAGGAGTGCAGAAACAGCTTGGGTAATGTAGCAAGATCTCAAAAATCCCCCCTACCCCCCAAAAAGGAAATTTAACTTTAAAACAATTAGAAACGTTAGTAAATGGTGAATATAACAGATAAAATCAATTAACGTACACAGAAAGACGGTACACATTAACTCAGCCTTATCAATAATCCCAATAAATTTAAATTGTCCAACCAGAGCTCATTTAAAGACTCTGTTAGACTGAGTAGATAAGCCAAAAGCAAGTATATACTGGTTGAGAGAAAACTTCTGTAAGGAAAGGTACAACTAGGGCTGGGGATTTAGCTCAGTGGCATAAGTGCCTGCCTTGCAAGCAGGCAGTTGTGGGTTCAATCTCCAGTACTGATAAAAAGGAAAAAGAAAAAAAAAAAAAAAAAGGTACAACTAGACTTAACATTAAAAGATGCAAGTGGGCATGCTGTTATATGCTGTAGTCCTGGCACTTGGGGAGGCTGTGGCAGGAGGATCTCAAGTTCAAGTTTAGCATGGGAAATTTATTGAGTTGGTGAGACACAGTCACCATTTTTGAAGTTTTTTTTTTTTTTTTTTGAATGATACATGTAGCTTATTGTAAAGGCCTTGAGTTCATTCCTGATACTTCCAAACACAGATATTATATATATATATATATATATATATATATATATATATAAATTTATAATATGCTAAATATAATATACTGTGTATATTATATATAGACTTTTAGTGCTAAATCCAAAGAATGCTAACCCTTACTGTATTAATACCAGACAAACTAAAGAAAGAATTTTTGCAATTACAAAGAGAATCATTTCATAACAATAATGGGTAAAAAAATGAACATGTTAAATCCTCAATATTTATTTCACTGTGTCATAAAAGACCTTTCATATATATGAAGCAAAGCAAGGGAAATGAAAATGTAATTATCATTTATAATTGTAGTTTAGAATTTTTATAATAAAGTACATAGGTGAAAAATCAGTAATACTATAGACAAAGTAACCCACATTGTCAAACAAACTATCATAAGTGACATTTATAGAAGCATCCATATAGTAGCATCAGACTATAAAATATTTTAAGGGAACAGAATATTCACCATATCAAGCCATATTTTGAACCATAAAATAAATCTCAATAAATTTTACAAAATCAAGTTATAGAATATTTTTAGGTCACAATAAAATTTATATAAGGAAATGATAACAAACAGGAGTTTAAAAAGTCCCCAGATACTTAACCACTAAATAAAACATTTAAAATTAAGGATCAAAAATGAGACCTAAGAAAAATTTTAAAGCCTTTTTTAACCAGAATAGACATACAACATGTTAAGATTTGTTAACAGCCGACTAACCAGTTTTCAGAGGCAAATTTATTGTAAGAAAAATAATTACAGTAACAGTCTCAAATAAATAACCAAAGCTTCATTTGTTTTTCCTTTTTTTTTTTTTTTTTTTTAATCGCTACCGGGAATCGAACTCACACCCGCACACTTGCAAGCAGGCGCTTATGCCCCTGAGCTAAATCCCCAGCCCCCCCCCCCCGCACCTTTTTTGGCAAAACTTCACTTTAAAATGGAAGAAAGAACAAGAAAAATAAAAATATAAATAGGAGAAAAGAATTAATAAAGATACATGAAATGAGTGAGACAAAGAATAGATAATCAATTGAGCATTAAAACACTCTTTGAGAAGATCAATAAATTGATAGACCTCTAGCCTGATGTAAGAAAGAAAATGGACACAAATTTAATGTCAGAAATGAGGAAAAGGAGGCTTATGATAGATCCTATAGATAATGAGAAATAATAAGTAGTTATTGCTATTTAGCAACTAATTAAACACTAATGTTACTGCACTGATAAACACTACCTACATCCTGGCTGCTGTTAGTCTACTTAGAGGCTGAAGTGAAGTGCATTCCATATGCTATATTATTTCCTTAAACAAACAATATATATATATATATATATATATATATATATATATGTATATATATATAATATTTTCATCCTTATCAATAACAAAAATGTCTAGATCTTGATGTTTGAAGGGAATTGTTTTAAACTTTCTTTACTGAAGTGTTGTAAAAAGAGACACATCAAAGATTAATATTATGCATATAATAGTATGCAATAAATATTAAGTTGGATTATGTAATTCTTTTGGTTGATGAATTTAAGTACTGTAATTAGAAAAGTCTAAGTTGTTCTTATGGAGAAACTGCTTTAAAGGGCCCCCATTTGCACTAGAGTTATTTAACCTTGCAGTTTCTCGATATAAATGGCAGGGCTAAGTAATTTGAGAAACAAAACGTTTTAAATAACAGATCTGTGTTAGACTGGAGATGTACTTAATACAATTTTCAAGAGATAAAATAACAGAATATAATTTTTTTAGCCCAGTAAACTTATTTGGAGCTCCTGG
Organism: Cavia porcellus; assembly: GCF_034190915.1. Lineage (NCBI taxonomy): Eukaryota > Metazoa > Chordata > Mammalia > Rodentia > Caviidae > Cavia > Cavia porcellus. The sequence continues at coordinate 38,982,135 of NW_026947500.1, read as the reverse complement.
ATTACAGGCAAACTAATTGTACAGTAAGACAAGTAGAGGAAAGATTCAGCTATGCTCCTGTTCCTAGGCTTAGTTCTTTTCATAGATACAGGACTCACACACACAAGCCTGGTGCCATGTTATCTGTCAGCTTGGTTTAAATGAAGCCTTAAATTGAAATTTTAAGTTTTTTTAGTAAAAACTTTCTCTTATTGGTGATACAATCCTTTCATATTCAGTAAGAAATAAACTTCCCAAAATAAAACATATCCATCTGAAAGTCATTTTTTATCTGCTGTCACACATCCACAGTTAATGACTGATTTTCCCAGGGGATTTTAAAATTTTCTATTAATGTGGATGTAGCTTCACCTTTAATTAAACATACTTCTCAGCAGACCCAGACTTCTTGCAAACTTTTTAAAAGTTGAAGTCTCTAAGAACATATTCCAGGACAATGGTTTTCTCTTGCATGCAGGGGAAAGGAAAGGGCTCATAAATATTCTGGATTTCTGCATAATTTGTGATATACTGTGGTTCAGTTTACAGGGGACTGTAATGATAAGAAATTTTCTTAGATCAAGAGAAAATATATTTAATATAAACCCAGAAAACTGATTTCAAAGAAATTTTTGTTCAACTTTAATATACAAATAATTAAATTTATTCCAGTTTTTAAAATGCTGGATGAAGTTCAAACAAGCTGTTTGAGCTTTATAACTCATATATTTTATCTTATGTAAGTGTTCAAGAGATCTAGAAGAAGATTATATGGAACTTAAATCCTCCTTGGTGTTCCTTTTCCTTTGCAGATGATTTATGGAATAGATAATAAGTTTGTAATAATCAATAGCCAAGAAACTCAATATCCAGTCATTTAAAGTGCCCATTTGAGGTTTACTGCTAATCTGATATGGTTTACCATGCAATTGTTAATTTAGGAACTATACTTATTTCTGGGATAGTTTTTCACTGTGTGACTTACTCAGCTTGAGCTGTTCTATATACATGCTGTAGAATGGATGGGTTAAATAACAAGAATATATTTCTGGAATATAAAAGTTCAAATTTAAGGTGTTGCTTGTCAATTTGGTGAGAGTCTTCATTGTGGTTTAAGATACACCCCTCCTTCTTGTATTCCCAAAAAGGAAAAGGAAGGAAGAAAATGGGAGGGAGGGAAGGTGATAAGAGAGGACAAGGAGAGAGAAGAGGAGAGAGAGGAGGAGAGACAGATGTTTCCTCTTACAAGAACACTCGTTTTATGAGGCTTCCATTCTTATGATTTAATAAACTCCTAAAGATTCTTGTAGGAAAGAGCAATCAATATTGTTTCTTCAGCTATCACAAAGTTTACATCTGAAGCCCCTACAACAAAAGACAAATTAAAAGGAGAAAAACATTAAAATTGATCTCTTCTAACTTTTATTTGATCTAGAACCCCTTAGTTAGGAATATAAGCAGGGAATTCTATGTATATTCTGCTTAGATTTGATGAAAGTAGACCTATGTGTAATTGGTCAGGGAGTGAGTGGTCTAGTGGTATCTATTGGGGGGAATTTAGCAAGCCCTGTGGTTCAGATTTTTCCTGGTACCTCTGTCTTTAAAGACAATATGTTTTCTCTCCTCAGGTTTGGGACAGGGGGCCTGGAATGAGGGCTTCATGACTGTGAGTGAAGTTTCAGGGAGGAGTCAATGAGGTTTTCTGGCTTTAGCCAAGAGGTGAATGAAAATTGAGAAGGATCTTCCTGATTCTGCTGCTTTCTCAAATGCTATGACATCATCTTTTGCAGTCATTTGTCCTGAATTCCATCACTCTACCTCCTAACATCATCCCACCATGGGACTTGGGGTTTCAACTTGAGAATTAAGAAGACTTAAATTCAATGCATAATGCCTTTATGAGCAGTGGGCTTTAGCATTTGCTGGTATGATTGGCTTCAGAAACAGTCTTGACACAGAAGCTGTGAGCTGCAATTTGATTTTCTAACTGCATATTCTGTTTGAGTTCAGAATCATATAGTCAAGAAAGTGGACTTATTTTTCCTCTATGAATCTTAGAGCATGCACATAGACAAATACAAACCAGGATGTATATGGTAAGTGACTGAGGAATGGCCAAATATTACACAACAAAATGTTTACAGAAAAAAAAAAATCAAACCATTGTTTATAAAATGAAGTTTTAAAACATGGTTCCTGGCACCAGGAATCTTGACTGATTCCACCTGTTCTATTTGGTGACCCACTAGAGCAAAGCTAATATAGAAACAATCAACATGTACATCGGTTATAAGGCATATTTAGCCGGGCTAGATCACTGACTGTGTCTGGGAATAAGCTAAAATGCAACAAATATAAATTCATTCCAGGTTTCAAAATAATCTTATTTAAGTATCAATGTTCTGACTTCCAGTGGGCAGAGGGAGGGTGACAAAGTGGTTACACTCATTCTCCCCTTGTGGGGGGGGGGACAGACTGATAAAGACTTGTGAATTACAGACACAACGTGATATAAGAAAAAGTGAAATTTGAATCCATCTTCTCTCCATATTCCAAGCCCCAACCTCTTGACATTATATTCTTTTGACTTCTTGGGTCAATCAGAATTGGGAAAATTGTGGGTACTTGCTTGCAATTGTATAAATAAAGGCTAAGATAATATTGTAGATATTTTAAAAGTTTTCACATATTCAGTGCTGGAGTTGGTACTACAGATTAATGCTAGAGCATGGATTTACCATGCAGGAGGCTGTGTGTTCCATCCCTAGTGCCCAGAAATAATGAAATAGGAATCGTAAGGATCAACCTAAATGATTTGTACATTAGGCTTATGTAATGCTTAACTTATTTGTAATTTTAACTCCCAAATATTCTTTCAAACTAATATTTTTGTAGATGCAATCAAGTTGAAATAGAATTTTCTCTTTAAATGGGAACTTTACACAGACATTTACATACTAATTTTAAGCAACTAATTTACTTTTTCCTATTACCTGTTTTGTAGTTTAGTGTTATTCATTTAGAAAAAGATATCTAATTTTACATTGTATCAAATAAAAAAATCAGAAATGAAATTCTAATAATAATCATTGTTGTAATATTTTCCCAGAATTAATAATAGATAACATCCAGAGTTACATAAAATGGTGATCTGAGAGTAACATTTGGAAAAATATTGCAAAGCTGTTCTCTGAGATCTTATTTCCACCTTTAGCATTTGCAAAATCTATATTTCAAATGGATGCCATTGATTTTATTAAAATCTGTGTTGCCTGAATCAGAAGAAATGTTTACTGTTTTTAGTGGATTTTTTTTTTTTTTTTTTTTTTTTGCCTGTTTCTTCTTTTGTGACACCCGCTGGCCATGCCTGGTACTGCAAAGCCTCCTATTTCACGCTCCTCTGCCTTTCTCAACTGCCCAATGCGTTTTTTACATAAAGCTAATTTAAATTAAAGAATCCGTTCAACATCTTTATCTACAGTAGAGATAATAAAATATGAGCCCTAATCATAGAACAAGAAAATTAGTACTGTAGAGACTGAGGAATTACTCAGTTAGCATATTATGTATACTTTTTGTTTCACTGGAACTAAAAGAGATACAATAATTTGCTTTTTCCTAATAATTTTAAGCTCACTTTACTTGAGAGTGTATATATAGGTAATGCTAACTATAGATGATGGCCAACCAATCCCCAGTGACACTATGCTATGCGAGTACGCTTTGCAATTTGGTAAATCTGATTTAAAAAAAAAAAAAAAAAAACAGCTAAGTAAAACTGTACATGGGAAAACCCAGAATTTCCACTAAAAATGAATGAACTCCACCTAGAGCTCTGTGCAAATGGGGTCCCTGACTGTGAACTAGAACTATGAGCAAACTTTTTGTATTAGCAGGAATCCATGTATCCTCAGCCACTCAGTCAAATGCAGATACTTGTTGCCTTCTCTAAGATTTATAGGCTGGAGCTAGCTTTTGAAATTGCTTTGTACTTCCTTTTAACAGCTAGGGCAGCAGCATGCTAAAAATTTCCCTCTGTCTCCTTAGAACCTATTTATATAAAGCTAATTTATCTGCCAGTCTCTCTCTCTCTCTCTCTCTCTCTCTCTCTCTCTCTCTCTCTCTCTCTCTCTCTCTCTGTCTCTCCATTTAGCTTCTAAACCATTACCTACCCGCTTAACCCAAGTAAAATACTGCCACAGATACCGTCCTTAAGGGTTACAGGACGCGATGCGCTCCTCTGAGGCACCATTCACCCCCCCTGACCTTCTTGGATTCGGTGCCCTCCTGCAGACACGCGCAGAGCACCGGGAAGTGCACATTTACTGTACTGCGTGCAGACTGCCGCGAAGAAACTGTAGCTAACCATCTTATTAGTATTCTTGCCTCCGCCGTGTCTCACTAGCAGCATCAGAGGGCTGAGCAAAATGCAGTAGAACAGGGACAGACAGGGTTCTGGCAATCGTCTCAATGCAGGCTGCCGAATGTTGGGGGTGGGGGATGCAGCACATCAAGATTAATAACCTTGCCATAATCCGGGGCATCCCGCAAGCAGACGCCTCTGCCGATTGATCCACTCTTGACTTGATGCTTCTGCCTAGGGGAGAGGGTTCCGGAATCCATCCAGTCCCGGGGGACCCCCTCTTGATTTTGGATGTTCCTTTGATCCTCCACAGACCTGGGAAGGTAACGGAGGCGAGCCTTACCATCTGCAGCACACAGCAGCTCTGGGAGGTTACTACTGACAGTTTTCATTACACCGGCTTGCGTGAGTGCTTGCGTGTGCGTGTGAGCGTGTGTGTGTGAGTGTGTGTATGTGTGTGTGTGTGTGTGTGCGCGCGCGCGCCTGTGTGTGAGTGCAGGTGCCTGCTTTTGCGTGAAAGGGAGCGTGTGAGTGTCCACGGTGTGTATGCGTGTGGGTGAGAGTGTGTGTCTGTGTGACAACCAAGGCACCAAAGCAGGTATATCGTACAGGAAGAGATTTCAGCAGCGTGAAAATAATCTCGGCGCACTTGGGCTCAAGGCTGTGGCCCCCACCTCTCACCACCCCCTCTCTTCTGGCTCTGCCTTTTTCTCCTTTTGCCTTTGATGAGTTTTTGGCTTACTTTTTGACGGAGTCTCTTGGACACGTTTTTTGCTGGTGCAGGAAAATCAGATAAAGGGAACCTTTGAGAACTGATTATTTTTCTCCTCTGTGACTTAAAAAAAAAGAAGAAGAAGAGGAAAAGAAAATAGAATATTGCAACAAAAGCTAGAGGATTTTCAATTTTTCTTGGTGAACTTTGAGGGGACATCAGAAAGGTAAGTCAGGAGAACTTAAGATCTCAGTACTTTATCTATTGTAATGTTTGTGCTTTTCTGTTTGCTTTTAGAAACCCCAACGGAGTTTTTATGCACATTCTAGAGACTGTAATGCTCAGGAGAACTCAGTGTGGGGCATTTTCGGGTTATTCTTATGCCAAGGAGATTATTTCCATTTCCATAGCCATCCTCCCCCATTTCTCTTCCTGTGTTGTACATCCCCTACACATCTGACATTTTCTTAGTAAATTCTGGATGTATGAAATTTGGGTGGCAGGGGAGATTCCAGCATTCCCCTTTCTTGAAATTCTTAAATTTGAGAAAATAACCAATCTGAAGAGCTACTGGCAGTCTCTGAGTTACAGACAAAAGTCAGTCTGCTCAGAGAGGGTGTGGGGGTTGATGTATAATCTGGACTTTTGTGATAACTTAATAGTAGAATCCCCCATCCAGTTCCTTTTTTTTTTTTTTTTTTCCTTCTTCTTTGAGTAGTTATAGCTGCTCTGGAGAGTAGCAAATATGTGGCTTACAGAAAAGCTGCTTCAATAGCTCTTAATTGGAGCAAATTAAAACAAAGTAGAAATTGTTTGGTATTTTGAACCTCACTTTTTTTGCATGGATACTCTTGCAATTGCAACTCATTAACCTTTCTGGATGCAGCGTCCCCTGATTAAACTACCCTCATTTTAGCACCCTCTTACCTGCTGCCATCCCCAGAGAGGGGAGCGCTGTGGCAAATTGCTCTTGACTCTCTCTTCTTGACAGTAAAAGCAAGTGGTATCAGGGATTCAGGTGACTGAGTCGCACATCTTGCCTAATTCAGTCTCTTTAGTGTTTGTTTCTGATTATGTGAGCCCTCATATTTCTCCCCTCTCTTCCTTCAAAGTGAAAGGTAGATGATATCTTACCTGTTCTAATCTGAAGATGCTTTAATTAAATCGAAACACCATCTCATTGTGATTGTGTCTGTGTTTCAGTATGTGTGTTTTCATCTCTGCATTGACATCATTTAGTTTCTCCAAAGAAGTGAGAATAACTTGTATGTAAATTTCTGAAATGCTTCCACTCCAAGAGGAAGTAGCAGGAGATTAGTGTTTATTGGTCACTGCATAGGGATAATTTGTCCTCAAAGGAATGGTGGTATTTAATGGAATGCAAACCATTGTGCTCTGTTATTGTGAACACATTAATGGTAAAGATGACAGGTCTACATACTAAGCAGATGGAGGAAGGCGTGCATAGGCGATTGACTGCAAGTATTGATGTCTATATTTAGAAAGAGAGCAGGCACAAATTGTAACATAGGAAATTTATTAGAGATCATTGACTGGGTCAGAGATCTATCAGCACATGCAACTTGAGAGATGTCAAACATCATACCCAAAATGCTGGTAGTTCTCTTTTTTCCACAAGAGAAATTATCCATAAAATGAAATAATACTCGGATGTGACCATTTATCTAATGATTTTTGGGTAATGGTATGAAAAAGTGGTTAAAAGAGGCACAGAGGGCACTGCTAAAAGGTATTCCCCACCCCCACGCAGTCTTGTGACTGACAGCTCCATACAGTCCTCTTGATAAAAATACTAAGGGAAAACTCTCTCCTAGGTAGAATTTATCAACTATTCTGTGATCAGGATATTTTCATCTGTTACCCACAGATCCCAGTTACAATGTCCACTGCCAAGCAAGAAAGTTTTTTTTTAACAGCTTGAACACTAAACCTCAAATAAAATTTCATTTTGTCTGTGACAAACACATGCTGGTGACCATGAAACTGTCTGAGAATATAGGCAAAGGTGAACATATAAGTAAGAAATACAAAGTTTTCTGTTCGAAGATTAAATAATATTTGGTCTCCTTAAGGAACCTACTGGTTCTGAAGGTCCCCAAATTTAGAAGAGACAATTATCCTTCCTTAAGTTTGTTAGTTATTTATTAACCTGCAGCTTTTGATTACTAGTCCCAGGAAGACAGAACAATATTTTTAGGTCATTTATTTTGTGTTATGACTTCTTTGAATGAAGAGAAACCTTTTGAAATGCTTTTCTTGAAGTTGACAAATTAGTATCTCTTTCCACTGAAGATGTTTAATTTTGATTACTCTCCTCCATTCACATTCTCAACCAGTAAAGTGTACATTTAGACTTGTGGTGTTGGGAAAAAAAATTAATTGCATAATTTTTCTCAATACCATCTTAAGGAAAAAAATGATAGCATCTTGATTTTATGCACTTGAAATTTAATAATTGTAATGAGTGAATCTTCTAGCAATAGCAACACTTTCATTATTACCTATTTTAAGCTAATAGAAGGGGGTTATGTGCCAACTCAGGATTTTCTGTTTCCAGTGCATGCCATGTGGAACGAAACTCTGCTTCTTAAGAGTTCCTGAGTGTTCTTGTGCAACAGTAACTTTACATCTTCCTTTTAAGCTCAGGTCAGAGCCATAGTAAACAGCTTTTGATCATACCTGGCTTCAGATTCATGGCTTACTTTGTCATGTCGTTTTTAAGCTCTGTTTTGTGATAGAAAGTGTTTTTGAGGTTTCACAGGGCTGCTTTTCAGAAAAGGAAATGCAGAAGGGAGGGTAGGAACTTCCATGTTAGTAGGGGTACGATGCCAGTATTGCCAGTGAAGAGGCTGAAGTTACCCAGAGGAAATATATGCATGGTTACGGTGTTAGAAAAACAGGTTGACTGCCTGGAGTTTACTGGGGAGAATAAAGGAAATTGCAGTTTCTTCTCTAGTCACTTCCAGTTCATTGGGAGGCCTTTCTCTGGGGATCTGCTCAAGTAAGCCAACCAGACCCAACATTCTCCAGTTTGCTTCTCTGTTCTTTTAAGACCAGTGCACTTAACACATGAATAGCTCTTTCCCTCTAACACACAGGGCTGACAGCTGGAGAGTGAGCTACTGAGCACGGTTAAAGGAAGCCAGGAAGATCTCTTAGTAAGTTCAAGTGCAGAGAGGGGTCTGGGAGCTGCAGCCCTGGAGGGGTGTGTGTGTGTGTGTGTGTGTGTGTGTGTGTGTGTGTGTGTACCAGGTGGACTGAACTTGAACTTCTGTTTGCTGAGTCATTACAGCAACCTAGACTGGTGAGTTTGCCCTGCAAGGAGTTGAGTGGATAAGGTGACAGACAGGAGCTAGGATGAATAGGCTAAGAGTATCAACATACTGCCAGAAATGCAGACCCTTGGGATGAAGGAGATGCATTCTCTGAGGATGTGTCAATGTTTCATGGAGCTGTGATGCTGTGTTCTACCACTTAAAAATGAATTCTGGTCCCAATAGGTTACCAAAGAAAAGATGATTAATTGATGTGTGAATAGAGTAGAGGCTTTGCAATAAACTAAATCAACTTATTCAATTATCTGCATTGCCATTTGGGATCACTGAGCGGTTACAAGTAAAAGCGCGGGAATGTTGGAGGCTGGGATTCACAATCAGCAAAAGGCAGACTCTGGATTGAACATCAGAAGATGTCCATCAACCATTGATAGTGCGGCATAATGGTTAGCAAGTCACTCAAAGGTTCAAAACACTGAATTCCTCCAGAACAATTTAAAAATATGTGTTCTTAACTTCTAGTGCTATCCTGAGATTTATTATCAAATATTGTGGAATAAATGATTTATAAAGTTAGCATTTCTATAGAAATGTGAGGGGTTGTGCTGATGACTTCCTACAGGATTTAAGGCAATATCATCTGATACCTTTGATAGAATTTCAAATTAAGTGGATTATGCAGAAGTAATTGTTTCTACATCATGGTTGTTCAGTGTTTGTGTTTTTATAGTTTGATTGTTTTTTCCAAATGTGTGAACTACAAATCTTGGTAACTTCGGTGGCACATTCTTAGTTATATGTATGTGTGTGTCTATGTGTGTACATGTGCAGAGGAACTCGTGTACTTGATTAATAAGAGGTACAATATGAAATTTTTGAAAGACAGAAAATGTATAATGGCCCAAGTCCTATATCACTGGATATCCAGAGAGCAAAAAATACCAAAAAAAAAAAAAAAAAAAAAAAAAAAAAAAAAGAAAGAAGCTTGACTCTGGACTTTCTGTGGGATTACAGAGGTATTAATCGAGTTTGTAAACTTCAAAAACTCCAATTCACAATGAAGCTATTAAGTGAGACGCAGAAATTGTGCAAAATGAAGTATTTATAATAATAGCACAGTTCCTAGTGATGCTCACAAAGTTGCTTTTCTGAAGTTGCATTTCGGATTTCGGACCCAGGTCACAATTCAGGAGCCGAGCTTAAAGTTGTGATTGGAGGAGAATATGATGGTGAGAGTTGAACAGATTTGAATCAGGTAACTTTGTAGAGCTTCACTTATCTAATTTTCAGAACAACAAAATCTGCTGTAAGGGCCTATGAAAAATATAAATTAAAGACTTAACGTTAAATACACTTGGTAACTTCCTTGATGTAAAACCGGAATTTTGTAGGTGATTAATATATTCTTTCACCCCTCTTAATTAGGTTTAAGTATTAGAAAAGGGAATATAACTCAGTGTAGTTATGCCCAGTGCAGTCAGACAAAAGCCCCAAAGGTAGTCTTAGCACTAAATGAAACTGGAGAAACCAGTTTCTATAAGTTAATGATTTTATGTACTCTGACTTTCCTAGAGCAGCCTCAGTACCCTTTCCAGATGTCACTGTATTTTATACTCACAACTCTCCAAAAGATACAGCAAATAAGTAATGAGAGTCATATGCACACCTTCATATGTGATTGGGGAAACAAAATTCAAATGTCAGCCAGTGGTGTTAACATGGCTCTTTTCTAACATCTCATTTTTTCCCCAGACAATGAACAGATGTCTATTTATTAAAAACCTACCACATACAGACTTTGTGATCACTGCTGCTGACAATGTAGAATCTGTCTGCTTGTGTCTCTGGACTGCAACTGCTGCATTTGGACAGGGAGTGCTGCAGTCTTCAAGGCTGCCCCTTGGAATTTTGACTGGATAGTTAAGGAGAATTAAGATTCTTCTGCTGGCATCTGACCCATGTGGGGCCGTGTCATTTGTGTATGACCTTTATTTTGCTTGAGAACATACTGCAAAAGATGTAAAATGCCTTGTTCCTATTAATGTAGCTGAGCTGAGCTGTCAGTGATGAGGCCGTTTCTGCTTTGCTAAGTCTGCATGGCTGGTACCACTTGACCCAAGTATTTCTGTTCTGCAAAGTCAGCCTTTCCCTGTATATGAAGAGAGCGGGGTTTTGCCCTTCAGATCGTGGGTTCTTCCTGTCCTTATAATGAATGGGTGAAGTATACTTCGCGGTTTGCTGGGAAGGAAGACCAGTTCCATGCTGCCTGAATTTTAAAGCCCCATTCCATAAAATCCAATTCTAGCATAGTGAGAATGGGAAGAAGTATGTCAATTAGTTAAAACAACAAATGCAATTTCATTGTTCTGCATTCTAGCCATAAACATCAGAATATTTGTTTGGAGCTCTGCACAATTCTCTGTAAAATACTGCAGATTATATTGACAAGATACATGGGGGGAGGGAGCTATTATATGTATGGTTACCTCAAATAGTCAATGGATGTTTCTTATGTTCCAGGAACTGTGCCATATGGCTTTTAAAAAAGATTTTATTAGTATGAATTTAGAATACATAATATTTAATTTCCTTGTCTGAATTTAATTCCTTTTAGTTTAAATTATTTATTTATATTTCTCACAAAAAATGATAAAATATGGCCAGGCATGGTGGGCTGGCTATAATCCCAGCACTCAGTAGGCTGAGGCAGGAGGATTGCCATGAATTCCAGGCTAGTTTGGCTCCACAGTGAACTCAAAGCTAGCCTGAACTACACGGTGATACCTTGTCTCCAAAAAGAACGATAAAGTAACATTATTTTCAGATTAAAGAAGATTCCAAAAGGAATCTATTTCCTTGTTGCAATTTCTAGCTCACTCCAAAACCCACATCTATTCTTCTGCATTATGGTTTCTTGTATTTTAAGTGGTGAAAATGGTGTTTCTTAACAGATTGCCTTAAGCATATGTTCGCTAAGTGCAAAACCTCTCTTGTTCATATGAGAGGACCCAGTCTCTATCAGTGGAAAGACATACGGTAGCATCTCTGAGGAATCTCTGACAAGTCCCTAACTGAAATAAAGGGTCCCTGGTTTAGTACTTCTCAGGGTCATGTTTTTGTGATGTTTCATAGAATCCATTGCTTGAGGCAGATTCCTATTAACTTTAATAATTAGCTAAATCTTACTGGAATATTTGGTGCTGAAAGGGGTACTGTAGTATTTTCATAAGACTTGGGACAAAAGCCCTAACTCCCTCTGTTACATTAAATAGTAAAGCATGTGCGATCATTTGTAGATGATGTAGGTTCTGTTTTTGCATATATGCACATATTCCTTATGTACAGAACTGTGGGTGGGTTAATTTTGTACCTGCATTTCCATACGTTAATGTGCAAATTATTGTAATAAAATTAAAAAAAAAACACTCACAGGATAGTTAGAACAGAGATTAAAATTAAGTTGGTACTCAATAAGTTATTTTAATGGCATTTGCATTAATTTACTTATAAACAGTAGTTGTAGGAATGATAATAACTTAAAATTTCAATTTGCATATATGTTCCTCTATTCCAAAAATTACAAAAAGTGTTGTATCAGTTGGAAGAAACATGAATATTTTTGGCAGTCTCATCATAAAAAAAATGGAAGTGAGGAAGAAAATGATCATCTAGCAATATTGATGTCAAGGGGGAAGATGTTGATAGACACAGTGATTTGCTACAAAGCATTCCAGGAGACTAAGAAAGAAAAAGAACCACACCAGAATTTCATAAGCTGAGGCCCTAAATACTGTGATCTTGGGAATGCAGTGCATTATTTGGCTATAAATGGGAGAAACTGTTATGCTGTAAAAGTGTTCCTGATAAAGAGGAGATGGAGTAGTCTTCCTGTGGATATAATACTGTCAATGGAAAAAGAAAAGTTTAATTTTATCCTTTCCGTGATTCCTGAAAACATATTATTCAGCTTTTATATATTATAGGTATTTGCTTGTTCTTTCATATGTGTGTGTGTGTACGTGCTTGTGTGTGTGTGTGTGTGTGTGTGTGTGTGTATGATTTGTGTATATCAAACAACTTAGCACTATAAAGAAAGAATTGATGGTAAACTACTCAGTGTTGATCAGTTTCAAAACTTTGTGCAGATCTTTTCATTTCTGGGTATGCATTTAGTGACAAGTCACAAAAACAAGGATCAAAGAGGCACACAGCGGCCCAGGGTGTATTTCTTTTCAACAGTATATTTGGAATTAAAACCTGTGACAATACATACTTGGGACCTACTAGATACTCAGGAGAGAACTGTTTCAACAGAAGTTTTTATACAGATTGACATAAATGTAAAATAAGTTACGTATAAAAGGAAATACTTTGAACAGTAATCCTAATAAAGACAAAATCTATTTTTTTTTTTTAAAGTGCGTGTTTGGAGTGCCTGATGTTTGTGTTCGTCTTAGGGAGTGGGGGCTTGTACTTAACATATCTTTAGTTTTTATTTTCTTGCCTTTCCCCACCCACCTTCGTCCCTCTATCTCTTGATCCGCTTTTTTTTCCCATTTTCTTCATTTCTATATCATCACCATCATCATCAGTTTCTATGTATGACATACAGAGATTACATCCATTATGGGTAGTCGGTAGATGTACATGATCTATCTTAAGTCTTTTATATCTCATTCTCCCCTGAACCCTCAGAATTTTTTTTATTTTGCTTTTCATTTGTGCTTTGGATTACTAAAATGAGAGAACCCATATCATATTTATGCTTTTATATATGATTTATTTCACTTAGCATTGTATTTTCAGGGGTATCCATGTTTTGACAAATATAAAGATAAAAGCTTTCATGCAACTCTAAAAAAAAATATGACTAGTTACACAGTGGACCAATTTACTAATTTTTGATTGTTGGATATATTCATCGTGCATGATGATAATATTCTGAATAAATGAGTATTTTAAAAACTCTATTCTCCCTTCTTCAAAAGAAAAACTTTATTTCTATGTGCGTTTTGGTCAGGTTATTTCATCTAACAAAAACTTAAAAGATTTTAAGTATTAAGTGTCTTATTGATATATGTTGATTCTAGAGCCTAAAGTAAGAGTGCATACAAAAATAGTTTTAAAGTTTTCTGAATGTCCTCATGGCTGTCAACAGTGTTAAGAAAGAGCATTTATCCAGCACAGAAATTGCTAAGATTTTCCTTTCTCCCTGCTTTCTTCTTTTCCTTGGTCTCAGGCCTTACCATATGATGGTGCTGAATGAATCTTAGCACTACAAGTTTGATTTTCAACTTTCCATCTTGTCCATGATTGTAAGCATTACTGCATTTCTTTCCAACCCTTTGCTAAGTTGAAATTCTTTGTATCTTGTACATATCTTCCCCGTAAGACCTATTTGTTTGCACCATGCATTTGAAAACAAACAAGCAAGTAAACAAATTCTCTTCCTCCTCTTGAATCCCAAAAGGATATCATGGATCTAAAGAGGGTCACTTAGAATTTTCATTGAGTATTTTAGTGGGTAATAACATATTCTTTCGGTTCTTTGATTATTTTATTGGTACCACCCATTCAAAATGTGTTTATTGAACACATACCAAGATCACTATTTTATCAGTTAGTGTGCCTGCCACAAAAATGTAAACAATCAAATGTTTTCTTCAAATGGACTAGTGCATTGTTATTGACTTTACATTGACACAGGAGAAACTGAATGGCTATATAAGACAGAATAAGATTTTTAAAGCAAACAATGAAAGAGTCATTCACTGAGGAACTTGTGACCAGGGAACTTTAAGGAAGGATGAGTGGGATTGATCTGTAATATACTGTTTAAAGTAACCCTCTGGAAATTGTACCAAGTTGGTATTTTTATTTTCTGGGTCAAAGTGAGGAAACTGAGTTTCTCACAAGTTGTGGTTTTCCTAAGTACTGAGTCAATACAAGCAATGAAGTATGTCATCTTTTCTGCCTCTTTTCCTCCAATTTTGGGCCCCAAATGCAAAGACATTGGCACAGTGTTTTCTAGTTTTCTCTTACATCTTCTAAATTTTCCTGCACTCTTTTGGGTAAATAGTGTTTCCCGCATTGATATAACATTTGGTTTATTTAACCTAATATAATTCTGCTACACTTCTTTTCTAGTAATTGTTGCAAAAAGAGATTGGAAACAAAGATACAAAAATTGATCTATCTAGTGTACTCTCTTTACCTTCCTTGTTATGATCTGTTTTTCTGTTTTCTGGAAGAGAGTAGAGCTTTGAATTGATGATCGTTGAACGCATGTTGGTCCCAACATCTCTAAAGCTATGTTATAGATGGAAAGATGCCCAGAAGCTGGTGGCTCAGAATGAAGTAGCTCTTTACATACTCTTGAAGAGTGGGTAGAAATTTGGCAGAGTAGCTTTCTAGGTTTAAACTCCATTTTTTAGTTTTGAGTTCTTAGAGATGTGGGAAACATATTTTCTGCTTCAAGTCAAGGCCAGTTTGTCTGTTTGAGGCTGCAGGAGAGTAGATTTAGAGTTGGAAGCCAGTCTGAAATACATAGACAGACCCTCTCTCAATATATATATATATATATATATATATATATATATATATATATACACACATACATGCATACATGCACAATACATTTAGATACATGCACACACGCACACATATACAGATATGAGGTGGTTTCATAGGATGATACTTTTCTTGACTGTGTTCTGAATCCAAGGTAAGAATCCAGAAAAACCAGAAGAAAGACTCTTAGAAGACACCTAGCTTACTTTTGACTATGCCAAATACTTGAAGTTGCAAAATAAGATTTTTTTCCATTAAGAAAAAACCCTTCAGATAGATGGAATCCTTGATCACTGTCATGATTCTCTATGGGATTTATACAACAAAGGCCTCTGTCCATTTCCTGCTGTAATACAATTTTGACCATGTGCCTTGATGAAAGCTGATAGATGAGATTGAAAAATGTAAGGGGTAGTTTCCTCCACTTTCTTGGCCTTATAGGTAGTTCCCAAAACATTTATCATTATTCACATGGACTTTCCCTCTCCAACTGTGGGTAGTGATTTGCATAGCCAGAGTATGTAGACATATTTTCCTGCTTCCTATTCAACCCTCCCTGGCTCTTACCAAGTGTAGGTCACCGAAAATGAAAACTATTTATTATCAGGCAGAGTCTTGTATCTGTGGTATTTATACAGACTATTCTCTTACTTGAGGCCTGATAAAACTTTTTATGCTTTTAGCTTTCTATTCCACGTTCAATTTTTCCAACAGGTACCTTATACCTTCCTTCTCTGCTTGATGACATCTTTGAACTATTGGAAATCTGCTTGACCTGCTCTAGTCTTATGTATGAGCACTCATAATTTTAAGCAGCACAGCACATCACAGTAGAAACATTGCTCCTGGCAGCCCAAGCCTTGCAATGTTGAGTGTTAAACACTCTACGTGTGAGGAACAAACACCGTCTTTACATAATAACCTCCAAGTCTTCCCAGTCTGCAAATGTCTGATACACATTTGAAAACTATCTCAGTTCTCTTATTTTATGTAATCATGTTTTAAAGAGGATAAAGTTGGCATCTGATAAATCATAATCATGACATCTATCTTGTCTTTTGCATTTGCTATAAATCTATCACTTCACATTCATTATCAAAAATGTATCCTTCCACCTGAATACTATGAAGTATATATTAATAAAAATTTTAAAATGGAGAAATTTAAAATCAGAGAGGCTAAATAAATCACCAAGGTCATATATAGTCTATGTATCCTCAAAAATAAATATTTTGTTGGAAAATATTAGGAAGTGTTCTCTTCTATGTCATTCAAAAATATGTGTTACATTCCTTAACAAAGGAATACATGATTTTTTTGTGCTTTGATGTATAAGAAAAAAACTATACTGTAAAGCTTTATGCAAGTGTTAATTTTTGTTATATTCTAGTCTAAAATTGGATGACACAGTATCTATTCATGTAACTCAGTATAATAAATAGCTGATTAAGGACCAATCATTTCTCAATTTTAAAGCAGAAATATTATGGATGCTTATGAAATGGAACTCCAAAAGCAGATGTGTGCAGCACACTGGCTTGAATGACTGGTGAAATACAGTAGAACCTGACTAAATTACACTAATGAGTTGGAGACCCGTTACAAATTATCACGTTTGCTCAATTAGTGAAGACGCAACCAGAGAAAAAGATTGCTAAGCAAGCCAGCTGATGTAAAGGGAAGAGAAATTGCAAGTAAACTAAATGATACTAACAGCAAATTACCCACATGCATGCACACATATTTCTATATTATGGAATATGATGTTATTTGTATGATGTATACATACATAATGCACATATTGCATATATATGCAAATATATATATATATATATATATATATATATATATATATATTGAACTTTTGTTTTATGATAGGGTAATGAATATAAGTTCTTTATAATTCTAAGAAAACTACAATATGGTTCTACCTCATCCATATCTTGTGTAGATGTTGGAATACTTCAGTGCACCAGATCGTGGTGCCACATTCAGTTAGACTGCATGAAATGCTTTGAGGGTTGTCCCACTCCTATAAGTCCATCAGTCAGTCAATATTATCACTGCAAGATCTTGTCAGTTACAGTTTTTTTTTAATCTACTAAGTTGTTGCTAGAAGTTATTTCTCATATTCTCTGGAGGCATTGCCTTTGTGTTACAAATTCTACTAGTAAATGTAGTTTGGGGGCCAAAAGGAAGGGAAAATTGTCTATCAACTTACCTGAGATGCTAAAATCTCATTTTTTAGAACTCAAAAAAAAAAAAAAATCTGCATCTGAAATACTTGAATGCAGATTGCTTTTCATAGGACTTTAATATTCAAAATAAGATTTTATTATAATTTTAATTGGAAACTTTTAGTTTCTTAGTTAGGTTACCTTTTGATATTTATTTTATGCTTATGTCAAAGAGGCACATATTATCTCTAATTTCTTAGTGCAAACATATGTAGGTATTACCATTATTATGTCTAGTTTACAGACGAGAGAACTAAGGTCTAGAGAGCTAAAATAATTTGCCAAAACTAGTGCAGCTGATGACTGTAATGCCTAGGATTTGAAGGAACACAGATCCTTTTTCAAAGGTGTTTATGGCCTACCAGACCCATGAACAAATTCAAACTATGCTGTTAACTAAAGTTATGTCTTTCAATCCCAGATATTTGGGATTATGTAAGTAATAGGTTGGTCTATGTGCATTTTATCTTTCTCCTTGTTATTGGACTTTGATCAGACTTTCCATATGAAGTTGTTTTCCCCTGTTTTATGGTTTTAGAATTGCCTTGTTCTTGATCCTGTCCATGAGACCTCATATGTTGTATTTAAAAAGAGAAGGCTGTTGGTTCATATGGTGTAGCACAAATGGAACTGTGGTCTCCCCAGCAGTGCAACTGTCTCTATGTGCTCCTCTATTACATATTTTTTGTGTATTAGTGTCATATATATCTGCTAATGGCTTTGTCTTGTTTTGTCTATATCATTAGAATGTAAGGATCTATAAGACCAAGGGTGATTTTCATTTAGTTTGTAGTGGGTTCCTGAGATGAAGCAAATTTAGTATACATAACTGTTCAATATGTGAATAATATTGATAGAACGGGTAAATGAGAAAATGAATCTATGGGTAAGAATGCAGTATCTGCTGCGTGCTATGGGGATTGTGATCTTGGTCTCTTTTCTTGTTCACTTTCCCTTTTTGTTTTCTCACAAGATTCTGAGCTTCTTAAGATGAGGGTGGGCCGTACCATAATAGTCCCTGGTCCCCAGGCATAATGTATTCCCGGTCATAAATAACTCAGGGGAATTGTGTCATTAAATATGTAATACATGGATGCATGTGGACATTCTTAACAAATAGTAGACATTAGGGCAAAATACCTAGGGATCGAGGCTTAGACTAGATGGACAAGGGGCCCTGAGATGAGTGACAAAAGTCTTGCAGGCACTGTGAACATACGAATTGTGCTTATGTTTTTTTCTCCCCTGAATCCCTATGGAATTCCCAGTCTACATAGCAGGTTCTAGACTGATGTGATGTGTGTGTGTGTGTGTGTGTGTGTGTGTGTGTATGTTAGTATGAAAAAAAGACAAAATATTGGAAATAATGTTGAACAATGTAAATGACAGTAAGATTACAGAGGGCCTAGACTGTACAACTAATAGGCTTATACCTTATCGGTTATGATTGAACTTTAAATATTTTTATTACGTCGCAGAGATGTAATGACTCAAGATACTAAAGTTGAGTGAGAGATAAGAGTTGTTTCTTTTTTCTCTGTTTTTTTTTTTTTTTTTTTTTTTTTTTTTTTTTTTTTTTTTTTTTTTGTACCTGGGATCAAACTCATGACTTTGTGTTTGCCAGCTAGGGTGATAATTACTTGTATCTTGCATTTAGGGACAGTATCTTTTTTGTGGGAAGACTGAAAAAGATTAAATAAATCAAAGAGGAAAGACTAACTGGAACAGTATGAATGGCCAAGTGCTTCTCATCTGTTCACATATCAGATTTTTGGATAATTCTGTTTACTGATTTATCACATTGAAATCCACATTGAATGACATCTCTTTTCTCCTCTTGACGTTGGACATTCAAACCTCTTTTTGAAAAGTTAAAAGTACCAGTTTTAGGGAGTACTAAAGGATGAGCAGTTTTCCATTCAGCATAAAAATATTTGTATAAATCATTTAGAGCTATATGGTTGTCTACAGGGAAGATGATTTGGAGAAGCAGAATTTTCTAAGCTTAAATCAACTGGCTTAGCTTCTGAAGTAGAAGTTAGTGCTGTAAAATAGAAGGCATGAGTATTTGGCCACATGGAAGATTTCTGCACAGCATCAGACAGTGGAGTAAAGTGACTCATTTCTGTAAAAGATTTGCTGCTTTTTCTCACCAAGATCATAGATGCTAATTAACATTGTGAGATATTGGCAAATGGAGCATATATTTATTGAAGCAGCTTCTCCAGGCTTGAATCTACCTCTTTATAAACAAGATCTGACTGTAATATTGAAATACGCTACATAATAATCAAAGGTGACAAGAAGGCATGATTTGTTTGGGGGTGGTAGAACTGTTTTAAGGGAATGAATGACATTACTTTGATTTTGCTTTAGCCTCTTAATTCTCCTTAATTGGCAGATAGCAAGATCTGCCATAGGATTACAGAGGCTCATATTAAATGCTTGAAATTTTTTCCTCTTTGACATCAGTTTTCTTCTGTGGTCCTACTTACCCTTGACAAGTATTCCAATTTTGTCCTGAATGCCTATCAAAGCAACTAGAAAACCAGTGAGACTAAATTAATTATAATAATACATGGATCACTAACAGGCGCCTATGATTCTAGTCATCATTTAAAGGGGCGGATCTATTTTCTATACTTTCCATGAAGTGCATCTGATTTACTTTCAAAAATCAGTGTATTACTATTTATTAAGAGGTGGAACTTCCTAGGAGTTATATCTTTGAGAAATTTTCCATGCCATTTTTTTTTCAGAGATATGTAAAAATTAGTATTGGAAGAATTCAGGAAATCTTGTATTAAACAGTCATGTTTATTTTGATTTGATTTTTTGTTTTTCCAATTTACTTGCCATGGAACATTTAGGAATATCTTTGGGAAACAATGACCTATATAATAATTGTACTATGTATGGAAATATATTTATTGATGAACATTCATGTGACTCTCACATGAACATATGAAGATAAATACTGTCTTATGGCATAAGCATCTGAGGAGTATAAGCATCAGTATCTACTCATTTTAAATAATGCTTTTTGTGGTAGCAAATCTATGATATAGATTATATATGTTTCTTTAGCAACAGAATATACAACCTGCTGAAGTCTAATAATTGCCCAATCACGAGAGGATTTCATCCCTGGATTTGTATCAATTCTCTTTAATGTACACTAATGCTTTTTGTAGTAGCAATATTCTTATCTTTGTAAAAATATTGCTAGAATATCACTTTAATTCTGTCCCAATGTGAACATTGTCTTGCACCTTTAACAAATAGAATGCAATAATATTATCTTGGAATTACAGAATTGTCTTTAGTTGCACAAACTGTTCATTACTTAGTGATTGTGATTGCAATAAAGAGCACTATCAGTATAGCTCTAAGTGAAACCCAGAAACGTGAACCCTGTGGACTTTTAATTTCCACTCAGTCTCTCAGATGTTGGCTGCTTCCCTGGTAGATGAGGCCAACCTCTCTGTCGCTGACGTTGGCTGAGAAGATGCACTGATTTGAAAAATGCAGAATAACTGTGAAATGCATTCAGATATTGCTTCTTTCCCTAACACCTCAGCCTGAAAACACAACACAATACAACAAAACAAAAGGCAAGCAAGAATAGAAAGAGTATTCTTAGCCGGACCAGCACGGTATGAATGTTGCATTATCAGCTGCTTGCTGAGTGGCAGCTGAGTTGGCCGGCAGACTTCAAGCTGCTCCACATCCTCCTCTTAATCTTGAAGGAAGAAATTCTCTGTGTACCTCCCAAGCATGAAACCTTGCTTCCTCACACTGACTCTCACAGGGAAGAGTGCTTCCCTTCCCTGTCTCCATAGAGTGGAAACTACTAGGACACAGATGGCAGGAATATCCTTAGGCACATCCGGATAGTAATGAATTCTTCTATTCATAGAATTTGATGTGCATGGAGTCCTTTCCTGTGCATTGTATTATTTGGGGCTTAAATAATATTCTGAAGATATTTTTTCAAATACAAAAATGAGGCTTAAGCAAGCAAAGTAACTTACCAAAGATTTTGGTCATGTATCATTACACCGGAAGCCAGAGACTCTGCTGGGTAATTGAACAAGTGGTGGTTAAGGTTTTCGAATTTCATTGCTTTGTTTGACAAAAAAAAAAAAAAAAAAAAAAAAAAAAAAAAAAAAAAAAAAAAAAAAATTACATGGAAGTTCTCTTAAACAAATAGATATTCTAGCTTCTTCTCCTTAATCCTACTCCTGCCTGAGTTGGAGATTTTGACAGTTTCAGGTGAAAGTGTATTCTGAATTTTGTGTGCATTCTGAGTTTTAATGTGCTTACAAATAACACAGAGATTTAGGCAGAAGACTGTTAATGTGTCTGTACAGGAAGAGGCTAGATGTTATCTAGGGATGCAGGTCTATAGACTATTGAGTGACAGGCTTATGTGTTTCTGAAAAGAGGGATCTGGACCAACATACATAAGAAATGCATATTATAGACTACCACATGACAATTAAGTAAGTTCAGTGATTAGAATGGCATTTGTCATTGATAAGGTTTTTTAACTGGGAAGAATTAGAAATGTAGATTTATGAGTAAATAAGATCTACTTTCAGACAGAAAATAACAGTTATTGAACTGGTTTTAATTTAAACATTTCAGGGAATTTGCAAAGAAACCAAAGGGTGCCAGGATATGACTAAAATTATTGAGGAAAAGAGGAGGGTGCCATATGCTTTTTTTTCTCCTAAAAATCAAGGTAAGGTATCTGCTGTGGATCAAATAAATTCAAAGCACAGATTTCCCAATTAAACAATTTCACAAGTTTTGGCCCACATCCTAACGTCTTACAAGCTGACCTTACTTCTTTTCTCAGAGATGAGAGACCATAAGTTGATGACAATTGGGATGGTTCCATGGGACAACAATAGGAGCAATGATGTTATGCCCCTCTGCAGCATGCCTTCCCTACCCCTCTCCTTCCTCCGCAGTTTCCTGTATTATGAAGCTATGGACATCCCATCGTTGTTTTCTGTTTAAGTGACAAAATATCTTTCAGTAGGCTAGACGATGATTTGGAGAATGTTTAACCAGATACTAGGGCTTTATTGTACTACTATGAGTTCCTTTACTAGGGAAGTACAGGGTGTCAGTATTGATTTCAGTCTCATTTCATTGCAACCAGGTTTTAAGGATGAAAGGAGTTAATTTTAAAACTCACCCAGAATTTTGACCAGTAAGATGGAATTGCACAAATACATGGGTAGCTCAGTATCCGTGCATCTGTGCACTGAGAGTTTGTGTGTGCATGTGTGAGTGTGTGAGAGTCTATTGTCCAATTTCTGCCTTCTTTCCTTAGTTTTTATTTCTTTTTCTTTTTTTTTTCCCTTGCTACTTCAACTTTAGGAATTTTAGAATCGTTGTGGAACTGTATGTGAACTGCTGGGCTCAACTGAACCATTTGTTCCAACCTCTCCAGTTACTGGGACTGCAGGCGTCCACCCTGCAACCTGCTAACACAGAATTGCTTTATTCCTTCCATTCCAGGCTTCAGCAGTATTCTTGCTCACTCACAGACATTTTGGGGTGGGTACCAGAGATCAAGCTCATGACCTCACACTTGCCAAACAGGCGCTGTGCCAATGAGCTATGTCCCTGGCCTGAGTCCTACCATTTTGTCCACTGATTCACACTGAGATGTTAATGACTGCTGACACAAATTTTGGTATATCTTTCAAACCTCGTATTCTGGTATATAAATAAAAATTTATCCTCATATGCTATTTATAACTGCGTCGTGCAACATTTTTGTTGTAATGACATTTATGAAGAAGATTTTCCTTTTTTGGAAAACAGGAACTCTAATATCATAACTGTAAATAATAATTTACTTAATTTTCCTAGATTTTATTTTATGTTTTAAAACTAGCACTTACTGTTTACTTTTATTTTCCTTTGGTTTCTTTTGATGTTTATTTTATTTTCATTTTAAAGTTTTGAAGATTTAAAACCAGAAAATTAAGCATTTAAAGGTCATGTACCCTTTTAACCTAAATTTTCTTCCTGCTACAAAGTCATTGGAGAAAATGAGTCCAGTTTTGTTTTGTTTTGTTTTCTGTTTTGTTGGCACACTCCTGGGCCTGACCACTAGATGTCTCTGTCATTACATCCTGGACCAAATCAGAGCACATGACCCACCCAGGAGGCAAAGGTGGGCCTTTGATTTAAAACTAAAACTCCAAACACTTACTGCCCCTAGAACAGAGAGCCCTGAAATACACATAAGGTAGCAGAGCACTGCTAAGCAGTTAGTTATTTGCTTATCAGCATGGGTTTATAGGATTTCACAGGAACAAGTAGAGGCCCATTAAACCTTAAGAAAAGCTATAGGGAAGATACATCCTTTTAATTCTGTGTGTGTGTGTGTGTGTGTGTGTGTGTGTGTGTGTGTGTGTGTATGTGTGTGCGCGCGCACATGCATATTCACACACACTCAGACGTCTTGCTTCTTACAGATACACAGAGAGCAAAACCTAGTCAGTCTTTGAAACTTGTAGTTATATGTATATACAAGGGTGTTTACAAAGTTTAATTTTCACAGTGACATATGGCTAAGGACAAAATCTGTCCTGAGCTCTTTGGACATAGCAGATCTCTGTGTCTTATCTTTCTTGGACACCAGTAACACCCAGTAAGAGGCTCTGTCTGTCCATCCTTTCCTGGTTCTCTCTCTCCCTCTCTACATTTTTTCCAAAATCAGCTTTGTCTCAGGACATATTTGGACATAGTCAAGATTATGAAACTGCTCACATTCTTTCCCTTCTACATTGTATTCAAGATTCTGAGTAATTCAAGAATTTATCTTGAGTTTTCTTAATCATAATGCTTCAATATTTCCTTACTTAATAATTCTCAATAGATACTCATATAGTAAAGAAATGAGAACAAATCATAGGATGAAAATGTGAAAGCTTAGATTAATATAAAATTAATATGAATATATAGTTATATGTATAGAATTTTATATGAATAATCATTTTAATGTTTGAAATAATATGGTTTTTGGTTGAAATGTATTGAGTAATTCAAGTTTTTCTGATAATACATGTTATCTACAGTCATACCAGCTGTAACGTGCTTGATCTCATCTGATAATACATGGCCTGATCAGTAGAGAGAAGTGTCTCACTAATTCATTAAATTTAAAACAATATTATTTTTTAATCTATGTTAATATATCCTCATGTGAATTCCATTTGTTATAGTAGGATAGAGAAAATAAGTTGAGAACAACTCATGGATAAAGACCTAAATGAGGCTACTCTTGGGAGTAAACAATGATTTATACGCATATATGGGTGTACCTAAACTGTTTGGAAACTTTGTCTTCAGAAATTAAGATAACATATTCGTATTATAATTGTGTTCTTCAGTTACTTATGAATATATCTGTTTCTATAAAAGTGTTGAACTCTGTTCACAGGCACTTTAAATGCTTACAGATTCACATGGAGTAAGAGAATAAAACATCTCCAGATTGCCCAGTCTTTTATATCAGTGACTCCTTTGTGTGTTTGGTCAGTAGCTCAGTGTGTCACTATGATCTCCTTTGAATTCCTGAAATACAATCATTTCCTGAGGGCAAGCACAATAGTTGTTTAGGAATGGCATGCAGTAGCCTGAGTTCACATTTTAGTCTGAAACTACTAAAATTTCTAGAAAAGCTCCTTTTTTTTTTCCTTCCTAGTATGAAGGAGAAAATAAGAGAAGAATGATGTTTTCAATACTGAAAGATATGATAATTTACTGTTATAAATCTTATGAATAATAAATTAGAAGACAATGTACCTTTAGAAAATAGCTTGCATTTATAGGGGACCCTTTCTATATGGGCTTTGGTTTTTGATCTTTGCAATAAATTATTTACTCTTCAAAGCCAAACCTATCAACTATTTGTTGAAAAACAGAGCCTCAAAAAATTTAAAATAACTTGTTAGTACCTGTGGCAACTAGACTTGAATACAGATGGTTTAGTTCCATGCCCCATGCAACATTTACTTCCTAAAATATGTTTCAAATATTGCTGTTATTACTTTAATTTGTGTTATGTATCCTCTCTTACAGCTTACTACACAAACACCATTACCTGCCCAACTTAACCATAATATTAATACCAACTTTACTTTCAAATTTCTCTTCTCCTGTCTCACCTCTCCGAGGCTTATTTGTTGTAAGGGTATTGAGTTTCAATTTCCAGGCATCTAGAGAATAATTGCAGTTATCTTGCCATTTCACAATGCTTTATCACTTTGTACAATATGTCTCTCAGAGTTGGTTCTGCTTACTTACTGCTGTGACCATGCACATGCTATTTTGTTTAGAAACAAAGATCATCTCCAAAGCTTAGAGCAAGGTAACAGATAGTATGGTCCATATTCACATACCTAGCCATTGTTTCTGCAAAGTAAAAGCTTTATCTGGGACTTTTGGACTTGACACAAAATATGACAAACGTATATTTGACATCAGAACTACCCCAAATTCCTCAATAAGGCACTTGTTTTCTGCCCTTGCTTCTAGATTTTGGTGAAAACTACCCAGTACCATGGAAAACGATGATGCTTTAAACAATCAAAGGATGTCAGACATCAGTGGCCTCTGTCTGGAGCCCTGTATGACAAGTGTAGGCATACATCTACTTTGTTGACTGCTGAGGACTATTTAATTGTATCTACCTCCTCAACTAGACTACAATCCAGGTTACTCAACATTATGTCAATATGTAGTAAACAGTTGGCAATGCAGTTTTTGAGAAAGAAAAACAGAAATAAGTAATGTCTTTCTTTTTCTTTCTCATTGCTTTCTTTTCCACTTCCATATGTTTTACCCCTGGTCTGCTGATTATCTTCTTTCTCAGGAAATAATGAGATCACCAAAGATGAGGACTCTGCTCACTTTGGCACCCCTACGGGAAGTCACTCAAACTTCCTCATGATGTTTCATTCAACTCCAAGCTGATTTTCTCCAACAACTCCTGACCCTTTTTAGGAATTCATTATTGTGGTCCAGGAGGCTAAATTTCCACAAGGCATTAGGAAACATCTGAAATTTAAGTGACAAAAAGAGATGTTCTGTTTTTCTTTTCTTTGCCCATATGTCTATATGTCTACCACTTTATTAGCGAATAGTACAGTTATCTATATGGATGTACAAACATAAATCCAAGAATTAGCCTTATTGATTCTCTTTTCACTGCCCACATCCAAATCATTTACTACTTCTCAGAGCTTGTTTCAAAATTACATATTAGAAATGAGACTACAATGTTCTGATAGCTTCCATCAACCTGGGAATAGAAAACAAGCACCTGGAAACAACCTACGGATCCCTATCATCAGGCCTCCCGGGGTCCTCTGTTTCCCCCACTACTTCCTTTCTAGGTTCTTGGATTTCAGTAGCATCACGCTTCGTGCTGTGCCAAAAACATGCCCAGCTTGTCACAGCCTTGAGATTTCACATTAGCTATGTCCTTACCTGTCACTCATGGGTAGATGGTGTCTCCTCTTCAGAGAACCTAACTCCGTGTTCTAATCGGCATTAGACAACTGGTCATGCTCTGTTACAAGATGTTAATTCTCCGCAAAGCATATATCCCTGTCAGATTTTTAGCTGTTAATTTATTGATGTATCATCTAGTTATTGATGATAGCATTGAATATCCATCCAAGAAAAAAAAATCCATCACTTATTCATTATTATTTCCCGTGTCCTAAAAAAGGGTCAGACAAAGAGTAGATACTCAATATTTAACCAAGAAATGAAAAGCAAACACAAAATGTCTACAGAACCAATGAATGAACTTGAGAACCACTAAGACATCTTCTATCATCAAAATTGGAAATAGGGCTCCCAATTTGAAATTCTTTCTGAATGTCTTATATTCACACACTAGATAAACTCTAAAGATAGTTATTACAATTTCCTCCACTTCCTGTGTGTCTATACCATTCCTCCAATCAAAAGATAGTATATATTTCTATTCTTCAAGAAATATCAAGCTGGCCTTGTCATTTGTTTTGACCAAACAGATACATAATAATTGATGGTTAGAGCCTTTCATGTGTGTCCCCCCCCCCCCTGGTGTTGAGAATTGCAGCGATCTCATAAATGCAGGGTAAGTGTTCTATTGTTGAGCTGCATCCCCAGTTTTAGAGTTGCTACTTCTTTCTTGTGGTCACTAGAAACTACACATATATAAATTGTCTTAGACTGTTAAAGATTTATACAACAAGTGGAGAGAGACCTAGAAAAGTGATGAGTCATGCTGGACATTCTAGCCCCAGGAAAGCACCTAACAGACCCTGGCATTATGACAAATTCCAGTCAATATAAAGTAATACATAGAACAGACGAGATGAGTCCTGACAAAGAGAATCTTGGGGATTTTTTTATTGTTTTAAACCATTAAATCACAATACTTGTATAATACTAGATAACAAATGTGTATAAATCAAATAAAAACATGAACAGGAAGAGTTCAGATGAAGAGGCAGTGAGACTGCTTGTTTTTAGGGGAATATAACTCTTTCCTAGTCCCAAAGCCTTTGCCTACTCAGCATGGGCAACATAAGCAGTCCAAAGAAACTGAGTATAGGTTATGCCTTCTGTCAGTTTATTGCTGTGGCCCTAAAATATAAAACTACTTTGCAGATCATTCTCATTGTGATGGTTCAACCCAGACTAAGCTGGAACAGAAAATTCCAGGTGTGGACAATGTCAATTCTAGACATTAGCAAGAAAGAAATCGCTGCATATCTTCACTGAGTTCAGAATCGCCACTCAGGGTAGCAGGCTAAACATTGCCAGGGGATGTGGCACAGGGAACAAGTGAAAAAGTAAGTCAACATCTTCTAGCAGCAGGCATCTGGGAAGAAGTCACTAGAGTCCCAAATGTTTTCCGCAGAGTGTTGTCTCCATTGCAAGAGTCCCACAGCTCCTGCAAGGATGGTACACATCTTGTTATTCCCAATTTCTCACATTTTGAAGCTACAAATCTGTGAAAGTGACTTACAGATATTTTAGGGTAATATTTCACTATAGAAACTTTGCTTGGAAATGTGGTTGTCTGCTCTGAAGTGCTGAAAAGCTGGAGAATCAAAGGAAATCAGGCGTTTGGCCTGAAAGCCTCTCTTGATCCTATCTCCCTGGTGACCCTGTTTATGGAAGCTACTGTACAAGACCCCTTTCCATTCTTCTTAGATTGACCTTCTTGACATGAGCACATGACCTCTCCAGATTACTCTGCTGCCTTAGTTATGAGACTGGAGTAGAAATCCTTCCTTCGTGATGCTAGCCTGTAAATTAAATAATTAGTAATTTGTTAAACACTTTCAAAATGAAAATGCTAAGTATTGTTATTATTTCAAGGGTAATTTACTTCTTCTGATTCATTTATAATTATTTCATCAAAACATCGTTCAGTAAGAGCTGTTTGATGCATAAAATGCTTTATGGGCCTTCCCTGCAAGACTTTTGATAGAATTCGTTGGAGGCGTTGCCAACTGGAACTGTCTTGTACTCATAGATTTGCAATAGTCAAAATGTCAAATCTCCCTTTTACTCAGCTCACAAAACCCACAGGAAATAGCTGAAGCCCAAAACATGGGTTTGCCCTTGTTATTATTTGAAGCCAGGCACAGATAGGACACAGGGAGCTGAAAAACTTGATTTCATCCCCTCCCTTGGCTTGCACCACTTTGGAAAACCCTGCTTTCTGTGTTTCAGGTGCCTGATTTAGTTATTCCAGATGAGACATGCAGCTACATGTCATAATGTAAGATTGATCGGAGGCACTGAATGCCATAATAAAATTAATCCTCGTGACTTCTGCACAATAAATTTCTCTATGTTTTCAAAGTCTCCATTAGAGCTTAGGGATTGAGTAGTTAACTTTGGCGAGTCAGGATTTAATAACTGAATCAGGCATGGAGAAATGAGGACTTTCTTTGTTGTCTTGACATTAATCTTCAAAAAATCATGTGCATTGCGATTTCTCTCTGAATCGTTGTAGGATAAATTATGGTTTAAATATTATTTATTGTTTAAACCTCACAATTACTTCTACTCCAGCCTCTGAAACTGATCTTTGGTATTATATTTAACTACTGTATTTATAAAATTTCAAAGGTATTTCAGGAGTTTCTGTGCCCATGTAGAAAAATAAAACACTGTGCCATCAATTTGAAATTGATCTTTCTATAGGATGATATGTTGATTTAAAAGAATACACTATGTTGATACCTAACTGTCCTACAAGTTTGAAATTTTAACACATTTAAAGGCAAACGTGGTATAATCTTTCAATCCTCTTATTTAATTTAGCTTTATCTACATGTTCCACCTTGGCACATGGTCATTTCTCCATATAAGCCACAGACTGAGTGATATTCTCAACTCTGTCCTCACCCTCAATTATAAATTTATTAATTGGGCACCACTAGTTTTACCTCACTTTAAATCTGTGCAGCCCTATTTTATGTGAAGTGATTTCAGCTTCATGAAAGGGGATCACAATCTAAAACACTTTCTTTGATAGTGAAAATAGTGGTCCAAGTGAATAAAAAATCTGGAGGTAGTGAAATACTTGTG
This sequence comes from Cavia porcellus, assembly GCF_034190915.1. Lineage (NCBI taxonomy): Eukaryota > Metazoa > Chordata > Mammalia > Rodentia > Caviidae > Cavia > Cavia porcellus. The sequence goes on along the minus strand of NW_026947500.1, from coordinate 38,952,342 downwards.
TGAGATATGTACTGCGGCTGAAGGTTATTATCAAAAACCCAACACATTTATATCTCTATCTCTTCTTTTCCCACTTAGGATACTCTTTCATTGACAATCTTTCTCTCCTCTTTCTCATGAATTAGCCTGTTCCATCATTCAGGACTTCATGGTTTCATATGTGTGTCCTGCAGAATGGAAGTCATTTGTATTTGTAGTTGTCAATAAAGTGAGAAAAGCTTTCTTCCCCTCCAAAAAAACCTTTAATCAGAAAACTTTTTATCAGACTCTATTATACCTAAGAAAAATTGCTGCGGAAAAAGCAGGCATGAGGATTGCTATTGGTGTAAGATGATCAGGCAGTATAAGCTAATCAGGTACTTAAGGTTAGAATCTCTTAAGTGGATGTGAGAATCCCTCTGCCCATTTGCCCAATGGGGAACACTGCTGGCGTATAGGTTGGGAACAGGAGTTGGGTAGCAAAGTGTATGCTGATTAAGTGCCACTGACCATTTGGACACAGAATTTTGTAAAACTTTTGAAAGTTATTTTACTATCCGGCATTTATTTCCCTTTCTTGGACTTAACTGCCTTTATTTCTTTCCCTAGCCATCTGTCCTGGATAATGTCTCCAGAAAAATCTATCCCAGACATCATTATTTTTACATCAGTTTTATAGTTAAAAACCATTAGACGATACTCCATCATCACCAAAGAATGGCTTTAAAATGTGCTTCATGGGCTCAACCAGAAAAGTCTTCTTTTGTCTGTTTCAATACTTAGAGATTTGGTTTTGTTTCAGGGAAATGTTAAGAATAAAGAGAAATTTAAAAATCAGTGATCCACATAATAAAGTTCAAGTTCTCTAGTGAGAGGTATGAGATCTACTATTACCTGGACTCTTACCTCCTCCGTGATTCAGCTTCCCAGTACTTCTGTCCAATCCGCATGTCCATGATAGCTACTTATATGCGGATCTTCAAATACTTAGGTTCATTCCCTCTAGATGTGTTCTTGTCATTCATCAACTCTTCCAAATTTCTTTAAAAATTTTGTGTTCATTCATATATATATATATATATATATATATATATATATATATATATATCATTGCTACATAATGCTCCAGATTCTAGTGTTTGTCACCATTATTTAATATCTTTGCACTGTATTATGACTATTAATGGACACACTTTTACCTTGCTATGGCAGGAATTGCATGTTTTTCTAATAGTTGCACTTCTATCATTTACTGTATTGTGTGTGTGTTTGTGTGTGTGTGTGTGTGTGTTTGTGTTTTGTACCGGGAATCAAACTCATTACCTCACATTTGCCATGCAGACCCTTATGCCACTGAGCAAATGGCCCCAAATGTATTGTTTTGCATCTAAGAACTGGTAGGTCAGATTAAATAGAAATGAATATATTTCCAGTGTATTATGTATGCTACCTGCATGGCATCATCCAGAGGATTCTTCTTAAAACCACTCCCCTATGGATATACATTTTATACTGCTGACTCTGGTTGCTACTGACAAGTTAAATATTTTCTTTGTGAGTTTGTTCCTTCCTAAAAGGAGAAAATACCTTACTAGAAGCTATTGTAAATGTAAACTAAAATAATCCTATGCAATTCGTTTTTTTTTTTTTTTTTTTTTTTTTTTTTGTCTTTTTTCTTTTTATCAGTACCTGGGATCGAACTCATGACTGCCTGCTTACAAGGCAGGTGCTTATGCCGCTGAGCTAAATCCCCAGCCCCTATGCAATTCTTTTTATGTTGAGCAGGATACTGACTAATTGTTTTGGCTGTGATTATTGGAAGACTAATGAAAATTGCTTTAAAAGTGAGAAGCTGCTATGTTACATAGTGCAATGTTCAAGAGTAGGTTCAGTCTAGGACCTGGTGATTTAATGAATCAATGACATCATCAGAGGTAGGTCTCTCCATCACTTGTGGTTTAGATGTACAATGCCCCACCCCTGCAGAAAAATCCCTCATACATGTGGAAGATACATGGGATCATTGGGGTGCTATACTCATCAATGGATTCACCTAGTGTTGTGCTCAGTAGATGAATGTAAACCCTGGTTGGAGATAGATCCTGGGGTTATGACCCCAAAAGCTTTCTTCTTATTCCTGACTGCTCACTTCTTCCTCTGCTTTCAGACTACCATGGATTGAGATTTCCTCTATCATGTTTTTTGGCCTAGCTGTTTCTACCTTGGTGGAAGCCAAGCATGGGCTAAAATGTCTGAAAATCATGATTCAAATTAATTCTCTTCTCTTTTACAATTCAGATTGCCTCGATTACATCCATACACACACACACACACACACACACACACACACACACACACACTCCATCTTTTCTCCACGTTTAATATTGTGATTTAGAATTTAAAGTGTGTGCTTTCTTGACACCATCTTGGCTACCATAATTCCTACTGTTACCTTAACACACTAACATTTCCTCGTATGCAATTAATTTGGAAAATGAGGTAGCCTTCACTCAACGCGTCCCTTGCAGACTTCTCCACAGGGTGTTATAGATAAACAACTATGTCAAAGGCCTTCCCTGAAGCAATCACTTCACTGACAAGAAGAATCAGTTGTCACAGGAAGCCTAGGCCACTCATGGTGAGCTGGTAAAAGCTAAGAAGCTTCTGCTTCCTTGAAAGAAAATGATGGTCCAATACAGAAGAAAATGAGAGTTCTGTTAGTTTAGAAGAAACAGAGTCAAGGCGGTAGGGCAGAAACTAATCAAGGCCTCTTCTTTCAGCTTTTTAGTTATTTCTCCAATCATTCGCATCTAGGGGAAAATAGTATTCTACTTTCTCAGGGAGGCTATTATTTTTCTTTTCATTGACCCACTATATTTAATCACCGTTGCTTTCATTTTCTTCCCTAATGTACCCTTAAGGGGTCACATATGATTTGGAATGTCTGTTTCTCAAATAATATGCAACTGGAGACACAATGATGATTCCCTGCACAGTGGGCCCATTATCCGTCTCACTCAGTTTCTATCCCGCACCTTGAACTCCTTTTTGCCTAATTAAAACGGCAGGAGGACAGCGTTGCTGCACATCAGTTCAGCTTCATGGATCGACAGTGATGCTGATTCTACATTCATAATTAATTCTCCCTGGTGTTAAGTAAGGAGCCTTGGCTGATTAAATATTCTTGGTGGATTATTGCAGATGTCGGATTTGCCGAAACAAAGGCATCCCTGCCATGTCTTTTTGATCTATATAAACTTGGGATGTGGAAGAAGAGGCATTTTGCTCTCCCTTCCAGAAATCTCATTTGACATTTAGCAAGGGACATTTGTTAGAATGTCAGTTTGATAAAACTGCTTGGAAGAGTCTCCCAGCATTTTCTACTGAGCTATAACAATGGTTAAAAGCCATAATTACTCTGGGCAGGTTTAAGGAAAAAATGTTATCAGAGGACTGGGGCAAAATACCTCCAAGCAACTAAACATGTTTCTCCTGCCTCCCTGTTGAATTAGTGTTTCCCTGACACACTTCTACTAAATGTGAAATCTGGATTGGTAGCAAAATTAGCAACAGTTCCTATGGCAAATAGGAGTATAGTAATGTATGCCAAAGTACTAAGCACAGTATGTCTTAAAAGACATCTCTAAAAACCAGAAGACATAAAGCCTGGGGCTGAGATTTCATATGTGAGTGTCATTATTTTAAGTGATTCTAATAACAACTAATAGTAGCAAACAATTATTTTACATGTAATATGAGCTGCTGTATTCTTCTGCAAACTTAACATTGTAAAAACTCATTTCATAATCCTGAGCCAATGGAATAAGGACTATTACTATCTGTTTTATAGATAAGGAAACAGAAGCACAGAGAGATAAAGAAAATTGCTTAAAGTCGTATTAGGATTTGAATTCTAACATTGATTTCATTACAACACTCATAGCTATTGCATTTTACTCTTTTCTTACATATTTTAAACATTCTATTCTACATAGTGTGATAGGGAATCAGTATATCTCTGTGTCCTCACCTATTAAATTCGTGTATCAAAAGGCTAAGATTAATTGAGAGTTTCTCATATGGTAGGCATTATGAGGGACCTGTGATTATTTTGATTAAGCTTCACAATAGCTCCAATGGGCAGAAAAACTTACTAATGAGTTTCAACCTATGACATTGAGGAAAAGAAAAAGTAAGTAATAGTTTTGGGTAAAGAGTAAAATCCAGACATCAGGCAAGAGGCAGGGTTTTAATGCTGCTTTTCTTTTTAGATCATTTCATTTGTAGTATAATATGCAGGTGAACGTTTTGATAAGATGGGCTCACTAACCAAATTTCAAAGTAGCGTTTTGTGTGGAGAAGACAAAAGAATGGACACGTTTTTAAAATTTTCTTCACTCATTTATAGAAAACCATTTCTGGAATCATTTTTCATTTATAACCTTTTACAGGGTACTTTTTGTGGCAAAGTGTAACTGGCACAATCTTTTCTCTATTTGAGATGGAAAAGTATAGAGATGAAATTGTACAACTTACCATGGATATGGAGGGCAGCAACATCTATTATTCCCTTCGAATTCTTGCTTTGAACTGCATTTAGCTCTCATTTTGCTTTTATTTATGGCATAGTACAGAAGGGAAAGCTGTCACCCCCTATCTCTTTAAACATGGTAGACATCCAAAGTCTTTTGGCATACTTATTCTTTGGCATACTTATCTGGAGGGGTTTTATGAAAAATTGCTTGATTATGTTTTCAATACCCTTTCCATTATCCCAAAATGCTACCCTAGAAGCCACCAAAGTCTATTCTTCAGCAATTCAGTACTGCTTAGTATAGAAAGCTAGATGTTCCCCAGCAGGAGAAATCACTTCTGCAGCACTGGAAACCTACGAAATTGTCAGCTTATCTTATCGTATCTTTTATTTGAACCCAAAGATTTATCATGCATAGTGAAGGGGCAATGGTTTGGATTTTCTCTTGCTGAGTGAGGGAGAGGCTCATGTGACCATCCAAAGGGTGAAGGCTTCTTACAAAGGTGAAAAAAGACTGAGATAGGACTAGAAAAGAGGCCCTGGCACTCGGATTTCAGAAGGGCACAGGCTTGATTCTTGATTACCGTAAGCAGTATCCTTGACCCCTTTACGTGTTCATTTATTTTTTCTGTCTCTGTTTCCACATGTGTTTAGTAATATAAATAGTAACTACTTTATGCAAAGTCTGGTGATGGCTATAGCATTTAGGATCTCCTGGAAGAGTGATTAGGACAGAGTAATGCTCCAAAAGGGGTACATTTTATTATTACTATAATAAAAATGAGTCCTAGTCCTCAACTAGGACTTGAGGATCCTAGCATTGCCTTCCATCTGAGGGTCTCTCACTTTCATTACTTTTCTGAGTTTCTCTGTGCATTTCTGCCTAGGTATTCCTTTGTTGTCCCCTAATTTCAGTATAGACACGGCTCCTTGTCTCAAACTCATCTCTTACATCTTCCAAGTTTGCTCTACCAATTGCATCAATCTCTCCATATTTAGTAGCTGGAATTTCCAAGAAAGAGAATCCCCTCGTGGAACTTGCTTTCTTGAGAAGGGCAGATAGCCCAATTCTTAGTGAGTATTCTAGAGATGTTATCTGTGTCTTACTAAATCTACTATGTCTTAGATTTGAGTTTTATAGGCAAACTTCTTAATTTGACCATCTGTAGCTCAGTATGTTTAAAAAGGTGACATTCTGAAACACAACTTGTGTGGTGCAAATGTAGTCAGTCAGAAGAATGAAATGTAGGAACAAGGAGTTTATGATCAGTGCGACTGTAATGTGAATCTTTAGTCTGTCTGCACCTTGCACATTTATATAAAGTAACTTCTCAGCTCCATGTTAATGTCAGCTAGTTCGTCTATGCATCTTCTAAGCCAAGCATGACATGGAAATGGGAATATTAGGAATTTAAATGCATATTAAAGATTTACTAAACATTTGTAAAATGAATCAGTATGCACTAAGTAGCCTCTGATTTCATTAATGAAGCCAATTTTTGAAATGGATATACTGTTTTGCATCTATACAATATAAGTAGCTTAATTCTAAATCCTGTATTATGAGCATAATTTATACAATATTATTTAATTTTCCCAATGATATAATAAAAAAGAATTTATTGTTTCTATTCAGCATGTAAGAAAACTGAGTCTTACAGAGTAATTTAGTTGAAATGAAGTAGGTATTAAAAGGGAACAGATTCTATTATGGCAAGATCTGAAAAGAAATGTTCAACTAATTTTAGATCTCATATAGTTATCACTATGTCATAATATATTTGTGATTGTTTATGTTGATTTTTGGGTCATTCATCTAGCTGTTAAAGTTTCTTTGGATACTTATAACACACTATATTGTCTGCCTTTCCATTATTTTGCTGTAAGCAATTTTATAACTTTTGTTTAACATTACAGGTCAAATGTAGAGCACAATGACCCATACGTGTGTGCCTGTGTGTGTGTGTGTGTGTGTGTGTGTGTGTGTGTGTGTGTGCTTCCCAATGGTGGACTGGAAAGAGTGCCATGTTTTCTTGTATTTCTGAAGAGGAACAAATATGTGACTCAGCGGTGCACATCTCAAATTTCAGATTGTGCCTCTCTAAATATGATCATTCTTGGGAAAAGTTTTTTTTTTTTTTTTTTTTTTTTGAAGACAGTAACATTAGATTTTTAAATTTAGATTTTGATAGAAGTGAGGCTATGATTAGTTAGAAAGAAATACATGCGCTAGTTAGGTAATTCTATATAGTGTATAAAGGCTGTGGTCCAGCAGACACATATACTACATTTTGAAAGGGGAAATATTTTGAGCAGTCATAGCATCAGAAAGGGAAAGACTATGATTAGGGGGTATTTAAGAATATAGTATAGAAAAAAATAAGCACACACACTTTTGATAGGCAGATAACATTTTATATATAAACCCATCGAGTATAGTTGGTAGTACATCTAGGCAATTCAGAATTAAGATGAGTGTTAGTAAATCTAAACATTGGACCTTTTTGCTTTGAGTTTATTAGTTTCAAATTCTGGTCCTAAGGGCCCGTGCTAATTTGTTGATTTGTACATTTGCATAATTGCCAGTCACAACTGAGAAAATAAATTAAGAGCTCTGCCAAACTCTGGTAAAGTAGTTTTTGGTGGGAAACTTCCTCCTTCAAGAGACATGGTACGTAAGCTGAGGAGTGAGATACATTATGATACACAACAGCTTCAAGCACATCTCTACTCCTGGATTTAGAGTTGTAAAATAAAAGCATCTCTATCATAATAACTGCCTTTGGCTCAAAATATCTGATTTGATCTTACACCATGGATTGATTCTCCAGTTCATCTGGTGGAGAGCTAGGTCACTTTATTTCTAGTTACTTCTGGAACTTTCCCTAGATGAGTACTAGAGAAGCCATAACTCAGGATTGTTATTTTACTTTCTGTATAGTTTTCATTGAGGGTTGTCACTGAGTGTATTCCTGTGATTGTCAGAGTTGCAAAAATAGTCAGTAGTATTGATGGCATTTCCTAACAATCCCTCCTGTAATTGTGCTATTTTAATTAGAGTGTGGATAGGCCTATAAATGAGTTGCTAGACTTTTACTCAGTAAGCAACATCTATTTCTATTTTAATTCACTACTGGTATTCTTTAAGGAAATGCCAAAATGCTTTCCATCTAGAATTAGTAATCCTTTATTTTTGTTGGGGAATCTATGCTCCTGGAAAACACTTTAGTTTGGCTCATTACTCAGTTGCTGTGCTGCCAGAAATGGAAAACTAAAACATCTTAAATGATACCGAGGGTAAGGAGAACAATTTTAAAGAAATCTCAATGTGTTTCTGCAAGTTAAACATTACAAAAGGTCATAATAATGTGACGATGTAGTTAGGTACCTATTAATACCCACATTCTTCACACTAAGAAAATCATTTTGATAGATCATGGTTATGAGTATGACTTGTGAACTCATGTGATATGAAAATTTCAAAGCCCAGGCCCCTGACTACAAACATATGGTGTAATGTCCCCCACACACGGAAATCTGAAGTAAAAGTGCTACGAAGGATCAGTGGCACCAAGTGCAGGAAGCAAGATTTGTTTCATTTCAACTAGCGGAACATCTGTTTTATTCTACATGAATAGAGCAGTGGTTTATTGGCGGACAAAGTGTAGGAGTTTAGGTGGGAATACCTGCTATCCTATTTTTGGCTTTGCCAAGCAATCTTTAGAACTTTGTGCACTTTCCTCTTGGGCCTCCATTGTTCCAAAATACAATTCATATGACTACGGTATTTTGTAGTGCTAAATGAGATGGGGTGCCCAGTATACCAGTTTGTTGGCAGTACAGTCAGGGATGCTACATTAAAAAGATGGCAAAGATTAGTAAGGTAACGTGCTTTTTGTATAAAGTTATTTATACAAATCCTTTCATTTATTCTCTTTTGGAGCTTTAGATTGTGGAAAATATGTACTCACAAATAATAGAAGTGAAACACTAACAGCTGAATGTAAAACTCTGGGAAATGGCTTCTTAACTCCCTCCCTAAACTTAGACCTTGATGAGAGATGATCAGAATCATCTACCCAGATCAAGCAGGGAAGATGAAGCAGAGAGAAAAGTGATCAGGTAAGGGGATTTCAGCTAACATCTGCTGTGCCTGAGGTCAGACAAGCCAAAAATAAAGAACTTACTTTTTGTTTTACAGTGCACAGAGAAAGCTCCAAAACACTGTTTTTATCAGTTTTTCCTCCTTTAATACTAGATAGCTTAACCAAATACAATTTACATTTTAAAAAATGAAACATATCCAAAAAGTATAAGGTTTAGAAACATTCATAAAGTAAAAAATAGCAGAGTTGCAGGAGAATTTAGAGACCATCCATTTCGGTGGTTTTCTTACTCTATTAGATATGGAGCTATTTACAACATTTCATAAAAATCCAACATGTAAAATGAATTAAAATTGTTCTGCTCTCCTGAACCAGAATAGAGATATAGAGCTTTTACCTATTCCTGTCAGGGATACCCTGTACCCTCAGAATATCCTGTGCAGACCATGGATCTAGTCACATGGTTTTCAGCTCAATTCACAGGTAAGAGACTGAAACCATAAACAGATTAAAACATTTTCCCATGTCTCATAGTGAATTAGTGACTAAACTTGAACAAGAATTTAACTCTCTCAACTTCTAATTCAGAACATTTTATAATTAAACAAATTGTTTCTTTGCTCAGTTATGCTGGTACACTTCTTTGGAAATTAGTTTACTGTAAAGAGGCAAATCTAAGCCATTCTGCTCTAGACTAATCATCTTTGTTTCCTGCTAATGTCATTCATCCACAACTGCCAAACACTCACGGAAAGTATTCACTTACATAGCATTCAAGATAAGGGAGTCAGACCCAAAGCAGGGTGTCGGAAGTTTTATTTAAATGCCTTCAATGCTTCTAGACCCAGTTTCTTTGGAATAAATCCCGCTAGATATTTATGGCCTCCTCTTTTCTTACAAGCATCGTTCACGCTGAAAACAGGGCTGGAAACTCATTTCCAGCAGATGCACTGTATGTGGAGAGAAGATTGTGTCTAAATAGGCTACTTTTTCAAGTTTTAATTGGCCTAATTACTTCATGTTTGTAAAGTGCTTTGAAGAGGAAAGGTTCTATATTAGTGTTGCTTGTTATATTATTTTAGCTTCCTCAGAGGCATTTTCTCATTCTTAAATTGCCTCTCTTCAAGTGACCTAATAATAAAATTGGAAGGGAAGATTTCTTTTTCTTTCTTTCTCTTATTTTTATTTTTATATTTATTTATGAATTTTTATTTAAAGTACCATTATTCAAGCATGATTAAAATCGGGATATTATTGACATTTAAGACAATATGTCCATATTACATTTCTGACGAATCTGATGTTACCAGAAATTTTCTAGAGTTGAGGATGAACTGGACCTTCATCTTTGTGCACTCTTCTCTTAAGATTAAATTTTTTTACATGTTGGAAGCTCAGCAGTTTTCAGAGACCATTCTTTACCAAAAAGATGATCTACTGTAATGCCCTTTAAATTTAAGGGTTTCCAGGAAAGCTACAGATGCCACAATAGTATCCTAGATGAATACTATAAAGAAAAGGCCTTTACTATAGTATCCTAGATGAATACTATAAAGAAAAGTCCTTTACTATAAAGAAAAGGACTTCCCTTTCAATTGCACCCTTGGAGGGAAAGAGGAAAGAGGTGCATGAGAACTGTTCCAGGCTCCTTGTGGGAATTTGCCCTTGGGAAAGGATTTCCTTTTTTTTTTTTTTTTTCTTTCTGTTTTCTTTGTTTTTTAATCGGTGATGGAACTCACCACCGCCTGCTTGCAAGGCAGGTGCTTCCGCCGCTGAGCTAAATCCCTAACCAGGATTTCATTTTTGTGATACCAGATATTCTCCCTGACCCTCCAACTTTTTTTTTCCACCTATGAAACAGAGCTTTTATCCTTTCACTTATGGCATGATGTTTTATTTTTTTTTAAAAGTTCAGTTTTCAAAAAAATAGTCTTGAGCTCCAAATTGTGAAGTGGGAGAAGGATTCTTGCTTCTGTCCTCCAATTGTAGGGCAGTCAATTCAAACTCAGAAACAGGATGTAACAGACGTATCGTTAGCTGTCATGCACTGAGAACTTTCTCGGTTTCAAGCAATACGCGAGGCATTATTTCTATATGGCTCCCCATTTTTTTTCACAAACTTAGGCTGTTTTTGGAGGTGAGAACGTAACAAGTCAGAAAAGATGGGCACTTGCCTAAATGATGCTGGGAGGAAGTGAAAGAGCCAGATTTGGAACCCAGATGTGTCTCACTGTGAGACACTAAGAGCAAGCATCTTTGAAAACAAGCCCTCAACGTGTTGCATCAATGCCAGGAAACTTAAAGTTACACAGCTCATTGAGCTGTCGCCCTAACTTTCTAGTGATCTTAGGAAGCCTCTCATGAATGCTGGTCTAGGGAACTAGCTCAGAGATATCAAGCGACATGGTCCAGTCTATTAAATGTCCACACATCTATTAAATGGTGATGTCCTCATTTGATTTCCAATGGCAAGTAGTTTTTTCTATCTCAAGGTAATTTCCTAATATACCTTTACGCCATAAATGTGATATTTTTTTTTTAAACACAAAGGGTCATGTTATACAATAGATAATAAACCAAGCTGCCCAAGCCAGGGAGACTGGAGTATGTGTGGACAAGACTTACTGATTAAATTGTTAGAACTCTAAAACTCAGATCCTTCAAAGATTAATATCAGAGAGTTACACATTGTCATTTTTATTTTGAGGGAGTATATTTTCTGCTAAACATAATTATAGAAACAAGATTAACAAATAATCAATAGTGAATGAGTGTTCACTATGTGTTATTCTAGGTGATTTTCAAGAATTAACATATTTAATTCTCACAATAACTCACAGGCTATTGATAGTCAGGATCATCATTAAATATCTTCAGCAAATAAGTAAAACCACATAGGCATTTCAAACATGCAAGAAAAACTGATCTTAAGCATAAAATAGATTCTGAAACTATGATGCTTGTGGGAGAGAAAACACACTTTTATTCTTCATTCCCTGTGTAAACAGTTTTGATTCTAGGAGTTGAGGCCTTGTGGTAATGTAACAACCCTCATTTCTCATACTTATTTTCCTTTCTACCAAATTCAGCAACAGTATATGTTTAATAAAGGAGGGAAAATAAAGGAGGGTGGAGGGAAGAAGGAAAGAAGGAAACAAAGAAAGGAAAGAAGGATGGATGGAACGAGGAAGAAATGATGGAAGATGACATACAGAAAGGAAGGAAAAACACATATTAGTTCATTTTCCTATTGCTCACATACAGTATCCAATAATCACAACTTTACGGACAAGAGCTTAGTGTGATTCAGACACCTCCATCTCTTCTTTCCACAGGGTGAGGTGGGTACTCACTAATGAATTGAGGCCGTGCAGCACAGTGGGTGTGTTGGAGAGAGGAACCAAAATTGAACCCTGGTGAACACTTCCAATTTTCAGATTTGTCACATTGTGTAGACACTGTGGAAATGATCTTCTGAATACATGGTTGAGTCTGTTTCCTTAAACAGTACGAATATTTTTCCCTCAATCATTACAGATTCAGGTTTTCGGGTAACACATAATACGATAAGAAATGCATGAGTTATGTATATAGATTTACCTTTAGAAATCTGGCGAGACTTTGTGCTCCTCTCCTCCCTTCTTGCTGTCGCTGTGCAGTGCTTTCTTTCTTGTTATGCCTCAACTTTAGCTCACTGTTCTCATGCTCATCTCACACAGTGATTAAAAGCTAATGAATTCACTCCTGCTTAGTTTTTATTCTGGAGAGATTAATTCGCAATATCCTAGACTCTGTTTTATCCATTGCAAGATGAGGTTCTCAGTAGTAAATGCCTCATAATGTTACTTTAGGGATGAAATGAGATAATTTCCATGAAAATCAAATTAAATAACACATGTAATCTCCTTGGAGTTTCACCTTTTGCCTTTCACAAAGGAAGTATTCAGACTGCATATTCCATATTTATTTACCTTTTATACTAAGTCCCTTTCCCTTTAGTAAGAGAGAAGTACTTTTCTAAGAGTAATGTGGCTTGTGACTTGGTGAGGTTTATTTATTTTCCAATAAGTGTAAACCTCACTTTAATTGATATCAGACATATTTTGCTGACTTTGAAGCAAAAATGTAATGACCCAGCAGTTGTATTAATTGGAAAAAGCAATGTGAATTCCCTGAGGCTGAAAGGTTGTTCTCAAGTCTCCTGGCAAGGGAACAAATGCAGAGTTAGGGGCAGCATCCAGGGCTCAGAGAGAATGCAGGAGCTAGTTGGTCACTTAGCCTGCACTTCTCCCTATGTGATCCTGAAACATAAAGGACATGTTTCCTGGCTTCAGCAGGTTGCTGTGTGGGATGCTGCATTGCCTTTATATACCCAGAGTCCCTTGGGATCACAGATGTGTCGTTACAGAAGAAAGATTCTCAATGCAAGTATACTACACTGTGGTTGAATTCTGGGTCTTTCACTTCCTAACTGTATGAGAACCTGAGTTCATTCAACCTTGAGAGAATCACTGTCGTCTTCTGACAAAAATATTTTTCCAAAGAATTATGGTGCATAGCAACTAGTCAATCTTTTGCTATATATAGAATGAACATGATCATCATTGTTTTCAGATTGGATACCATAATACTGTTGTATCTTGCTGATGAGAGGGTTGGGCACCATGGTGGGTACTTACATGCTAGTTGTTTTTCACGCATCACAATTTGCTCCTACAAGACTGAAATGTTGTTAGGGACAAGTCCACCTATTCTAAGTAAATCTCCATGGTATAGTAGAAACCCTATGTATTTTGAAGTTAAGTAAAATTAGGTTAGAATTCTACTTTTGTTTACTTCTATACAAGAAATTTTGTAACTTCAATGATCTTCTCTTTTCTAATGTATAAGTTAAGAATAATATTACAGTCAATAATATTGGTTGACAGATATTGGACATAACATAATCTGCTTGTCAAGATGTAGGATTTATGTTAGTTTCTCTTTTTCCAGTTTCCACTTTTCTAACAGGCTCTTCCAGTGCAAGACCAGCCAGCCCTGAGGAGTCTTTCACAGCTGCCATCTTCACATTGGCTCCAATAGTGTGTTCACATCTTTGCAACTGAATTCTGATGTTTAAGAAGTTCAGCTTGGTATCATCTCTAATGGACAAAACCACAATGTCCTCTTTCCAAACCTAGACTAGGGACTTGTGCTCCACCAAGGAAACAAACTGTTTAAAATATAACTTTGCTAAAGTATCATAGGAATATTCTTGATATTAGTTATGATTTCACTAGAAGAATAGCTCATAGGCAACATGGCTTATGGAAGGTGAATACGTTTTTTTTATGTGTGTTCTCTCTTTATACAGAAATTTAGAGAGTTCTGTAATTTTTTAAAAAGTGACTTTGAAAATCATACAGACCTGGATTTAAATCTTATCCCACAGTGTAAAAATCAGAGATTGTAGTTTGTCGAACAGAAATAAGGCCACTTAGCAATTATAAGGATGGCAGAAACCAGGTTTTTTGTTGTTTGTTTATTTGTTTGTTTGTGTGCTTATTTTGGACCTATAATGTTCAATGACCTTTGAAAATCACAGTTTGGGTCATTCACACTTATGCGTACAATAACCCTGCACACACACACACACACACACACACACACACACACACACAAACACAAACACACATTTTACAATTACAGATAGATTGGCTTAAAGAATACTAGGAAAGTGATGATTTTTCAAAATACCCTTACCACAGAGTCATGGTACATTTTGTTTGGTTTATTCACACATATGCATGCAAACACCTTAACACATACACACAGGAGTGTACATGTACAGACACACACTTAATAATTACAGATAGATTACCTTAATGGAATTTAGAAACCCATAATATGAAAATGATTTTACTGCACTGTGATTGTAGGATGTTTATTTTCCTTTTATGAACAATCCTGATTTTAAAATATTTTGGAAATGCCACCTAGAAATTAATATTTGAAGTCACCAACCATTCACAGCTGAATGCAGATTAATCTGCATGCTTAAGGATGAAGATTTTTTTCCAGGTTTCTTAGCTTCATTTTTTTAATAGCAAAGATTAAAGATATTGCACTAAATATCTTTAAGTCTAGATACTACTACATTTCATGCCTGAGTTGTTTCCTTTAGTTAAATGTGTGTGTGTGTGTGTGTGTGTGTGTGTGTGTGTGTGTGTAGCAAAGGTGGGAGAGAGAGGAGTGAGGAATACTTCTGTACTTTAATGGAGTATATGCTTGATTATGTCCCATCGGTGCTAAGTAACCTGAAATTCCAGTCTGTTACAGTCAAGAGGGGAACATATGGAGCAGGTAGATAATATGTAGGGCTATAGGGTGGACACAGGTTCTAAACTCCCCAAGTACAGAGATTTCTGTTATGTTTCTCTTTAGCACTTGTCTTAGTGGAGGATGTTGAAACAATGAGAATTAGAGACGTGAACTGAAAATATACTATATACCCTTTCTCCAATAAAATTCCAGGAGAGAGAAGAAAACCTGCATTGAACAACTGAAGAGACAGAATTCTACTCTTTTCAATTAAGCTAAATCTTTGTGCTTATATATGTCCTTATGTTTTTCATTTTTTATATAAAATTGTTTATTTTTTTAGTTCTGCTTTTTTTCCATGGTATTCCTTTGGTAATTACATCATTAAAGTATTTATAGACCACCAGGGTATCCTTACATTGGCAAACAATACTTGGGCGCATTCTTTACTGTTACCTTGTAAATCTGTCTCTCTGTCCCTTTCATCATTTTAGCTACCATTTTCTCAGTTTCTGGACCATTCCCAATTTTACTGTATCAAGTTGGCTTAAAAAGATACCAAAATGGAGCTTATATTTCCTGAGCCTTAGACAGCTGTCTTATGAATGAGATGTAGTGTCTCAGTATCCTGAAAACAAAGTTAGAACATATGTCCTTAATTTTCCTTTAATATTTTGCTTTCCTTGAGACTGAGAACTCATTCATCATGGGATTAAGATTGTTTTATGTTCTCAGTCGCTTGCAAAGTAGGTTCTATATAGCTCTCTCTATATTTATATATATATAAATATATATATATCAGTGTAGATATATATCATATATAACTATATATATCAGTATTATATATAATATATAATGTTATATAAAATATATTTTATATATAGCATATTATATATATATATATATATATATATATATATATATAAGCCCTCTCTCCAGCCCCTACCCTTTGTTACTTTAAAGCAATGAAATTTTGAAGGGTTTAAATAATGAATTCTTCCTTTTTCCTTCCTTCCTGTTCCTGTTCTTGACTCTGACATATATCAAAGTCGTGGCTTGTTATGAAGATATAAAATATCTCTTTAGGTTAGCACTTTCCATCAGAAGAAGGTAAGTTTTGCTGTTCATACCTTTAGCAACTTCTTTCTTATTAATCATTTAAATAATTTAGGTAATTACTTGATTTGTTTATATTTCCCATTTGCCTTATTTTGTCAACAGCCGAGCAGAACCTGGATAAGTCGATATATATATATATATATATATATATATATATATATATATATATAATGTTTTATATTTGTGTTTCCTGTTAACACAGAGACAAAAACTTTCTGGATAACTTTTAAACATAGAAGTTAGATGGAAATGTTCATTGTAATTATTTTTGCATTTAAATATCATTGTTTGTTGATATACTCTCCATGGAGTATTAGAGGATTCTTATCAAGATTTCCAAAACAACAATAGAATATTTTAAATAAACCTTTTAAGGCTTTGGAGCTCTAAAAACAGTTATTGTATGTTTATTGAATTTTGCATTTATTTTGTTTAAAAGCATCATGTGTATTTCCAAAAAGTGCCAATCAAATTTTTCCTTTATTCATTACTATTAGAGTAGCAGTAAAACCAACATTACTAGGCTTATATTATTATTTCTGGAGATATTGAATATTCCAAATGTGAATATCACATTCTAAGATTGTGGCATATTTTAAGTTCATTTACAATAAAGAAATGCATGTGCTCCAATGCTCCAAATTTTTCTGTATTTACCACCGATAATAAAAATATCCTCCTGACAGTTCAGGTAACAGTGAACCTACTAGTTTTATATTTGCTTTCTTACATGGTGAACATTTATTTACATTTCATGTTGCCTGAATCTCTTTTTCACCTAATTGATGGTCTCAAAAATTGAGAACTTATGACTAAATTAAATATGAAAACCACACATAGCTTTTACTCTAGCAGAGTTTTTCAGGTAGTGTCTGGATTGGGAAAATATTTGTTCTCCCCATTTTTTAAAACCACCCCCTTGCATAACTGTAATGACGTGCTTCCACATTTAAATGTGTCATGAAACGATGGAAATATTATTTTTTTCTTTTTTATTTTCTGTGAATACATTACACACAACCCTTGGGTTATCGAAAATGTCCCCATGCGGATTGGACCCACTCTCTGGAGAGAGTAGAGTCATGTCCACCAACTCAATAATTAGAAGCATCTGAAAGGTGCTTGGTTTGAGTGACAGCTTATTAGAAAGGAAGTGTGACCTTTATAGATCTCTACTCCATTTAGCACAATTAATGAGAAGCTGTGCCTTCAACATGAGATCTTTGCTTGGGGAAATGTGGGAATCCTGTCAGAAAGAGATGCAAGATGATGGGATGCCAGGGAAGGAGCGAAAGGTTGGCATGGATCAATCAATCAACAGCCTAAGTGATGACAGAGGTGGGTTCCTTTTAACATGCTGGCTGTCAGACATCGAAATTAATGACTGTGCCACTGCTGCAGTCACCAAAACACATCTTCTGATACCTCTGGCAATTTACCTCTCAACTGTGTTTCATTTATCATTTTCTCTATGTCAGGAAGCTCTGACTCTTGCTGCAAGGTACAGCCATTGTGTGTTTTTCTGTGCATGTGTATGTTTTCCCCTGTACAAACATATTTTTGTGCATAGGAGGGTTCTTGCTGTTTCTAAAAAAAAAATATCAAGTCCATAGTAGGGACAGAGCACAAAGTCTTCCAATTCCCATTTCGCAAGCCTCCATTCAATGTGAACTAAGCAAATGATAAAGATGCAATCAACAGTTAGTGACAGTGACACCATTCTCAAAGGAGCAGGGCAGGGGAAAAGGCAAAAATCAATCTTCTTGAAATGTGTTAATTTCTGTGTTGCAGAAATACAAATAATCTGTCCTGGCAATAGTGCTGTCAGGAAAGAGCCAAGTTTGGGTTTGCAGCCAAAGCTGGCCAATTTGGTCTTTATCGGTTGTTTGTCACTGCCTGGCACAAGAGCTTTGTATAGTTATCATACATTCATTTGCCTTTGTGGGACCCATTATAGCGCTCTTGTTGTCATAAGTTTTATACACGGTCTTGGCCGTGAGAGGCTTTAAGCCTCTGGGTTTAGTGTGGTTTAAAAAATAAATAAACATAATCTTTCCACTTCAAAATAAGCAAATAAGATCTAAATGTTAAACAAAGTAAATCAGACACAGAGGGAGTAAATACCATACATGAGAAACTCAAAATATAGCTTAAAGAGCAAAATAAAAGATGATAGGAAGAGGAGGTAGAATTTGTGAAGATGGGAAGCGGTCTATGAATGAAACAGATGGTAGGGAGGGGCAAGGAAGGAAGGAAAAATTATGATGTCCTATGTGCGATTACATGCCATCTATTGCATATGTATATACATTAATAAACATAAATGTGTATCTCTTTATATATATAAACTTATAAATTATTTACATAGATAGATATTCCAGGATTTGGACTTTAAATTATGGTTCTATCTTTTCCTCTACCTCCTTTTGTTGTAGGCTCAGATAATTAAAAAACCTATATGCAATGTTTACTGCTTTGAATTTTCTGAGTTTAGCTTGTGAAACACGTCTAATGCATAAATAATTTTCTATTTGTTTAACTGTGTTGGTATGATTGATGAAGGGTTATTTAAATAGAACTAGTGTTTTAGTCCCTCCCTCAAGACTCTCAGTTTTTTTTTTTCTTTAATTAAACCTTCTAGTTATATTTTTCAGGTCTAGTCTTCAAATCTTCAGGTGAGCTGTCAGTATTTCTTATACAAATACTGTTCCTTCCTGTTGCTTTCCAAAAATGTTCTTATGTAGTGTTTGTGTATAAATTATAGTTTCACTGAATATTTTTAAGACTTATGATAAGCTATTGTTTTAAATTATTTGAACCCCAAATTCCTCATAATTAAGATGATATGATACCTAGAGCGTGGTCTTGACATAAAATTTCTATAAATTTTATGTTTAAGACATTTGTCTCAGAATCACGATGATGTTACTTGACCAATGAAACACCAGCCAGGTCCTGTATTTCCTTTATGAGCTCTCAATCTTTGTATTTGTCTCTAACTGAATTATTCTCCATTATTTAACATTTTTCATATCTAAGTCCTACCATCATTTCCCAACAAAGTTTATATCTGCCATAGGAGTGATACTGATTTCTCTCCTTTGATTTCTTATAGCACCTTTACAACTGTATCCTTTTAGGTACAAGTATTGTCTTTTAAATGTACTTACAGAGTTTGGAAATCCATTGAAGGCAAAGAGCAGGCCATAAACTTTTCTGGATCTCTTACAATCTTTAACAAATGCTGAAAAGGCATTCAATAAGCGTCTGCTGAGAGGAATTCTTTTGTCAGCAGACATAAACACTGTCTCTCAGGTATAGCAGTTTGGTGAATTCTGATCAACTATACAAGTCCTTAATATGCAATTAACTCTGAAAGTTCATCTTCCTTCCCTGAAGCTTTTCAATTGCTGGTGATGGGCTATTTTATGAATTGCAATTAAACACAGCTTTATATGTTGTGGAAAATCTGTATCATTGTTTGAGGACAGCAAATCAATAAAATACATCATTCCATGGCTGAATAATGGAAAAAATTTTCTTCTTTGAATATATTTTAGGTGTATTTTCCCTATTACACTGTGCTGTGCATTCCTCCCTTATGTTGAATGATAATATTTAGGTATTTTTGTCTGTCTTATTATACATTCAGAATAAAAGCAATGACACTTATATGTTTTTTAAACATTGTAGCCATCAGAAAGCATGTGCTCAGATGTTTGCTGAATTATTGGATGAATCATAAATTATAAATAAATGAGGTAGAGCATCTTTTACTATGTCCTGTATATGTAATAAATTAGAGAAGGAATAACATTTTTTGGAGAAATGTGAGATGGATTAAATATCCTCAGTCCTGAATTGCGCCCATAATAAAAAAATCAAGGGATTTATGTTGGAAAAACTACGAAGCAATTAAAAAAAAAAGATAAAAAAGTGAAAGAAAGAATTATCATCCAGAATAACCCATCAAATCCTATACCCAATAATTAGCTCAGTGATATTTCAGAACTTCTTAGTTATTTAGTTCATTTTTACAGTATTGATTGAAGCCAGGACTTTCACACTGAGCTACATTCCAAGCCTGTTTTTATTTTTCATTTTGAGAAAGGATCTTTTTAAATTGCTAAGTTGTCCAGTTTGGGCTCAAATTTGTGATCTGCCTGCCATAACCTCCCAGAGTTCAAGGATTACAAGCGTGTGTCACTGTGTCAAGTACCAGTTAAATGTTATTCATTGCAATCTTCTTACCATTGCCAGATGGCTTTGCCAGGCTTTCTGGTGCTCAGTCATTGGTCTATTGAATTACTGAGTCTTCTTTTTTTTTTTTTTTTTCTTATTTGTTCCAGTCTTCCTAAGTATACTAGGAACTCCATTATGACCAGGATTATCATTTAGTTATCCTTTTTAAACTTAATTTAAAAAAACAACAGTAAACATTTGCTAAATAAATATCACAGAAGTATAAATCACTTGCATTTCTTTGTAAAAAGGTACTCGAAAGAAACTTCTGTGATTATGTTTATAGTCTGTAGCAACAAACTATGTATGGTTATTAAACCTTTGACATGTGTGAATGAGAATGTTATTTAAAAGATGTTTGACTTAAATGTAAATTCAAATGTAAAGGAGATTTGTGGCTAGAGGCCACCTTATTGAATAGGACAGCCTTTTGTAATATTTTTTTTTTTCTTCCTTAGACTGTTAAAAACAAAACAAAACAAAACAAAAAAAAAAACCATGAATCTTTTTGTAACAAGCACACTCCCACTCTTGGATTCTCATTTTGGAGCAAAAAGATTGCAGTAGACAAAACAGCAAACAGCAAGTGGTGGGGAATGGCCAAACGTGTGTTAATTAGAAACAATAAGCAGAGCAGCCCAGCTGCTGTCAGGTGGCAGTCTCCCAAAGGCAGAAAATCACCATAGTTGTGAAAGTCCACTGGTTTCTGTACAGTTTTCGGTGGAGGTGAACATGACAGTCCACAGGGTTGCTCTGGGTTGCTGGTAGATCTCTGAGGTCCAGAAAGCAGGCTATTTTGTTTGCACATCACTTTCTTTCTATTTATTTAGGGACTGAACTTTGGCCCTTGCGTACCCTCAGGTCCTGACAGCCAGTTTATTTAATTTATTGGGACCCATTGTCTTATTCTGTCTTTTAGTTTACATTATGTTACCTATTTTCTTGGCCTGATTTTCCCTTCCTACTAACATGGTAACACACCCTGAAACTTGATTTACTTCTTCTAGAAACATTTCTATGTTGAGCATATCCTACTTTTTGGTGTAGTTTCCTGGTATCTCCCAATTGGACCCAACTGGCTCAAACTCTATTTTCTTCAATCATTAGTGAGGCCTATATTGAACCAACTGGAACAGTATTTCATCAACGCCTCCTGCTTCTGTTCCTTCCCCTTACATTTTCCTGCAGTCTTCATTTCCTTCTGAGATAACTGCATTTCCTCACATTCACATGCCTGGAATTAGGGGGACAGAGAAAAAATAACTAAAGCAGAATTGTTGTCAAAAATGGTGCCACTGATTTGACAAGAGATATTAAAGGGATTGAAAGTATTCAGATTTATTGGGGAGTCAAAAAAAAAAAAAGAGATAGATGAGGGAAAAGAAATGCTTGTATCAGTGAGCCACTGGGTGTTCAGTAAGTCATCTCAGACACTGATCTCAACATGTCGTATGCAGTGTTTAAAACTTAAAACATGCTTTCAAAGGGTTTGGTCTCATCCACATTGGATCCTGAAACAGTGACCAATCAGTAGTCTCAAGTTTTCCAGAACATAAATATTGTCCTGAGATTTGAACCAACATGTCACTGAATCATCTCTTACACTGTAATTTTTGTAAATTTTCTCATAAGAGTTTCCTCAAAGTTGACAATGTGTAGTAAGTACAGAGTTCTTCTTTACCAGTTTCCTTCTCTTCCAAAATTCGATAATTGAGTTAGCTTATATTTTCTAGTGCTCTGTTTATATTCCAGAACCTTCTAAACCTTTTATTCATTAGTATAAAGTGTTCCTTTTTTCTTTAATACAGTCCAACTCCATTTAAAAGAAACATTGTTATTTTACAGAGTTTGCATCTAATAACAAATCTTTGGTGAATTCAAAAAAATTCCTCATCAGCAATCAGCCATCTGCCTTCTTAATCTCCTTAAAGGGCCTTATCAAATTGGCATACAACATTGCATTTTTAAGGGAAAAAAAAATCCTTAGTGTGAAAAGCTGACACTAAAGGTTTATGTTCTCTTCTTGGGGCCCAATAAACAATATTAATGGCAAATCATGCAAAGGATTAATAGCTCTTCCCTGCAAAAGGCGCAGTTATAGCAATCCTGAGGAATTCTGCAGGCTAAAATACGAGCCCTACAATACTCCTGAAGCATAAGTTATTTGTTTTTCTTCTCCTTGAAGGAGAGTCTGTCAGTCCAAAGGTAATTTTTCTTTTTGATCTTTTGTACTGTAATTCCAGGCCTTCACACTCTCCCATGTAGAGGTATTTTCCTTCCAACCTTAGTCTTCGAAACCAGTTGCTCTCCCCAGCTAGTCCTACAAAAATGAACGTACTTCTAAGAAATTGAATATTTTCACCCTTTTGATGTGTTCAAGACATGTTCAGGAGCATTTTATGAAGACAGGAGCCAAAACCAAGCCAAAATTTGAATAAGAAACTTTCTTAAGTATGTGTCATCAAACTTAAAAGTCTGTCTCTGGGTAGAATGTTAAGACTTTCTGATGGAGCTCTCTGCCTTTTAAAAGCATGGAGACAAAAATCTATGTACCTAAGAAACATAAATAGTGATGACAGTTTAATTTGCAATTTTCAGACACTGTGGTCATATCTTTCCACAGTTTTGTAGGTTGTTTATTTTGTGTCCAGGACAGTGGTTTTAATCATAAGGTCGTCAACCTCTACACTTGACTAGACAGAAAGAGGTTCAATTGTAGCCATCAGGACCTTACAACATAAAGAAGCAACGTACGTGATAGCCGACTATTTTTGGAGAAGGCCAAAGAAGGCACTCCTCAATTTCCTTAGAAAAACATTCTATCCCAAATTTTACATAAATTCAATCATTTGTTATTGAAATGTGAGAACTTACCACAGTAGATTTGAGTTTGTATATTGTATTTTCACTATAATTATAATTGTAATCTTCAATAATATTATTGAAAATTACTGTGTAGTTTTGAGTCATTTTGTGTTTTAAAAATTAGTAAAAAATACTAATATAGAGAATTCATATAAGTATTAAATCAGGAAATTCACTTATATGAATCATTAGCAAAACTTTAGCATATAGTGATTTTTTTTCCTCCTAAAAGGGAAGACATTAATATTTGTATCACTATACATGAATAAAAAGTTGATTAGGGCATCACTGAAATATTGTATGCATTTTGAGAGTCTCAACCTTAAAAAGAATCTGCTTCATCAATTCATTAGAGTGAAGAAAAATCATATCTGAAGAAGCAGCTGAGATTCAGACCATAGAAAATATACAGAAAAGACAAAATATCTTGCAGTCACATACTTGTGGATGAGACTATATTTGCACACTGCACGGCACAGCAATGTCAGCTGAAAGTTAAAAACCATAAACAATGTCCCTTGATTGCCTTTGAGCGTCTGGGTCAAGGACTCTTGGCCAAGCACAGGACCACCTTGTTTGATACTTGGAAAATCAGAAAAAAGAGTGGCATGTGTAAATGTCCTTTATTAGTTTGTGCCTTAGTCACTGATTACAGAGTTCCTACATTGTGTGAGGTAATCCCATACACTGAAGAATTTTGGAGTCCCAAATGACCCCAGTCCTTCCCAAAGGGATGGAGGATCATGGGAGGAAATGTATGGAGACCTTAGATTAAAGAAATACCAGAAATATTGAGACAGGACATTTCCTAAGCTTTGGAAATGACGGAAAATTTAGACTATGTGGAGAATGGGCTGCAAGGTAAACGGTGGAAAATATGCAAAAATTTTCTCTCTCTCTCTCTTTGGACTTCTACCCTATCAACGTACATCACGGCACTTCTGTAGCCAATTGGAGTTAAAAGCCTATTTAATATGATCCAAAACCAATATCGGTTTTATGATAGCTCTGGAAAACATGTTTTATGATTATTGAAAAGAAATGTTTAAGAAATTAGATAAATACTATTTAGATTTGGTTAATACATGTATTCCTTCAAAAACAGAGTAGCATAATGGTTGATTCTGAGCCCCATATTGAATCAATTTAAATTTATATATCATCTCATGATTTAGCTCTATGATGCTAAAAGCTTCTCTCCAAACAGTTTTTTTTAAATTATATTTCCATAGGACCAATGAGAGAACTCTGTATGTATGTGTGTCTATATCTATATACTAGTTAAATCATCCCTAGCAAAGTTACACATTCAGTGCATGTTACCTATTTTTATTAGTGATTATTTAAGTATTTAATTACTTTCCAGAGTAGCTAAACTCATATTGTAAAAGCACTGGCCCTTAGAGAAACCAAAAGATGATTTGAAATATAGGTCAAAGATTTAATCATTATCTAATTTCACAATTGTATTTTGAAATGTTTTAACACAGCAAGGGTGATTAGTCAGTTTATAGTGATGAAATTAATGTTGATCTTAACTTATTTTGTGCAATTTAGCAGAACTGGAGCCATACCTAGTTCTGAGGGTGACACTGAAACTCACTTGTTGGACTTTCATTCTAAAAATTTCCTTCATTTACACCTTCATTCCTCTCATTTTCTCCTCTCAAAGTTTCTAACCACTTCTTTCCTGTTTTCTATCATCTTACTCTAAGTTAAGAACCAAACTGTTTTTGAATCAGAAGAAACAAAGTAAACTTAATTGATCTTTATCATTTTCCTGGAAACAAACAAAACAAACAAACAAAAAAAAGAACACTTTTGGTGAGAAAAATAGTATTTAATGGATGTGTTGAAAATACAGGGTATAAAAAAAGATTGAATGGATTTGGGAGTGAGGCACACATTGAATTTAGTAAAACTATTTGAATTTCCTTGAAACAGAAGAATAATTACATATTCAGAGTGCTTTACATTTATTTCTGCTTTGTTTTTCTGTGAAACTGGGAAATAACTTGGAATTCCTAGTAAAATGGATGTTTGTGATTGACCAACTTTAAAGAAGGTTTTTTGCAAGAAAGTGACCTGGGATTGATTTGAGCTTCTGTAATTTGAGGGGCTAAATGTCATTTATGTCTTATTATTTGATGATTCAATTATGGTACAGTAAATGAGACTAAAGTACAGTGACAATCCAATCAGTTTCTGTTGCTACAACTGGAATTTAATCACTTTGCTGACATATTAATTCTTACGGAACCCAGGTGTCTCTAGACCTCATTATTCCCTGAGTATGAATGAGTTCACACAGCCTTTTTGTACCCACATTTTGATAGTTTTTTGCTTAGATATGCTGAGATATAACTTAGCTTCCAACAAAGTACCTGCTTCAGCCTGAGAACTTTTTATTGCTGTCTATGAGAGATGTTTATATGGTTTCAGAAATAAGTACTCATTTCTTCTGTGCTCTTTTGGAATGGACTGTAGGTATTGTTTTACTTACATTGCGAATTTGCTACTGTCTCCAGTATTCTGCTTCTATCTCATTAGAAAGATGTTATTCTAACCAAGACTTTATCTCCTGAGTCATGAAAGATGAAACTCTCATTGTAGCTAAGCAGTACTACAGTGCCTCTGTCCTTTTTTGGAGGCTAAACGCCTTCTCTTCAGCAGAAATGGAAGGATGGAGTGGAGTTCCACATAAGTGTTAAAAAAAAAAATCACCATCTTGATGTGAAATGCTGTAATGTTTTCCCTTTCCCTATTTTTCCATTTTTACCACTGACACAACTGAATACAGAGTTTCTACCTGAATGATCCCTAATTCTTGTGCAAAACTATTTATGTGAATGAGAACCAGTTCTGCCTGGCTGGTGCCAATGCAAAAGTAAAAATTATATAGCAGCAGGAGCAGCAGCAGCAGTGTTAATAGTAATGACAAAGTTTCCAGTCAAGAAGTGAATATGGAAAGTGGTCAGCAGTGTAGTAGCCAAGAGTTGGTTGTGGATGACCTGGTACCCAACATACTGCTAAGTTATTGAGCCCATTATCTCATTTGGTTCTTATAATCTGTTTTGAGGTTGCTGTTGATTCTCCAAGAAACAGTTCTCAATTTTATCCTACTTTATTTCCAGTGAGCTGATTGGGGAATGTATCTTGGCTTGGTAGGCAGCCCAGCTTCTTTGAGCATTGATCTGAAATAGACAGCCGTGTCACCCAGCACTTAACACAGCTAATCAGCTTAGCCCTTCCCTAATGGTTACATCAAGCCCTATCTTGAAGGAGGCAGATCTGAAAAGGTAGACGGGAAAGAAATGATGGGTATACTTAATGACTTTTAAATTCACAATTTGGCTACATTGCTCTCTTTCCAGTATTGAATTGAGTGAAACTTTGGAGGAATTCTGGAGAGTCCTTTCTATAGACTTGCACCTACCAAGTGAAGTTCTAGCTTTTTTTCTGCTATAGAAACCTGAGGCAATAAAATGCACTGCTGTAGATACCCACTGTACCACTAATATAATGTGCATTTTACAAATAAGGAAACACATATTTAAAAGGAATCAAACCTCTAAGGTCATATGGATAAAAAGTAAAAGATCGAGAATTCAGTTGGCAGTGATTCCAGGACTTCTGGATTAAAGACATACTAATTAGTAAGCAAGTAGGCTACTTGGTGAGGAGTAAATATATTCAAAGACAAGGTGTTATGGAATTCACTCGCATAAGCTAGAAGCGTTGATACTGTGGAAAACATGCCCTGGTACTGTTACAAATATGTGATGCAGTGTTTCTTGAATACAAAATGTGGCAGGATACTCCATAGAAGCATAGAGTATGAATGTGGTAGACTCATTTGCACAGATTTTGGCAAGTCCTCAATATTTCCCTTCAAGTTCATTGCCTCCCACTGCAAAGTATAGCAAACCATAAGGTATATAGGATCTATGCTGAAAGACTTCTCAAACACTTTAAGGTTTTAAATTTAACTTTGTTACAGAGTGCAGAATTGTGATCACCCAATAGTCAGTGCTGATCTATCCTTGAAAACAAAAAGACATTACTGTCCTCCATAATCCTGAATTTACTTCTGTCTTCGTTAAGACGTAATTTACACATTTGTCTCCAACATCACCAAACTTCCAAATCTTATTTCAAGATACTTTTTGAAAACTCACTTCATAGTAATTTCAAAGCATACTATTACCCATAAACTCAAAGCAATTGGACTTCTCAGTTGCCCTGAATTCTTTGAGCTGTCTTAGTCTCTAGAGAAAAGTAACTTTGGTGACATTTTTTTTTTTGCTTCTTCTCACAAATGACTCCCAGAAATGGTATGAGCAGCAGGCATGTTGTTGAGGTTACCAATTTCTAAATATCAAAATTAGTTTGCTTGTAACAATAAAGGAGTTATCTGTTCAATGTCTGTGGAATCACTGTTGCTAAAGTCATAGCAGAAGCTCTGTTAGGGCATTTAGAACAGCATAACAATAATATAGGTACATTGTCATATTGATCCATAGCAAAGGATTTCTTTGATTAAAAAAAAAACTCTATTAACTTCTAGATCTGCTACAAATTATTACAAACTGAGTGACTAAAATCAACAGAAATTCATTCTTTTGCAATTTTGACGTCTGATGCCAAGGGGATAGGAGGATCTCACTGCAGCTGAAGATTTCAGGGAAGAATTCTTGCTTGGTGCTCCCTGGATGTAAGGGTTCCCCAGGAAATGTCAGTATTTATTGGCTTACAGTTGTGTCAGGCTCTGATGTCTTTTGTACATGGCCTTATTTGTGTGTGTGTGTGTGTGTGTGTGTGTGTGTGTTCATGACCTTCTCATAAGTACACCAATCATTACTTTTCAGGCACACTTTACTCTAGAAGACCTTATATCTCTTTATTAGTTATATCTGCAAATAACCTATTTTCCAATAAAGTCAAATTCTGACATGCTGAGTGAGTTCCAATTTTTGAAGGATGATATTCAACTCAGTACAGATTCTAAGTGAAGCACACAAGAAAGAAAACTTGCAGGAAACTATTTACTTTCAAAATACTGGTGCTCTACAAGGGAAGGTAGCTAAGATTTCAAACTATATAAAGCCCACTAGAAGACCAGCTGTATTGAGTGACCATAAGAATAAGCTCAGTAGAACACTTGCATAAGTACAGTTGATGTAGGATTAGCATTTGAGATGCAAAGATGGAGAAATATCTTGACAAGAAAACTCACAATACGACATTTGCTATATGTGGGCAATAAAATCTTAAGAAGCTAAAATTCTTTTGCAAGTTCCCTTCTAAGAGAAAAATAATGTCAATGGTGAAAATACTTCATCATGTGTTGTATAACAAACATGCTGTGGTTTCTACACTTGTGTTTGTGGTTTTTTTCCTTTAAATAGATTTCTCCTATTGTATTATTCTGTTGTTGAATTGATACTTTACACTAACTTCCTGAAATTGAAACTATTCCTAACCATTTGCTTTTCCATTTCCAGTTTACATGTTGGCCTGTTGACCTCAAGTAAATTGCTTATTAAATAATATATTTGTTTCGTGGAATTCTTATGATAATTAATAAATTAAAATATATATCACAAATTGTTAAGTAAGCATTATAAATTAGAATGGAACTGTTCTTTAACACACCTATTTTAGAACGTGTGAAAATCTTTATCAGTATTAGATGTGTGGTAAGTAGTAAATATCCAACTATATACTTCAGTTGCTTCTTTTATGAGATATTACAGTATTTGAGAAAAAAAGGAGTCTGCTTCACACAATAACAAAATAGGTATTTTGGATTACTGAATCATCAATAGTTAATGAACAAGTAAATAATATTTAAAGTATTATAAATATACAAAATTCCCCATGACATCATTTGTTGCAGAGTTTCCCAATTTGAGCATCACCAATGCCTCTGTCTCCTCATGTCATGTCTAGCATATATTAAGTGCTCGACAAACATTTGTGGAATTATGGATTTTATTATACTTTCTTAAGATGTTTGTTTATTGTTCACTTCCAGCATCTACCTCCTGTTTACTAAATCTGAAACTGTGAGGGAGCGGTGAGACAGAAAAATATTACACTGAAGAAATTCTGTAAGATACACTCATGATTCCAAAACTTTGAGAATCATTTCCTTAAGTCATTTCTCAAGTCCCTTGAATAGTCTCATAGAACAAATGATGGTTTCTTATATATTTACATCCCTCACAAAGTGGTTGCCATTGTTTAATGAAAGTATTTTAAAAATCAAATTTCAACCTTTCCCCCCAGTATTACTGGAACATATTATTATTTTTATTCATATTATGTTTAACATTTAGTTAATAACTTTATTATAGCTAGGATGTGTTATGTACTTCTGTAGTACTATATTGTTAATGAAGACATGTTTGGTCCTTTATCACACCACTGAACCCACATATAACCATGTGAGTTTATGTTTTCATGGTTTCAAGCCCTATTAAGAGAATGTATGCAAGTACTGGGATTAAAGAGAAAATTTACCCTACTCTAAATATGATCAAATAAATATAGAGAGAAATAGAAGAGAGTGAGCAGGAAAATGATAGGAAAGTAAAACAAATCAAGGAATAATGTATATATGTATCAGTATCCCGTGCTGAATGCATTTATTCTGAATCACAAAGATACACTAATATAAAAATGTATTAATTTACAAAAAGGTAAGAGTTGTGACAGGCAGTTACGTACCAGAATGTGTAGGAGCTTGATTTTTCCAAATACGCAGAACTTAGGGCAATGTCCCTATCTGCACATTGTCAGATTGGAATCAATACCAGAACACTGAACAAGTTTAATCATTTTTCTTAGATGATCCAGCCTTCTCATTTCTCTCAGTGTGCTGTTTGGTTTGAAAGGAGTCATTAACTCTCCATACGCTGGTGATGAGAGCAGATCAGGTTACCTCAAACCCTTAAGGCATTCATTCCATGACCCACGAATCCTGTGCAAATGCCATTATCAGCTTCAACACTGTTCTCATGCAGTTTCATTCACGTATTCATTTTTTAAACTGCAATTTCTAGATAAACAGACTCAAAAGAGAACAAAAATGTTCTAATTATTTTGCTAAATAGTTTGTACTGTGTATCTGCAGTACAATTTCTTTTTTGGAGACGTATTTCTCATTAATGTAATACAGCATATTATAGTTTCTTAAGTGTGTTAATTTTTGGGTATGGTCCAAGTGAATAAAATATTCATGTCCAGGATTAGCACGATTAAAGATGTTCACAATATCATTCAGGGCTAATTGTAGAAGTGTGGGAAAACAGCCTTCTAATTAGCAGAATGTTGGATATGTGTTTGGTGAGCTACCTTCTCTATCGAAAGCCAGCAGTGTGGCCCAAATGTGACTTTATCATGAGTAAGGTAAGAGGTTTTATTTTGTAATTCTTTTATTTTTATATGAGTTTTTTATTGTGGATTAAATGGACTGTAGCTTAATCTGTAGTCATTATATCTTTTGTATATTTTTATGCTTTACTCAGAGAGTTTATTGATCCTTGCTTGCTGTGGGGCATCCAGGGTTCTCTTGCTATCTCTTACCTACCTTTTTAACAACAGAATTCCCCATGCCTTATGTCTTATTAAAAATTATTTGCCTTGTGTCTTATTGTTCTCAATTCTTTTCTACTGAGTTAATAATGATATAAGCCAGTGCCCCTAAGCTTTTTGGCATCAGGGACTAATCTTATGAAAAACAGTTTAAACAATTTTTCCATGGACTGAGGGAAGTAGTTTCATTTCTTTTATTAGTGTATTTTTATGACACTAATAAATGTAGTCCCCAGACCTGGGATCATCACATCAGCTCAACCTCTGGTCATCAGGTTTCAGATTCTCATATGAAAAGTATATCCAAGATCTCCCAGATGCACCATTCACAGAAGGATTGGTGCTCCTATGAGAATCTGATTGGAAGTAGACATTTAGCAGTAATGAGAGCGATGACACATGGTTATACATACAGATGAAGCCTTATTCATGGCTGGATGCAGTGTGGGTGGAACCTAACAGTTTCTGGACTAATAGTGGTCCCTAGTCCTGAGATTGGGACCTCTGATATAACTGATGATTCTTTGGAACAAGAACTGAGACTCTAGAACTTAGCTCTTACAACTTTATGCCTTTTTATTCATGAATTAGGGTCCTAAGTACATCTAGGTCACAGCACTTTGTAGGATTTATAAAGATATAAAATACTTTCATAAGATGCTATGCTATATGTAGATATTTTGTAAGTTTACTGAGTGTATGTAAGTATAAATTAAATGCATTCGCTCATAAATTGATTAGTAAATAGTATTGCATCTTATAGTTATTCTACAATAACAGATTTCAATTGTCTCAGCTAATTTTTGACATCCCTTTCAGATTCTTTTCCTTTAAAAATACATCACTTCATCCATTTTTACTGAAATTATAGATAATGTGGAAGTCATTATGGTCTGTGAAGCTTAAGATATGAGATGAAGGAATTTATATTTAGATGTAAAATTTCAAATCCTGACTGCACAACAACTGTTTCTTAAATAAGTAAATTTGGATAACAGTTATATTTGGGAAATGTAGAATAGCTATTGTAATGTGAGCTTGCTTATTTTCCTTGCCCTCCACTATGGATAAACTTGCAATGGTGTGAAACTCCTCAGTGTCTTCCCTATCTATTTACCTAACTCAAATTTAAGACACAATTAAAGCATAATAGACTTTTATTAAAGCTTCATTATCAGGATGGGTTCATTGGTCATTTCTGTTTTCCAGGGCATTGTGTACCAAATATTAGCAATGTACTTGGCAAAGTAGTACTAATGACTACTTTATAGTACATTGTGAGTTATTCAAAGGCAGGGCTTTTACACAGGAACATGCATGTTTATATGTATTTATACATAAATCCAAAGTACCCAGTTCTAGTGGACACAGTATATACTATCCTACATGTGTATATGTCTTTACTAATTGTTATGGTTTATAACTACGTGCCTGTCACCCAAGTCTCGTGTTCAGATAGGTGAGGCTTTTGAAAAGTGATTGGATTACAAGTGTACTATAGTTAAATATGATATTAGGAAGTGGGACTTGGTTGGAAAACAAGTCACTGTGGGAATGACCTATGCCACTGTATTTTCCCCCTCAGATCTTTCCTTTTTACTAGCTTCCCAGTCACTGTGATTTAAACAAGTTTTCTTGTCTTTTTTTTTTTTTTTTGTCTTTTTTTTCCTTTTTATCAGTACAGAGGATTGAACTGACAACTTGAAAGGCAGGTGCTTATGCCGCTGAGCTAAATCCCCAGCCCCAAGCAACTTTTCTTGTGAGTTGCTTTCTTCAGCCCAGGTCCTTCTACCATGAAGTTTCTAGTTTGAGCCTGGTGAACATGAAACACAACTTTTGAAACATGATGCAAATAAAACTCTCCTCCTTTAAATTTTGAGTTTTAGTTGCTTTATTTTAGAGGTGAAAATGTAAATAAAACAGATATTGATACTATGATACTGCCTATTGATGTTTTTCAAAACCCCTAGAAATTGGTTCACGGGAGAGGTTTAGAAAGATGTGGGGATTTGTGCTAAAGAAGCCTTAGAGTACTGTTAACTGAACTAGATGAAAGTTGCTGATTGGAACTCAGAAGGATAGAATGCTGATAGAAATGCCAATGGCAAAGAGCATGCTTAGGAGATTTCATTTGGGCATAAGGATTCTATTCACAATTGTACTTGAAACCATGTATGTTGTGCTGTGGCATAAATTTTGTATAAATTTTCCTCATGTCCTGATATTCTGTTGGAGTTTGAGATTAAAGACTATTGACTAATTAGTCTGGAAGTGGAAATTTCAAAGCAGCTCAATATTAAGGCTATTGCATGAGCAATGCTGGCAGTGTTTGTCATACTTAAAAAGCCAAGCAGAATAAATTTTAAAAAATGCTGCAGGCAGAGGAGGAGTTGGGCAGATCTGGGGTGCCCTCACTGGCCTCTCTGCGTGTCTGGAGGACTCTGGATATCTGCGCCCAGACTGCTGGAGTTCCCTCAGGCTTCCAGGTGCAGTGAAGGAGAGAGGTGGGTTTGAGGCTTCCACATCAGCCTCCCCATTCCCAGCTTCATTTGGAGACCTGCTGAGCTCCCCATAGGTGGGCTGGCCCACACTACCAGCCTAGCCCAGCCTGTTTAGCTGCCGCGCCTGGCCATTGGTCTGCAGAGGAGGAGCTGGGCAGATTTGGGGTGCCTGCATCGGCCTCTCCATGTGTCTGGAGGACTGTGGATATCTCTGCAACCAGGGAGGGTCCACATGTTCCTGAAGCACTGCGGCCTGTGGTGAATACCCTAACCCAGCTGCGATTGAAGAACTGTGGAGCTTCCAAGGGGCAGGTGGGCGCACAGTGTCCCTGAGGCCCAGCTTGTCTGGAACTGCGGAGTTCTGAGCAGGCAGAGGAGGGCCACTGATTCTGTAGGCCTAATGGCTTGGGGTAGCGCGGCGCCAGAGTCTCAGTAGCTCCAAACATAGAAGGGGATTTTCAACAGATCCTGAGGAAGCTTTCAAATAACACTTGAAACACAGAAATATAGGAAAATGACAAAATGAAAGACCAAATTACAACCTCAAACCTCCAGCCCATCTCAAGAAACCCTAGGAGTGATGTATATAGAAGAAAATATATCCCATCCACCTCATATAACGGACACAATAGCCACTGAAATTGACAAGCAACTCCAGGAAGCTTTAAAGAAATTCAAACTCGAAATAATCTCCCAGATAAAAGAAGAAATGATAAAAGAAATGAAAGAGATTCTAAATATATCTAAAGAAAACACAGATAAAAAATTGGAGGAACTAAACAAAAAGATAGAATCCCTAGACGAGCAATATAAGAAACAAACAGAATACATAATGCATATGCACAGAGATATACAGGAAATAAAAAACTCCACTGAAAGTTGTAAAAACCACCTTAATGAAAGTGAAGATAGAATTTCAGACCTTTTTGACAGGATTGCAGCTAGTGAACAGGAAAGGAAAGATCTTTTGAAAATAACAAGGAACCAGGAAACAACAATTCAACAACTGCAAGACGATGCAAAGAAGAATAACATAAGAATGATAGGGATTAATGAAAGAGAGGGAGACAACATGAAGGATGTCAGGAGGATATTTAGAGAAGTAATAGCTGAAAATTTCCCAAGCATGAGATCAGAAACTGACATCAGGATCAGTGAAGCATATAGAACTCCAAACAGTCATAACCAAAATAAAACTACACCCAGACATATAATAATCACCATCCCAGAAATCCAACACAAGAATAGATTATTAAAAGCTGTCAGAGAGAAAAGACAAATCACTTATAAAGGAAAACCTATCAGAATCACAGCAGACTTCTCAGCACAAACGATAAAGTCAAGAAGAGCATGGAGTGAAGTATTCCAGATCCTAAAGCAAAATGATTTCCAACCAAGACTGATATATCCTGCAAAACTATCATTCAAAATAGATGGTGCAATACGATACTTCCATGACAAAGAACAGCTGAAGAACTTCATGAACACCAAACCAACCCTGCAAAAAATATTGAAAGACAGTTTAGATACACAAAGGAAAAAAGCACTAAGAAAAGCAAATAATTAAACAGAACAGAAAGATAAAGATGCAACAGCAGAGAGATAACATTCCTACAATTAACCAGCATTTAACAGTAATAACCATTAATGTAAATGGTCTCAATGCACCAATCAAAAGAAACAGACTAGCAGAATGAATCAAGAAACAAAATCCAACCATATGCTGTTTACAGGAAACCCATCTAACCCAGAAAGATACTCACAGACTGAAAGTCAAAGGATGGAAAACAATTCTTCATGCAGCAGGAATCCAAAAAAAGACAGGAGTAGCCATTCTGTTTGCAGACAACGTGAACTTTAAACCAACAATGACCATAAAGGACAAAGAAGGTCACTACATACTCGTAAGGGGAAAACTCCAAGAGGAAGAGATAACTATCTTAAATATATACGCACCAAACTCCAGAGCACCCAGTTATATAAAACAATTATTAACAGAAATGAAAACTCAAATTATCAGTAACACAATTGTAACAGGAGACCTTAATACACCACTGACACCAAGGGACAGATCAACCAGACAGAAAATGAGCAAAGAAATAACAGAACTGAATCACACCTGTGAACAAATGGGTTTGATAGACATATACAGAATGTTCCACCCAACAACATCAGAATACACATTCTTCTCAGCAGTACATGGATCATTTTCTAAAATAGACCATATATTAGCTCACAGAACATATTTAAGCAAATGCAAAAGAGTTGAAATCATCCCTTGCATATTATCGTATCATAGCGCTCTGAAATTAGAAATTAATGACAAAGGATACTGCAAAAATTCCGCAAACACATGGAAACTAAATAACACACTCTTGAGTAATCAGTGGGTCACAGAAGATATTAAAGAAGAAATTAAACAATACCTAAAAGAAAATGAAAATGCAGATACAACTTACCGGAATCTGTGGGATGCAATGAAAGCCGTTCTGAGAGGAAAATTTATTGCACTGAGATCCCACATCAGGAAAACAGAACGAATACAAATAAATAACTTGATGCTACACCTCAAACAGCTAGAAAAAGAAGAGCAAGTCAAGCCCAAAGCCAAAAGAAGAGAGGAAATTATAAAAATCAGAGCAGAAATCAGTGCAATAGAGACTAAGAAAACAATCCAAAGAATCAACGAATCAAAGAGTTGGTTCTTTGAAAGAATAAATAAAATCGATAAGCCCCTAGCCAACCTTATTAAAAAAAGGAAAGAAAAAGCTCAAATTCATGCAATAAGAAATGAAAAAGGAGAAATCACTACAGACCCAATAGAAATACAGAGGATCATCAACACCTATTTCGAAAACCTCTACTCTCAAAAGTTTGATAACACAGAAGAAAGAGACAGATTCTTAGAAGCATATGAAGTACCAAAGCTAGATCAAGAGGATATAAAACTGTTGAATAACCCAATCTCTGCTAATGAAATTGAGAATGTAATTGGGTCCTTGCCCACCAAGAAGAGCCCAGGCCCAGATGGATTCACTGCAGAATTCTACAAGAAATATAAAGAAGACCTAATGCCGACACTCCTCAAACTATTCAATGAAATTGAAAGGGAAGCAATCCTTCCTAAGTCATTCCTGGAAGCAAATATTACTCTAGTACCAAAACCTGAGAAAGACCCAACTATAAAAGAGAACTATAGACCGATCTCCCTAATGAACACAGATGCAAAAATCCTCAATAAAATATTGGCAAATAGGATCCAGCAAATCATCAAGAAGATTATACACCATGACCAAGTGGGATTCATCCCAGGAATGCAAGGATCGTTCAACATACGCAAATCAATAAATGTAATCCACCATATCAATAAAGCCAAAAATAAGAATCACATGATCATTTCTATAGATGCAGAAAAAGCCTTCGATATGGTCCAACACTTATTCATGATAAGAACTTTACAGAAAATTGGAATAAATGGTCTTTACCTCAATATAATAAAGGCCATTTATGACAAACCAACAGCCAGCATCATACTAAATGGCCAAAAATTGAAAGCCTTTACTTTAAAATCGGGTACAAGACAAGGATGTCCTTTATCACCACTCCTATTTAATATAGTACTGGAAGTACTAGCCAGAGCAATTAGGCAAGAAAGAGAAATAAAAGGGGTGAAGATAGGAAAAGAAGAAGTTAAATTATCATTGTTTGCAGATGACATGATACTCTACATAGAAGACCCCCTAAACTCCATTGAAATACTCTTAGATACAATAAATAAATTCAGTAATGTGGCTGGATACAAAATCAATACTCAGAAATCAATAGCATTCCTATACACGAACAACAAAATTACACAGAGGGAAATAAGAGAAACTGGACTATTCACATTAGCAAGCAAAAAAAATGAAATATTTAGGAATTACTCTTACGAAAGAAGTGAAAGACTTATACAGTGAAAATTATAATACACTGAAAAAGGAAATTGAAGATGATCTCAGAAAATGGAAAGACATCCCTTGCTCATGGATAGGAAGAACAAACATTGTGAAAATGGCCATTCTCCCAAAACTGTTATACAGATTCAATGCAATCCCAATAGAAATACCATCAACATACCTTATAGATCTAGAGAAATCACTCCTAAATTTCATCTGGAACCAGAAGAGACCTAGAATCGCAAAGGCAATTCTAAGCAGCAAAGACAAAGCAGAAGGCATCACAATCCCTGACTTGAAGTTATACTACAAAGCAACAGTAGTAAAATCAACATGGTATTGGAATCAAAACAGAGCTGAAGATCAGTGGAATAGATTAGAAGATACAACCACAACTACGAACACACTCAACCACCTTATTTTTGATAAAGGAGCCAAGCAGGTTCACTGGAAGAACGATAGTCTCTTTAATAAATGGTGCTGGAAAAACTGGCTCTCCATTTGCCGAAAACTAAAGCTAGACCCATGTCTATCACCATGTACTAAATTAAAATCTAAATGGGTCAAAGATCTGAATATTAAAACAGAAACACTAAATCTATTGGAAGACAAAATAGGTAGAAACCTTGGAGACATAGGAGTAGGTAAAGAATTCATGAACAGGACTCAAACCGCACGGGAAATACTTCCCAGAATCAATAACTGGGACCACTTCTTATTAAAAAGTTTCTGCATGTCAAAAGAAATCTCCAGCATAGTGAAAAGAAAACCCACAAACTGGGAAAAGATTTTAATGAACTCTCTCTCAGACAAGGGCCTCTTGTCTAAAACATATAAAGAATTAAAGAAACTCAGACCTCCGAAATTCAAAGATCCAATCCAAAAATGGGCATCTGAGATGAATATGCAATTCTCAGATGAAGAAATGCAAATGGCAAATAAATACATGAAAAAATGCTCATCATCATTGGTCATTAGAGAAATGCAAATTAAAACCACACTGAGATACCATCTCACTCCTGAAAGAATGGCCAGGATCAAGAAAACCGACAACAAATGCTGGAGAGGCTGTGGGGAAAAAGGAACTCTCCTGCACTGCTGGTGGGAGTGTAGACTGGTACAGCCTTTGTGGAGATCTGTCTGGAGATTTCTCAAAAAGTTGGGACTGGAAATCCCATTTATTCCAGCTATTCCACTTCTAGGCATATTCCCAGAAGAACTGAAATCATACCACAGTGATTTATGTGCACCTATGTTTATAGCAGCACAATTTGTAATCGCCAGATCTTGGAAACAACCCAAGTGCCCATCAACTGAGGAATGGATAAAAAAGTTGTGGTATTTCTATACAATGGAGTATTATTCAGCTATAAAGAAGGATCACATTGAGATATTTATCAATAAATGGGCGCAGCTTGAGACCATACTCATTAGTGAAATAAATCAATCTCGCATGTGTGAATACCGAATAGTTTCCCTAATGTAAATAATGATTCAAATATATAAAAATATGTGGTAATCATGATTCCCCATTAGGTGGCCTTGAAGCCTTATAAAGTTTTCACTCATTAATTAGAAAGGCTTTATTCTGGGCTTCTTGATATGAAAATATTTGAAGCTAGAGTATATGAAGTTTTATCCAAATATTTCAAGGAAAAAGACACTATGGTAACTACTATTAAGTCAGGTTAGAAGGTGGTGAAGTACTAGGTTGTTGAAACAGTCATGCTGTGACCTCTATTGTTATATTGTTATGTCCTGTTTTATCTCAATCTCCCCCTTATTGTTTCAAAAAATTATTTAGTCATTTCTTATGTTTGTCTTAATTAAAGAAAAAATTCAAAAAAATTAGGATATATAAATAGTAACTCTTTTCGATTTCCTATTAACTTGTTTTGAAGTCCTGTAGTACTCCCACGATCTTGTTTTGACTGATTAGACTCTGTTCCATTCTATATGATAGTATCAAGTTTGAAGACATAGGCAACTACTTTGAAGACAATAAGATTCACTAAGACACCCATTCTGGTTTGACTATTGTCTTCTTTGGAAGTCCTGTAATGTTTACAATGCCTAAGTTTTATTGGTCTTGTTCTCTACTGTTTTGTCCAACTTTATAATATCTAATAAGATAGACAATTCTTTTTAAGGGAACAAGGGACAACGTTGATAACCATTGTTGATAAACTTGTACTCTGTTCTACACCATGTGCTATGTCTATCCTTGGTATTGACTGACAGCTTTGTTTTGCCATATTTGACTGTATTCTCCCCCCCCCCCCAAAGAAAGTAATAAGCACTAAGGAGTAATAAAATCCAAGATGTGTAAATTTTGTTGTAAAAAAGAGAGGGAAAAAAAAAAAGAAAAAGAGCTCTAACGGATATAACAGCAAGTGTGTTTGGGGGTGTTAAATAGCTGACTTTATCAATGTTTTTGGAACATTGAACACAGCTGTTTGCAGTCTCCCTGTTTGAATGTCCACCTTGTGTTCTTTGATACTGTGATTTGAGGAACTATTTTCAAGAAGATAGTGTGTAATCTACTAGCAGGTGATTTCTTACTGTTATGTTTTTTTGTTTTGTTTTGTAGTTCTGTATTGCGTGTACCCTTACGCCGCTTTGGTTTGTTTTGTGTTTTTTCTCTTTTTCCTCTTAAATTAAAAAAAAATGCTGCAGGCCAGAAAGAAATCTCCTGTAAAGGTTGAGCCTGTAAATTTTCTTTAAGGGAAGTTTGGTTGCTGAAAATATTTACAAGAAATGAAGTAATTTACATCAGGCCAATAGGAATAGTGCCTTGAAGGCATGGGAGTAAGTGGCAAAACCCCATCCTTTAGAAGCTCAAGAGAAAAAATTGAGACTTTCCTTTTAGGAGACAGCTCCTTGGCACCCTTCCCAAAAAAGACTGGCTAGGTAATTGGTTTGCTGGTTGTTTTTTTGTTTCAAGATGCTGAGCTATCCAAACATTCAGATGTTTTAGAATCCATGATTCACAGGGACCTAGTTACTTCTTGGTCTGATAGGAAACCTCAAAATCATCCGTATTGTGCTTTTTTTTTTTTTCCATGAAGAATGCAAGAGTTGTGAGATCGGAGAGGCTTCCACCCAGATTTAAAAAAAAAAAAAAAAAAAAAAAGGCTTTGGAGGCCAGTTACTGTGTTATTGAGATGGCAGTGCATGAAACTTAAACTGTAGTGGAGACCCCAGAAAGTTAGGGAGGAAAAGAAAGCAAAAAGTACATTGAGGAAGATCAGAGGCAATGAGTGGAACCTGCTCTAAGGCGACCATGAGGGCTGTTGCTAGGATACCGGGATCCTTTCCTCTATCCTGGCACTACAAACCCCAGTGAAAGCAAACAATCAAAAATCTCGATCTACCTCATACTCTTTTTTCAGTTATTCTTTTCAACCTCCTTATGCATAGTTTGAATCTTGGAATACAGGAACAATTGAACTAACATTTGCTAAATAGATATTCTGATTTATACATTATTTCAATGCCAGGCAAAAATCTTAAAGCATTATATAAAGTGTTATACTATACCTTAAAAATAAATATCTTTCAATTTAGTCTCTATTCCCTTCACTTTATATTTTTGAGGCATTTCAGAACAAATTTGGTGTATTTCTCCGTTGGGCTATAGAACAAGAAACTTTAAACAGGTATCAAGGAGAAAGACCTCATGAAGATGGACAAATGTGTTAAAGCTTAGACTGTGATTAGAAAACTAATCTACTGAGACCCACTAGATCTGATTCATTATAGAGGAATGGTTGTTAACTCAACTGAAATACAATTATCATGCCCTAGAAAAAGGGGTTTTAGATGTTCATCCAGAGAAACTGTCAATTATAATGTAGGGGTAAATTAAAATCTGAGAAACTGGCCAGGAAATTCTGGATGATAACCAATCTGTAACCAGTGATATTTTGTCTAAGTAATTTGAGTGATGTATACTTGCAGTTAAGCATTTCTTAAATATTATCATTCTGATTTCTGAAAAGCATGTGTATTACATAAATTCAAGGCAGAAATCAACTTTCACTTCCCTTCCAAAAGTATTTCAATGTTTTTTTTTTTAAATCACTATACATGATGTAAAAATTATTTTTTTCCCCAGTAGTGGAAGTCTCATCTTTCTCACATGCTCCATTTTCTTTCCTGTCACTGTCATTTTTACCGGTTAAGGTTGCAATACATGATATTTGCACTTATTTTAGGGGAAAAGTATAAATGTATCACATTTAATCCTTTCCATCCTTCTTTGCCCTGTCCTTCTCAGTTCCCTCATCTCCCAAAAGACTGTCTCCTTCTCTCCTACAATCTCTCCTTTATTCTTTAGTGCATTTACATTGTGGTTTTCTCCTGTAAGAGGAACAATGCAATACTAACTTTCTATATCTGACTTATATTACTTAGTATTATAGTTTCCAGATGCACCTTTAAACAAACACTAACTTTCTTTGATTGACATTAAGAAAAATCTCTATTCTAACCAATACTACTAATTTGCTTCATATAATGTAGTCCAGGTGTTCTTTCTCATCTGTGGCCTCTACTATGAGTTCTCTGCCTCTAAATTCAACGTTGTATAGTATTCCTTGTATTTCACCTCTCCTCAGAAGTCACCCCCTTAAGTTACGTGATAAGTGAACTATATTTAACTTGAAAAACTGTATTCTACCTTACCATTGACTGAATGATATCTATCTATCTATCTGCTGGGATAAAAGTGCTTTTATTAGTCAATTTACATTAAAACCAGGAGTCTGCTTTTAATGTCATAAAATCTTTATATACTTGAAGGAAAACAACATGATTAGCTTAGTGCTGTGGTAATAAGTTAATAATTAATGTTGACATATGTGCCAACTGAGAATTTACAATGTATTAAACTATTCTCCAAAGAATACATTGCTAGAACATTTTACTGCTATTTTTTTTTTTTTTTTTTTTTTTTTTTTTTTGTACCAGGGATCGAGCACACGACTACACGCTTGCAAGGCAGGCACTTATGCTGCTGAGCTAAATCCCCAGCTCTGCAATGTTAACTTTAAAACTAGTATAGTTCATGAAGTTTCATTGCACTGGTCATTTCTTGCTTCTCAAAGAAATAAAGATACAAGATGAAGAGCCACACTTTTATAAATAAGGGCGATTTCTATTGCTTTTGTAGAAATCATGTCAGGCCACATTATTGTATTCTAGTTAAAGAGCTGAATGAATTAGTTTATGAAAAACAGTATAAGTTAAATGGAAATGTACAAATTCATAAAAGTAAAAGTTAACCTATAAAAATTTTAAAAAATTTGTCGAGTAGCAAAATGTGTGCATGTGTTAAATGCAGTAAGTATATATTTGAATAGTTTGGAGGCTCAATCTATGATAATATTTCAAATCAATATGTAACAATTTTATTGTTTTAAATTAAAAATATATCATGAACACACAAGACGATATCAGTGTAAATCTGAGTAAGTCATCAGGTCAGGTAGAAAACTGTACCAATGTTAATTTCTTAGTGTGGTTAAAGATATTGTGATTGCATGAAATTTTGAAGTTAGAGAACAAATGCTGAGTGAATGAAAATTTCCTTTGTGTTGTTTTCTACCTCACAGGAGAATTCTCTAGATCTTCTATTTTAGCAACTATTCTATAAAGTCTAATATTCTTTCCACAAAAGTAAAAAAGCAAATAAATCTTAAAAAATTACTTATGCTGTCATCCCTTCTTCATCTAAGAGAACAACTTTGAGGATGCCAGTGCTGTTAGTGCTGAGTATATTGTCCCATTTCTTTCTTCTTTTTCCTTTGAAGTATATAGCAAACTACTGAACCAGTATCCCTCTGATCATTAGCTTCAATGAAATACAGGTGTATTTGCATATGTGTACATTTGTTTTAAAAATGTAAGAATGAATTATGGCAATAGTTTCTAGGAAGTTAGCTGTGATAATATGAATATTCATTTTTATAGAAAATTGTATAGTGTTCAGTGGAAGAAAGATCATAGTATGTGAAATTCAACCAGGTGAGCTGAAATTTGTGAGCATGGGTAGGACCATTGTTAGTTAAAGGCCTTGGAAATCCATGTAAACTTGCCTGCTATAACCATTTTTTAGGGTTGAACTAAGGTATGGTATGGGTCTCTGATGAAGAGTTAGTAAACTGCAGGAACTGTACCTTATCTTACGTTGGTTGACATTTTGTTAATTTCATTTTATCTTTCTTTTCCTTTCATATTTCACTCGTGTTATTCTTTTAATTGTTTAAAAAATTCATAAGATATAAAGCACTTTTAATTTTCTACTTCAAACTAGAATGTATATGTTCATCAAAATACCATTTTGCTGTATCTCAAAATATAAATTGCTATATTTCAGTAATTGCTAATCTCAGAATACATTGTTTTTATTACTCTGGTTTCGTTTCTTTCTTGACCATACATTATTTATGAATAGACACACACACACACACACACACACACATATATATATATATATATATATATATATATATATATATATATCTTAAAATTCCAAACATTTCTTTAGATAGTTACTATGGTGTTTATTTAGCCTAATTACACAGCAAATAGCAAATTTGGTAATTTATTGTGTCTGTACTTGATGTGGCTCAGTAGTTAGACAAGTATTATAAAATTTCATAAGTGCTTAAAAACAGTGTGTCCATAGTTACCAACTACAGCATTCCATATAATTTGATGACATCAAGTTTGTTACCTTCTTCAAGCAGGAGACATGATTTTTTTATTATTATTATTATCTGCTTGACCTATCAGGAACTAAGAGTATGGAGAGACTATTCTGATTAACAATCAATTTTACAAGTTTTCTTTATTGTTCTCTGAAATTACTTCTAATAACAAGATTAGATTCATATAAGTTTTTAATTATATCCTCCTGATGATTATTTTCTGACCTTTTTAAGCTCTAGAAATGCTTTTTGCCTTGAAATTTATTTTGTTTGATCATCCTCAGCATGGAATTTAGGCTGATAAAATTCAAATGCATCTCTGTAAATTTGTTGATAAATATTATAATTTCATATAACAGAAAGACATTTTTGACTCAGTATAGTTCAAACACCCAACAAAAGCTAAGTATGCTCTGAATGGTTTGTCTACAAGCAGAGCACATGCAGTTCACTACATCTTCAGAAGCCACTTTGAATGTCACTATTCAATTAAGACAACATAGAAAATAATACTCCAGGGACTTTATCAGTGAAGTGTGTGCCTATTTAGCAAAATGTATTGAAAAATGTCAAATTTATTGGCATGCAATTATTTTAACAATTTGAAAAAGATAAGGCTATTTTTATCTGTCATCAATTTGTCAACATACTAATTGTTCTGCCTTTAAATTTATGGGTATGTATTTCACTACTATATGAAGTATTAAAAAAAGAGATTGGGGAAAGAATTAATATAATACCTAATCTTTACTATTCAATTAGTGATATGAAAAGATTATATTTAAATGAGAATATCTTATGTTATGCTTGAATAGGTGTTCTTTATTCAGAATATT
This sequence comes from Cavia porcellus, assembly GCF_034190915.1. Taxonomy (NCBI): domain Eukaryota; kingdom Metazoa; phylum Chordata; class Mammalia; order Rodentia; family Caviidae; genus Cavia; species Cavia porcellus. The sequence goes on along the minus strand of NW_026947500.1, from coordinate 38,907,613 downwards.
CTGCAAACCTCCCAATGAAACTGAAAATTTGAGAATATACCAACAGATTCTTAAGTAAGCCAAAGTATATATCATGTGACTACATCACAAAAAATTCTCTGAGATTCATTTTTTGTAAGTAGCTTTTGTAAGCGTTTCGTTCCTGGAAATACATTGATATAGTACCAACAAAGTCGTGCATAGATAAAGACTGATGCCTAAAACAATAACAAAATTATCACTGAGCTGCTTTCTGTTTTCCTTATGTAGTCTCTTTAGGTCAATATTTGGTTGCTGTATTTTTTCCTTTTAACATATTCAGTTTCTTGTTTTAAATATATTACTTGTGAACCAAAATGTTAAGCTTTTCCATCTTTCTATTTGTCTTTTATGTGGACCAATCAGTTTGTTCACATTTTTTTTTTTTTCCGGTCTTTTTCATTTTTATCGGTACCGGGGATTGAACTCACGACCGCCTGCTTGCAAGGCAGGTGCTTATGCCGCTGAGCTAAACCCCCAGCCCCATTGTTTCTATTTCTTAAATGTTTGGATGTGCTTGTGCTATCAGACTGTTCTCATTCTTTGTCCCGTTTCATGGATAGCTATGAATTTTTGTTTTTCTCTTATTTTCATGTTTTCTATTAGCTATTACATTTTATTTTGCATTGATTTACAGAGACTATTTTCTACTTTCATATGATTACCTTAGAAAATTCTAATTGTACAAATTTCACATGTGAATACATTTAATATCTTTATAGGTAAACAGTAAAATAACTGGAATATTTTAATTCTAGACCTTTTCATTATTATACAAGGATGACCCATTCTATATTTATAATATTCTGTTTTTCTACAACACTGATATTTTAGTTGTAAATGGTTACAGTTTCATTTGGTTACGTATACCCACATTTGTTTACTTTTTGAATCTTCATTGGAATAGCAGACATTTGATATAAAATCATTATTTTTCCATTCAAAGTTCATCATTATTAGTGAATATATTAATTAAAATATTTATCATATACCTATTTTATTCCAGGTTAGTTTTGATTTGTAGAATGAAAACCATAAATAAAAATCATTAAGTCTTTTTTCAGTGATAATGTGTTCACAGTAAAAGTGTTGTTTTTCTGTTTAAAATTCTTATTTTTCACATTTTTATCAAAAACTATTTTTGTGAATTCTAACTTTATGTCCATTTTTTAAGGTTACTCAAGATACCACATTTTTCTTTGGCTTTAGTTATTCTTGAGACATAATAATTATTCTCGAGATAAACTGCCTTTAATCTCTGGAATGTATTAGAAGTTTTGGATTGTCTTTGATAATCTTCAGTTTGACTACAATTTGTTCATGCATAAATTTTCTTCTCAGAATTTACTTTCTTAGATTATAGTTTTTCATTAGCTATAGAAAATGGTCAATCATTGCCTATTAAAATATTCTAACCCATATTACTTTACCTATTTAAATTTTTCTAATATGTGCATCATTATAAGGTGTATCTATGTATCTGTCATTTTTACTATCTCTCCCATTTATGTTAAACCAGCAGATATAAATGCATATATAGAGGAATATAAAGATATTACTTTGTATATATTTAATCTATTTGATAGCAAAAATATAATTTTTAATGCACACACATGTCTTCTAACTTAACAGAATGAATAATACATATATATGCATATATATATATATATATATATATATATATATATATATTTCTATCTCTCTAAAGACAGGAGGCAGTGTCAGAAAGAGAGAGAAATTTAAGAAAACCAAGACAGAAACAGATGAAAGAATTTTATTTGTAAAATATCTCTTTATCATATTTATAATATGTATATTAATTCCATGTATGTGTATAGAATTTAAACTTTAATATTTAAGGTTTTATTTACTTTTAAAGTTTTAGTTGCAAAAATTCCAAATGTTCCAGTCACTTTAGAATTTATTGCTTTTCCCTTTTTCCAGTATTTTTTCTGTGACCACTGAACCTTAATATTTGTTTTCTGATCATTATAATTGCTGAAATCTTTAAATATATCATTAGTCTGTTAAAAAGCTGTTTGCTTTCTTTGACTAAGTATTGAAAGGTTTTTATGAGTTTTGCAGTGAATTCCTATTTCTTAAAATCTTTTTATGATAATTTCTTAAGGACTAAAGTATAAGTGAGTTTCTTACCAAAAAGTATGTGCCTTCTTCTCATTTATATTTAGTAATTCTGTGGTTTGGACTTACTTTAAATTCCATTTTTGGCTTGAGGTTTTTAGACTAAGCAGGTAATGTGATTTTACATATATTTGTGTCTGAAAGTTGGCTCACTTATATTGATTCTTAGGAAAGTTATTTTTTCTGCTCCGTATCTAACCACTTTTGATTCTGAGAAATGTTCTGGGAGTTCCAGGAGAAGGATCTGGTTTGTGTCTAATCTCTCCTCATATTGTTAAGAGAGAGGGGGAAGCTGACTACTCTTGGGCTCCTCACAGATGTAGGCGTGAATCTGTCACCTGTTATGTTTTTCCAGACTCTTAACACTGAGACTCTCATCAAATGCATTTGGCATTTTCAAATGAAATCCAAACCCAGTTTTTATTTTCTCTTCATAGTTCATTTATTACATTTAGATTTTTTTCTTGCTTGCATTTCTACTAGCTTGCTCTTATGTTTTAATACATATTTCTTACAATTTATCTAGTTGGGGCTGGGGATTTAGCTCAGCAGCATAAGCGCCTGTCTTGCAAGCAAGCAGTCGTGAGTTCGATCCCTGGTACTGATAAAAAGGAAAAAGACAAAAGAAAAAAAAAAAAACAATTTATCTAGTTGTTGGTAATTTAAATTAAATTGTTATATTTTTAAGACATATATTTAACTACATTTTTGTGGAAATTTTTCCAGTTCATTTGTAAACTTTAGTATTCCCTATATTTCAAATCCATTACATATACAACTATTTCATGTTTAGCCAATGAAATTGTATGTATATAATAAAGAAATACTATATAACATATAAATAATATATAGATATATAAATTATATATATATATAATTTTCTTAACAGGTAAAGAATATTAAATGAATAGAATTTTTAGGGAGAATTTTTATTTATCAACAAACAAAATAAAAAATTCTATACTCCAGAAAATTTGTTCTTCTTTCTCACATAGCCGAAATGTATACAATGCAATTCTCTGCTTTCAGTTACAAAACACAATAGGTTGTTACTGATTTCAATGTAAAATATGTACTGTTTTTTATTAAAGGCAACACAATTGAAAAATGCTTGTTCTATTCAGCATGGCACAATTTTAGATAGATATTTCGCATGTAAATTGTCTATTCTAAGGCTATGCATCCTCAATTTTGAATAGCTGTTAGTTTATCTTCCTGTTAGTTTATCTCCCTTAAACTTACCAATTTACAACGGACTCATTGTTCCTTCTGAGGAAGGAGTCCTGCAAGAGCCATTGGGCAAGTGTGAGATGCTAAATGATGAAGTATGGAGCACTGTAGGGTGACTGCTACCACCTTGCACCTCACTGTTGGAGGAATGGAGCCTCGCTGGTTTTAGACAGTAAGACTAAGGAGAGAACTCGGTTTCATTCTGAGAATAATTTGGGGAACATAGATCTTTTTTTAATGATTGCAATGTAGTATTCATACTCTCACGCAGCATCTATTCTGGCTTTTTGTAAAATGTCACCACTGTTAACTACCAAGGCCAGGACTCACAGGTAGGACTAGGGTGAAAGCAATACAAAGGAAAATGACTACGCATCTTACCAAGGTAAGAAATAGAAGAACAAGTGCTGTGAATTAAACTTCAGCAGATTTTTATCTAGTGAATAACTTTTAACAATGCTCCAACCATGGTGCTATTTTATTGAGCTTAACTATATTCTCTGTTATCATACTCAATGCTTATCTTGTGCTCAAAGTTAAACTCTCCTTGGAGAAAGGCAAGGCCCTCCACAGTGCTAACTTCCTCACTGCTACCTTCCTCTAATTGCACTACTCTGAAACATCACCCGGTTAACTTGTGCAATTGTATCTCTGATATTTTCTCTGCCACTCTTCCACAATTGTATTAACAGTAAATGTGAATAGAGCTCTACAGGAAGAACTGGTTACCATGACGATGGGAGGGTGTTTTATGCAATAACTCCACTGTACAAAATAATTTATACATGAATGTAAAATCACAGATGTTTTGAACCATATGCAGGCTATATTTAACCAAGCGCAAGTGACAAGTTACTTGGAAATTACTAATCCAAAAAAGGTGCGCTCCTGTCAGATAATAATGCTCCCTTTCCTCATTGTCCTGCTAGGAGCATCCTATGTATGGTGCTCTATCCCTGTCAGGAGTGAAGTGTGGGTGTATACATTAGTGTAAGCATAGATAGGTGTGATTTTTATGTGTGTGTAGATTTGTGTATTATGTGAGAGAGACCTGGGTAGGGAAAATGAAATGCCCAGAAATGAATATTCTTAAAAGATATACAGGAAGAAGAGCAAAGATAATATAAAAAGAAACAAAAAATAATAAGCAAGTATAAACATTTCTTATTTCTTACAGTCTTGGTTACAGAGATGCTGAACTCTAGGCCTGTCAATAAATTTTCAGCTTGAAAACAACATATAGATATTTATTTTATTATTGGTAAGCCTGAGGCTCCGGTTACTAGTTACAGCGTTTAGTCAGTTAGGATTGCAATGTAGGGAAATAACTTATCTTTATAGTAATCATAAAAAAGGTTAAACTTGCTATGTTTAATTTGTATTTGACACATTTGTATCCCAAGTTGCTCTTCTTCTTGGTCTAGCTATCCTAAATTTTGTTAATAACTACATCTTTTACCTGGGATGACTCCTGAAGTAGTGTTTGTCCTTCGAAGAGATGAGGAACTCACCAAATTCTACTCTCCCTCACTATAGATGAGTGCTCCAGCCTCTCCAAATTCTGCTTTCCCTATGCAAAAATGGATGTTGCTTTTAGAATAGGTTTTGTAAAGAAAAAGCCCTCAGAAATCATGAAATTAATGCAATACTTTGTGGAGTAGGGCTATTTTGAATACCACTGGCCTTCTCCAGAAGGCAAAGGAGAGGAATGTGAAATGGAAAAAGAAAAAAACAATTTGCATTGCAAAGTTTCTCATTTCTCCCCTGACACTTCTGTCTGTGGCTGCCTGGTTTTCTTCCTTCTTATGTTCTTTGTCTTAGTAGAATGTCGCATCTGCCTCTTTTCCATTAAAGTCTTCCTGGACTTTTGTCCCTTACCCTACCTCTTTGCTTACTGCTTTTTTATATTACTTCCTCACTCTCATTTTAATATAAATTGCTTTGCTAGTAATTAAATACATTTCTGCAGATCCTACAGAGACCCATGTTATGCAATTGTTTTTTCCCCCGTGGGGCCCCTCCTTCCTGAAGCACTAATGTGCAATTAAACATTAACAGGGAGTCTCAATATTAACTCAGCTTAAGTTTAATAGAAACGGATTACTCCACAGTTCAAGAGGGCAATTACTTCTCCACACATCAGCTTTGCCTTGACTATTGCTAGGTTGTTCTCAGTTGAGAAAAAACTGAGAAGCTGCTATTATAGAAAAGTGACTGGGTGGCATCAGAGATAATTGTCTTGGACCATAATAGGTAGTTGGTTCCCAGCAGGCCACATCAAGACTTAGACACTCAGCATAAGGAGAGTTGCACAGTTTCCCTGGTGGCCCTGACACTGCCAATGTCAGTATGTGTATTTGAAGTATTATCTAACTTTTCCACTCAAAAAGGAGAAATGATGCCTTATGGAACTTTTTCTTGAAATTCAGTTCAATTTGTTCTTTGGAATTTTTCTGTGCCATGCAGTGGGAAAGGAAGAGGTTGGAAATATTTAGCAAAACATACACTTTCCTTATTTATCTGCTCTTTTCTTGTCCCCTGTCCCAAGAACTATAATTGATGGTGATATTGCTGTTCATGATAATTGCTGATGGAAATGACAAAGCATTGGGTCTTTACTGAAGGCTGCTTATTGAATAATCCAAAAAATACAAGCTATTGGTGATGGGAAAGTAGAGATGGGAACAAGTAATTCCCTTGGGTGGGAGTGGAACTTTACTTCTTGCTAGCAATTTAACTGTTTAACTGTAGCTTACTGCCTGAGGCATAACATTTATTAACTAAAAAATGAATACCATCTGCACAAATGAAAGCAAAATAATATTTACCTGTAAGCTAATTGAGGTTAAGTATAATTTTACATAAGCTTTTTCTGAAACCATTATGACATGGAATTCACTGAGGTAAACATACACTATTCTTCCCTGGATAATTTCGTATACCATATGAAATCCTCTTGGACTTATAGCATCTACAAAGAGTATGTTGGGATATCATTCCTGACACCAGAAAACCGAACTGTTAGTTTAAACCATTTTCTATTACTAGATAAATGGTTTCTCACTTACAAATTATTTTGTCAATTGAAATTCTAGTACTTTAGTATTTCCTTTAACTTTATTACCATCTTCTGATAGTGAACCTAAATAACTCTTAGAAAAATATAAATTATACAAGATTGCAAGATAAATACTTAAATCATCCATCATCCAACCATTTTAATGAGTATTTATTAATATGCTTGTTATATTTTCTGTATATATGTACCTGCATTCATAAATATGTATGTAGACATATGCACACACATATAGTTTAGACAATGTGTAAGTTATAGATATACATATCCATACAGATATACATATAGATACAAGTACAGATATAGATAGATATAGATCTTACATATGAAACATTTCTAGTTAACTCTGACCTGGATATTTTATGTCATTAATAATATTTCATGAATATGAATTAACATATAAGCAAAATGTCATTTTATAGATCATATCTTACATAATATTTAACCATTAGAAAAATTGTATGATCATTACTCCTATTGGGGATAAGATAATTATTGCCTGGAAGCCAAATATTTCTTGTCTGGTCATTCATTAGAGAAAATCATTCTGAATATTGAGATTTATGTGTTCTTTACTTTGGTTAACCTTTCAGCTCTATTTGTAGACATTTTGACAATCTGTAAGGCTCTAACGCATCTCGGAATTGTTATTTCTTTTTACTACCAGCAAGTCCCAATTTGTGCAGAGAAGCAAGGCTGATGAAGTGACATATTCTTGTGCAGCCCACTCCCTTGTGGCCAGGCAGAAAGGAAGAAACGAAAGAAGAGTGCAATGGGTGTTTATATTATAATTCTCCTGGGAACTCAGACTAGTTTTAGAGTTTCAAAGTTTTATTGGCTGCATCTGCAGAGTGAATTTCTGCTGTAAGAGAAAATTTTACAAAAATAAAATTAGCACTATTCTTCTTGTTAGACTTCCATGACATCTTAGAGTGTTTTCAATATAATATTAAAATAAACATCAAAGTATACATAAATGGCTCCATCTGATGAAGGGTATCTCTTGGCAAGTTTCCTATCAGTCATCAGTTTGTAAAAAATCACTGCAAATTCCATGGTGTTTCCTAATATTCTTGAAATTTTCTTCCTCATTACTAAATTGTTTTATATCTTACTACCTTTATCGGGGACAGTAGTGGTGAACCTACAGTATGCTCACTGCAGCAGGCATACAGAACCCCCTTTGTTGGTACATGAACCAACTCAATACCTCAATGAGAGTTTGACAAGTTTTCAGCATGCAAATATCACATTAATTGTGCAAAACCTCGCCCAAATGCAAAATTACTTACATCTTTCAATAAAATCTGTTTTGATCATTGAAAGCCCTTTTAAGACAAACAATATTAAACTATGAGTTGTTTTTTATTCTGGACTGAAACCTCGCTATTCAGGTTTCATGGCTCCACTGACACTTCGTGATGAATAGGTGGGTTTTGGTTTGAAGTTTGAGCACTTGGTTTCTAAAAGGTTCACTACTACTGACGTAGGACACAGTCTTTCATTCTAACCTGATAAAATCATAGTTCTTCTTGAAGACAATAGAGACACCTACGCATAGCCACTTATTTCTGTTTCTCTTCCATCTTGTTTATTTATCTTTAATATAACAATGATATGTGTGTGGTATTGTGATCTACTGGTGTGACCTTCTTTCTGCCATCCTGATGCGTACATGGTAGTGTTTATGTCATCATATGTGAATATAAAGTATGAACATTAAATATTCGTTGAACGAGTAAGGAAATGAGTGGAGCCCATAGTGAATACCGACCAGAAAGACCCATCATACAGTGATGTTCCTCATGCAGTGCGTCCCTCAGCCTTTCAATTCTCCCTCAGTCTATGCTTCTCTAAGTTCTCAGATACTCCACTCCATATTTTGTTACAGCAGATCAATCCAACAATCTCTACCCTTTCTGCATCTTTTACCTATATCTAAATTATGGGTGACTTTAATTTTCAAATCAATCATTCTTTAATGATTTTTTTAAATAAATGAAGTGTTTTAAATGTGCCATATTTAAATTCACATATTTATACACACTTTAGAAAACACTGTGTTTGTCTGTATGATACACAGAATTCAACTGGATATTTTCCTCTTTTAAGAATATATGATCAAATATTCGATATATTAAATACAATTATAGATATGCTACCAACAAATGTTGGAAAAATTGGTAAAATTTTGAACTGGGAATTCAGTGTGTAAGCTGGATCTAGGCTGAGAAGGTTATTTTGGATCCTAAATAAACTCTAAACATTTCCATTGTTTTAATATATTATCCTCTTCCGCTGTCATGGTTAGCTTAGGGGAAGATGGTAATAGATTTTGAATAGCAGTATTTATTAATTGATAATGAATTAGTATAATCATAAATTTACAAAAGAAAAAAGTTACTAATTATAAATTTTTAAGAAGCAAAATTAAATTTCTTTATTAAATAGCCAAATCTGTTTGGTGATTAAACTAGTTAGATCATTAAATTACTAGTAATTTTTCTAGGAAAAAATTAACTTTCAATCATTTATAAACCTTTCTAGACCATGTTGTAGGTGTTTGACACTATAACTCTTCTTTCTGGTACTTCCTCTTTAATAGACCACATCGATCTCTTCCTCTAGATTTTGCGACTCCTTTAATTATTCCCAAACCTTGCATTAGCCCAGATTTACCCAGCAGCACAATAGGTATCATTAATGGAGTTAGACTCAAAGCGAGCAAAAATATCTGTTCCAAGTTTTTATGCACCAACTTCATAATACTTTTTTAAAAACTGGAAGTAAAATAGTTTATAATTTGGGTATTGTTAAAAGGACTACTTGTCAAAATTAGTAATATTACACAGGACCAAATCCCTATTTCTGAAATGCTGAATTAAGAAAAGTGATTCAAAATGCACAATGGATGCATGATGTATGACATGGAAAATGTTATGAAGTCTTACTAACCTTTACTTTTCTCATATACCAAAGGGTATAATTATGTTCAAATAATAGTTATCTTAGAGAATGTTGGAAGGGATTTAAAAACAATATTTACAGCAAGAGCTCTATAAATATTATGCTTCTTTTGGTTCACTATTGCTTAGCTATTTTTCTCTTTGCACAAATCAAACACAACATTTCTAACTACTCTTAGACATGCAATCGTTCATCAATTTCTATCTCAGTTTTTGGTGAAATCAATTGGCAGCAGTTAAGTATATGGATGTGCTTTGAAAGATATGCAACTTTTCTAATGAGACCTTGAAAGGACGTGGGGAAAGTTGTAATATGTTATTAGTTTTTACTTCCTTGTAAATATTTATAGGTTTTTGTGCTCCAGAAGGTTAGAAAAGGCTCAGTTTCAGGAGTCCACAACCCCAGAAATTATCCCCATTTGGTAATCTGAGTGTCTCAGAAGTCAAGGAAAGGAGACAATGTTCTCTTACCCTTTGGTTGGTTCCTACAACTGAAATGAAGGGTTGGTTTTCATATAACAACCAACATGGATTTAACTATAAACACAAAACCTGTTTCACTCGCCATGTTTTTTTTTTTGTTGTTGTTGTTTTGTTTTGTTTTTTTCCCAAAGGAAATAGAACAACAGTTTCTGGTTGTTTTGTACATATTGAATTCTAGATTCCTGATGTGAGTAAAATCATAATCCCAGAAGTTGAAGTTTTTGGCAAGTTTTATTTTGTACCTTAATTTATATTTTGTAAGGCCTTTTTTAAAAAGGAGCTTCCAAAGTAGGACAGCTGCTGAATCAAATGTAGTAAATTGTTTTGGACATTTTATCAGCAAAGTCTCCCAAGAGAAACTGTTAATATGACATGATCCCTGCCCAGAATTCAGGGCTCGAAATAAGACAGTGACAGGTAAGATGAATTTTATAGATCAAGGTGACTGAAAAATGATACATATTTCAATGCAACTAGACTCTAATTCATATTTAAATTTTAATTACTTATTTTTAGTTAACAAAGAAAACCATCTTCCAGCAAGAGTGATTCTAGTAGGATCAAGGATAACTATAAACATTTTAGGTAGGTGAAATTAATATTCTTCCTGCTACCTAATGGCATTACAGAAGAAGAGAGAGGATCAAGCATATTGCCCAAATAAAAATTATTCTTGTTTATCATAACTTCAATAATGTGCAACTATCCATCTGGTTTGAAAACAACAATATGCAAATATATATGAATCATTGTTAATCTCCTATTACATTGTTTTGAAATTCTGTATCATTGTTTTTGTTCTCTGTTCATTTCAAAATAAAAAGTAATTTAAAAAGACGACACTACATGAAATACTTAAATATGAGTTTAAAGAAATATGTTGCCTATATTTTAATGTGTGTGATATATGCATGAAAAATGCCTTTCCTTTTGGGTGACTTGTATTCAGGAATGATTTACTTTGGCAGAAGAAATCGATATGCTCATTGAATAATTCAGACTGTGATTTCTGTATATTTACATCTCTATTGAGAGTTGAAGTCCTCATTAACTCACCTAAAGTGTTAGAAGAATCTCCTAATTAGTCGCCTTGCACGAAGTCCTTCTCACCTGGCAAATCTGCTCTCCATATCATTTGCAAAACGGACTTTCTGAGGTTCAAATAGAATTATATCACTTTCCCGTTTGAACTTTTCTCTGAGGCCTCATCATCACGAAAATGAAGTCTGTGTTCCTTTACCAGCATTGTGCCACTCCAAGACTCATGTTTTGCCGCCTTCAACCTCATCCTCTATCACTTGTAAGTGTTGTGAACAGTCTCAACTAATGTGTTATAGATCCAGCATGAATTCTGTTCCAGTGCTCTTATCTCTAGCTTACAATCCTATCCTCTTTTCTTACCTGTTATTTTATCATTCTAAATATACTCTGATTTCAGCTGTTAACTTTTTGAAAATATTTCCATATATGCTAACTTCTAACACCAACTAGCACTTTTAACATTCTTCTATACATAATCAATAACCTGTTGAAAGTCTTAGATTACTGCATTATTTTATAATAATTTTGGCTGTGTATTCTCTACTAACTGCAATTTTTATGGAGAACAGAAGTTATTTATTATGGAAGCATTTAGAACTTTTTGGTTAGCATATAATGGATGAGTAATGTTTCTTGAACAAAAAATGATCCATACTGCTCTAAGAGGAGATAGTTTTCTGTTCAAGTGACTTCTTTGGAGAAAATAGTGCATATGAAAAAAGAGAATAATAGGAAACAAAATTAGACAGGTTGTAAAGTACTCAGTTTTCTACATTATCTATAAGAAAATATCAAGCTTAACATGTCTGCCTGCCTTTGATTACTTAATGATAGATATTTAGATTACAGACTCTCCCCTGCCAAATGCTTCAGGAACAGATAATAGAGGAAGAATTGCAAAGTCTAAAAATTCTTAAAGATTTATGTCTTTAAGAATATCCTTCTCTGATTCCTCCTATGAGGAATTTTGGATGAATTGTCTTTATCGTTAAGTATAAAATGTGCCAGTTAATTTTAATTATCAAGGTGAATGGATTAAGAACTTGCTAGATTGGGTCTTGAGTGTGCTCTTCTGATTAGTGGATTAACTGCTGATGTTGGTCCCTGAAGGTGTAGTTAGGAATTGGGGCACGGTTGAACATGCATCCCAGGGCGGGTGGGGGGGTGTTTAATTTGGAGGACTTAGCTCTTTTTGATGCTCTTCTGCTGAGCTTGCTTTCCTGGTTATTGTGAGCTAACTAGCTTTGCCCTGCCAAACCCTTCTTTGATGAGGTTTCTGCTTTGGAACCAGAGGATCTTGTAAAACTACATTCGAATTTAGGCCTCTCCTTCTTTCAGTTTAGGGTGGTAGGTATTTTGTCCAGCAACAGAAAAAACTAATGCAAATTTTTCTATGCATTTTGCAAACATATCAATGAATGATGATTTACAAACTTTGAACAATGATTCATTTAACATAGATCACTCAGTGACTTAGCCTAAAATATTATTAAAAAGTATTATTTAGAATCTTGGGGTTATTTGGTTCACAGGAGGTACCATTACCTATTTCAGTGTGGTTGGTAGGAATTCAGCTGTCCTATTCACTGATCTCTTGTTCCTTGATAAGGATTTGTTAGGAGGAATTGCTGGGTATCTTGGAGAATGGGGTTTCCTCAAAACAGGGGTTCCGTTCAACGCTCAAGACTGCAAGAAGGGTGGCAGGCAGGGAAGAGGGGTGGGAGGTTTAGAAGGCGCTGAAAGGCACACAGATTGGACTTCGATTGTTCAGGATAGAGTGACAGAAAGAATAATGAGTGGATCTCATTCTATTTGGTTGGCAATTTATTGGAATGTAAGACTGTCAAGCTGATTCTGGTTTTCAACTGTCGGAAACAAAGAAGAATAAATTTGCCACGATTGGTGCTTACATATGTACTATAATTTAAGGGCTGGGATTTGAGTACCCTGAGAAATTTCTACCAGAAATAGATGAAATGTTAACTCAATATGAGATTTTGGCTTCTCACATGAATGTAATTTCCCAAGCACTTTGTAAAATGACTCAGTATATTTTGGCTGCAAATTAAGGCAGAAGAATTGCTGTTGGAACAGAAACCTGGTTTGGGAAACAATCCGAATACCCTTCTGAGATTTCAATAAATAGTTTTCTTGAGGGGCTGATAACTTTTGAAAGAGGTATCATGAATCATTAAGACAAATGTAATAACTGGGATTCCATATGGCAAGGAGGTCTTTGAATGCTTTTTATGGCTAGAATTGTCAAGGCTCTGGAATGAATACAGGCCAAGTTTCTGAGAATAGATGCCTCAGCTTCTCAGCCTAAACTAAATATCCCAACAAAAAATGAAAACAAAGGAGGAAAAAGTCTCCAAGACATACTACATTAATGGCCTGTATATATATAGAACATACTGTTCATACTCATATATCCACAATAACTATTGTCCTTTATTTATATGTGAAGAATCTAAAACTCAGAGTTACTAGGAAAATTATGGAGCAGAACTAAAATTAGAGCATATGTATGTCAGATTCAAAATTCATATTCTGTTCACTGGATGTAGCTCAGATTCCCAAATGTTTGGCTGTTTGGGTCAAGTCACCTGAAAAGCATCTAAAAATGCAGCTAATTCAACAGTATTGTCTCTTTAGTTATTAAATGAAGATCTTAGAATTGGTGTTTTGATATGTGAGTATTTCCTATTATGGACTTTTATCCAAGTTTGGATACCTCCATATCATATTTTACTATAAAGACAAGGAGTATAACACAGAATGGAGACCTGTAAAATCATGATTGTATTATGAGAACATGTTTGTTAACTGTGAATGATTGAGTTCTTTCTATTCTATTAGCCTCATCCTGAAAATGGACATAATATACTGCATTGGCCAACTAAGGTTATTCTAACAAAATACTAAAGTGTGGTTTAAGCAAAAAGTAACCTTCTTTTAATTCTTGTGTTTAGAAGTCTGAGGTCCAGCCTCTTTCCTTGGCTTGTGCATGGTAATCTTCACTGCCTTCTCAAGTTCTTTCTGTACATATCTTTCCTAATTTTGTCTTTATGTATGGACACAAACTAAACTGGAGTAGGGCTCAATCTGATTCCCTCATTTCAACTTACTAAAGCCTTTAAAGACCATGCATTCAAACATGTTCACATTCTTTAAGGTGTTGTGGGGTAAGACTCTGACATGTGGGGAAGCATAATTCCATCTGTATGATCCACATTCAACCGATTTTGAGTGGTTATTTTTAAAGATAAAATTAAATGCCTTACATATAAATGACTTGGAAGCAAAAGAAAGCATTATGAAGAAAATTTAAGTTTTTTTTTAATATAAAATTATTTGTTGGGTTATTTTATTAAGGGAATATGAAGTTACCCCTACAGTAGGGCACAAACATCAAAGCCATGCTCTCGTTGCTTTTGGTTCAATCAAAATCACTTGGCACTTTGCTAAAAACAGGCTATTTTTAAAAATTTCCTTTTTATGTCTTGAGTTAGTATGAGATAGTAAATAAAAAATCTATTGGTAAAGGCAAAGTAGATTGTACAAATAGTTCAGTGTAGTACCCTAAAGTGGAATAAACATACATACACACACACACACACACACACACACACACACACACACACACATATATATATATATATATATATATATATATATATATATATAATTCATATAATTTACAAAAAGATAAATAACCCAAGATTTCTACTGGCTATTTAAAAGCACACATACCTAACTTCAGATTTATTTTATTTTATTATATCATAAATATTATATTGTAGATATTATGTTTATTTTATTATATATATTATTATCCCAAGCTTACATTTTATTCATGTTACAGCATTGAATATCAATTGAAAAAGCTATCATTTTTGTTGCCATTTTAAAACAAAAGAAAAGGTAAGCCTGAAGATTTATATCACATGAGGAGTAAGTGTTACACCTTGAACTCAAGTTTAGTTTTGTCTATCTTGAGACTAAGTTTTCTGCTAATGACAGGATCCTTGAACAGAAGTAACATTATGCATTGCTATTATTGTATTTCACATTAGTATCAGTGAGAATACTTGCTGTCTGATTTCTACAGTAATATAATTGTGTAGTAGTAGGTTTTTTCTTTAATGGCATCCCAGAGACCAAATACAGAAGACCTACACCTTTGATGGAAATTTGGTCCCAGTATTCTGAACGTATTCACTTAGAAACTTATAAAATGCTATCTCACTTATATTTCTTCCTTGAAACAGAAAATTAATATACTAGTTGAATAAAAATCTCACACATAAACACACACACACGCACATGCACAAACACAAACACACATGCACAAACACACACAAAATGACAGTCTTACTTAAATGATAAAAATAACTTTGAAAATCATGGAGCGTGCCAAAAAATTTCCCACCTATCCAGAACAATAAGTCGTTCCTTATAGATAAGGCATGTCCAGAGTTTGGATTTAAATTCCTAAGGGAATTTATGTTTGCTGATTTCATTACAACAGGTAATTTTCACTCATATCTAGATTGGGTAAACTAAAGTGTGGAAAACAAGGTTCAGCTTGACTTAGACACATTATTCGGAAAGGTTCCTTTAACATGGAGTCTAATTTATTGTTTTGAGCAATTTGAAGTGAAAACCAGCCATAAATTTTGTTTTAGACTCTTCTCCCTCTGGTAACTGGCTTATATCATAAAGTTTTATTTCACCTGAATTTTCTTACTGCATTCAACAATCAATCGTAGTCTCTAGTGTGTTTTGTGTCTTTTATAATACTTATTTGGCTGCTGATTTTTTAATATGTGGCTCTGATTCAGTTTCTTTCTCCTCTTAGTTTTGCTTTGAGATTCTTGGAGTAAATCTAATTCAGGTGACTACTTGGTAAATTTGTTATGTGTAGAGAATAAGTGGGATGGGAGCTCTTTCCACATGGCCCTATCTGAAAACTGTTGCAACATTAAAGTGTGATGGTTTCCAGATAACACAGCCTCTATTACTGGAGATGTCTGATCAGTTTCTAAATAGGACATCCATTAGGAATATTTCCTATTTGTGAAGCAGAAATGCTGTAGTACGTTTTATATAAATTTTAAATACAATTCTTTTAAAATAGTTGTTTTTAATTGTTTTCTTTCATTACTGAGACCAATAATTAAGTAGTTACATACAACCTTCTAACTCCACCAGCCCTCTGACAGTTAGCAGACAGGCAATCCATTGCTAGTAGATGGTAGGTATATAACCAAAGGGGACATTTTTATTGTTGGTATGTGGGAGTGATAGAAGATGGAGAGTCAAAAATTAAGCCACACTTTTAAGAAAATAGTCCCCCCCAATTCAAACAAAAATGTGTATGTC
Source organism: Cavia porcellus (assembly GCF_034190915.1). Taxonomy (NCBI): domain Eukaryota; kingdom Metazoa; phylum Chordata; class Mammalia; order Rodentia; family Caviidae; genus Cavia; species Cavia porcellus. Next base: position 38,891,272 of record NW_026947500.1, on the reverse strand, counting down.
TGTCTTCCTTGTTTTCTTTTTTAAAACTCATTGTCTAGTAAGCCAAGGCAATTTAGACAGGAATACTTATAATAGTAAAGTGTTCATCTGATTTTATTCATTCTACTTGACAAGGCCATGACCAGAGTCATAGAAAGGTAAGTTGATTCAATAGGAATACTTAGGATAAGAGAACACAGGGTAGAATTAAAGATCAGCCACATGGAGAGTTATTCTTCAGGTAATATAAAAAGACCAACAGATCCTTTAAATACACATTAAAATGAAATTGCATATGTATTGCAACTCTTTCTATGGATAGTTTACTTCAGAAGCCTGATAACTACTCTGAAGAGTAACCTATTTAAAGCTATACCTGTCATGAATATCTCAAAACTCAACTAGCATGGAAGGCCCTTTAAACCTTGGCCCTCAACCAATGTGAAGGAGAAAATGCCCCAGTGTTATTCAGAGAAAATAGAAATGGCAAGTGACATGTAGAGAAAACAAGATTTTTTCTGTTTCCGTTCACTGTCATCTTTACCACTAGAACAGACTTTAAATCATGATGGACTGGAATCAGAAGTACAATAGAAGAGTATCTATTTACCCAGCAGCAAGAGGATAGTGACGCCCAAGGAATCTGACTCTTAACCTCAGAGCCTGTGCATTCACCTTCTATGACAAGAGACATTTTGCAGAAGAGATCTTGAGTTGGGAGATTACACTGCCTAAGAGAGGAAAACCATCTGACTGAAGCAGATGGAAGCAGCCTCAGACAAAAAAGATGCTACACTTCTGTCTGTGAAGATGAAGGAAGGGCTTATGAGCCAAGGAATCTTAGGAATAAAGTCCTAGAAACTGGATAAAGCAAAGGAATAGTTTCTTCTCCAACACTTTCCTGAGAATATGGCCTGATGACCCATTCTCAATGAAACCGAAAGAAATTTCAGACTTCTAATTTCCAGAACTACAAAGAATAAATTTGTATTGTTTGATGACATTGAATCTGCAGTTATTTTTTGAAGCTAGAGAACATATATCATCTAAAAGAAGAGCAAAAATGAGCATTATTCCTTTCTTTGTGATGCTGAGTTATTCTCCAGTACTGGCTTGCTCTGAATTTAGGAACACAAGCAAGGGGCTATGATGTGTAAAATCAAATAGACACATAGAGGGAGGGAGGGAAAGAAAGGGAGTTTAAGTAATTTTTAGATACTCCTGTCTCCATTAAGATCAGTTTGTACTGAGGTTATTGATAGGCTTGAATTTTAGTCTGCTCCCTGCTATTTTCCTTCACATTTTATCTTTTGTCATAGATCATATATGTATATATCCTCCAAGTCAAGATAAATTTCTTTAGCTGTGTATGAAGCACAAAGCTTGAGAAAATGCTGAACACTGGTGCTCCTGTGAAAAGATGCAATTGGGGCACAACCAAAGTTAAAATATGTGAAGGATCAAGAAGGAAGGAATTGTGAGGTTGTCACAAGGCCTTAGAAGGAGGGCTTGCAAATACTCAGCAGAAAACTAAAAGCAGGATGGAGTTTGGCATCTCTGCTTTCATTTTTGTATCTGTCTCCTTTGTCACCTTAAAATTTTTGGCAAGGTTTTTGTTCAGTTCTGAATGTAGGCATGTTGGTTATTTAAGGAGAGTCTGTCTCAATTCGTGTAACTGGAGGTTTATTATTTCAAAGTTTTGCTGGCCTGCTTTATCGCCCATCAACTTTGAAGACAGGAAGATCAGAGTAATTCAAGTAATGTTCAGGATCTCCAGAGTCATCCAGTTGCCAGTTTTTACAATGGCCATTCCCAGACCTACTAAAGTGGTGTATAGAACCCTGTAGTAGTCATTGCCCTAATCTTGCAGTCTGCTCAGATTCCAGGAAAATCAAAGCCTAGCAACCACCCATGGTGAAATGGGCCTTCCTAGAGGGAACCTCATGACAGCCATAGAGAACTCCCCTCCCCCCAGAAGGAGTGATTATTTCACAGTGAGAACTGAAGTGCCCCTAGGTGATGATGGCTATCCCAGAATTCTGCAGAATCAGCCCTGAGATACCAGTCACCCTGACCATGGCTGGATCACAGTTACCTGTTTTGCCTGCCATACAAAACCCCAATGTTTACCTTTGTTCCCCTTTTCTGTATAACCCCTGAGCTCTGAGAATCTCTGAGAGACAAGTATGGAGCCTTTTCTCTGTCCTGTGCCCCATGACCATGCTAATTGAAGCTCTTCTCCTCATCTTTGCTGGCGATCCTCTCCTGGATTGGTGTTTTGAGATGAATGGTCAAGTCTGTTCTGCTGAGAGCCTGCAGCTGGGGTGTTTGCTCTAAAAGTCCAGGAACAAGATCTTGAGCTTCCAGTAAATGGAGCAACCTCCTGGACTTCCAACTCCGGGGCCAGCATGGTGATATGAGTGACAGACCCTTCTGTCTATATATTAATTATTTTAAATTAAAAATAAAGTTTCTTTCAATAAACTTTCATGAACACTGAGATTGTGAGAAATATAGTCTGTGGATATGTATGTACCATAAACGTTATCAGTTATTATTAGTCTGAGTGAGTTTTCAGTGAAAGCTATTTTCCATAATATTATTTTTCTGATTACAATTGAAATATGGTTCCTCAAGGAAATCAGATTCAATACAGACTAGCACATAGGAATGATATAATAATCAGTTGACATTAAATAAAATTATTCCCTTAGAACTGCTTTCATGAATCACTGTTTTTCCTAATGATACTAAAAATATAGTCAGTAGCTTTAGTTACAGACTTCAGAATACAAAGTAGAATTCAAAGACAGAATTTAAATCAGTTTAAGCAAAGATTATAGCTGCATATTGAAATTCATGTACAATTTTTGCCTATAAAGTTACCAAGAGGTTTGAAATCAATTATTTTTATAGTTCACACATGAAAGAATTTGAGTCATAGAATTTGCCTTCCTCCTTTCAAGAGTTAATAGCAAGAGGGCCAGGGCAAAACTCAGTGGTATATACTTGGTTAGAATGTGTAAGTTCCAGATTTGATCTCTCTCTCTCTCTCTCTCTCTCTCTCTCTCTCTCTCTCTCTCTCTCTCTCTCTCTCTCACACACACACACACACACACACAAACACACACACACAGTTAATAACTAGGAACTATATGGATAAGTAGAATATGGCACTTTTAAGGAAGTGCAAAGAAAAATGCTCAGATTTGAAACCTCAAAATGCCTGATTGAATTGTATAAATATCCTCAGCATCTCCTATTGTTGCTAATGAACCTGAAGTCAAGATTGACTATGGAGCTCATACATGTGTAGAAAGGAGGGGGTCAGAAAGTTGCTGCACATTTTCTGTAACTGCTAGCAGAAGTTTAAGAAGACAGAGTGGATTATGGTTAAGATTTAACAGATTTTTTTTTCTATGAGAACATTGACAATAATGGAAACAGTGATCAAAGGGAGGTCAAAATGTCTCCTTTCCAAACATGGTTCAGTGACTCGGAGACACACTGTGCCCTGATGACGTCTGTCTCCTAGTGAGGTGAATAATATCCATTCACACCTGCTGTATGTGAGAACTGTCAATGCTGTCTTACTCTTTGAAGGCTGGTGCTGTATTTCCTGGAAAACTACCTAGTGATAAAACTGTCCAAAATTTTATCACAGTCTCTTTTGATTTAGACTCAAGCCACTTATATAAAGGAGTAGTGTTGTAATTGATTTTTAATACCAACCCATTAATACTGTGGGTGCATTGTAATAATATCTGTGGAGGAGTCCAGTAAATAATTCTCTGACCTGATCTCGTTAGGAAATTATCACTATGAATATATAAGATTTATGAATGTGGAATAGAAAATGGTGATGCAAAAACATAAAATGCCTGTTAAAAACTGTTTCTCCACATGAACTACATTTCCTTTCTGTCTGGTCTTCTCATAAACCTGGTTCTAATTCCCTTTCTGTAGGTTAGCAAAATATTCAATCTTCTTTGCTTTTATTTCAATTAGATTTTCTTTGCATATGCTAATTTTCAGGGTGAAATACTTTACTTCTTTTAATTCATGTAATTAACTCCTTCCTTTCATTCAATCAGCTTAAGCAACACTTCAGGGAATTATCTAATAAGCTCCCTATCCTATCACCCCAGTATACATTATCTTAGAAATGTGTAACTCCATTGCATTTCATGTTTCAGTTTGTTATTAGATATTTATTCGACTTTTTCTATCTTTATTTTCCCTGAAGATTGTAAGACAAATGACATTACAGCCTGAGTATGTTTGATTTGCATTTCATCCAAAGTTCTTTGCAATTTCCTGTGCCAAATGTCAATAAATCATAAGAAGAGTTATTAAAGCCCAATAGAATCCAAAGTGGAGTATCCTGTAGCTCATGCTAGTGGACTTGGTGATGGTCCAGGAAAGAGATCAGATGCCCAAGAGAAATTGTGATTTTATTCTTCCATATTTATTAAAAACATACATGCAAGATTCTCAAAATAATGAGACACCATGATAAGAACACAGGGTTTAAGGTCCAAAAGCGAGTGTTTGAAACTTACCTGACCAACTTATTAGGGGACCTCAAGCATTTTATTTCCCATTGTTAAGAGTTCCTTTTTCTTTTTGTCACTTAAATAGTATTACAGCTCTGTAATACTGACCTATTTCATGCATTGGCACGTATTTTAACAGATTTCATAGGTTTCCCTCTTTAGCCTTATAGTTTTTGATATGTATCAGCAGTATTATTTTGTCTTTTATCTGTTTTGAAACAGTCATGATTATGTAGAGCACGTTTATGTCTAGTGAATAGCTCAGAAGAGATTACAGAGATATTTCATAGAACTCCTGATCTCACCCATGAACAGCCTCCTGCATTGCCAGAAGAGCACCCTTTACATGGTCAGTTGAGCTACACTTACACATCATATCATCCACAGTTGATAGTTTATATTATGGTTTACTTTTGGTGTTGTACATCTTATGGCTTTGGACTATTATATAATGACATGTCTCCATCATTACAGTACCTTACAGCTTATATTTATGGCTTTAAAATCCTTATATGTTCTGCTGAGTTTTCCTTTCTTTTTCTCTAATCCTAGGCAATAATTTATCTTTTCTCTGTTTCCAAATCTTTCTACGTTTTTTAGAATATCATATATTTGACATCATATATCACCAATTCTTCTTGGATTGGCTTCCTTCGCTTATTAATATACATTTAAATTTCCTCTAGGTCTTTTCATGCCTCATTTATTTTCAGTGCTGAATAAGGTTTTATTATCTGGATATATCATAATTCACTTATTCATTTACCTACTGAAGGGCATCTGGATTGCTCCCAAGCCTTGACAACTGTGGATAAAGTTGTTGTTAACATCTGTGTGCAGATTTGGATTAGTTGTAACTTTGCAATTTTGGGCAAATGCTGTACAGTTCACTTGCTGGGCCATGTAATAAGAATGTTTAGTTGTGCAAGAAACTGCCAAACTCTCTTCCAAAGTGGCATTACCATATTATACACCCATTAGCAGTAAATCACTTTCTTTTGTTCCACTTCTATATCAGCATGTGTTCTCTGTGATCAAGATTTTGCTCATTTTAATATGTGTATAGTGGTATCTATCTCATTTTTATATTAGCTTGCTGTTGTAGTCAGGTTTTACAAGGGAGAAGATTTAATACAAGATATATAATTTATAGATTATTTTATGATATACACACAAAGAGTCAAATGCAAAAGATTGCAAGAGGTCTATCTACACACTAGAGATCCAAAGAATCTATCCGAGGGCCTGGGTTCCATGGCCACATCCTCTGTGATTCCAGCTGGAGGCCTAGAGCCATGGCAATTTCTCACATAAGTTTATATCAAGGCTCTACCCTAGGAAGGCCCAAAGATCAGTAGTGGAACCTGGAAAGTCTGTGCCAGTGCAGTGAAGGATCTGTGCTAGCAGCTGAGGGATCTGCACTGGAGCCAGGAAGCAACATTCAAAGTAAGGACCAGAGCATCCCAGAAGAGAACCGCAGCCATCCTCAGTGATAGCAAGGATCGGGACATCTCTAACCATGAGAATAGTTGAGATTCACATCAGGAAAGCCAGTGTGACATGTTTCTCCAGGAAAATCAACAGCACCCCATCTCTCCCTCTAGTTCATCTTTTATGTTGTTGGAAAGAATCCTCAGGTAGGCCTTGAATCAACTGAATCAACACACCCAGCACTGTTGATTCAGTTCAGCTAGGTGTTACAAGTTGACAATTAGTTAATTCACCACACTTGCATTCTCTACTGATCCATGATATGGAACTTTTCAGTGGTTTGTTTATTTTGCAGGGCTGGGGATTGAACTCTGGCCCTTGTGCATGCTAGGCAAGTGCTCTACCATGGAGCTGTATTCTGAGCCAGCATTGTGAATATATTTTCATATGCTTACCTTTTATATGTCTACCTTCTTTGTAAGGTACACATTAAGATCTTTGGCTAACTTTTTGGTTGTGCTATTTGTTTCCTGTTGTGAGTTCTTTGTGTTTTTTGATTAACACCCATTTTTCAAATGGGCCTTTGGCAAATGTTTTCTCTAATCCAATTCTATGGATTGTCTTCTTATTCCCTTTATGTTGCCTTACACCAAATGAAAATTTTTAATTTTAAGGAAGTCTAGCTTATTAGTTCTCCTCCTTCTTCTCTTCCTCTTTCTCCTTTTCTCCCTCCTTCTCCTCCTCCACTTCTCCCTCCTCCTACTTCTTCCTTCTCTTTGGTAGAACATGATGTTGATGCTAATCCTAAAAAGTTTTTCTTAAAACCAAGGTCATACATATTTTTTCCCACTTTATCTTCTGAGAATATAAAGTTATGCTTTACATTTATATTTTTTATTAACTTTTATGGAATTTCTAAGATGGATGAGTAAATACTTTGGTATATGAGTATTGAGTTGCTTCACTGTTGTTTAAAAATATTTATTTTTTCTTGCCAGGGATTTAGCTCAGTGGCATAAGCGTCTGCCTTGTAAGCATGTGGTCATGAATTTGATCCCCGGTACAAAAAATTAATTTTTTTTCTTGTCCTTCATTGAATTTCCTTTGCTGCACATTAGTCAGCCATGTGAGTCTGTTTCTAGGCCTTGAGTTTTTTGCCTTTACCCGTTGGTCTGTCTTTTGCCTATTTCATACTACCGTGATGACTACTGGTACATCATGATTCTTGAGGTTGGGTAGTGCCAGCTTTAAAACTTCATTCTTCTTAAATATTGTGCTATGTAATCTTGATTTGTTTACTTCCTTCATCAGACTTTAAAAATTGATTTGTCAGCCAGGTGTAGTGGCTCACGCCTGTAATCCCAGCACTCCAGAGGCTGATGCAGGAGGATCGTTACGAGGTTGAGACCAGCCTGGGCTACAAAGTGAGCTCAAGGCCAGCCTGAACTGCATAGGGAGACCCCATCTCAAAAAGAAAAAAACAAAAAATTATGATTTGTCTATAACTCTCAGGTAACTTACTTGATTAATATTTCACTAGCTTTATCTTTAATAGGTCAAGTTGGTTAAAAACATTCTGATATTTTTTCATATTCTTTTTTTAAAGTTCTATATTCATTTTCTACTGTAATATCTATAGAATCATGTTCAGCTAGTGGTAGTTTTTCCTTATATTACTTTATATATATTTAGATATTTGAGATGCTCCTAATACATGTGCAAATTACTGATAGTTATTTCATGCTTTAATAATATGGAAGAGGAACACTAAAACACATGAGGATAGGATGGTATAAAATAGAACTCATGCAAATCCAATCACAGTTCCTCTTTTGTGAGACTTTGGGCCCTTATGAGACTAGATAAGAAATGAAGCATTGAAATAACAAAACTCAAATATTGACTGTTTTTGATTTTTCTTTATTTTTATTAGTATATGTTTGTGACATATAATAATTACCTTTGTTTTGGGGAATTAGCACACATACAACCATACACATATATATGTATGTATAATCTATATCAGTACCTTATCTTGAAAATCTTTGATTCTCTTGGAGAGAATATATATATATATATATATATATATATATATATATATATTATAAGTCTTGAAAAGAAACTGGGTATTTACATGCTCTGTTTAATTATGTTGGGTTTTATTTTTGTCAATAACTATGATTACATTCACCAATACTATATAACCTATATTGAAGAATTAAAGTCTTTTTTCTACATCATAACCATGGGATAAATGTTATTTTTATTTTTAACTTAAATAAAGTAAGTTAAATTCAGAGATTTACATAATTTGTGCCAAACTTTTGCATTGCCATGAGTGATGATAAACTTAATAACTCTCTCTCTCTCTCTCTCTCTCTCTCTCTCTCTCTCTCTCTCTCTAATTTCCACCTTTCAAAGTCTGAGTGTGAACTCAATTCAAGATATTTTTCATCCTCCTTATATACTCAACCTGTCAGAAATTGAGGCTGGAGGATAGAGGATTAAAGTAATACCAGGAACAACCCTAATATCTATGATCTGAAATGTAAAGACATTTTTATATAAGCCTAAGATTTAAGAGCAGGTAACACCACCTAACAAAACAGTAATTCTGAAGCTTGTATCCTACACCATTGCACTGTGCTTGGGTGGTAATAAATGTCCCAACTCATGAGGCCTAGTCTTGTAGGAAATCTTCACTCTGGAGGAAATCATGATTTTTTGTGACTTACTAATCATCAAAAAGACTCTTCTTAAAAAATTGTCCTGAAGTCATGTTATTATTTATCAGTGAACATGGAACCACAGGTCTGAAGCTAAGAGGACAAAGGGTTTGAAATTGCATGTGATGATGCTGACATTATTCATGTAATTCAACTTGCTTTTATGTGCTTTTTTATGAGAATATGAGCGCCTAACTTAATTACAAGAGGGAGATTGCTATGTAGTGGCACTTAGCACTGATTAAATATACTACATATTATTGGAAGCAATTAATTTTCTGGATATGTGTCCAGAAATACCTGTTTCATAAGGAAATAAATACACATGCTAATTTATTGCTACCTTTCAAAGTTTATCTGCATCACTTTTCGGCCAGCTTGATTTTGAATGCATCTAATTATGTAAACAGCTGAATATAGATATTGCACGTCCTCAAATTTCATTTAAGACATATTAATTAGAATATATATTCAAGCTTTAATTAGTAAGTTACATTGGTAGAAATACATCTTTAGCTTAAGAGTTTTGGAAATGTAATCAAACATGGTCTTTTTTAAAGCATGTCTTTCATACTATGTTGAATCATATGAAAACTTCAAAGTTTATTTTGCCTTAAAAATGGATTTTTCACATGGCTAACTCTAATACGAGAATGTAGAAGAACTTATTTGATATTTAGTTCATTTCACTTTTTTGGTTTGTTTGGTTTTTGTTTTCATAATGTAGCGCTATGTAGCTCAGGCTGACCTTGAAATAACTATGCAGCCCAGGTCAGCCTTGAGCTCAGAGCAATCCTCCTGCCTCAGCTTCCTAGATGCCCTAAATGCCGCCACACACAGTCTGAGTTCATTTCGACTATCAGCATAAAAAAGCATACCATAAAAAAATGAATAACCACATTACTTTGGAAAGACAAAATCTTATCATTAATAAAATATATTCATACAACATATTTTTTATTCCTGAGAATATACTCTTCATATATTAAGAAAAAGTAGAATTATCAACATGTATTTTGATTTATATGCCTTAATATATTGTGATCACTTTTAGTATAAATATATTTAACTTACACAGATGAGAAATTCTAAGGTCCATATCTTGCCAAGCAATCTATCTATATGCTACATTTTTCAGATGTCTTTCAGAAGAATATTTGTTCCAGGGATATAGTCTAGACCAACATTCCTGCTCGTATTTGCGCTGCTAAATGTATCCATTTATTTTCTGCCCTATAATTTTCAGTCTCAAACTATTAGAAAGAGATAATTATAATTGAGAAAGAACAATGTAATCTCCTTCAACGAACATTGCCTTTCTCACTTCCCTTACTCTGTATCTCCCTTCAATAATTCTGTGTTTAAAATGAATTTGTCAACCGAGAGAAAATATTAAAGTGAAGCTACTTGCTTTACCTGCTATAAAGTTTTTCCCCAATTTCTTCTATGCAAGCTGCTTTCCTCTGCCCCAAATGAAGGGCTATTGGTACTAAAAGGTGCTGGCGTTTATCTTTCCCATTGTTTTTATGCGCATCCTCCAAAAAGTAAAATAATGGGATTCAAAACAGAAAGAATATAAATCATAGACAAGTCCAAGAACCCAGACTTGAGACATTTACTATTGTTCTTCCATGAGAATAACAATTTCTCATCTGTCTATTCATTTTATGCCATCTTAATTTCCAATGTTTTGTCTTTTTCTAAGCTGAAACATATACATCACTAAATTAAATATCTTGCAGTTTATGTACCTTTGACATCAAAGAGAAGGAGAGAGACAGAGACAGAGAGAGTTCTAGAATGTTCCTTATGTATGTCTGATTTCTAAGAGCAAAGGGCCCTTTCTGTTTCGGCCTCTGAGACTTCTGTTCATTGAATTGAGATTTGGTTGGGTCTTATGGAATAAAGCTACCTAAAATATAGATTGTGATGGGAGAATAAAGACAGTCACATGGAAGAGGTGAGAAAAAAATGACACGCTTTCTCCAGTACCTGCTGGCCTTTCATATCTGTGTAGTCTCTCAATTGTTTAGACACAAAGTAGCAGGAAGTAATTCATCTTAAGGTTGAATTTTAATATGGATGAGAGTACTTGTTTTGGTTCTGCTCTTAAGATTCTGCAGACACCATATGAAATCACAAAGGACTGTTCCAGCAATGGTGGACATGATGATAGATGTCCTGACTAAATCTCCACTATCCAGTATGGTTCTCTTATGAACTTAGACAAAACACTTACTTCTGATGGCCTTATTCTTCTCATCTGTAAAGAAATATAACTACTGGTTTATATATTTTCCAATATATTTAAAATCTTTTAAAGAATGTAAATAAAATCTTATATGAAACCTAAGCTATGAAAAAGATTACAAGGCTCATAATTTTTGTTTGTTAGATTTTTTAAAAATTTTATTTAAAAGGAAAAAGAGAAAACCAAAACAAAACAAAGTGGTATAAGGGTACAAGTAATACAGAACTACAAAACAAAACAAAACAAAACAACAACAACAAAAAAAAAAAAACAGAAATCACCAGTGAATAGATTACACATTATCATCTTAGAGATAGTTGATCAAGTCACAGTATCAAAGCATACAAAGTGGACATTCAAACAGTGAGACTGCAAACAGTTATGTTCAGTGATCCAACCAAAAACATTAATATGGTTATCTATTTAACACCCCTAAACACACTTGCAGTTGTATCCTTTAGAGCACTTTTTTTTTCCTCTCTTTTTTACAACAAAATTTACACATTTTGGGTTTTATTACTCTATAGTTCTTATTAATTTTCTTTTGGAAGAAAATAAAGTCAAACATGGCAAAACAAAGCTGTCAGTCAAAACCAAGGACAAACATAGCACGTGATGTAAAAAAAGAGTACAAAGTTATCAACAATGGTTACCATAAGGCCTCTTGCTTCCTTAAAAAGAATTGTCTATCTCATTAGGTAATATAAAGTTGAACAAAATAGTAGAGAACAAGACCAATAAAACCTAAACTTTGTAAACATTACAGGACTTCCAAACAAGATAACAGTCAAACCAGAATGGGCATCATATTGAATCTTATTTCCTTCAAAGTAGTTGCCTGTACCCTCAAACTTGATACTGTCATACAGAATGGAACAGAGCCTAATCAGTCAAAACAAGATAGTGGGAGTATTACAGGACTTCAAATCAAGTTAATAGGAAATCAAAAAAGTTACTATAATATATCCTGCTTTTTTAAAATTTTCCCCTTAATTAAACAATCATAAAAAATAACTAAATAATTTTTAATGAATAAGGGAGAGATTGAGATAAAAGAGGACATAACAACATAACAATACAGGTCAAAGCACAACAGTTTCAGCAACCTAGTGCTTCACCACCAAATAACTCGACTTAATAGTAGTTACCATAGTGTCTTTTTCCTTGAAATATTTGAATATAAGTTCATATACTATAGCTTCAAACATATCAAGTCAGTGTAAAACCATTCAAGTGGATGAAAGCATTGTAGGGTATTTAGAACCATCTAACAGAAAACAAACAATGGTTTCTATATTATCTCTTTGCCTATAACAATTTTTGTTTATACTATCACATATAATAAAATCCACAAGATACATCATGATAAAACCAATAGGGACAGAAAAGCCATAGTTTGGTGGGGCTTCAAAACAAGATGATAGTAAATCAATACTAGCTATTATGATGACTTATTTTCTCCAAAATAGCTGTTCATTTCATCACAAGCAATAATATCAAGCATCCCAGAATAAAGCCGTTCCAATTAATAAGTGAAAACTTTATAAGGCTTCAAGGCCACATAATGGGGAATCATGATTACCACATACTTTTGTATATTTGAATCATTGCTTACATTAGGGAAACTATTTGGTGTTCACACATGTGAGATTGATTTATTTCACTTATGAGTATGGTCTCAAGCTGCACCCATTTATTGATAAATATCTCAATGTGATCCTTCTTTATAGCTAAGTAATACTCCATTGTATAGAAATATCACAACTTTTTTATCCATTCCTCAGTTGATGGAAACTTGGGTTGTTTCCAAGATCAGGCGATTACAAATTGTGCTGTTATAAACATAGGTTCACATAAGAGGTGGTCCCAATTATTGATTCTGGGAAGTATTTCCTGTGCGGTTTGAGTCCTGTATATGAATTCTCTACCTAACCCTATGTCTTCAAGGTTTCAATGCAATTTGTCTTCCAAAAGATTTAGTGTTTCTGTTTTAATATTCAGATCTTTGATCCATTTAGATTTTAATTTAGTACATGGTGATAGGCATGGGTCTAGCTTTAGTTTTCGGCAAATGGAGAGCCAGTTTTTCCAACACCATTTATTAAAGAGACTGTCGTTCTTCCAGTGAACCTGCTTGGCTCCTTTATCAAAGATATGGTAGTTGAGTGTGTTTGTAGTTGTGGTTGTATCTTCTAATCAATTCCACTGATCTTCTGCTCTGTTTTGATTCCAGTACCATGTTGATTTTACTACTGTTGCTTTGTAGTATAACTTCAAGTCAGGGATTGTGATGCCTCCTGCCTTGCCTTTGCTGCTTAGAATTGCGTTTGCTATTCTAGGTCTCTTCTGGTTCCAGATGAATTTTATGAGTGATTTCTCTAGATTTATAAGGTATGTTGATGGTATTTTTTATTGGGATTGCATTGATTCTGTATAACATTTTTGGGAGAATGCCATTTTCACAATGTTTGTTCTTCCTATCCACGAGCAAGGGATGTCTTTCCATTTTCTGAGATCATCTTCAATTTCTTTTTTCAGTGTATTATAATTTTCCCTGTACAGGTCTTTCACTTCTTTTGTAAGAGTGATTCCTAAATGTTTCATTTTTTTTTGCTTGCTAATGTGAAGAGTGTAGTTTCTCTTATTTCCCTCTCTGTGATTTTGTTGTTAGTGTATATGAATGATATTGATTTCTGAGTATTGATTTTGTATCCAGCTACATTACTGAATTTATTTATTATATCTAAGAGTCTTTCAATGGAGTTTAGGGGGTCTTCTATATAGAGTATCATGTCATATGCAAACAATGATAATTTAACTTCTTCTTTTCCTATCTTTTCCCCTTTTATTTCTCTGTCTTGTCTAATATCTCTGGCTAGTACTTCCGGTACTATATTAAATAGGAGTGGTGATAAAGGACATCCTTGTCTTTTGCCTGATTTTAAAGTAAAGGCTTTCAATTTTTGGCCATTTAGTATGATGCTGGCTGTTGGTTTGTCGTAGATGGCCTTTATTATATTGAGATAAAGACCCATCTATTTCAATTTTCTGTAAAGTTCTTATCATGAATGAATGTTGGATCTTATTGAAGGCTTTTTCTGCATCTATAGAAATGATCATGTGATTCTTACTTTTGGTTTTATTGATATGGTGGATTACATTTATTGAGTTACGTATGTTGAACCATCCATGCATTCCTGGGATGAATCCCACTTGGTCATGGTATATAATCTTCTTGATGATTTGCTACCTCTTATTTGACAATATTTTATTGAGGATTTTTGCATCTGTGTTCATTAGGGAGACTGGTCTATAGTTCTCTTTTTTGTTGGGTCTTTCTCAGGTTTTGGTATAGAGTAATATTTGCTTCCAGGAATGACTTAGGAAGGATTGCTTCCCTTTCAATTTCATTGAATAGTTTGAGGAGTGTCAGCATTAGGTCTTTGTATTTCTTGTATAATTCTGCAGTGAATCCGTCTGGTCCTGGGCTCTTCTTTGTAGGTAAGGACTTAATTACATTTTCAATTTCATTAATAGAGATTGGGTTATTCAGCAGTTTTACATCCTCTTGATCTAGCTTTGATACTTCATATGTTTCTAGGGATCTTCTATTTCTTCTGTTTGTTTGTTCGTTTTGAAGTAAGGAGAGGACCTAAATTCTCGGCACAACACCTCTTTCTCGTATTCTGTCACAATACCTGACCAAGGCTCATGCCTCATATTTGAACACCATTCTTACAAATGTCTTTATGTGTGTCTTTGCATTTTCCCAATCTTTACAGCTTATTTCTAAAATTGTAGCATATTTACTATTTTTATTTTGTAACTATCTTTTGATGTGACTTAATTTTATCTATGAAGAAATGATATCTGTGAAGTGGTCTGTGTACTTGGAAATTACATACTTCATGAAAAGCCGTAGGTCTTTAAAATTCAAAAACCTAAGATGTGCAACGTCCCTTTTTTTGAAACATTTGCGCAAAAGTTTGTTTGTCTTTGGAACTAAGGAATGCCATAGATTTATACTGTGTGTGGACCATATGTGGAATCCACTTGCTCCCTTAGCTTATCTGTTAAAAATCAGAACCTTATAACTTCAAGTACCCATATTCATTTGTCAAATTGGCATCATAGTGCAGTAAGTTAATAAGAGACAGGATAGTGAGGCAGAGAGAATGCAATGATGTACATGTACTACTTCTGAACACCAAATGGAGGGGATCCTCTTCTATAACTCAAGGCTTCCCACCACTTTTCTCCAGTGGTCGCCACAATGCCACATACGCATGAATAAAAATATGTGGAAAGTAATTCGTGAATGGTCTTTTTTGGTAAATTTATATGACATCTTTAATTAGCAGCCACATATACATTTCACAGTAATTAATACCAGTTTTCTTTTACTATATTTGGTGTAAAAATTGTATATTCTTGAAGACAAACTAGAGTCATCTTCATTTTGAATATTTGTTCATACAGTGACATTAGTGTATGCGTTAACTATAACATTATTTTAAAATTGTAAGCAAACGTTAATAAGTTGTTATTAATTATGATCCCACATTGCCTACTCTTGAATTTTTTAAAAATTATGTTAATCCTTTTGTAAGTCATTTGTTAATCATTATAATATCCTAAAAAAATCCCATATTCAGCCAAGTTTGAAATGCTTTGCTATACAAAGTTGGGAAGAATTCTTTAATGTAAAACTGTTTAGAGCCCCTTCAAAGCTAACGTATCTTGTGACACTCCAAGAGAAGAATTTTTTGAAGTATTTTTGAGCTTCATTTAAACTAGAGTAATATGTCTCTTCTAGGATGACTTATGGAATTGGTACTCTGAAAAAATATCCTTGTGCTATTGTTGATTGAATAACTTTTCAGTGAATATTCTTTTAGGAGATCATCACTTCTTAATTTCACTGAATTTTAAAAAAAATGATTTTTTTTAGCCCAGTTAAAGTCTGCTTCATTATATTTGTGCCAGAGAATAAAACATTTGAAGGAATCGTACTAGCATGAATTCGCAGTGAGAAAATCCTTTCCATGTTTGTTTAATCATGATTTCTTTGAGGCGATGCGGCTCTGCTCCGGATTTCTGATTACAAGTACAGAATGAGTAGAATGGATTTAATTTTTCATTGGAAGGGTGAGCAGTATTCATTTTAAGGAGCACCAACTTCTACATCACTTTAAATATTAACGACAGACACTGCAATTCCTCTCTTTAATGTGCTTTCCTTTGGTGCCTGGCCAAGCCAGGAAGATGAAAATCCCTTCAGGCCTGAAATAGAATATAATTTGCGCTGCAATTTTGGCGATAAACATGCTAATAAATTAGACAGCATAATGAATATGCATAGATGCACCCAGAATTCTTCTTTTATCCCTGATGATCCTCAAACAATTAATTTGTCACCTTTACAAATTCTGTAAGAAAATGTGCAAGGGCTATCATCACTTGATTGACTTTTAAGTCCTCTGTTCATTTCTTTGCTAAATGCTTTCATCCAAATATGTATTTTATATGGTTCATTTTACAGGTACCTCTTGGAAACACCTATGTATTTTAGAATCCATCTGAAAGCTGTTATTATTGTTTTACATGGAGTGGGAACTCCTTCAACACTCTGCTTCCATTGTTTCCAGGGCAGAGATGCTGACTGAGGTCTTCAGATATCTAGAAGGGCCAGGTATTGTGGTAGCTCATAGGCCATGGTAAAACAAACAAACAAACAAACAAACCCTTAGAATATGGTGCCAAAAAATTAAAACAAATAAAGATACAATTTCAAAGTCCTTGGTTGGTGTAAGGGGTAAAGTGTTTGGAGCTAATGTAATTCTAAACTATACTTCTGTCTTAATAACTGACAACAGGTTCTGAGAGAGCCAAACAGACACACAGGAATCCAGTAAGAAGATACTATAATAATCTAGCCTAGTCATGATGGGAATGTTTGACTGGATCTCATCACACTCTGATCACCAAAATGGCACAATTTCTATTTCATTAGGGCAGTAATATAGAACAAAATGAGTTTTAAACTTTAAACAGTTTTTGTGCAAGTATGCATATATGTACATATATAATATGTAAATATATATGCTATATAATTTGATATATATGTATATATAAAATGCATACAAACATACACATGAACACATGGGGAGATCTTTACATCTATTATTTCCAGGTGAACAGATTCAACAAATTGTAGATCAAAAATATTTAGAAAAAATATGTCCATAGTAAACATGTTTTTAAAATTGATATTATTTACTAAAACAGAATAGCAACATTTTATATAACATTTGCACTGTATTGGGTATTAAAATAATCTAAGGATTATGTGAAATTCACAAGACTATATATGTAGATTATATAGTAGTACTAAATCATTTTATATAAGATACTTGAGCATCCTCAAAATTTCACATTGCAGGTACATCCTAAAACCAATCTCATCTGAATACTGAGACATGGCTGTAATATATATAAATATGAATTAGATATTTGTATAATATAGAACTTATTAAATATATCATAAATTTATGTATACATTGTGACATATAGTATATATGTTACATATTGATATGTATCGTATATTTTAAAATATCATAATTTTATGTTATAGGTTATGTTAAACTTACATATATTATTTAATAATATATATTCATATTATATCATATATGATATTTATGTATTATATGTGGAGATATATATATATATATATATATATATATATAATTTTTAATCTCTACTATTTATCTCCCTCCATTTTTACCTGTCTGAATTTGATACTTGTTTGTGCTGTCAAATGATGTCAAATGTCGGCAGTACTAGACAGTTAAGACAGCCAAATTCTTCCTGCCTCCCCAATAATTAGTAAAAAATGAAAATGTACAACTCGCCATGACTCTCAGTTCAGCTTTCTTCACATGAAAAATAGTTCTTTCACTCAAATGTTTATTAAAACTGTTGACAAATTGTCTTGTTGATTGAAGACATTTCTGGGTCAAGGGAAGACAGATCACCTAGAGCTAATAGTGGGTAGTGATGTTTAGTTTAAATTTCTGCCCAGCTTGCTGTACAATAGTTATAATAAGGCACAGTTAACTATGTTTAAATGATCATTCTTTCATTTGCTCTTGGTCTCCTCATGCATATTTTAGTTTGTAATTGGACACACACAAATTACTACTTATCCGTTTTGGATTGAACAGCCAATATTTATTGAGTGAGTTTTATTCAGTGTTTTTGGATGTGGAGATAGAGAAATGAAAGATAAGCTTCCATTCCCATAGGAACATTTAATCTAGTTAAGGAATCAAAATTAAAGTCATGAAATGATCATGCTTGGATTTGTGCTGTGGAGTATCACTTGAATGTAGCAGCTAATCAATTTCAGGGGTGCAGCAAAGTCAAAGCCATCCATGAGCACGGGATAAGGACAGAACCTTGCAAAGTCATTGCTGAATCAAGAGAGCTTCCCAGAGGTGCCAGGGTGACTTGGCACTGGAAAGATCCTTGCAATGTGGAGAGGTAGAAAATACGGGGGCTTTTTCTCTAAATAGAAGATAATATTACTACCTACAATGGGGGATGGAGATGAATAATGGAATTATCAAAACTTGTTTCTAGGAAGATAATGTGTAGCCTGTCACTGGTGATTTCATACTGTATATATTTTTTTCTAGAAATACTGTATTATTTGTACCCTTTTATTGCAGTTTTTTTAAATGTCCTTTCTTTTTTTTTTCTTCTCTCTTTAAATTAAAAAAAAAAAAAACTTGGTATTTGTTGTGCATCCAAAGAACTATTTGTTTGCTCAGATAATAGATGCCTCTAGCAACAGAGGAATGCCAATTAAGTGTACTAAATATTAAAAAGTTATCTCTGTGTTCTGTTTAATGAAAGACTATTTTTTTCAAGATGCTTCAAAGTGAACACAGTTATTGCATTGAAGTAAAGTATATATCCCTCACAATTTATTATTTAATTCATTTTTGGCTAATATTTGACATTTGTTTTCCTTTAGTACATTAATATAAAATGGAACTTCCTTTCTAGAACATCAATTCATTCCATAAAAGCACGAAAGCTATCAACAAAGAATGTAACATTACATATATATTCAATTTTATTGGTATATATTAGTAAGTAAAATGAAAACTGTATTCAAACTTTATTGTAAATATTCTCTTAGCAAATATATCTTTTTTGGGGCAATATCAACAAAGATTTTTAAACCTGAAGACTAAGCATATTTGTTGAAATTCTTGATGATTATCCCATCTGTAGGAAGAGAAGGTGTTGTTCATTACTTTAAGTATATTTGAATTATATCCAAAGTGAATCTCATTCTCCTTATTCTTTTTTAGCATTTTGTTATTCATGCATGGTCAAGAATATATTGGAACTATAAATTTTGCTGAGGAAGACAAATTTTCATGACTGTTTTTTAACCCTTTTTCTTCCATTGTGCTAAGAAGCAGTTGAATGACTATCCACTTCTCAGTTAGTAAATGCTTTGATAAAGAGATGTTTGCCATTGATAGGCAGATACATAAATCTGCTAGGTTTGTCAATGCTATTGTGGGATGTATTTTTACTTTCAAATTATTGCAGTTCCAAAAATTGTTATCCCCCAAATATTCAAGTTCAAAACAAATGTAGCCTCAAACACTTCTAATATTATTAGAAAACACCATTTGAGCAAAATCTATGTATGAGAGTCTCTCTATGAAATTTCTTGTTTAATTGCCATATCTTTACTTTACTACCCCATTTATTTCCTGAAGGAGAAATTGAATCACATAGGATAGAAGTAATTTTTCTAAAGTTTCACTACTAATAAATATAGCAGAAGGAAATCTGATCCTCAGTCCCTGAATTTAATTCAAGTTTATGAAATATAAATGCTCTAGTCTCCTGCTTTCTTATTTTGTCTTTTACAAATCTTTCTTATCTTGTCTTTTAAAAATCTATTAGAACAACAAAGTGGTCTAAGTGCATGTTATTCTAACACTACTGAAGGTGCAGAGTTGAAACTACCACTCATATTTGACTTCCTATTGACATTTCTGTGATTAATGTCCTCGAGATACAAGCTCCACATACTGTACATCTTTAGGAAAAATTTTCCCAATAGTTTTCTAAAAATAAAACCAAAAGAAATCTAAATGTGTTTGGCTGAGAATGGGGATTTTATTATTCTCATACAACAATTATGTCTTCTATTTCTTCAAGAAGAATCTTCTAAAAACAAAATTTTACAAAAATAGGAATCTGTTTTGCTTCTGTTATTTCACCTATATGAGTTTATGTAAATTTTTGTCATTTTTCTGCTTCTGTAAAAAGCATGAGCAAAGTCTTACTTCATAGGATTATGACAATTGGAAAAGATAATGTGACCTTTAAAATATATCAATTATGTTTAAGTTGGTGTTTTTCTAAACATCACTTTTGTACATAATATTCAGTTGGTATTTCATAAGACATTGAAGCTTTTCTCTTATTTTTGGTCTTCTATTAGAAACTTTCTTCCTATATATCAGTTTTTCTCAGTTGAAACCCATTTGTTTGACCTTTTCTGAGTTTGTTGACTAGCAGGGTACCTTGTTCACTGTTACTTAATAAACAGAAATACTCTACTATTGAACATCCTCTGACCTACAATCTGGGAAATTCTGAGATATGTCTTATAAACTCAGAATTGTAGAAAAGAGAACTGAATATGCAAAGGTAAAACCTCTTTGAATGTCACCAGTCCTTATGCAAATCACATTTATTTGTATAGCTCAAACGGCTGGAGCATATGTTATTAAAAAAAAAAAAAAACTTAAATATAGTTTTTAAATTTTCTACAATTGAAGCATGGTGAAAGAATGCTTGAAAATGGATTTGGGTCAGGGTAACATTTCAGAATCTCACCCCATAAACCTCGTTATTATTGGACTAGACAGAAAGACTGAAGAAAGACTTTTTGTTAGACAACAGTAAACTATTACTGTTTGAGTTCTAGTCTCTGGGAATTGCAATAACAGTCTTTGCACTTTGGTTTCTTCCCTGATCTAGCCATACATAATGCTTGTTCTAAGTTGTAAGACTGAGTCTAACCATTCTACTATTAAACAACGGAACTAACATCATGAACTAGTTTTTAGGAGTGTTGGAATTCAAATCTAGATCCATCTGGATCCAGCTTACTAACACGAACTGTGCTTATTTGCTTTTTCTATTTTGTATTCCAAATCCTTAGTACAATGCCAAGCACTGGGGTGATAATTAATTTCTATTTGCCTTTATGATTTAATTTTAATTTTGTATGAGACTTTCTTCTGATAGCTTGCTTTCCTCTTCTTACACTGTATACATCTATCTCCACTTTGCTTTTTGTGCTTTCCTTTTCTTTCTCCATGTTATGCTTAAAATGCACTGCGTATGACTACACTACCAAAGAGACCAATGTAAAGACTGTTTTTGCACTTTCTTGCATCAGTGAACCCAGACTAGAATTCCCACATATGATGGATGTGCTTAAGGATAAACAGGATAATGTCTCTCCAACACTCAGAAAGGAACCCAACATAATGGCTATGGTTAATAAATGCCAGACACCTCCTCTGTCTCTTTGTGTTCAAGCCAAGAACTTCTTGTTTGCCCTGGATCTCTGAGGACCTGGGCCAGCCATGGCAACTTCTCAAGGATAGGAAATGTGAGAGTGGATACTTAGAATAATTTCCAACCTCCTTGCATAGAAAGAATCTCTACGTATATTTCCACCATTGAAAGTCTCCTCCTTTCATCTTCTGAAAGATTCACATTGCGCAGTGTGAATGAACACTGCAGGAGAGAGGATCAACACAGAAATGCCCGAAGTCCCAAGTGTTCACACTCCCACCATGACTCACTGGCAACAGTCTCTTTCTGGTGTCTGATACATTTGGTATTTTAGTGGTAGCTCTGATCCCTGAGTATTTTTGCTCTGTTGAATGCTCATGAAAAAATGGTGTTTGGAGGTCAAAATTTTTTACGTACACTCATTGCAAACAATTTATGGGTCCTTAAAAATCTATGTGAAACATTCTGTTTCAGTAAACAAACTTATCCTAAAAGAGTGTCGTATTTTAAAGAGCAAGCTCTACCATTCGCACTGAATCATTTTACAGTAAATATTTTAAACTGATTGAGTTTCTTTCCTTGTATTCTGACTTTTATGTATTGGGCTTGTTTCAGAAAAGACTGCAACTAAGTTATTTCATACAGTTATATTTGCACAAGATACCAAAGCCTTGTGGCCAGCTGTATTGGAGGCCTACAAATAAACATTTGTAGAGAAGGACTAGGCTAAACTCAACCCTTAAATAAATGGCTGTCAACTTGTGTTTTGTTTGCCTCAACATTTATTTCTCCTGTTAAAGTATCTACGGTGAGGTAATGTGTGAGACTCCAAATTGGATTCAATGTCTTTCATGCGTTGCAGTTTACTAACTGAGGCACACTCATGCAATATTAAATAAATGAAATTTCAGAAAGAAGTCTGATAGGAAAGAGCAGTTCAGTGGAGAACAGAGAAGTGAGTCAGTAAGACAGAGAAGGGAGGTTCATTCCCTTACGTATTGCTCTAATTGCAAAACAAAACATACATAAACATATTAAAGATCTATTGTGATCCAAGAATTTCTAAAAATAAAGCAGGGAACATACATAGACATTGAATATATATTTGATGAATACATGAATGGGTAATATATATATATATATATGATATTTATATCTATGTATGTATATCTCTTTGCTCTTAATCCTGATGAATCATTTAATATGGAAGTAATGAAACATATAGTAACAAACACATCAAATATTTTCAGGCATATATCAGCATATGAAAACAAGAGATGAAGCTCAGTGACTATTTAAAGAATAAAAATGTGAAATTAGTGTGTTTAGTATGTCACAGTTTCATGAAATTCTTAGATTTCAACCTGCATTTGAAAGCTGGCAAATATTTTGCTAGGTAGAATTAATGACTGGATTTCTGCCTCCTAATTACTGTTCATACACCTTCCTTACTTTTGCTGCTCAAGTGTTTCTGGTTTACTCATCTGCCTTTAAACAATTAAAGGTCAAAGTGCATGTCTGCTTCATATTTATTTCCCAACTACTATAGATAATGTATATTAGGTCTAATAAATTTTTGTGGAACCAATCAATTGATGAATATGAGATGAAGTCACCAGTTGACAAAGGGGATTTAGGAAGTACTCTGCAGCCAGGATTGGTAGTGCACACCTGTGATCTCAGTGTGTGGTAGGAGCTGGGAAAGACAAGTTCAAATCCATCATGGGCAGCTTAGAGAGACCCCATTCAGAATAAAAAAAAAAAAAAAAAAAAAAAAAAGAATGTGCTTGGGGATGTGGTTCAGTGCAAAAGCCCTGGACTCAATCTCCAGTCCTGGGGGGGGGGGGGAATCTCTTACCTGAGGCAGATTGGAAGCATTTCAAACTTTTCCACAAAGCTAGCAAACTGTGAATTTTGAGCACAGTGCCAGGCATGTTGCCTTATAGAAATGACCAAATGTCTGGAGCTTGGAGAACTGCTCCACAGTCCTAGAAGCTTTCTTTTCATTCTTAGCCCAGTCACTGGCAAACAGTTCTTCCCAGTGACACCTCTAGTTTCTTTGCCTATACTCCTCTAATTGCCTAAGTAAAACTGAGGGCCGTGGTGGGGAGGGTTGAAATGTGAAATGCACGAAAAAGTAACCTCTGAAATAATCGTTTTTCAAATATAAAGTGGGGGAGGGTTTGTCCTAATGATTAGAATAGGTTTTTTTCCAGAAATAGTTTTATGCTTGTTTATTGTCATAGAGTGACAAATTAGACTAACATTTTTAATGAGCATTTGCAAGCAACAGCATGATGCCACCCAAAGAAAAACAGATTAATGTCGATCTAAAGAAACAAATTAGGTTGTAGAATACAGCATACAAATAGTAGCTTTTTATTTCTCATGCTGTGAGAAGTAGCTTGGATTTATCTGCGAAACCATCATTGGATAAAAGACTTCTATTTATGCCGTGATTAGACAAGTAATGGTGTTAAGGAGCAGTCAGTATATATAGATATTTAAAGAGGAAAAGGGTTTTTTACTGTTTTCATATTTGTGAGTTTTAAGTAAAGTATTTGTCATTGTTGGCTGTGTATTTCCTGCATGCTTTTTACATATGAATATCTGATATTGAAACTTGAATCTAATGGACTACACCTGAATCATAATTCTTAAGATATACAAATATGTAAAAGCAAAACTCATGTCATTCTTTGGAACTTACTGTAGATCATTTAGTAATTTCACTAGTGTTCTAATTCCTGCAAAACATGTATGGAATGCAGAATATAATAAGTGGAATAACAAATGTAGTCCTCATAGATAATGATTCTTCTCTACAATTTATTTCTACTCGTACTTAAGAAGCATTAATCTAGGCCAGAAGGATTGAGTTGGGCCAAGCAGCAGGACCCCGCTCCAGCCTTTGTGACTGCCCTCTCTCACCCAGAGGACACATGGCAGCTGCCCTACCTGAAGGAGGGAACTAGGCCAAGCTGCAGGAACCTGCTCCGGCCTTGCCTGTGACCTTCTTTTGACCTGGAGAGCACTACCACTACTACCACCGCCTGGAGGAGGGAGCAGCCCTGCTGAGGAGGTTTGAGTCCTACCAAGGCCATAGGGGGACCTTCTATCAACCTGGGGAGCTTTGCCATCCAAGGAGCTGGATAGTTACACAACCAATCCCCAGGAGAGTATGAGATCCTTGCTCTAGGGTTGGGGGCCTGCTGGGCTTGCAGCCAGATTGGGTTTAGCAAGATTTGGGATTGCCTGGACCACAGCAGGTGGCCTTCTTTCCCTCAGGGGAATTTTGCTGCCAGAGCGGGGAGCTGTGTAGCTTGAGGAGGCTTTAGGTCTACCTGTGAGGAGCCTGGTAACCTTCCTTTAATCTGGGGGCCTCACTGCCCAAGGAGGGAGCTACACTACCAAAGGAGTCCCAGGAGCCCAGGACATAGGAGACAATTTCAAAAACACCTACAGGAAGCTTTGGGACAACACATGAAACACGGAAATAGAGGAAAATGACAAAACGAAAGAACAAAAAGCAATCTCAAATATCCAGCCCATCCCAAGCAAGCCTAGGAGCCATGTACATAGAAGAAAATACATGCCATATGCCTGAAATACCTGAAATAATAATGACCAACATAAAGAAGCATCTGGGAAACTTTAAAGGAATTCAAAATAGAAATAATCTCCCAGGTAAAAGAAGAAATGATAAAAGAAATGAAGGAGATGCTGAACATATCTAAAGAAAACACAGTTAAAAATTTGGAGAAACTAAACAAAAAGAGAGAGTCCCTGAATGAACAATATAAGACACAAACAGAATATATAAAGCAGATGCAAAGAGATATACAGGAAATCAAAACTTCAATTGAAAGTTATAAAAACTGCCTCAATGAATGTGAAGATAGAATTTCAGACCTCAAATACAAGATTACAGCCAGTGAACAGGAAAGGAAAGAGCTTTTAAAAATAACAAGAAATCAGGAAATAACAATTCAACACCTGCAAGATAATGCAAAGAAAAACAACATAAGGTTGATAGGGATACATGAAAAAGAAGGGGACAACATTAAGGATGTCAAGAGGATATTTAGAGAAGTAATAGCTGAAAATTTCCCAAACATAAGATTGGAAACTGATATCAAGATCAATGAAGCATATAGATCTACAAATAGCCAAAACCAAAATAAAACTACACCCAGACATATAATAATCACCATCCCAGAAACTGAACAAAAGAATAGAATATTAAAAGCTGTCAGAGAAAAAAGACAGATCACATATAAAGGAAAACCTATCAGAATCATGAGCGCAGACTGCTCAGCACAAACAATAAAGTCAAGAAGAGCATGGAGTGAAGTATTTCAGATCCTAATGGAAAATGATTTCCAACCTAAACTGATGTACTCTGAAAAACTGTCCTCCAAAATCAATGGAGAAAGAAGATATGACAAAGAACACCTGAAAAACTTCATGATCAATAAGCCAACCCTGCAAAGAATATTGAAAGACAGTTTAGATACACTTAGGTAAAAACCACTAAGCAAAGCAGACAATTAAGCAGAACAGAAAGATAAAGATGCAAGACCAGAAAGGTAATATGTCAACAATAAACCAAAATATAACAGTTATAACCATTAATGTAAATGGTCTCAATGCATCAATTAAAAAAATAGACTGGCAGAACGGACCAAGAAACAAAATCCAACCGTATGTTGTCTACAAGAAACCCACCTAAACCAAAAGGATACTCACAGACTGAAAGGCAAAGGATGGAAAACAATACTTCTTGCAACAGGAACCCCCAAAAATGTGGGGGTAGTTATTCTGTTTGCAGACAATGTGAACTTCAAATCAATAATAATCAGAAGAGATAAAGAAAGTCACTACATATTGGTTAGGGGAAAACTTCAAGAGGAAGAGATAACTATCTTAAATATATATGCACCAAATTCCAGAGCACTCAGTTATATAGTATTAACAGAAATGAAAAACCAAATTAGCAGTAATACTATTATAACAAGAGATTTTAACACAAAATTGACACCAAAGTACAGATCAACCAGACAGAAAATCAGCAAAGAAATGAAAGAACTGAATCGCACCTGTGAATAAATGGACTTGATAGACATACACAGAGTATTCCACCCAACAACAACAGAATACACATTCTTCTCGGCATTACATGGGTCATTCTCTAAAATAGACCATATATTAACTCACAGAACATATTTCAATGAATGCAAAAGTGTTGAAATTATCATGTGCAGGTTATCAGATCATAGCGTTATGAAATTAGAAATTAATGATAAAAGGTACTGCAGAAATCCCACAATCACATGGAAACTGAATAACACATTCTTGAGTAATCAGTGGGTCAGAGAGAAAATTAAAGAAGAAATTAATACCTACAAGAAAATGAAAATACAAATACAACTTACCAACATCTTTGGGATTCAATGAAAGCTGTCCTCAGAGGAAAGTTTATTGCACTGAGTTCCCACATCAGGAAAACTGAATGAATACAAATAAATAACCAAATGTCACACCTCAAACATCTAGAAAAAGAAGAGTAAGCCAAGCCCAAAGACAAAAGAAGGTAGGAAATTATAAAAATCAGAGCAGAAATCAATGTAATAGAGACTAGAAAGCAATCCAAAAAGTCAATGAATCAAAGAGTTGGTTCTTTGAAAGAATAAATAACATTGATGAGCTGCTAGCCAACCTTAATAAGAAAAAGGTCAAATTCATGCAATAAGGATTGAAAAAGGTGAAACCACTACAGGCCCTATAGAAATACAGAAGATCATCAACACCTATTTTGAAAACCGCTACTCTCAAAGGTTTGTTAACACAGAAGAAATAGACAGATTCCTAGAAGCATATGAAATACTAAAGCTTGGTCAAGAAGATGTAAAACTGCTAAAATAGCCAATTTCTATTAATGAAACTTAAAATGTAATTAAGTCTTTACCTACAAAGAAGAGCCCAGGCCCACATGGATTCATGCAGAATTCTAAAAGAAATACAAAGAAGACCTAATGCCAACACTCCTAAAACTCTTTAATGAAATTGAAAGGGAAGCAATACTTCCCACGTCTTTCTTTGAAGCAAGTATTACTCTAGTACCAAAACCTGAGAAGGACCCAACTGAAAAAGAGAACTACAGACCAATCTCCCTAATGAACACAGATGCAAAAATCCTCTATAAAATATTACCAAATAGGATGCATCAAATTATCAAGAAGATTATACACCATGACCAAGTGGGATTCATCCAAGGCACGCAGGGATGGTTCAACATATGTAAATCAATAAATGTAATCCACCACATCAATAAAACCAAAAGTAAGAATTACATGATCATTTCTATAGATGCAGAAAAAGCTTTTGATAAGGTCCAACATTCATTTATGATAAGAACCTCGTAGAAAATTGGAATATATGGTGTTTACCTCCATATAATAAAGCCATCTATGACAAACCAACAGCCAGTATCATGCTAAATGGTCAAAGTTTGAAGACCTTTACTTTAAAATCTGGCACAAGACAAGGATGCCCCTTATCACAGCTCCTATGTAATATACTACTGGAAATAGTAGGCAAAGCAATTAGACAAGAGAGAGACATAGAAGGGGTGAAGATAGGAAAAGAAGAAGTTAAATTATCATTATTTGCAGATGGCATGATACTCTACATAGAAGACCCCCAAAACTACATTGAAAGACTCCTAGATAGAATAAATAAATTCAGTAATGTGGCTGGATACAAAAATCAATATGCAAAAATCAATAGGACTCCTCTACACTAACAAGAAAATCCCAGAGAGGGAAATAGAAGCCACACCCCTCACACTAGCAACCAAAAAAATGAAATATTTAGGAATTAGTCTCATGAAAGAACTGAAAAACTTAAACAGGGAAAATTATAATACGCTGAAAAATGAAATTGAAGATGATCTCAGAACATGGAAAGACATCCCTTGCTCATGGATAGGAAGAATAAATATTGTGAAAATGGCCATTCTCCCAAAACTATTATACAGATTCAATGCAATCCCAATAAAAATACCATCAACATACGTCACAGATCTTGAGAAATTATTCCTAAAATTCACCTGGAGCAAGAAGAGACCTAGAATACTAAAGACAGTTCTAAGCAGCAACGGCAAGGCAGGAGGCATCACAATCCCTGACTTGAAGTTATATTACAAAGCAACAGTAGTAAAATCAACATGGTACTGGAATCAAAACAGAGCCGAAGATCAGTAGAATAGATTAAAAGATTCAACCACAACTACAAACGCACTCAACCACCTTATCGTTGATAAAGGTGCCAAACACGTTCACTGGAAGAACGACAGTGTCTTTAATAAATGGCGTTGGAAAAACTGGATCTCCATATGCCGAAAACTAAAACTAGACCCGTGCCTATCACCATGTACTAAATTAAAATCTAAATGGATCAAAATCTAAATATTAAAACAGAAACACTAAATCTATTGGAAGACAAATTGGGTAAAAACCTTGAAGACATAGAAGTAGGTAGAGAATTCATGAATAGGACTCAAACCACACGGGAAATACTTCCCAGAGTCAAAAATTGGGATCACCTCTTATTAAAAAGTCTCTGCACGTCAAAAGAAATCTCCAGCCTAGTGAAAAGAAAACCCACAAACTGGGAAAAAAATCATAGTGAACTGCCCCTCAGACAAAGGACTTCTGTCTAAAACATATAAAGAATTTTAAAAAAATTCAGACCCCCAAAATTCAAAGACCCAATCCAAAAGTGGGCATCTGAGATGAATACACAATTCTCAGATGAAGAAATACAAATGGCAAATAAATACACGTAAAAATGTTCATCATCATTAGTCATTAGAGAAATGCAAACTAAAAACCACACTGAGATTGCATCTCACTCCTTAAAGAATGGCCAAGATCAAGAAAATCACCGGCAACAAATGCTGGAGAGGCTGTGGGGAAAAAGAACTCTCCTGCACTGTTGGTGGGATTGTAAACTGGTGCAACCATTGTGAAGATCAGATTTCTCAGAAAACTGGGATTGGAAGCACCATTTGACCCAGCTATTCCACTTCTAGGCACATTCCCAGAAGAACTGAAAGCATCATACCAGAGTGATATATGTGCACCCATGTTTATAGCAGCACAATTTGTAATAGCCAGATCTTGGGAAAAAACCTAAGTGTCCATCAACTGAGGAATGGATAAAAAAGTTGTGGTATTTTTATACAATACTACTATTTTATACAATACTACTACTATACAGTACTACTCAGCTATAAAGAATGATCACATTGAGACATTTATAAATAAATGGATGCACCTTGAGAACATACTCATAAGTGAAATAAATCAAACTCGCATGTATAAATACCCAATAGTTCCCTAGTGTAAGAAATGATAAGAATACATAAAAGTATGTGGTAATCATGATTCCCAGTTATATTGTTTTGAAGCCACATAATGTTTTCACTCATTAATTGGAATGGTTTTAATTCTCTGGGTGTTCGATTTTATTGTCTCTGATAGTATGAATAGCTATTGTGAAGAAAACAAGACATCACAATAGCTAGTGCTGATTTAATATCACCTTGTTTTGAAGTCCCATCAAGCTGTTCTTTATCTGTTTCCATTGGATTTAACATGTTTTATCTTATATTTTAATATACATGTTAGTATGAACAAAATTTTTTATAGGCAAAGAGATAATATAGAAACTATTGTTCTTTTTCTTTTAGCTGGTTCTAAATACCCTGTAATACTTTCATTCTCTTGAATGGTTTCACATTGTCTTGATATGTTTGATGCTACTGTATACGAAACTATACTCAAATATTTCAAGGAAAGAAACACTATTTTAACTACTGTTATGTCAGGTTATCTGGTGGTGAAACACTATGATGCCTATACTGTTCTGTTCTGACTTGTGTTGTTCTGTTTTTATGTCCTCTTTTATCTCAATCTCCCCTTTTTTCTTTTTTTTTAAAAATTTATTTATTATTATTATTTTTAATTAAGGGAAAATAAATTTAAAAATAGTGGAATGTGTTACAGTAACATTTTGTTTTCCTGTTAACTTGATTTGAACCCCTGTATTGCTCTCCCCATCTTGTTTTGACTGATTTTAATCTATTCTGTTTTGTTTGATAATATCAAGTTTGAGCATATAGGCAACCACTTTGAAGGCAATAAGATTAACTATGATGCCCATTGTGGTTTGACTATTATCATCTTTTGAAGTCCTTTAAGGTCTCCAATGTTTTTTATTGATTTTGTTTTGTACTGTTTTGTTCGATTCTATTATAACCGATGATATAGGCAGCTATTTTTTAAGATAGCAAAAGGCATAATTGTAACCAATGTTGATCACCTGGTATTCTGTTTTTACATAATAATGTGTAATTGTTATTATAAAAAAGAGAGGAAAAGAAAGTGATCTAAAGGATATAACTCCATGTATATTTAAGTGTGTAAGATAGAAAACCATATTACTAAGTTTTTGTTGGACCATTGAACAGAACTGTTTGCAGTCCCACTGTTTGAATGTCCACCTTGTATGCTTTAATTTTGTAATTTGAACAACTATTTCTAAGATGACAATATGTAATCTATTAACTAGTGATTTATTTCTGTATATTTTTTTCTTGATATTCTGTATTATTTGTACCCTTTTACTGTTTTTTTTCCGTTTGGTTTTCTCTTTAAATAAAAAAAGAAGCATTAATCTAGGTGTAATGGCACATGTCTATAATTTCAGCACTCTGGGAAATTAAGGCAGGGGCATCATAAATGTGAACCCTGCCTGGCAATGTAGTGAGATTCTGTCTCATAATAAAACATAAAAAAGACCTGCCAATATAGGTCAGTGCAAAGATCAATCTCCAGCACAAATAAAAAAAAAATCATTAGAGATATTGTTTGGACTTTTCAATTACAGAATGCGTGGTTAATTTCTTTGCCTTTTTACTGAAAAACAATTCTTATTTCATTAGCGTGGCTATTATATATAAAGTATCTTAATTTGCAATTCCAAATAGTAGGTTATTTCTCAAATATGATTTTTCATTTGGAAAGAGAATTAGACATTATTTTATTAAGCAAACATAAATTTGCCTTGTTTCTTTTTTTCTCCTAAATTCAGAAAATGTTAAGAGAGGGACTCTTGCTTTGTTGATATCAAATAGGTTTCAGAGTGAGACTTTGGCTCATATGTAAAGTATAATTTATGTCATTCAACTAGTAGCAAGCAGAGAGTATTTTCGTTCATTCTGCCTTCTATACTATGAAAATGAAGGCTTCTTTTTAATTATGTTGCCAAAATATTTGAGAGTCATTGATAAAACTGAAAAAAATGGGCAAACCCAAAATGAGTAGCAGGATTCTGATCAAAATGCAAGTTATCCTGAATTCAAGGACCTGGCAAAAATAAAACACATAATATTTTGTTTTGTTTTTAAAGGAAATTTTTGTTTTTTTGTCTTCAGGGAAAACGAACAATAAAATGTGATTTCTAATAGACATTTTATATAATGTACCATATTTTGTTTTGTACAGAGAAAGGACACAATGGAGAAAAAGAGTTCACCATACTGTTTGAAACAGTAGCGTTGGAACCGCAAAAAGGTGTTAAGAGTGTATATACTCTTGATTTATTCCTTTTGCATATTATATTGGATTGATCAGCTTATCTCCTAAAACTGTAGAAGATTAGAAAAAAAAATCAACACACCAAGAGACAGTATTAACACAAATTCTTGAACCTTCTAGACTTTGCTTTTGTCATGGTGATAGCTGTGTATTTGTCTAGAAAGTTGCTTTTAACTACATCATAAATTTAATATTTTAAAATCCATAGTCCATCTAAATGACATTAACTCTACTTTGTGCACAGTGCACAACTGTGTGGTTTTAATTACTACTGAAAAGAACATCCATCAGTATTAAAGGCACAAAATGAATCTCCAGGAATTGGGTTCCTGGGTTTCACATGCCTCATTCTGTATTATTAATTCAACTCACCAAATATAGATTAAACTCCAAATATGTGCAAGGGTTCCTGGTGATGAGTACTACAGAAAAGGTCTCCAGTTGCATGGGTTTTACATTTCAGTGAGTGACAGTAAACAATCGGTAAATGCAAGCTAGTTGAAAAGGTGAGATGTACTTTAAAAAGGTACATAAGCAAGAGTGGTCATGGAAATGGGGGCCACTTTATATAAAGTAACTTCCAAGGAAAATCTCTTTTAAGTTTTTTGAGCAACTAACAGAAGAAGGTAACTTTGCCAGCACAAATGGCATGTCTGTTCTTTGGGGAATAAAGACATAGTTTCTGGCTACATTTCTTTGTAGCCCCGGTTGGATTTGAGTCTGCACTTAGTTTTTCCTTCCAGGGTTTTTATTCTGTACTTGCCCTCTGCAACTCTGTACACAGGTTTAGAAGTGAAAAGGGGAAGCATTAGAAGATTCAGAGGTAAAGACTTCCATGCGGGGCCAACATCTAGAGCAAATGTCTTGAATTTGAAGTATAAGTTTTGTGTTTAGAAATAACATGAAGTTTAGGTTGCCTGGAGTAGAACAAATGAAACAGGCAGGCTATTGAATCTCAGTGAGCTTTAAGATACTCACATTTAACACAAAAATGCTTGATCTGATCTGATCTTCCATTTGTTCTGTCACATGTTTATTTTTTAAGAATTCATTAACTCTATGTACGTCAGTTACCTTTCTTTCTTTGCCAGTGGAAGAAACCAACTTTGACTTTCTTCCACACACACTAGCAGGACATAAGTAATCAGAGGAAGTTTTAGGAAGGCTATTAGTTGCCCAAGGAATCAACAGGAGCTTGAAAAGGAAGGACAAACCAAGATAAAGATGGAAGGTTAGGAAGTGAGGGCCAAAGGAAGCAGTGAATTCCAACAACCACACTTTTCAGAACCTGATGAGACATGATGTTTCCAGTTAATTTAATGTGTTTGTCTGAAGCTTTCTTTTTCATCTCAGGAAATTGGAATAGTGATTTCAAGTAGATCTGGATTATATCCTTGGTCTATCCCTTGAGCTGGGCATAGGCCAGTCTTCCATCTACAGTGCCAGAGAGACTTTACCCAAGTAAAAATCTTACTATCAGTGGGAAGCAAGGAAACTGGATGTTGGGCACTAAAATCCCTGGCCTATTAAGTAGGAGATGATGAACAGAGCACTGTGCAGATGTGGTGTATCCCCATAGGAATGTACTTTCTTCTGAGAAGTGTGTTTGATAAATTTGGAGACATAAATAATAAATATGGCAGTGTGATCTTTACAGACAGACACGATGTGTATTATAGCAGGAACTCTGGTGTCCCTACAGGAATAGAGGAGATTCAGTTCTTTGTTATTGCTGTTGTTTGTGTGTTTTTGAAGAGGTTTTTAAAAAGGCAGAAGTTCATGCCCTCTAAGTTTATTTTGTTTTTCATTTCAGTGGTGGACACTCTGGATTTTTTAGTTTAATTATCTGAACAGTTTTATTATCTATTCATTTGACTTCAAGTTACTTAAAAAATGTTATACATGTTTAAAATTGAGTTTGGGTTGTTGAGTCTGATAGAGTTTGAAATTATCAGACTTTTAAGCGTAAGTAAATAGTAATGAAAAATAAGACATAGTAATTTATAACCAACGTTATCACATTTACAGGAAAAATTAGGTTCTTCCGACTGTATCTAATTCCTTAAATATGACAGCTGAAAATCCAAGCCTGAAATGGGACCACATTACTACTGCTCATATACCTGGGTTGATACAATTTTTCAAAGTTTGACTTTTTTCACTTTCTCTTAGGGACTATCATTCTTGAAAAATTCAATGTACAACATAAACTGATGTTTCTACATAAAATGGAATTAAAGTTCAAGGTTTGGTATTGACAAGTATGTTTTTCAGGTGCAGAATACCTAACAGGGTTTCCTAAAGATTTAAAGAGTAGACGTAGTTTTTCCTCTTGTGAAACTTTGTATGCTTTGCCAACTTTCATACCTGACTGTAAGAAGCTAATAGAGACTCTAATCAAGGTGACAACAAACACCCCATTCCAAAATTCATGCTAATGAATATGGTTGTGTTTTTGAGAACTTTAATTGGGTATAATGAGGGAATGGACATAACCAGATTTATTTACTTATTAATACCAAATTGGTGAGTGATCAGTAATCACTATAAAATTGATTAAACCCAACCAATAATAAGGAATAGTAAAAAGAAGATAATTTTGACAAATATTCACATTTGAGGACTGATTTAAAGCAAATTCTGAGAAAAAAAAGGATATTGAAAATTTTGGCATCACAGTTAAATCTTGTGGTTGAGTGACTGGAGGTCATCAACCAAAACTCTATACTCTGGGAGACAAAGTTTTACAATGGCAAGAGGTAATCAGTATAATCTTTCACATTAAATTTGATATGCATCTTTCCCTCCACTTGGATATGGCAGTTTTATGGCTAGAAGTTTTGGTGTAGAATTCAAAAGCAAGATCTCAACTGAGGATAAACTTTTTAAAAAAATTTTATTAGCATGTGTTTACAGTACATAATGATTGCATTCATTGTGGGGAATTCATACATGTTCATAACTCAGCTCAATTCATTTTTCCCCATTCCATCCCGCCTTTGCTAGCATCAGGTTCATTTATTATTATGAAGTTAATTACCATATACAGATTATAACTAGATTAATATGCAAAAATATAAAATACATATGACAGTTATACTAAGTCAAAGTACAGTTTTAAGTACATCATCCATGCTGGATTACAATAACTTTTTTTCATTCACATGTGGTTGCACATGCCTGTAATCCCAGCAATCAGGAGGCTAATACAAGAGGTTTACTACAGGTTTGAGGCAACCTGGGATATATCATGTACTCAAGGTCAGCCTGAATTCACAGTCCGACCCTGTCTGACAAGCAAAAACCAAAAACACCTTTTACTCTTTTTTCCCATTATCTCACTATATTATTATATTTATGTACATATTGCATTTCTCACACAAGAGAAATCATATGATATTTAAGCTTACATGTTTGATTTACCTCATATAACATGGTCTCAAGTTGTATCCATTGTGTCGTAAATGACTCAATTTAATCCTTCTTTATGGCAGAGTAGTTCTCCATTGGGTATAAGTATCAGAATTGTTTTATCCATTTATTCGTTAATGGACATATAGGCAGCTTCCAAGATATACCTAATATGAATTGTGGTGCCTTAAATGGGAGTATGCATACATTACAATGGTATGATGCTTCTAAATATTTCAGAAAAATGCCTAGAAGGAGTATATATGAGTCAAATGAAATTTCTTTTAGTTTTCTGCAACATCTCCATACTGATTTCCACAGTGGCTGTACCACTTTACACTTGCACCAACAATGAAGAAACGTCACCCCTCCAATCCCTCTCCCTCACCATAATTTGTTCTTTGTTGGCTTCAGGATAGTAATCCTGAATTCCCTCTCTTCTGCATGACTATGACAGAATTCTTTCTGGAGTGAGATGAAATCTCAGTGTTGTTTTCATTTGCATATCTTAAGAGGACAGCACTGTTGATCATTTTTCCATGTATTTATTGGCTCTTTATTCATTCCAGATGTCCACTTTTTGATTGAATTTTTATGTTAAGGGGATAAAATAATGCAAAGAAGAAGAAAGTCAGAGACATAAAGCCTGTTAGAAGAATAGGACATAAAATTTAGGCGTTGAATATGTTCTTTTCTATCATGAGTTAACAGTGAGGCTTGTATAATACATTTATTAGCGTGTAGAAGATCAATGGGCCAGTGATATATAAACAATATAGAAAATAGGGCTTGTTTTCTTACATAATGAATAGAACGCATAATATTTTTTCCTCTTGTTAGATGAGGCATTGTTTCCAAAACAGATTTGGGCTCACCAGCAAATGCCCGCTCGTATATTAACACTTACTCTTGATTTTTATTCAGATAAATCACTTGAAACTCATTTTCATGGAACTTATTTTTTTCAACCTTAAAATGAAGATAAAATGTCTAAATCTCAAAATGATTCAGAAGATTAACATGAGAAAATATCCATGAAATGAAGTCCCTACTTGAGTATGAAAGGAATTCAGGCACATCTGGCAATCTAGGGAAGAAGCCTGATCTGAAAGACATGTAATCATGTCATGACTGCGGTCAAAGTATCTCAGGACAACCTCAACTCTGAGACTCACTGCAGATTTTGATCCATCCTGTAGAGAGGTTATGATGGATAGTGTTAAGTGTAGCTGTGATTGGCATAGTCATGCAGAAGAGAGGGAACACAAGCCATTTGACAAGAGGAAATGGGAGCAGTCTTTGTAAGAGGATGGAAGTGACCTTGCAGTATTTTCAAAAAAGTACAAGCTCTCTGGCTGCTAGAAAGGTCATGATACTGAGAGGGACAGGGAGGAAGCAAACTGAAAAGCTGCTTATCCAGTGAGAGGCATAGCCCTGGGCAGAGCAGTGAGGATAAAAGAAGGGGTCAGTTTGCTTCTGAGCACACAGAGCCTTCCCCTGGGAGCCCAGATATGCTTACAGAAAACCATCTGTCAGGGCTCAGAACCTGGGGCTTGCAGAGGGTAAAATGAAAAAAAAGATTAAAATTAATATTTATAATCATACTGGATCCGTGTTTACAAACATAAAACATAACTCAGTCCTTGATGTACTGTAAATTACTCGGAGTAGTAAAAACAGGTATATCACTTAAAATTCTACTTTTCCTATATTGAGCTTACTTGTTTGTATACTGGGGGCTCTGTCAAATGTAATTTATTGCTTAACAGGCTCTCTGTCCCACCAGGAAGCTGTTGGCTCTTCCTACAAGGATCCAGCTTACTCTTTGGATGACAACAACACTATAATTGAAAAATCAAGGCAGATCATCCCTAGATTTTCTTCATTAAAATAATTATTGTGATACCCAGACCATGAAGATGAGAGGTCATGCTTGCCCCTAAATATGCTAATACATAAAGAAAATAGAATTGAGGGTGTTTGTCTGTTGCGTTTGACCTAATTAAATCCTTCTTGTGTCTTGGCCTCCTCTCAACCACTGAAAATCATAAATGGTTACTGGGATCTGCTCATTGACAAGGCCACAGTATGAAATAAGTTCCTTGCCCTGGGTACACATTATGATTGATAGTGTAATCTGCAGGAATGTTGTGATGTCAAGAATGCCACTTGGGATATGATATTTCTATATTGCCAACCAGCCCTTTCTTAATTGAGATATAGTACCTGTTGTTATAGGTTTTGAGAGAGAAAGTTGTGCAGGATGTAGTTAGCCTTTTCCTCTCAAACTTTGGAACAGAAATCTATCAGAAGGCATTGTGATTTCACAGCATTAGCACTGATTTTGAAATTAGGGAGCTTACAGGCAAGCAGGTGCACCTCCATGTACTGGCACTTGTATTATAGGTTACAGTGCAAAATCTGTATCTTATTTAATCGTGGTTGAAAAGAATGTAAAACTAGTGTTTGGAACTGATTTTCATCACTGATTCTTAACTTTTGTGGGAGTAAAAATTTCATAAGATCTAAACTATTCCACGGCTTTTGTGAGTGTGTGTATACCCAAACATTACCACATACTCATCAGTTAATATCAGGAATCTCAAGCTATTATCTGTAACATACTGCCCCTATTATTTTGCAGTGGACACGTACAAATGTATGAAAGGATGGAAAAGATGAATTCCAACATATATGTATACTTGCTTATAAATACACAGACTAAGAAATCAGTAATTGAAAACAATTTGGAGGATTGGTGTTACTAACTTTATTTAATAAGAAAATAAAACAAGAATGAAATAATATCTTGAACACAGAAATTTTAAACTAAATACTGTAAATAAAACAGTGAACATTCTGTTTAGGCAAAGAAATTAGAATTCCTTAAGAAACTCCAGTGAAGCTCCACACAGACATGGTCAAACATGGATTCTAACAAAAATGAGGTGTTTTTTTTTTTTTCTATAGCAAATTCATTTAGGAAAGAGACTGAATATATGGTCTCCATGAAGCACAATATTTTGCCTTCCTTTGTTTTATTCTTGCACTTTTACCTGTTGTCTCAAAAGAGAAATTAAAACTCCTTTCTAAGGCAAAAAGAAATTTCTGTGAAGACTTTTTGGAAACAATATGCATAATGTCCTTCAAATCTTATAACCAGACATGTAATAGTACTGGATTCAGTTATGCAACATAACATTTTCAATCAACATGGACTGAAGAAGACATGACCATGGACAGAATTCTAAGTTAGAAAAATATTTTAGCAAAGTCTTTTAACGTATGCATAGTAAATGTGCTAAAACACAAACTACTGCTCAAATGACTTACTGTGAAAATAAACGTTCAGAAATGAAGGGATAATTCAAGGAAAGATGAACTGATACACATCCAAAGTTTACTTCGTTCTAAGTGAAAATATGAAACTTTAGTTTTATTTTTCCCTGCATCCCTAACAGCAAAGATGAAATATTTGGTTTCCAAATATCTTTATCCCATCAACTATTAGATTTATGACATCTGCGATCCTTGCAACAAAACATCAGCCCTTACAATCTGAAGAAGACTGTAGAACTCTCCCACTTCTTTGTGTGATGCTGTGGAAAGTGCTTCATAGAAGTCTTACAAAGTTTTAGTGTAGTATGATTATTTGTGATGACTTCACCTCTAAAGAGTATTTTCTCTTTGGCTTCAACTCATCTTCCTCCAAAATGGTTGTTTAACATTTACATTCTTCCCTTAGGATGTTGTGATTTGAAGGTGGGGATGAGATCTGTATTTTATATTAACTTTTCATGTCATTATGGTAAAGGTGTGCATAGACCACAGTTTCAGAAACACTATTTGAGTGTTCATATGTATTTCTTAAGTACATTTGTATCAAACACAATAAAAATTCTGTGCTTTATTTCATTTCCATATTGTCATTTGTTCAAGCCTTGATTAAAATAAATTCCTCTGTCCATCTAAAATGCAATTTAAAAATAAAATACTGCTTTTGAAATTTTAAAATATATGTCTTTTAATTTTTACAAAATTTCCATTCATTCTTCAGAGAGCTAGACTTCCACCTATAACTTCTTTTGAGTATCTAATCCAGGTTCTAACCACAGAGATACTTCTCGAAGTGTGATATGTGTCAGCCATGCTAATGTGATCAGTGTCATAAGGAAAACCCATTGGTTGGTTAGAGTCTTAGGTGGATATTTTGCTGGCATACTGTGTAGGGAATGGATGAGTAACACGCAGCAAATCTCATTTTCTTTTAAGTGAATTTTGCAGTGTATTTCAGACTTGGGAGAAATAGAGTCACATTCTCAGAAAATGTTAGCATTCCCCCTCATTTGGCGTTGATCATCATGCTAGCACTTGTACTTAATGGTAGTATATAATGTCACAGTCGCTGCCCCATCTGTACTCATAAATTTACTGTCAGCTTCATATGAGAAAACTTATACTGATTCATTTCATTTTTACTTCAATTGTCTTACAATTCCTCTTGGAAAAATTTGTAGACACAGATCATGAGTTTGTCAGTCGGATCATGAAGAGGAATATAATGCCATTCCTGTCATGAATACTGGTGTAACATTTAGCAATATGGAGGGATGGTGCTCAGATCCCTGGAGGTAGAAATCACAATACATCCCATAAGATCATATAGGCTCTTTAAAATAGAAGACCACTCTCTCGTTGTCATGAAGAAGATATTTGTATCAGAGGATCACCTGACTTGTTCAGGTAACATTCACTTTTTTTTTTTCATAGTTGTTCTGCTTTTCTTTACTCTCTTGGGGTTTTGGTAACATTGTACCTTGCTCACTATCTTTAAAGTTAGGACAGGTCATGTGACTTCCTTTGGCTAATGCCTTTCAGCCATGCATGTGTGTGTACGTGTGTGTGTGTGTGTGTGTGTGTGTGCAAATGCGCATTTTTCATAAGGAAGAAGTCTGAATTACGTACATAAGACTCACTATCGCTCTTTTGTACTTGTTCCATTGATTGTGGAAGCAGATATCCAGAAAAAGCTTCCTTGACATTGTGTTTGAGCAACCATATTATTAGAAACTAACTGCCAATTCACATTGATTATGGAACCCAATAAAAATATTGTTGGATGTATTAAGTGAGTGGGAGCTGACCAATAAACTTACACTGCAGTATAACTTGACTTTTGCTCACTGAGTTGCAAATTCATTATAATCATAATGATAATTAGAATTTTGGGTTACATTGGCCATATGATGTTTGAAACAGAAAAGTAGTATTATAGAATGATTGTGAAAAGTATTGTTATGGATTAATGGCACAATTACTGAAATTTGGGCCTACACAGTGAGATAAACTGTATAGTATCTAGGTATATTAAGCCTGGAGAAAAGGTTTGAGAGATTGTGATTTAAAAATTTGATAAATACCTGTGTTAAAAATAAAAAATAAAGGGGCTATAATGTAGCTTAGTGGAAAAGACACACATACATACACACATACAAATATAAGAAGGATATTAAGTTTTAACTTCTTTTTAGAAAAGAAATCTAGACAAGTTAATGACATTTAGGAAAACAAATTCAAAGTAAGGGCAAATAATTTTCTAACAATGACATATCAATAATAAGCAATAAAAATACCTTTAATACATCATGAACTCCTTTTCCTTCAAGGTCCCAATAAGGGAAATACTACATGACTTGATCTACAGGAATAGTTTAATATAAAGTTTAGGCATGCAAACTGAACCATTTACCTGGGAAATGACCTTATGTAGATCATCTGACCTTTCCAAGCCTGTCTTACCTCACATATAAAATGATGCTGATGCTAATAATAAGGTTTCTAACTTACTATTGTTCTGGTGATTGAATGAGTGAAATCATGCAAATGGTTGCTGACACCAGACAACCATGAAAAACTCTTAGCTATTATAATATTTCAAAGGACTTGCGGAATGCAAATTGGTTAAAAGAATTAGGTGAGTTCTATAGTTTCTCTACCACTGATATATAATTTCCTGGTCCTGAAATTATTACACAGTCTTCCTAAAAACTAAAGCTTTGTTTAGATTTATCACACTGGGCAATCTAAAAGAAGCGGTTTTACAAATATATGAAACTGGGGTATGTTTTAATACAATGGATTTCACTTGAATTTTAATTAATGGAATAGGTAAATTTTAAAGATAATCTATTAAGAATTCTCACTCCAGTTTGAGAGATTATAATGTCCTCACTGCCTCTTGTTGTTACTGTGTCATTCTAGTTTTCCTCATCAATTGACTGGATTAATTATCAGAGATGAAATATCTTAACTTAAGAAACTCTTTAAAGTAAAAACTTTGCTATAGCTAATGCAGAAGTGGATGCCAGAGAGACTTAAAGTACAAAGACGGAAGTACAGTGTGATCCTGGTATTGGCTGTGTGTTAAGAAAGAGTTAGTCAGGAATCCCATGGTAGGAACTATAAGCTGAAACTAGCAGATGTGAGTTGATTAACAGCCAATGGACCTCATCCTTGCAATGCTAGAGAACTGATTTTTGTCAACAACCTGAACACGGGTCAAACCAAATCTTTCCTAAGTGTCTCAGGAATAAAGGCAGCCACCTGACACTTTTTGAGTGTTGAACTCTGAGCAGAGAATCCTATTTAGCCCTGGGACTCTTACACATGTGCAAATCTGTCACCACAAATGTTCACAAAGTATACTATGCACCAATAAACCAGTCTTGGTCTAAGTCACAAAGCGTTTTAAATTTGCTATGCAGCAATGGTCAACTAATGTAGTTACTAAAAGGGGCATAAAGCTGAAACTGGTTAGGGAACTGATTTTTCACAAAGCAAGTATTAGCTGGACCTCTTATTTCGGCAAAATTGTGTAGAGCACACGAAAAGGACCATATGGTGAAATGAAGATATCTAATTATACAGAAATGGACAACACCATTCTGTTGAAATTGTTTTTCCCAGAATCAAGTGACGCATCATCTGAAAAGACCTTGACTTTTAAACTATGAGTTGAGATATTTTTCACAATATTTGATTCTTCATTGAAGCCAAATCTTCTATATCTTTCCAACATGGGTTATTATTCCATAATCAAAATTAGACATTTATGAACTTAAATTTTGAGGTAGATTTCACATGAATCACTTCTTATTTTAAATAAAACAGTTATGAAAAGTTACAGTCCCACAAATATATTTGATTAGAATATCAACCAAAAATACTGCATACATTAGAATCTTTTTGCATTCTTAATTCATGCTTGGAGTAAATGTAGACAGACGAGAAACTGTACTGTAGAATCCCAACTTTTCAGTTATAAATCTTTAAAAAATGAAAATTCCAAGTGAAACTTACTTGACCAAAATAGGAGAACTATAAGTTCAAGTTCAGTCTAAGCAACTTTGCCAGTGATAATCTATTTCAAATTAATTTTAAAAAAAAGTGTGGGTATAGGCCTTAGGTTCAATCCCCAGTATCTTAAAAAAAAAAAAAAAAAAACTGACAAATGTGTTTGGAAATATCGCTGTGAATAATGCTTCAAACTCCCTTTGGCTTATGCTGAAATGTTCACTGTGCTAATAAAATCTGGTGGCCTCACTCAG
Source organism: Cavia porcellus (assembly GCF_034190915.1). Lineage (NCBI taxonomy): Eukaryota > Metazoa > Chordata > Mammalia > Rodentia > Caviidae > Cavia > Cavia porcellus. The sequence goes on along the minus strand of NW_026947500.1, from coordinate 38,848,024 downwards.
GGAAGACCACTTTATATTCACTTGAAGAACTCCTTAAAGTTTAACTACAAGAATGCCTAATCTAACATATGGCCCAAAACTCAGAAGTGTACATTGATTTGCCAAATATTGCTCTATGGAAAATTTGAAACTAGTCAACTCTTTTTTAATTTAGCTCTATTTGACAGTTGCATTTTATGTCCTTTGGATATAAGAGTTCTGATGCTCCAACCCAGTTAGCTTCTTCTAGTCCAATAATAATTTGTCTGGTTCATAGGCAGAAGTTTGGCAAAATGGAGCATAGGCTTTCCTGTAGGATTTTTTCTTTGCCACTGGCCTAATTATCTGTAAGAATGCCACAGGCACGGGATGTGGAACACGTTCTTACCGTCTCTTCCATCTGAATGTGACTACTGCAATCTGTTAAAAAAAAAAAAATCTGAACTTGGTCTAAGACAGAGGTTCAGTTCTGTTCGGACTCCAAAAAGACATGATTGATAAAATCTCCGTGCCCAGAAGACAATTACTCTTAATGAATTTAGGTAGAATATACAAGAATTGACAATTGGCACTGAGCATTCCTTGTGAGGTCTACAAGCTAAATAGAGTAGTCCCTAAAGCATCTACAACACTAGCAGGACGTCTGGTCTGTGGAAAGAAGAGGTTAGTGAAATAAACAATGTACACCTACATATACACTTATTATAGACTCATATGGAGTAGTATACCTCAAACAAGTAAAAACCTAAAGATAGAGTTAGAAAGGGAAACTGTCAGATTTTTTTTCCAAAATATATCACTGGTAACCTCAGCAGGAAAAAAATGGACTCAAATTGAAAATAGATGACAGAGCAGATGATAGTAAGAAACTAGAGGTACATAATGCTGTAAATGGAGGTTGGATTGTATTTGAAAATCTCCTCATCTAATATTTTATGACAAAAGGGAATGTTGTAAAGAGGCAGATCTTAAAAGAATGCATAACCCATTGCTAATTAATCCAAGTCAGTTGAATTTGTTGTGTTGTTATCAATATGTATCATTTGCACTAGCTGATGAGACCAGAAAATATACATCAATATAAAACTAATATTGGTTCTTTATAGAAAAAATAATCACAAAGCAAAAATGGAAATATTGATAAGCCAATAGAGGAAAATAGTTGTATCAAATTTATACCTAAAACTATCAACTGTTAACATATTAAAATATTCATTACCAAATATTCTTTACCAGTAATTATCTTTCATTGGTAAATATTTAAAATGGGATTACATTCTGTACAGTATAATTTCTTTGTTTTTTAAAATAATATATAATATACCTCTTTTCATGTAGTAAAATTGTTTTTACAGTATTATTTTTTGCATTATATTCTGTTAAATTCAGGACCTATTCAATATGAATACAACTTCCTATTATTAGATTTATGCTGGGGTTTTCTCTCCATTGTTTTTGACTTTAAGAGTAGGCTTTTTTACAGGCAGATATTGCATGCATGTTTAATTTTTTGTTTGGGATCAGTTTCCTAGAAACTGACTGGCCATATCAAAATGTTAACATTGTGCTAATTCTTTTAATAGATAAATTGTATATTACTTATAATTTAAGACATTCCTAGGCACTTTAAAATATCTTTTTTTCATGCGGCTTCTATATCAATACTGTATTGCCTTGTTTATTATTGTAACTGTGAATATATCCTTAGTAATTCTAAGTAGTTCTACTGATAATAACAATAATGATGAATAAATTATTTTAAATGTAAGAAATAACTGCACAGAAATGAATGGAAATTCTGGTGAAGCATATTTTGGCTATGGAGTGTAACTATAAAGAGAGAATTTAGAGACCACGAAAGTAGTATAAACTTTAAAATTTCTTCTTAAAGCCATTTCCATGCCAGTTATATGTTTCCAAATAAGTTCATTTAAAGGGTTATCTTTGGGAAACTATTATGGCCATAGAAAAAGGAAAGAAATATTTATCTACCATATGCAAGACATGACAATAAAAGTTAAGATGCACAGTCTTATTTTGCCAACCATTTAGAATAATAATTTTTCCTTCTCATGTTAATATGGAAAAGCAGTGGTATAGGAAAGTTGTATGACTTCCCCTAAGTCAAATAGCTATGCAGCAAGAAATCTGGATGTGAACCAGGTTGGCCTAATCTAGACTAATTTACAGTAAAGCTGAGAATTTGAAACAGAAACTATGTTCTTTCCTGTGTGCTAAGCTATCTGGAGGGCAGTGAGCTGACTTCTGAGATCAAGATGTCTTTGTAGAGCAAAGGGAACTGTTGGCTTCTTTAAAGGATCCCAGCTCTGAAGTTAACAAGTTCCAGTGTCTGGGAAAACCAGCTTCCCACAAGGTCACGCAACGGGAGTCAGTGATTTCTGACTCTACCCAGTGCAGTTTCTTGCTATTTCTCTTGAAACCAGCCCTGTAGTTTCATTTTGCACTGACAAGAACAAATTCCAGAATCTGATTTTAAGAGAATGAACGGTGGGGGAAAAAAGTGGTGGTGGATTCTGATAGATAGAGGCTTCTGCCTTTCAAGTATTGAAGTAACCGCTTTCTTTTCTGAATAGTAATAGCATTTGTTGTTACAATAAATGGCAGAGATACAGTGATGGAGATTTAGCAAAGTATAATTATGATAAGAAAGCAAAGGAGTAGGAAACAATAGCTCTAAAATATACAGTTCTACACAGAAAAAATGAATCAGCCTGTAAGATCCATAAGTCACAGTCCAATGATTTTGAAGTTCCAAAAAATGGGACTTACAAGTTTTAAACACTTCTTTACTCATATAGATGATATATCAAAGCACAGGTAATAAAAAATAAAATTGAATAAATTATCTGCATATACCAGTTTTTAATACAATATTTCAATCACTCCATATTGAACTGAACAATAATAGAAATGACATGGCTTTAGTAATTTGAAAGCTAAAAGATAGTGGGCTTTATTTTAATTGACTGAATAATTACCCAGAGTTTTTTTTTTTCCTCCTTACTTTCTTTAATATCCAGATATTTCACTGGTTTCTTTCATTGACTGAAATTTTTCTGTTAGCTACAGTTATAGAGAAAGAGCACAGAATTCCCAAAATGTCAAACAGACTAGACTATAGTAAATTGTATATATATTTCTTTGCCAACTACTATCCCGGATTATATTACCCAGATTGGGGCACAAATTTCACTGTCCATGAAGATCCCAGGCTGTAAAGTTTACCAAGACCCCAGGATAGAACATAAAAGAGGAAAAGAAAAACTATACAATAACCTGTAGCTCTTAGTAAATGCATTAAAATGAATTTAATATCTTTGTGAAATACTATACCACAGAGGTCTTTCTCAGTACTCATATACTGAGCTCTTATTTTGGGTAACGATGCAGTGTTACCCAAACATATATTTGCAGGTTTATAATGAATTGATCTCTCAATCGCAAGAGGACTCTGTATTGGTGAGGTGCTCTATGTCAGTTCTTTCTTTTTGATCAACAAATGAACTTAGAACTCAGTAATATAAAGTGGTAACGTTAACATTAATTTTTTCTCTTCATTTCTGTGGCTCAGGAAATAAGGGTAGCTTTGGTAATATGTTAGCCTAGATATTTCCTGTTGTTAAAATGAGTCACCAGGCACAATTAATTCTCAGAAAGAAAAGGTTTACTGTGGCTGTTTGGGAGGTTGTTGTCCTGGAACATCCCATGGATCTGGATCTCCAGTAGGAGTGCCAGAGTGGATGGGGAGAGTGGTGGCGCAAACCCTCACCTCATGTCCAGGAAATAACTGAAAAGAGAAAATGACTTGGATTCTACAGCCCTCTTCTAGGGAATGATTTAAGGACCTTCCATAAGATCCCACCATCTTCCAGAAGCAAAATCTAAAGAGCAAATCTTCACCAAGTGCATCTTGAAGGGAATTAAGATCAGACATTTTTCAGATGGTAAATTAGGTTTACATCTCAAGTGTTCACCCCAGAGCCTCTTCTGCTCATGATTGGCTCATGGGAGTGAGATTCTCCACAGTGGATTCGGTCACTAATGAGTCGTGTAGCAGGCTGTGTGGTTAGGATGTGGACTGTGGTTGGATGTGGGTGACGATGGAAAAAACACCTTTCCTTCTCTGACTCTTCCTGAGCTTTCTGCTTCCATGCTGCCAGGGCTTGACCACTGTTTCCTGTTGCTCTACCATTCTGTTTCTGGCTTGGAATCTGTTGACCATGGACTAAAAGCCAAAAATAAAAACTCATCTCCTTTATGTGACTGAGCCAGGTATTTCGCCTCAGCGTCAGGGATGTAGCTAAGGCAGGTGGATAGTTCTGACCTAGAGTTTCTCTGCAAGTTTCTGCTTAGAAGCTGCTTTGCCCTGAAATCATCTGAAGGCTGTGTTCAATTTAGTGACCCATAGCTATGATAGTTCACTCACTTCCTGGCTTCATTGGGATCCGCTTCTAAGACCGTTTAGTCATATGACTGCCAAGCTCATGTCAGTGTTGGCAGGTTACCCCTTCTCTTGTCTACCAGAGCTCCTAGAATTGGAGTTGATAATATAAATTATGCAATATCCACATACTTTGTTTCCCCTTCTGTTGTGTGTGTGTTTTAATGTATTTGCTTCTTCAATTGCCACATTTTTCTATTTACCTTCCAATACATAATCCCTATCTATTTCAGAGTCTCTGGGTCTTCAAAGAAGGAAATACTCTCTATGAAGGTATTTGTGTCAGAGTAGGCATGTGCACAGAGAGTAACATATATTTTCAGGATAAGAGAGAATTTTTTTCTCCTCATTTTTGTTAGCAATATTTTCAATACATCATAAGTGCATTATTTTGGAAGTCTGGTATCTGGACATAGTGTTTCTTGATAATTTTTAATTCTGTTTCCCTCCTTCCCAGCCCTCCCTCTTTTCCCATATCTGAAATGTCTTTTTGGTTCCTATAAACTCTGTTGTGTCATTCAATGTTTAAACTATGGTTTAGATTTCTCATGTAAGAGAAAGGAAGTGTTATCTTTCTGTATCTGATTTATTTCCTTTAATGTTATGGTTTACATTGTTCACCCATCTTCCTGCAAGTGAGTGATTTCATTTTTTATAACTGAATAGTATTCTGCTTTTTGTATATACCATATTATATTTATTTTTCTTCTATTGATGTGCATCTAGACTGATTCCAGAGTTTAGCTATTGTAAATTCTGCTTCTATAAGCAAGAGCATACACCTCTTACTGTAGTATTATTCCTTTTAACTCTTTCAAGGAATACATTCCCAGGAGAAGCATGACTGGTCAAACCAAAGTTCTAGTTTAAGATTTTAAAGCATCTTCACACTGATTTCCATAGTGATTGCAGCAGAGTTGACTTTCCCACCAACAATGAAGATGAGATTCTCTTCCCCATCTTTGCTGACATTTGCTGATTTTCATGTGTTACTGATGATAGCCATTCTGATTCAGGTAAACGAAATTCAAGAATTGCTTTGATTAATATTTCCCTAGTGGCTAAAGTTGATGAAATTGGCCATTTGTGCTTCTTTGGGGAAACACATATTGAATTCATTTGCCTATTTTTGATGGAGTCATTTGTTCTGGGGTAATTAATTTGGTGAGTTCTGCATATGTTCTAAAGATTAACTCTCTATAGAAGAATAGTAGGCAAATACTTTTTGCCCTTCTGTAGATTGTCTCTGCATCTGTTGATTGTTTCCTTTGCTGCCCTTTTATTTGATACCTCTCCATTCACTGATTTTTGAAAGATATTTTCCTGTCCTGTCAGGGCTCTATTCATGAAGTTCTTGTCTGTGTATGTTATTTCAAGTGTTTCCCTGTGTTATCTCCCCAAAGTGTCGATGTTTCGGTTTTAGTATCTAAATCTTTGATCCATTCTGATTTGCCTTTAGTTCAGGGTGAGAGATAAGGGTCTAATTTTAGTCTTTTACATGTGAATGATCAGTTTTCCCAACACACATTGTTAGAGGCTATATTTTCCTCCACTGTATGGTTTTGGCATCTTTCCTAAAAACTAGATGGCTGAAGATACATGGGATTATTTGTTTACCTTTCTATTACATTTGTCTGTCTATTTTTGTGCCAGTGTGGTGCTGTTTTTATTACTATGTATAGCTTTGTAAAATAATGAACTGTGGAACTGTGGTATCTCCCATTCTGCTCTCTTTGCAATTTTTACTGGGGCTTTTCTATATCTATGTACATTTTAGGGCTCATTTTTCAAGTTGAATGAATAATGACAGTACTTTAATAGAGATTACAATTCACCTAATAGTTCACTCTGTAATATGACCATTTTGGTTATGTTAATCCTGCCTATCGAAAAGCAAGGAATTTTTTTCAATTTAAGAAATTATTTCTATAAAATTTAAAAAATGCATATTTTCTTTAATAATACATTTGCAAAAGTAATTTTCTTCATTAAACTTCACATGTTGACAAAAATTTTATTGGGTGCCTACTGCAGCCTTCAGAGAAAACTAAAGCTTAATATGTTGCAGAGGAAAAAGTAGAAAGAGAACTTTCATGTCTCTGACTACATTACCCGATTGTAAATTTAGCCAACCCTGAAATCAACCTACTGCCAGTTGGAAGAACTGAACAATAAGAAGTCTGTGTCTGTGAGGCCTGAAATATACTTATCCAGCGTCCCTCAGGCCTTCTCTTGTTCTACCACCGAAACTCTGAAAGCTCAGAAAGGAAGCAAAATTAATCTCTGCTTTTTATCACAGTGTAGTGAACCAGAACCATTGCTAAGTGAGCTTGACATGAGAAAGTCCAAACATGCAGACGTTTGACATGAATTCCTGTCTGTGGAAGTATTCTAAATATACTGTCAATAAAGCAAACAGTGGGAATGATTTCCTTGAGAAATATAAATATGAGCTCCAAGGTTTCTGCCTTTTAGGAAAGTAGTCATCTCCTTTCCTAACTACTTGAGTGTCTCTTATGTATTCTGAGCTTGGAACACATGGAGACCAAAGGAACTGCTAAATTTTAGACAAAATTACCCAGTTTATTTCCTATTGTCACTGGAGTGTGGTTCCAATGTTCCTGTGTGAGCCTGTGGGACCTGAGCTGTAGTCCAACAGGGAAAACAAATGTGTCTAGAATAATAATAACTGATATTTATGGAACTAAAATCATTCTATGGTGTTAAGCATTAATTTTATCATGCAATAAATATTTAATCCAGAAACGCTCACAGACGCAAAGATACATACATATGGTAAAACAAAACAAAACAAAACAAAACAAAACAAAACATAGATTCAAAGTTATCTAGGGAATAAGCATTGCATACAGGATTTGAAGTTCGATCTATCATCTGAATTTCTAACTGTTAATCAATACAAGAATATATTGTGTAGAATTGCTCACGGGGCTGATATAAAATGACCATGTTGGTAAAGCATATAAAATCAGTTTATATGTTTTATTCCTTAGTATATTTCACGGGAGGACATATTTTACCTTCCAGTAGAAGGAAAGCTGTCTCATCAGAAGGATAAATGAGGGAGCCTGAAAGAACTGGGTCAGAGTAGATCCAGCAGACTCTAGAAATATAGGTGAGCAGAGTACATGTCAAAAACTAAGAGACAAAGAAACAAGATTAAAACTTGCATAATTTCTGGGTTCTAATGTTTTCCCATTTCCCCTAGTGAAGAAAGACCCCAAACTCTGTGCTGCTAGAGAGACACTGAAGTTTGTTGTTCACTAGTGTGAAATCTCCAGTGTGTAAAGCAGGTCAGTGTCAACTCTCGTCCTGTCTCAGTGGATCCTTGCCTCTAATTCCATCACCCTTCATGGACCATGATGATTAGAGGGGGCTAGGTCCACAAATACGTGCTGCGGCTAAGAAGCAGAATTGCGTCCTTTGACTGATTGTCAGGGCACAGAAAAATGGAGGAGGCAGGTAACATCAGATCTATGACTCTTGTCAAAGACACAGAAAGTCAGAAGCCCTGTTTAAGATAATTCTTACCACCTTATCTTATATGCTCTACTTTTTCTAATTCACTGCAATTTCATTTAGTAGATGATTCATTCTAGTTGGTAAAATAATGGGAAAGAAGTAGATCACTGCCTCTGAAAAGAATTTCTTTACATTTAGACAAGCGATTTAACTCTTAAATGCCAAAATATTTTTCCTGGGTAAGTCACTACAAAATGTCTGACTTTATGCAATAGTTATTAATAATCTTAAAAAGAGCATAGAACATGTATTTTATTCCCTAACTAGAAAGCACAAAAATGAAGATAGAAAAGTTCTTGTGATCTGACTAAAACACACTAACATCAGGAAAATTATAAAGCAGTGTTTGACCTTTCTCCTTGGCTTTTAATCTACCCTCATTTGTTTCAGTAAAAGATTAGAGAACTCTGAATGCTACATTCATCTTTTGGTTACCACAGAACAAGAAAATGCAGAACAAGGAAAACATGCAAAGCACAAATTTAACAGGTAACCCTAGGACCTGTCAACACTGAGAACTAATTCTGAATGGGTCCTTTTTCTACGAACCTACAGAGTGACCGTCCAAACTGAATTGAAGCCATGCTTTTTCTGCACCACAGCATGGATTCATTGCCAGATGCCAGGAGCAGTTGAAATGGACAGACTGCACATTTCTGAGTTGTTGGAAGCATCACTTTCTCAGAGGTTCTCTAGGACTGAGGTCCCTTTCTCACTCACTGAGAAACAGTGAGTGAAAATCAAATGCCTGGTTGGTGGGGGAGGGCTCTTGTGAAAAATAGTAATCCTAGAGTGTCGATGTCCGCTCCCGGCCGGCAGGAAGGACACACGACAAAGTCTGGCAGTGGACAACCTTTTCTTTTATTTTTCTTCTCCGTACAGCCTGCCCTGGGATCGCTCCCAGCCGAAGCCTCCTCTGGTCCGCTCCCCGCGGCTCCTTCCGGGCTTCGCTCCGAAGCCTCTACCGGTCCGCTCTCCGCGGCTCCTTCTGGGCTTCTACTTCCGGGCTTCTACCTGGCTTCTTCTTCCGCCCAGGGGTGGCACCGGTATATATACGGGTACAGTGTCCAATCATGTTAAAGTAAGCAAGGCAAGCTGATTGGCTAACATCATCAGTTGCCAGGCAGACTATATTGTTGAGCGGGTTGTTTACGCGGTAAGCAGGAAACTAACATATTCGATGGGAGGGGTAATCTACCTCAGGCTTTGCTCTTTACCACAGGCCGCACGTTCGCCGCGCAAGGCGAGCTATCACAGACGCGGCTCCCAACACTAGAGACTGAGCAGGTTACATGGTTACAGTTCCATTTTAAATTTATCTGCAGCCTATTACAAAGCCCGGATATATTAGAAATCACATCCTAATTGTTTTAAAAGGCAGATGCAAATTTGCTGCAATGGTATACCAAGTTAAGTTTCAAATTTGGTTTGTACCTTAAAGTAGAAAATATTTTTATGTCTATGTGAATATATAGATAGGAATAAATACAATATTGGTTGTTTCTTGATTGTGATATTTTTTCTTACTTTTTCATACGCTGGCCTTGTTGGTATAAATGCTCTAGTAAGATATTCTAATTTTGTTTATTTTGATACCAGAGGTTGAATTCACAACTGTGTGCTTGCAAGGCAGTCACTTATGCTGCTGAGCTAAATCCCCAGCCCCTTCTAATTTTAAACCTAATATCAGAAAAGTGTTGTCATATAATAATATTGTTGGACACTTGTTGAGAGCCAAAATGTTTATTAAGCTCTTAAATGAACTAACTTACTTAATATACTCATTAATCTTAGGAGGCATGTGCTATAAATAATATTTGGTGGCCAAGGAAAAACTAAGCCAAAGATTTTTTTAGAATTTAAGCACTTGATCCAAATTCTACAATAAATATGTGGTAGAAGTGAAACTTGAACCCAAGCAATCTGGCTCCCTAAATCCATCCTCTGACTTTAACTTCTCTTCAGAAAGAGAACAACTGAAAATATGTTAAATTGTGTGTGTTAAGTGAGCCAGACAAAGGCACCATGTTTATCTTAAATCACCTCATTTGAGCGTTTACTATTTTGCTGTTGTGCTTTTCATGTCATGTGATTTGAAAACAATACCTGAAACCAGATGTGTTGTCTACTCAATGCAAAGTAGAGATAGTCTGTCTTATTCTGTGCATTACACTTTTGAAGATGAAGCTCAACTTTGCCCTAGATTTCTTATTAACACTAATACTCATGTCTCAAATTAAGATCATGAGCATTCCAGTCCTAGGTCTGGAGGAAATGAGAAAGAAAATGTGTTAGGATGAAAGAGGCTTTAGAGACAAAAGAACAAATAAGGTTTAAAGGGAGGCAGAACATAAGGCACCAAAGTATCTTTGAACACAGGAGGGGCAGTTTAGGTTGCAACAAAGTGTTATATAATGATCTGAAGGAGATAAATAATTTAATGACCCCCCCCAAATGTGTTATGATATAGCAAGGGAAATTCTGTACAGATAGGAAGTGTCCTGGGGAAGGGTAGAGGTCAGAGTGATTGGGAGAGGGAAAATGATGAAGATGTAATATGTATGCACATCAATTCTGCAAGTTAGATACAATCACTGTGTACAGCTAACATAAATGAATAAAAATTGCAAGGACAGAAAGAGTAACTTAAATTGCTAGGTGTGTGTTTTCCCAGGTACGTTCAGCTGCTAAGAAGCTAAGGGGCTCAGAGTGCAGTTGTGGCTTTGAAATGTGTAGGAATTTTTCTCTCACAGCTGCTGGGGAAAATTATACTAGGGAGTTAACATACTGGTTTTATTTGTAATTTCTGTGTATTTCAGGAAGTTGCCACAGAAACCCCGTCATCTTCTCGCTTCAGACTTGACAATAGGCACGTGGGAGAAAGATGCGGTGTACACACAAGTTTTAATTAATCTACAGGTTGACAGATGTAAAATGTAATCATCTGAGTGGAACCTTGGTCTCTCTGATTCCCACCCCCTGAAGACCCAGTGAGCTATTTGTGAAAGTATTCAGGGAGTGTCTCCTGTGGGCTCCAAAGTGTGATCAGCTAGCACCTAAGCAGCATGGCTTTCTGCTGTACTGTTCTCGGCCTTTACAGAGGACAGTCACTGCTGTGTCCTGTGGGGAATGAGTTGTGCCCTTCAGGGGACACCAAACCATTCCAGTTCACTTGTGGCTTCGAAGAATCACACAGCATGAATGAGTACCATTGCCGAACTAGTTTGCTTAAATTGCCCAGTGCATATTTAGCACAGCCACTGCTATGGGGCAACCTCATTCATCATGTACAACTAGTAACCACTAGCCCACTTGAGTGCCGATGAGTGGAGTCTCTGGAGCCCTGATGTGTGTTATTAAATTTGCAATGTCGTATCTTAAAAAATTCAGTAGTTTTTCTGCATTGTTTGCATTTTCCCAAGGTCTATGAAACAGCTTTTTTGGAAAGGTTTTATTTGTTTCTTTTAACAGACTTTTGGTCTTCAGAAAACACAAACATATGTAGGGTAGGTGGGCTGGAAAATAAATCCAAGTAACCATTTAACCTCAGAATATCTGTTCTTTAAACAATGTGGTTTTAATGTTCGTCAAAGCCTGTGTGCCAGTCTCTATTTCCTTTGGCATACATCTCTGCTCTGTTTGGTTGACATGAATGGGCTTCAGCTGCCCTGATCTCCCATCAGAAAGACAGAACTGTCAAGATTACCTTGGGAGTACGCATAGCATGGCCTCCCCTGGAATTCCTGTCACATGGCGATAGCATAATGTTGTCTCTATAGTGCTGAGAAAAAGATATGCAAACAGTAAAAGGCCAATTCCTCATTTTCTTCTTTATTATCATGTCACCTAGGTGGGCACAGCGCCGTGTGTCTGTGATTCAGCACTTTGAGAGGTTGGACCAGGAGGTTTACAAGTTCAAATCCTACTTGGGCAATCGAATGAGACCCTAATTCAAAATGTAAAAAATAAATAAATAAATAAATAAATAAATAAATAAAGCAAGTCACGAAATTCATCTCAAGGTGAACTTCCAAAAATAAATATAAAAAATAAATAAAAGAATTATCACCAAATACTCATAAAAAACCCACTGATTATTCACAAGCCCTCAAAACATACCTCATTTTCACCAAATGGAAAAAGAAGCACTGTCCCAGAGTTGTAACCTTTAGACATAACTCCTGTTATTTGAAGGGTTATATGTGTATGAAGACTGTAACCTGCTCTTGGTGAAAGAGGGAAAGCTTCTTCCCCCCAATCCTGACCTTTTTAGTACTATTTGTTCAGGGTCACTGCTTCAGGTATTTGCTTTTTGATCCCTTCCATGTCTTCCATCAGTGATGATGGATAAACCACGCCAGCCCCTGAAAGGTCCCATGGACTTCACAAGTTTTATAGGCAGGGATGAGTCTGGAGGTGGGCAGTACAAATCCAAGACTCTCTCTGACTTAGGCAAACCCACTCTTCCTGAGCTCCCATTCTGGTTACTGAAACTGTCCCCAAAGCACTCTCCTGAAATGGAAATACTGCTTTGTTTCAAGTTTCTGAGCCACTGAAGAAAGATATAATTACCAAATTTCTAAAATGGATTTTTTATAATAAAAGGAAAAAGATGGAAGGCATTTCCATTCAGAAAGATTTCAGAGTGAGTTTCCTATTGTTACTGATCTGTAAGATGTGCATGGGAAAAGATGAGAGTTTGTGAAAGAGCCACTGCTCTCCCAGACATACAGACCCTGCTCAAAGTCACTGGGTAATGAAATTCCCCACAGCAGGGCACTGCACTGTCCATTCATGTTTCTTTTCCACCTGTCCCCACAATAGTGTCTGTTTGCTCAGCCCACATGCAACAAGGCTGTGTTTGTAAGGAAGGGCCCATTCATTGGCTGTCTATTTAGAAGTCTTGACAGAAAACCCCATGGAAATCTCCTCAATTCAAATTCCTCTTTAATGACTTACTCCATTCACCAGAGATGGCAGGCTGGGGGAGGTTCTTTGGGGTCTGGCTTCTTCCAGTATGGAAGAAGACAAGAAAGCATTTTCTATAAAGCTCCTGACGTGCTGTGGGTGTTAAACCACAGGTTATGATAAAACAGTGAATTCGATGGATGAACTTTGGTTGATAAAATCTTTATCAAATACTCAAAATATGTCATCTTTTACTCTCAAGACTGTTTTCATTTTTAAAATAATTGAGTTGCTCTCCAGGTCTTGGATTCAGTTGCTTCCCCTTTAGCAAAAGCAGTTTCCCACCGTCAGTTGTTTGATTGGTTTTCACTGGATTTGGTTAAATGTCATATTGGGAGAGAATTATATTTGTCATTAGTCTGGTAAACAATGCCAAGGGACAAAATACAATTATCCAGAGTCTATAGAATGGAGTATATCTTAGTTGAGGTTTTTGAAGTATAGTGACATATATTTGTGTATTTAATTATCTTTTTAATTATTAAGATTCTGTTCTTTAGGTATATCTTCTTAATTTGTATAAAAAATTTCAGGTAGTACTGGATAATTTAACTGCTTAAACTCCTACAAGGTATTATATAAGAAAAACCCATATAAGAGCAAGCCATGAGGGCTTCTGGGTGTGCATCCAGGCATTATCTTTTTCTGGCGACATTGCCAATGTCTACCAACCTAGAAAAGAAAGGTTTCTCTGTAGACTGTCTGAACATTCTGTATCTTCTCTTCTGTTTTACTGATCATCATCTGGCATACCTTTAAACCCTTTGATTCTAGACTGCATCCTACAAGCATTCAGGCAATGAATCTGACACATTCACTGCCAGATACTTCCCACCTAGAATAGCATGCGGCATACAGTGTAGTGGTGAGTATTTATTTGAGTGAATGAATGACTAATTCAGTCTGCCGCTCTGTACTTCCAAGGGTTCTCTTAAGGAAGGTTCCTGAAAGAAGCAGATAGTAAATAGAAGAAAACTCACTGAAATCTCCATTTACCACTAAAAATATTTTGCTCCTTGATTTTGTTTTCCAGCATTAAAGTTGCTTAAGAGAGTGTTAAGTAGTTATGAAGAGACAAAGTCAATACTAGATTTCTGTCTGCAATAAACTTAGAAGTTCATAATGGCTATAGAGAAAGTAAAATTTTTGAGTGTTTTGAAAGAGTAGCAAAACACCCAAGAAATTCAGATGAAATGAAGTTTAGTATAACCTATAGAAAGCAAATACTTCCAGTTTTATGAAATAGTTCTGAGGGTGAAGCAAATGAAATTCTTGCCTTAGGAATAAAATACACAATTTGGCTAAAAATTTAATAATCAGTATGAACAGTTTTTAATCAGCATTGTGTTAAATACCATATTTAAAAATCCTTAAGCTCTGTCATAATTTGGCCTGGCCATGTTCGCAAATAGTAAAAAGAATTTTTTTTTTTTTTTGTATACATGATTGAACTTATAGCCAGGTGCTCATGCCACAGAGCTAAATCCTAACTTGAAGAAATTTTTAAGCTGAGATATAGGATTGGCCATGAACCCTGTAGATGAAATAAAAGATGTTTGGAGAGAATCTGAATTGTCCTCAATTGACCAAAAAGAGGAACTTACTGGATTCTAGGTCATAGTAAAGATGTAGGTCTCAAACGTAGAATAAATGCAGCTGATGGAAATCTAGAACTTTTGCTCTAAATATCACATGATTAATGAAATGATGGAGCGCTGTAAAGAATTTTCCAGCATAGAAAATGATATTATATTAAAATTAACAATAAAATCAATACATTTTAAAAGTCCAATAGGGATTTTAACTCATTTGATGATGGAATAGCCATCTATTTGGTGATTTTGTCTCATTCGAAGACAAAAAGATTGCATCAATTTTTGCCTTTCTGATGTGAATCAAATTTAGCAAGCACAGCTTTTGATACATGATGCAGATATTTACTGACTATTTAATTCATCCCACTGTAGAATACAAATGAAAATGCCAAGGAAAGGACAGCCTCACTGTCCTGAGAAATTGCTACCTAACTGCTTGCATAGCACTGCTGAAAGTTTCTCCTGTCCATCCCAGTGATGTCTGTCCCATGACTTAGTAGCTTCTCCCTCACTACGGAGTGACACATTCAATTCTCAGGCTATTTAGTTAGTTTTAATCGGGTTATAATCTATTCTATTTTTCCTCGTAGACATTTGTCTATTATATGCTGTTCCCTGTTTCTGTTATAGATTTTATATTTACTGAAAAATTTATTTCTAAGAAGGCAGACATTGTTTATTCATTTTCAAATTCTGAATCAACCCCCCACCCATTGCTGCAACCCATTGAAATAAGTTTTGTTATAATTTAATACTATTTTCTGAAATGAAACTGAACTATGTGTTGCATTATACTGTGGGAAGGAGGGTAAGTTTCTCAAATTGTGAGGCGTTAACAGATATGATGCCTATGACTTACTCTCCAAGAATACAACAAAATAAATGGCAATAAATAAGCAAAATGATATGAATTAAAATATAGAAGTGAATCACATAGAGCTCATCATTAAAAACCCAAGTGTCAAGATGTCAAAAATTAATTTCTCTGGTTGATGAGTACAGAGTGTTTATTTTTCTATTTGCCGAATTCTCTTTTTGTTTGAAATAATAAAAGACAGAGGATAAACCGAGCTATCAAAAATGATATGTGCTTACATTTGGAATTCTCTCCTCTGATAAACTTTGGAATAATTTTGGCCACTTAAGAAACTGGTCAGATTTTTTAAGGGGGGATTATAAGTCAGCGACTCAACTTCTAACATACATGGAATGTCTTTAAGTTATAGGCTATAGTTTTTTTCTTGAGATTTTCTTACACCAAATCAGAGTTCTAAGTCCCTATGCTTACATGCCACTGGTAAGTATAATATTTAATTCCTTTTCCGGTTTCTCTCAATTAGAAGTTGCAGTTTTAAAACAAAATTTTAAAAAATCAGAAAGGGATTTAAATTCAAAACTCTTTTATGTTTTCAGTTTTGTCTCTATTTCCCACCCACATCAACGTGACGGCAAAGCTTTCACTTACTAATACCAACCCTTAACAAAGCGCTCATTTTGGTGTTTATATAAATAGGTGCTCTCTGGTTGTTTTTATACTCATTTGAGGAGTTCAGATAATATTTCACTAAATGCTGTGAAAAGATAAATTTGAGAAACTACGCAACAAGCAAACCAGCACCTGGCCAGGATGTGTTTTAATTCATGGAACAGAGGTCATAACTGCTAGTAAAAACACAGAGGGAAACTTATGGGCTGCAAGCATACAGGCCCTTTGCACAGAGAATTTTGAGCCCCAGTTAATCCAGTGGTCCTCTTAGGTTGAAGGATTAAGCAGTTTTGTGTGAAGTCACACAGGTTCCTGGAGAAATAAAGAAGACGATCTATGCTTATTTCAAGAAGCTGTATTCTAGTAGGAAGGAAAACACAGAAGAAATGGGCAGATTCATAGATACATATAAATTATCAAAGCTGAATCAAGAAGATGTAAAAATTCTAAATAAACAATATGTCAGTGAAAAAGATGGAATTAAAACCCATCAGCAAAGAACACCCAGACACTGACATACTCACTGCTGAATTCTCCAAGAAAATTAGAGAAGGCCTAATATTGCTACTTCTCCAAATCTTTACAGAAATTGAAAGGGAAACAATACTCACAGTTCGTTCCTGGAAGAAAACATTACCCTGATACCAAAATCATAGAAAAATCCAACCAAAAAGAGAACTACAGGCCAATTGCCCTAATGAACAGTGAATCAGAAGTCCTCAATAAGATGCTGGAAGACAGAATACAGGAACTAATCAAGAAGATTATACATCATGACCAAGAGGGATTCATCTGAGAGATGCAGAGATGGCTTAACATACACAAATCAATTAACATTAACACATCACATTGACAGAACCAAGGACAAATATCATATGATTATCTCAATAAGTGTATAAAAGCATTTGACCTAGAAACACTCTTTCATGATAAAAAAAAAACCTTCAGAAATTTGGAATACAAGGTCTTTATCATAATCTGATAAAATCCATGTATGACAAACCAACAGCCAATATCATACTGAAGAGTCAAAAACTGAAAGCTTTAACTCTAAAATCAGGAACAGGACAAGGATGTCCACTATCACCACTCCTATTCAATATAGTTCTGGAAATATTAGCCAGAACAATTAGACAAGAGAGAGAAATAAAGGAATAAATATAAGCAAGGAAAAAGTTACTTTATCATTATTCGCAGATGACATGATACTGTATGTACAAGACCCAAAAAAACTACATTAAAAGATTTTATATTTAATGTCCAAATTCTGTAGCATATTTGGATAAAGAGTCAGCACTCAAGAATCAATAGCCTTCCTGTACACAAATAACAAACTTACTGAGAGAGATATTAGGGAAACAACACCTTTAATGGTAGCATTCAAAAAATTAAATATTGGGAATTAATCAATGAAGTAAAAGACTTCTACAGTCGAAACAAATGAACTCTGACAAAGGAAACTGAAAGGTGGAAAGATATCCCTATCTATTGGGTAAGAAGATATAATGAAAATGGCAATAATTCCAAATGATTATACTAATTTAATGCAATCCCAGTCAAAATTTCAACATCCATATTTCACAAAGTTAGAGAAAACAATCCTAAAATTCATTTGGAACCAGAAAATACCTAGAAAAGCAAAGACAATTCTATTCAACACAGGCAAGGGGAAGTGGGCATCACAGTCCCTGACTTGAAATTATTCTACAAAGCTACTGTGACAAAGACAATATGGTACTTACAAAACAAAACAAAAACAGACTTGCATATCAGTGTAATAAATTAGAAGATGTAGAAAAAACTCCAGACATACTTACCCACCTTACCCTTGACAAAGGTGCCAAAGACATTCACTGGAAATAAGATACCCTCTTTGTTAAATGGTGTTAGACAAACTAACTTTCCACATGCCAAAGATTAAAACTAAACTCATATCTTTTACCATGTTCTAAACTAAAACTGAAATGGTTCAAATATCTAAATATTAAAAACAGAAACACTTAATCTGCTGGAAGGGATAATTGGTTGAACTATTGATGACATTTGTGTAGGCAAAGACTTTGTGAATCAATCCCCAATCACACAGGAACTATCGCAAGCTATCAACAACAGAAATCTTATCTCACTAAACAGGTTTTGGGAAGCAAGAAAAACCTGCAACAGGGTGAAGAGACAACCCACAGTGTAACAAACAAATTTGCCAGCTATTTCTCAGACAAAGAACTGCTATGTAGAATATATAAAGAACTCAAAAATATCAGACTCTCAAATTTAATGACCCAATCAAAAAATGGGTATCTGAAATGAACTGGCACATCTCAAAAGAAACAGAAACAGAAACTAATATAAGAAAATTGTTCAACATCAGTGGTCACTAGAAAGATGCAAATGAAAACAACACTGAGATTATACCTCACATTAGAAAGAATGACTGTTGTCAAGAAACCAACCAATAATCAATGATGAGAAGGCTGCAGAGAAAAAAGAACACTTTTCCACTGTTTGTGGGAGGGTAGACTGGTGCAATCACTGTGGAGTGTCCTTAACTGTAGGAAATGTTGTATTAATAAGCAAACAAAACTTTTTAAATCAAGTTTTAAAAATTTATTTTGTAGCTCTTTTACTATGATAGATCACATGACCCCTTTGTATCACCCCACTGCAAAAAGGTTCTAAATGGAGAAATTAAATTGTATTTCTGATGCACAGATGCACATATGTTACTGTGTATGGAAGGTTGAGACAGCAGGATCTCAAGTTTGAAATTAGCCTTAGCAAGTCCCTATTTTAGAAAGAGAGAGAGAGAGAGAGAGAGAGAGAGAGAGAGAGAGAGAGAGCCAGTAAGACTGAGGTCATGAAAGAAGGTCATATTAATTGGTGCATGACTTGAAATCAGTTAATAGTTCAGAGAAGATTTCAAAGTGGTAAGCTATGGAAAAGGTAAATAATTTCATGCTGGATATTTCTGATGAAGTTCTATAGTTTTTTTAAAATGTACTTCATAAATTTTAACCTGTCACTATGCAATTAAAATGGCAAAGTGATATAAAATGATTTTAATGGAAAAAATTTAAACTGTTGAATTTGAATTCACCCCATTACACTTAATTCCAGTGTGGTTTAATTTACAGTTGTGTTTATGACTCCAGCAGGTTAGGAAAAACATTTTTTTCTGTCACTTCTATACACAAACTATGCCAGTGACTCCACATTCATGCTTTTCAGAAACGTTCCCTTTCCAGATGAGTGCAGTCATAACACTTCTAAATGAACTGAACCATAATGTGTTTCTTTCTTTGTATTTATCAGCCTTCAGGCTGCTTCTCTTGATTTAATAAAATACAATTATTTCCCTTCTAGTTGGTATTGTCTTAAATATTTACCAAGTCGTGTTACACAGTCTTGATATATTTGATGCTATAGCATATGAAGTTATATTCAAATATTTCAAAGAAAAAGACTCTATGGTAACTACTATTAAGTAGGGTTATTTGGTGGTGAAGCACTAGGTTGCTGAAAGTGTTATGCTTTAACCTGTATTGTTATGTTGTTATGCCCCCCTTTATCTAATCCTCTCTCTTATTCATTAAAAAAATCATTTAATTTGAAAAAAATATATCAACCAATAAAAAATGCTCCTGGTTCTGTAGGGAAAAAGAAACCCTTTACAACTGTTGGTTAGAGAGTAGATTAGTACAAACACTGTGGAAATCACTGTGGAGATTCCTCAAAAAATTAGGATTAGAGGTCCCATTCAACCCAGGTATTCTCTTCTGTGTATCTTCCCAGAAGGATTGAAAAACATCAGACCACAGTGACATATGTGAAACCATAAGGTTCAAAATATACAATAGTCACTGTGAAATGGAAGGAAACCATTTAATAAAAAGAAGACACTAAGATAGGGGAAAAGAGAAAGGATAGAAGGGAAAAGAAAAAAAAAATGCAAGTTAGTTATACCATTAGTGTTACTTAGTTCACTGAATAGGAAAGGTTGTGCTAATATTGATTGAAGTAATTTTTATGCCCATATTTTGTACTTGAGTGAGTAAAGATAATGTTGTGTAATTTATCAACAATTGTTACTTTTTCATTATTTTGTTGTGAAAATTTGTTTTTCCTTTTCTTCTTAATATTAACAAATAAAGTAATAAATTAAAAAAAATACTTACCAAGTCCCCTAAATTATTATTGTATTTGAAAGAAAATAAATAAATGTATCCTTTCTGGAAAACATTACTGTCTTTACAGATAGCATTAGGTCATTGAAACAATTCAGTGTTTCTTGTTGGAAAGAAAAAAAGATACTTTCCATTGTGCTGGAACTTGTAAACTTTGAAATGCTTTTATATTTCCAAATTCATGAAAGTCAAACAATTCACTTTGTTTTTCAAAAGTATTCGCCCTTCATTTTGGTGGGACCTGTTCTCTCATTTACATTTTTGTGGTGCTTGAGGACCCTGTGACCTTCTAACTATGAGGTGTTTGATAGAAACTGGATTTACCAGCTACTAAAGAGTATCTAAGCATAATATCTGAGGCAAGTTAGATAAGAGAAGAGAAGAGAAGAGAAGAAATAATTTAGTACATTGTTCATAGGCTGTTTGCCAGGTAAGAGGCTGAATCTGAAAAACCTATGTGTGCCTAATAGCAGTGCCTGTTTCCTACATACACTCTTGTTTCTTCTTAATCCATGTACTAGTGATCTGTGCTTAGGTCACAGCAGTGATTATCTGTTTTTATTTCTTTGTTTGCAAAGATCATTTTCCAGATTTCATTTATCTAGGGATAGCCATATAGTACATTTCTTGCCAGTGCAATGTGGCAGAAGTTTATCTTAGTTACTTTTCTGTAGTTGCTGAGACAAAAATACTGAATGCCTAAAATTAAGGGAGGAAAGTTTTATTTAGCTCACAGTTTGTGGAGGCTTCAGTCCATAGCTAGTTGCCTCCAAAACAAGGTGGCGTTCCAGAGGAGCAATAGTTCATGGTGGTGGAAAGACAGAAAAAGTAACAAATTCGAGGCAATCCTCTTTCCCTCTCTGATATTTTATAAAGCTACCCGCCCCAGGGCAGGTGTAGCACCCATAACACCAGTACTGGACCATGAATGAAACACAAACTCCAGAAGCCTGCCCCCATGACCGCATGAGGCTTTTGGGGGGCATCTAGACACAAACCATAACAAAGTCCTTGGAGAGCATAAGGTGAAACTTTGATGGGAAGACTTTCTTTCCTTCCTTCATTTCTTTCTCCACTTTAATTTAAGGCTGGAGGTCCAAAGATAACAGGATATGACACAAACAGAAAGATAAAGAATTGCATTTGAAAATGAGAAGTTTTTGTATTCCTGATAACATTGCTAAACTGTTATAACAGCTCTGTAGTATCTATTACCATATGTATTGCTAAGAAGATAAAACCATTGCTTACTTGTTAGTATTGTTAGTTTCTCTTATTTGCCACTCCATGTGTTTTTATGTAATACAGAAGTGTAACTTTCAAAGTGTGGTAACTTTAGTGTTCTAGATACACATAATTTAAAAATTAAAAGTAATATTAAATGGCAATTACAGGTTAGAAAATCTTTGAGGTGTGTGTGTGTGTGTGTGTGTGTGTGTGTGTGTGTGTAGATAACAAACCAACTTCAAAGTCAGGGATGAAGAAGTTCCTAGAGTGAAGATTTAAACTTTCATTTTTTTTCCTAATTACTTGCCACTCTGAACATATAAACTGGAACATAGCTCTGTATATTCCTTTAGCCATAATTTTATGTTACAAAAGTAAAACACTAACTAGTTTCCTGAAAGAAAAGTGCTTCATTTAGAAATTTCCTGTCCCATGAATGCAAATATAGTTCCATTTAAGTCTCTACATCCATCTACATCCATATGTATGGGTGTTTTATGCTACTAAACCAAAACAAACATTTTTTGTATGTGTTTATCCATCTCATATTGTATGACCTACCAGTTTGGCTAGTAAACATTGTTCAATATAAAAACACAGGATGAAACATACATGTTTTCCAATGCTACTAAAATGTCTATTTCTAATGTTTATGGTCTATGTTTGAAATGTGATAGTTACATTTTCACTAGTGGCCTTTTTTGTGTGTATTTATCTTGCTTCCAAATTCCTACTATTTGGGTAGATCTATAAATGCTTTGTTTTCATGTTTTAGTTAGTTCTCTATGATACACTGTAGAGTAACATAGTATAGACATTTCATGGCCTTGAAAACATATGGCTCATGCTGGTTTACAAGGTTGACAATTGTGTACTGTCAAGAATTAGATACTGCAATTTTAATGTGCTTTGTTTTATAGTTACCACTATCATGGAGTAATTCAGTGTCAAAGATGAATTGTTACACTTAGGCCTTAGCCTGCTTAGAATTTCTAGGAATTATATTCACTTAAGTCGTTTCTACATTTGTGATTAAAAACATTTTTAACTTCATAGACTGTGTGTGTTATGACTCAATTACCCTTATCCTAGTTAATTCCCTTTTCTTGCTATAATAGTTTTATTAGCATACATTATGAAGCTTGTAGAGCCATAAATAGCTGTGGATCATACAAACTCTAAAAAGAACACGTTCCACTGTATTAAAAAGTGAAGTGAAAAATGAATCTTTATGCACATTTGCACATTAAGAAAAAGGGGTAATGTGATATAGTAATTCTCTGAAAATTCTTGTGCATTGTGTGTTCATATATATACATATATATATATATATATATATATATATATATATATAGTTAATGCTATAGCAAAGAAGTGGAAATATATCTTTATGTTGGATTAATCATTTGATTATATCCTGTTATTTGTGTATACCAAATATAAGCTTTACTTTTCTAAGTTTGGGGAGGGAAGTGTGTAATGTACAGGTTGGAAGAGATAGAGGTTCAAACTTGACCTGTCTCAAAATTACCCTGTAGTCATCATATGAGCTTCCTGAATCTCTCCTCATTCTCTGAATTATTTTTTTTTCTCAAACTCAGTGTCTTGTATTCTTGAAATAGAGATTTTTAGATTTTGATTTCCCTAAGTGATTTTTTGTATTTGAGACTTAAACATTGGACCAAAAATTGGGAAAAGTGGAAAAAAACAGTAGATTCCCTTTTTGGAAATAAATAGGCAGATATTTGAGAATGATCTCACAGCTAACTAGCAATTACTCTGCCTGAGTGTCAGCCTAGATTTTAGTCTTATTCCATCTGTAGGGTTTTTAGTATTGCATGATCACATATTTGTTCTATTCAGTGGTATTGTCATTACAAATATTGAAAACAGTAAGATCAGTTGTCTCTCATTTACAAAGCTCAACATTGGTATGTATGTGCATAGCTGCATGTTCCTTATTATGATCATGAAAGGATGTTTAAAAACAAGAAGTGTGCCAGGCCTGGTGGTGCATGCCTCTCACCCCAGCATTCAGCAGACTGAGGCAGGAGATCACTGCAAGTTCAAGGACAGCCTGAACTACATAGCAAGAACTTTTCTTACTGCATACATACAAAATGCATGCATAAACACATACGAGAGTAGTAAAACTGTAAAACTTATAAGCATGTTGAGCTCATAAAAAGTTTATGATATGATAACTATGCAGGGTGAATAGTGAAAAATATTTTCTTGTTTGTCTTCAGCAGCATTTTTTCTAAAGAATAGTGAATATTAATAAGTCTGTGTACTTTTCTAAATATATCTATAAATAAAATGTTAAAAAAGAGATTGTCAATCATTTGCTTTTTCATTTAATTACCTAACACAAGACTTTATTTTTACAAAATTATAGCAGGTAATTTTAAGAAAAGGTAGTTAACTGTAAAAACTAAAGGAAGTATATATATCACTAGGCTTTTATATATTTGCATTTTTGAATAATATTGAATCATACCATATCTGTTGTGTTGCAATATGACTTTTTGTTTTAATATTTTTAATATATTTGGAACAATTACCATGTAATGAAATATTCCTGTATGACATATGTGCTGGCTGCTTATCTAAAAGTTTACCGGAATTTATTTAGTTCATTACCTGCGGTTAGACATTGGAGTTGTTTCTCCAATTCTTTTCGATATTTTCAGCAACGCTTATACATAAAGATTTATTCATAATCTTTCTAATTAAACTGTTCCATAAAGTTGAATTTTTAGACTTGTAACATGAAATTTAAATGTTCGATACTTATTAGTAAATTGCATTCTTGAAATAAAAATTTAAAATCAATTACTCTGATAATAATTCACAACACAATCTGTTTATGAAAAGATTACTTTGGAATATTGTAACAGTACAAAGGCCTGGTTGAATTGTACATGAACTACTGATTAGATGATGATATTTTAGTGAGCGATTAACAAGTTACTCACAAATGTTTGCCTGGCATAACTCTAGACAAGTACTAATTGCTTGTCAAATTGACCTAATAAGTTTCTAATCCAAAAGTTAAGTATAAAATATACCATAAAAGTTTATTAATTATAAAAACAGAAGACTAAGTTTAAAATGAAGTTTTAAGTCTTTCTACAACCTTCTGTGTTATAATTCTTTGTACCATGATATAGCCTAAGACACATTGTAGTAATAATCCCAAGATCATGCAATTCCACAAAGCTTTCTATTTTTCTTTATTCTATAGTTCTTTATGAATTGCCTGTAGTTCTGATATGCTCCATATTCATTCACTCTGGATCTTACCTAAAGACACAGCCTTTTTGTTTGCTGTTTGTTTGTTCGTTTAGAAAATAGTGGCTTCACTGCACAATTACAAGCGGCATACCAGAACCATGATTAGGCTCACCCTTCTGCAGAAATAGACACATAATACTTAAACATTAATTAGCCCAAGTGAGCCAAATAGCTTTTCCTCACTTCTTAGCTGAGAAAATGTAAAATTGTGCCAGAATCTAAATGGCATGGTGAAATGTGCTGTCAATACAGCAGGATAGCTCAGTTTTTTCCATAGAGAAGCAGCAAATATTTCACACTAGTTCAGAGACTCCCACATTTTGGAGCTTCCAGAAGGGTTTTCAAATTTTGAAATGTGTGGCATGATCAAGTTCTCTGTTACAATACTGATCATACCAGGGCATGGCTTAGCTTGCCCCAAATGCTTTCACATCCTTTCTGTAAAGGTAATTGAATGGAATGAATAGTTCCATATGATGGAATCTCTTTAATCTGCATTAATGAAATATGCAAGATTTTGCCTTGCCCAAAAAGATTTTACCATTTTCCCTCCCTTTTTTCCCCCTTTCTTTTCATTATAAGACATCAC
The DNA here is from genome assembly GCF_034190915.1 of Cavia porcellus. Taxonomy (NCBI): domain Eukaryota; kingdom Metazoa; phylum Chordata; class Mammalia; order Rodentia; family Caviidae; genus Cavia; species Cavia porcellus. The sequence continues at coordinate 38,822,697 of NW_026947500.1, read as the reverse complement.
TTTGCAAGAAATTTTTTCAGGGTGCTTTTCCAAACATAAGCCTACTTAAAATCCTTCTTTATACCAACATGCAGGTGTGTGATTTCCACTTTGGAGAAGAGTTTGGAACAGCATTTTGTATATCTCTGCAAATATATATGAAAAAAATTATTCTGATACATTTGTTGATTGAAAAGTCATCCTGTAAATTCAAACTGAGATGATGGAGGAAAACTTTGTAGTCAACTGTCCTTTTCATTTGCATGAACTTTTGCAAAGTTATTCTGAAATTTTCCACAACACTTACAACCTGAGATCACAGGGTAATTTGTTTCATGTTACTGTTGGGGCATATTCTGCCCAAGCTTTGGGGAAAACTAGGTCCAGCACAGTCAAGGATTACTAGTATTCATCACGAAGGTCTGAAGTTATGAGTGACATTTGCCTTTTCATTGCTTGAGTAAAGACCCTTGTAAGTTTGAAACTGTCTCCAAACACATGAATCTAAGGTCATTGAAAACGGACTATACCTATAGTGCTGCAGTTTTGTTATGAAGAATTAGTGGGATAGAATGAGGTTTGAATGTATTTGAATATCTCATTGAGCGTAGCCTGCAACCATGGGGAAAGTCACATTGCAATTCATTCCTGGTGTTAACAATGTTGGGATATATGTCAGATGTTTCCAAAATCTCAGGCTTAGAAATATCAATGCATTTGGGGTTCATATTCATGAGTTTGCCTATATGTACACAGTGCACATTAAGAAGCAATTCAATGGCCATCAATGCATTGCCATAAGAATGGTTGGTTGTTTATATGTTTCCTGGTTAATGCAAAACTCTTTAGATAATTTGTCTATTCATCGTTAAGTCTCAGGAACTTTTTAACTCAGCACTTACTCTTTAGCAGCTATTAACATGTTATTCTGGGTACCCCACTAGCATAAAAATTTGTAGAGAAGCTTGGAGGTGGTTATGCTTTTCATTATTTCTTTTCCTGATCTGTTTATTTACACTGAATTAAATAGTACAACTATAAAGCTCATGTTGCATTTCTAAACTAACTTCTTTCTGCTGGCTAAGGAAATCTTTGCTTTCCTTTGTGAATTGCCTGGAACATGGTCCATCGTCTATTTCTCCAAATAAATCACACTGAATATTAAGAAGGTACACATAACACTACAGATGCATTATTGTGTGATAAAAACACTAGTGTATTAAAGAAGCCACCAGTGTGTTTTCTGGATTTTTTTCAGGAAAACAAGACTAAATATGATATTTAAGTATATGAGACTATTAATACATCTTATACACTCAGTTACTTTGATGTTTTATTCTTTTGTATTTTCTTTTTGTTTGTTTGTTTGTTCTTTGAGACAGTGTCTTGCCTTGCAGTTCAGGCTGGCCTTGAACTTGCTATGTAGCCCAGCAGGCCTCAAACTTGTAGCAATCCTCCTGGCTCAGACTCCCCAAGTGCTGGGATTATAGGTACGCATTACCATGCCAGGCTATTCTTTATAACTCTGACCTATTATGTTTACCCATTTTTGCCTTGACTTTCTTAATTTAGTACAACTGTGTATGTCTTTCTTCTTGAAAATATATTCTCTCCATGTTTCTGTGATTCTATTTATATCAGAGTTAGACCTCCACAAGAAGACCACAGAGTAGGAGATTTAAACAACCAATGTTTATCTTCTCCCAGTTCTGTAAGTCAGAGAAGTAACATCAAGGTGCCTTCAGGATTGGTTCCTGAAATTCTCTATAAGTTGTAGACAGCGACCTTATTGCTACGCGCTGTGTCCTCATATGGATCCTTCTCAATTTGTCTCTGAGAAGACAGAACTCCGAAGTGTCTTCCACTTTGAAAGGACACTACCAAAGCGGGACAAAGACCTCAGTCTTTTAATCTCATTTTTAATCTTAGTTACCTTCCTGAAATCTCTGTCTGCAAACAGTCACATGGGGATTGATGCTCCAACATAAGAATTTTGTGAGTAAATAATTCATTTCAAATAATCATTCTTTGCAAGTGATAATATAAAACTTCTTAAACTCATGCAAAATGTTATCTTAATTATCCTTATTTTAAAAGTATAAAGGTATATTCACACAAAGGCTATCACTTAAGTATTATTTTTTCATTTATAAGAAATATATGTGCAGTGACTTTAAAAATAATAGTAAAAAGCTATTCAAATGAGATTAACAAACCTGGGAAATCACTGTAATTGGACTCCAAAATATTAACCCAGTGTTTGGAAGGAAATAAACTAGAGTCGAAATGTCAGTTTTTACTAGCTGAATCACAAATGAATCATGTTTGATAGCATTTTTGTCTAATTGGCTTGTAGATCACTGACATTTACACATAATTTTTACTGAAAATAGATTATAAGTAGTTGTCAAGACCTAAAATTCTAATCACATCTTCAAGAAGCTAAGTAATGTTCTGTTGGAAGAGGGAAAGCCAAAAAGATCCATGTTTTTTGACATTTGGTCAAGTTCTGGTTTATAACCTTTGAAGTAAGATACTCTTTATCCAGTCTTTCCTGGATAAAGCCCTGTATTCTAATCTACTCACTAGACAGTAAAAACATAATGCACCAAATACCAATTTGATTTTGCTTATTGGCTTCTGATGGAGCAATAACAGACCATGACCATTCATTTAATGAGATTTTATAAGACCCACAAGTTTGCATTATACTTATCAGAGCTGATGATGTTTAAGTTAATGGAAATTACTAGAAGAATTTATTCTGACATTGATTTAATTCTAATTTGTTGTTGTTCTTGTACATACAACAAATGAAAATTCATCAAAATATCAATTAGCTATATTACCATGTTAATTTCTCTCCTGACTAGAGCTTAGATAGGGAGTTCTCACTGGAAAGGTCATTTCTACTCTTTCTTTATTAAGGAACAGGACAGTTTCCTAATTTCTAGGAAGATGGTTTTTATCCTGTCATTTTTTCCCTACTCTGAACAGTTACTATCTTATAAATAGAAAAGAATAAATGATAATTCTAAAAGCAAAGGGCAGTTACTCATAAGCCAAAAATAGCTATCATTTTGTCTTAAGATATTAATGCTACCAAAATTTACTTGTACGGGTTTTATTAGAGATCTTACTAATAAATGAAAAATGCAACCCAGAAATGCCCTAAGAACCCACATGTCTGTGCACTATGTTTTCTTCCTTATTGATCCTTTGTTCTGCCTAGTTGTCTTATTTTCAGTATAAGAATAAGTACATTTTTAAGTCTGTTAAAAATATCCTTATCTCTTAGAGATTAAACACAATTTCAGATCTGGCAATTGAATCAAAATGATTTTGTGTAACATTGCTGTTTCTTTGTTTTGTGTTTAAAAAGTATTTTTTTGTTGTTGTTTTAGAAGAAATTTCTTCTAAAAAATAGACAAGTAGAAATGAAAAAAAAGTGAATTATGAATTCAGTTTCCTGAGGGAACCCCACTTTTGCAATTGTATCCCTCTCTCTTGAAAAAAGGTGACCTAGTGATGCCTGAGCCAGATAGGATCAACATCACAATTTGCTCTTTTCTTTTATCCAAAAATCCATACCTAGGCATGAAAACTCAACAAAATCAGGCAGCAAAAACTCGGGTAGAAGATTCGGCATCTTTGACCTAAGTGTCACACAGGGCTGCCTCTCATATAAAGCATCCCTTCCTCGCCTCCTCCCCCAGGTTGGGTGATTTCCTTCTCTTGACCCTGAGCAATGTTGCATTTGTAGTTACAGAACGGTGTGTTCCATTTATTTCTAGACTGTGTGTTCCATTCTATATTGTTATTTAGTAGTTTCCAGTGGGGCTTCACGAAATATTTTAATCATAAATAGAACCTGCCTCAACAGTGAATATTTAAAAATAATTTTTTCTCTTTGAAAGTTGGGAGTATCAATCTATTTCCTATACAGAGTGATTTATTGATTTATTGATTGATTGATTTTTTTGGGACCAGGGATTAAACTCACAACCTTCTACTTCCCTGGCAGGTACTTATGCCTCCAAGCTAAAACCCCCGCCCCAGAATGTACATTTTTTTTTAAATTTCATTTTATCTGGTCTCATGCATGAAGGTAAACATGTATAAATCAATGAATGGGTAATAGATAGATGAATGGCACCAGAAACATAGTTGTTATGAGCCTCTTGATATGCATTCTACATGTCAGAAGTTGTGCCAGGCATTTCAGTTGCACTGAACGCCCTAGTTATTTTTTTTTTTTTTTCTTGGCCCTCTTGCATCTATTAAGTACGACCTCCCTCAGTATGATCTCCCATTTGGGAAAGAATGTCACCTCAACATCTAGGTGGGACTAAATAATTTATTAGATCTAAAGTCCCTCACCTTCTGATAGACTAACTGCAACAGAATCAGAATGTACTTATACACATGCTAATATCATCTTCTTTTAATGCTGTTTTATGTGTAGGAGAAAGATGATGAAATATGTGAACTGCTTTTTACAAATAAGACATAATTTGCATAAATTGAGGGCTTTAGCAAACAGTGACTGCGGATTGGTGATCAGCTTACACATGTTCACACTTCCTGTCTCCAGGAATGCAGTTACACACACTGCGTTTACCTAAAAGTTCTATTTTATTGTCTGGTGGTGAGAAGGAGGAGACTTTAACATGGAATACAAATGCAACTGTAATGGGGAGAGCTGCTGGCGACAAGAGCCTTCGCTGATGGAAGCCAGGGAACCAGTACTTCACTGTGGTTAATGAGGCGTGGTGTCCAAAGTAATTAGTGGAGTGCATAGTGGGATGAGCTTGGGTGAGCTTGTCTTCTCGCACCACGAGGTGACCACCAACACAGGTGACAAGTGAAGTGCATAAGTGTCACGCCCTCCTTTTGGTTGGGGAAAATATAACTGCAAAAAAGCATGTGTAAAACGTATGAACAGTTGGAAGGAACAAATCCTGTGGAACACTGGATATTGAGACTTACTTTTACGTATTCATTCCTGTTGTAGCAGGTGATGTCGTAGAACTGTTCCTACAGTTATGGCAACTTGTATCTTTTTACATTTACAATTGAATCAGTGTTATATAGATAATTTAAGTACAGATAGTAAAGCTGAGAACAACAGAAAAGAATATAAAAATCCTCCCTGTTAAAGATAATCATCCTTAATGTTCTGGCATGTTTTCTTGCCAAGCAGTTTTTATGTGCAAGGTTTATTACTAACAGTTGCTTTCATACTATATGAACAATTTTATCTGATTTTCCATCTAACATTTGAGGACTTTTCACGTGAGTACAAATGTAATAATTATGGCTTTCATTTGCTTCCTCTGTACAGAACACTTTTTAAATTATGATGCAATGATTACAGCAACCTAAGAGATGGGTACTATAGTTATCTTTATTTTACAAGTGATGGGATTGAGGCACAGGAAGAATAGTGTCACAGGGGTAATAAATACCAGACTTGGTGCTTAAATCCAAGCCATGCTCTCTTATTCTGACATTAGACAGGGCTTAACTAATTTTTTCTTTTTTTTCTGCAAACGGCCAGATAGTAAATATTTGTAGCTTTGTGTGTCTCAGGGTCTCTGTGTTATACCTACTCCACTCTGTGCTGTAACATAATAGCTATAGACCATTCGCAAATGAACTGACTAGGTCCATGAGAGGGCAATCTTATGTCCCAATAAAATTTTCTTTATGGACACTGAAATTTAAATTTGACATAAATATTACAGCTCATAAAATCATAATGCTTCTAATCTGTTATTACTTTTGCTTAAAGTGTAAAATTTATTCTTAACCCTGATGCTGAACAAAAATAAGGGAAGAATTCCTATTGCTTAGGTATTTTAGATTTTTTAAAACATGTCAGAATAAATGGTGCTATGATGAATAATTTATAAACTGAACTTCTACTGAATTTTTACAATTTTTTTTGCTATAGTGACAGGCATGATTTGCTTAGAGGGTATGAATAATTCCATTTCCCCTGACTTATTTTATTTTATTTTATTTTATTTTATTTTATTTTATTTTATTTTATTTTATTCATCTTTTTGAGACAGTGTTTCCCTATGTAGTTCAGGTTATCTTGAATTTACTATATAGCCCAGGATGGCCTAGAACTCATGGCATTTGTTCTGTTTTAGCTCCTGAGTGCTTAGATTACAGACATATGCTACCATGTCTAGCTGTATTTCCCTTGAAATTTAATGAGCAACAAATAAATATTAAATATGTACCAATATTTTGTAATTGTTATCATTGAAAAGATACTGAACTAATATATATGAAATCATGGTAAATAAAATAAAATAATTCTTTAAATTATAATAATATATAAAAAGCAACGACAGTATGTTTTCTTCATAATATTTAAGAAAATTCACCTAAGACATTTTACAAAAAATACACTAGTTCTCTTTGAGTGTCACATGAATGCTTCAGCTAGGATGATAAACCACTCATTGTAGAGTGGAAAAATTAGCAGCAGTAAATCTGATAGCATTTTCTATTTTTCTTTATGTTGGGTACACTTTCCTCTTGTTGGCTTTGGTCTGGTTTCTCAGGAGCAGTAGTTTAATGAAAGGAAGTTAGAGTTTCCTGGATGCTGCTTTTAAAACCTACATAACAGGAACAAGCAGGGTGCTGCCCCCACCACCAGTGGGGGCTGAGCTGTGCCTGGTTTGTTGGTCCCTTGGAGGCCTGGATTCAGGGCCCCAGATCTACAGTCTTGCCCTTTTAATGACCCCATACATGTGCTGAGCATGGTGCACTAAGTGGACTTCCTTGTTCCCTTGGTTATCTCTGCTAGAAACCAAGTGTGTCTGACTTATCCAGAATGATCTCACTACTGGGTAACCATGCAAAGCTACCATAATCTCATTTGAAGTATTGTCTTCACCTGGATTCAGATTTGGGCAGTAATGAGGATGTGTTGACTGGGTCTCTGTGTTATACACAGAATTTTATTCTTCTACTTTTGTAATGATACAATAAGAAATTTTAGTGAGAATTACCATCCTACTATTTGATAGGGGCATTTTCAGATCAGAGAGGATTTTCTTCTGCCTTGACTGATTTCTCAGTGGTGACATTAATATGTTGATATTGCCTCAATCAAGATCCTTATTCTTCTCCAACTTACGATTTTTGATGAAAACTTAATTGCACTTGAACCTCAAAATAATTTTGAGTTTCCACCTTTTTTTTTCACTTAAAATCTCATTTAAGTGACTAGATTACACATTTTATACAGCTGACAAGGAAAAATGGGGATGGAGCATGTCTATGCAGCAGTCATATCAAACCTTCCACAAACACTTTTTTTTTTTTTTTAAGTGCCTTTGTAACTGTACTCATAGTATGTCCTTAGCAGAAATTTCATGGTTGACCACTTTGCCTCCCATCTATCCATATCACACATGTCTCAGGGCTTCTAAAAGGACTTCCATGAATCTCATTCCAATTTTTGAGGTAAATGAACTATCTAAGTGGTCACACTTTATCGCTTCCTAAACCCTGAAACTGACTGCTTTAACATTTATACTGTGTTAATTGCATTTTTGTTTGGTTTTCTTTCATGACCTTGGTACTGGAAAACTAACCTGTTAGAGTGGTCCCTTTGCAATAACTGAACCTATGACTCTTGGCTCATGCTGCGTATGATAATCACTTGGAAAACTGATTAACATACAGGTTAGATCAAAAACTTTGAGCCCTGTACTTAAACATTGGTCATTGGTCAGTGAGCAATTGGATCAATTGGTCATTCATTGGTCCCCTCCCCAGGGTGCTTTTCATTGGGATCCACCGGCCTAAGCTCTTGTCAGGAAACATGCTTATGGATCCAGCTGTGAAATTCTTCTCTGGCATAATCATGATATTCCGTTTTCTTTTTTCATCCAATGACAAGACAAGTGTATCGTTTTGAGACTCGTCTCCAGCCCTATTTGACGTTCTGCCCATTTCTAACGGAAGACTGAGCACTGCACAGTCTATTTCCAGAGCTGCCATGAATATTTATACGTTGCCTGCATCTTTACAAATTAGAGAGCTGCAAGATGAATGAGAGTAGTGAATCAGAGAAGACACACAGTGTGATGCGGGCAGAAATTTACTATCTCATTTCTATTTAAAACCTGATGACTCAGAGAAGGAGGCCTTCCACATCCATTACACTACATTCCTTAATACTCTCTAGCATGCCACTTTGGATTTTAGCACTCCTGGGGGTGACTTGATTTATTCCCAGAAAAAGTAAGCCTCTGTGTGAGTGTGTGTTTGACAAAGTACGCGTTTGTGAGGTTGTTTCAAAATCAAATGCAGAAAAAGAGAAATGACTAGGCTAATTGTTAATTATGTTCTGCAAGCCTTGTTTTCCATGTTGTCTTGGTGATGTGGATATACCTCTCACTGCCAGTGAGTGATTCTTAAGTCTGACAAAATGCTATTTGTTTCTAAATTGATTTTTAATGTCTTTGGTTTGCATTTTCTTCACTTAGTTAGCTTTCCAGAATTATTCATTAGATTTTCCTGAGTTCTCATCTTTCTCAGGCTCAAGTTCAAAATAGATTTTATAGGAGACAAGTGTCAAGATTTATTGTGGTAATGTTGCGATTTGACACTTTTGTACTAGAAGGGCATGGAGAGAACAATAATATGCATACTTTTATCTTAGTCTTTGATTATGTGGCAAATGTAGAATGATTTAAAAACTGCACTGTACAGCAAAAATTGAAGACATTTTCCTTAATAATGCCCACATGCTTATATCATAAACACAGTGATGAATGCAAAGTAATTTCATCAGAAAAAAACACAATGTGGATTGAGTTTAGTCCATGATAGACCATTAGATTATGCTATTAGTATTAATCTTCTGTTAGAATTATAAATATAAATTATGAACACAAAGTCACAAATTAGTCTCTCATGCACAGATTTAGTGATGAAATCTGACTTTCCTAGTTTGAATTTTGAAGTCTTCCACTGTATTAGTTACTTTTTTCATTGCTGAGACAAAATACCCAACAATGACCAATTAAAGGAGGAAAGTTTGATTTTTACTCATAGTTTGGAGAGGATTCAGTGCATATTCAACTGAATCCAAGGCAGCATCACATGGCAGAGGAGAAACAGTCTATAGCAGAGCATCAGCTGGAGGAAGGAGGCAGGAGACATCAGCCACCCCATCTTTCCCATTTTTCCCATCTACCACTCTTCAAAACTTTTGGGTTGTGTTACCTATACCCAGAGTAGGATTCCCGTCACCCACACCTAGGACAATATTAAACCAACCAGTAATTTAGTTATCACAGCCTTAATCCATATTCAAACAACCTTAACCCACAGTCAAGCACCCTAGATCTAACCACCTACGAGCTCATGAGATCTTTGGTGAAACATCTTGATACAAGTGGCAGTATCTACACTTTAAATAATTTTCATCATACTAGGTATTTGCTTGATGAGCCAGTAAATCCTGTGTCCAATTTTACAGTAAGCATTGTGCAGAGCATTAAAATGAAATCATTTCTTGTTTTTGTAGAGTTTGTAGTAGAACAAAAGGACACATCAATAAATTAAAAGAATAAAATATGAAGCATTCACTGCAAAGCAGAATAAGTGGTACCCTGTTTATCTTCAGGAATTTTAAGAGCATTATACAGCAACCAGCTTAAAGGCAAGAGGTCAGGAAAAATGTGTATTTTCTGAAGATGTAATGCTTGAGTTCAAATTTGAGGAAATAAAATCTTTTTGTCACTTAGAGTGGAAACATGTATTGAAAAATTATTATAACCAGTCACACTTTTATATCAAGGGTTTTCATATTTTACATTGATATTGTACTCATTTTATGTTGGTAATTAAAGATATTTATTCCAACTTTGATGTCCAAGGAAGCAGCCAATCATCAATGAAGTGAGTCAAATTATCCTGTGACTAAAAGGGAGCTGCCAGAGCTTTGGCTCTCTGGAAGCAGTGGCTGAGATGGGAATGCTGATTTATTAAGGGCATCTCTAAGGGGGAAGGAGCTTAGTAAAAAAGAGAACAAGGAAAAGCAGTTAAATGAGAGAGTGAGCTCAGACAGAGTCTAGCTTTAGGCTGACCCCGAGAAGCTCTGAATGTTGAATTGGACCATAAAGTTGGACACTAAGCTGCTCTCTTACAGCCACTCCTGTGTTGAGTAGGGGTGGACAATAAGGTGCAGATGGAATGGAGTGGTATGAGGAATACAGGGCTCCTACAGTCTCTGAGACAAGAGGATTTCTTTGGCTGGAGAGTCCTTGGAGGAAACAAAACTGCTGTGAGTTGTTATTAACTACCACTTATAATAGCTGCTAAAGAGAAGGGAGTGGGGTATAGGTAACCTCCTCTTCAATGGTAATTCCTCTAGATTGGTAGCAGCAGCATCTTGGAACTTAATAGACATTCATGGCTCCCATCACACCAGAAAACTCCTGAATCAAAAATCTAAGTTGTGGTCTGCTAACCTGAGATTTTACAAGCTTCACAGATTATTCTAGTGTGTCTTTAAGACGGAGGGCACCACAGAAAGCATTTTACAAAACTGATTGAGAGTTCAAGTTACTCACTGACCTGAACAAACTTAACATATGGAGACACTTGTAGCTAAATTTCCAGTTCTCTGAAAATAATTCATATATTTGCTGGCAGAAGCTGAAGACAGTTTCGTGAATTTGCCAGACTGTACCCAAAGTTAACTTGCATTCTTTGTGCATATTTAACTCCGAAGTCCACTTCACTCATCAGAGTTTGTACTTTCAACGGAGCCTTCTCCTAACTGCTGTACTGAGAATGAAGTGTCCCATTAACTATGTCAATGCAATAATAACGACTTCTGAGTAGGAATGGCTAACTATGGGGATGAGTAAGATCATATCCTTACTTTTCACAGCATGTGTAAATATGTATTGTGCAATATTGCATTCCTTCTAGATCTTTTAAAGAAATACCCTACCCAGACATATTGGAACTTATATGTGTTTTGGGAGAAGTGATTAAAAATTGAGTATATCTGCAAATAATACTCAATTTACATCAGGAAATAATACTTGAGAATTTTGTCTGAATGATTTAAGAATTGCAAAAAGAACCATGTTTTATAATCTTTCTCATTTAGCATGTATTCCACATTTCTTTTAAACTGCAGATACTGTTCTAGGAGTAAATACCACCGAATTCACTAAGAGATGCACACCAAATATATACAAGTTGCTTACTACATGCAAGGTTGTGGTTAGATATCCTGGTGAATTTAATAGATGTGGTACAGCTCTCCAGATTAGCAGTGTCTATGCAAGTTTCACGTTGCTGCTATATTATGAATTTAGTGACATAAAACAACAAAAATTCTACCTTTCCGGATGTAGAAATCTGAAAAGAACGTTGTTGGGCTGAAGTTGAGATGCAAGTGGAGCTGCGTTCCTTCTTGTTTCCCTGTGAAAAGAATACTGTCTTTTCAATTTCAGCTTTCAAATTTCCTATAGTCTTTGGCTAGTGGAATCACACTGCTCTGCTCTTTGACTCTATCACCTTCCTGTATTCCTTTGGCTTTTCTGTCTCCATCTTTCCTTTGTAAGAATTCTGGTCATTACAGTGGATTCATGTGGAAAATCCAAGGTAATCTTCCATATCAAGATTCTTGATTCAACCACATCTGCAAAATTCTTTGATTCATGTAAATAACATATTCATTTCAAGATTCTATTGATTGAGACATGGTTGTAACTTGGTAGCAAAGGTATTAATTTTACTATCATACTCTAAGGGAAAGAAGATGATTGCAAAACCTATCCTGGCATGCAGTGAGAAGTGAAAAAGTGAAATCATTATATAGCCTGTGTAAATTCAGAAGATCATCAGTGCATACTTCAAAAATCTTTACTCACACGGTGTGGAAAACACAGAAGAAATGGACAGGTTCCTAGATATGTATGAATTACCAAAGCTGAATTAAGAAGTTAAAAAAATTCTGAATAGCTCAATATCAGTCAATAAAATTAAAAATGTAACTAAATTTTAAAATAAAGAAAAGCCCAGGTCTTGATGGAGTCACAGCTGAATTCTACAAGAAATTTAGAGAAGATTTAATGAAGATACACATTAAACTCTTCAATGAAATTGAAACTGAAGCAATACTCCCTAACACATTCCTGGAGGCAAGTATTACTCTGATATCAAAATCAGAGGCAGACCCAAGGAGAAAAGAGAATTGTATGCTGATCTCCATAATGGACATAGATGCAAAATTCTTCAATAAGATAGTGACAAACAGAATGCAGCAAATCATCAAGAAGATCAAGTAGAATTCATCCCAGAAATGCAGGGATGAATTAACATACACAAATCAATAAATGTAATACATCTTATCAATAAAACAAAAGATAATAACCACATATTCTTTTCTATAGATATAGAAAAAGCTTTTGACAAAGTCCAATACTCACCCATTATTTAAAAATGTACAGAAAGGGGCTGGGGACTTAGCTCAGCAGCATAAGTGCCTGCCTTGCAAGCAGGCAGTCACGAGTTCGATCCCTGGTACCGATAAAAAGGAAAAAAGAAAAAAAAAATGTACAGAAAATGGGAACAGATGGTTGTTATCTCAATTCGATAAAAGTCACCTATGACAAATCAACAGCCAACATCATACTAAATGAACAAAAAATGAAAGCTTTCCTGTTAAAATCAGAAACTAGACAAGGATGTTCACTATCATCGCTCCTATTGCATGTAGAAACATTAATCACATAAAATAGAAAAGAGAGAAATAAAAGGAATAATGATGAGAAAGAAGGAAATTAAATTGTAATTATTCACAGATGATATGATATTTTATATAGAAAATCACAAAAGCTCCACCAAAGGACTTCTAGATTTAATAACGAAATTCAAAAGTATAACAGGATGCAAAGCTAACACTAAAAAAATTAATAGCATTCCCATACACAAACAACAAACTCACTGAGAGGGAAATTAGGGAAATACCATACTTCACAATAGCATCCAAAAAATGAAATACTTAAGCATAAATCTCCCAAAGGAAGTAAAAATCATTAATGTTGAAAATAACAGTACTATGAAAAAATGATATTGAAGAGGTTATTACCTGAAAATGGAAAGATATCCTTTGCTAATGGATAGGAAGAACCAACATAGTAAAAATGGCCATACTCCCTAATTGTAATACAGATTTAATGAAATCCTGATCAAAATACCATTAGCATACCACACAAAACGAGAGAAAACATTTCTAGAATTCATTTGGAACCAGAAGATGACTAGAATAGCAACAGCAATTCTGGGAAACAAAGGCAAGACAGGAGGTATTACACTCCCAGACTTTAAATTACACTACAAAGATACTGTAATAAAATCAACATGGAACTGAAGAAAACAAACAAATAAACAAAAAATAAAAAAAAGCGAAACAAAAAACAGACCTGAATATCAGACAGATTACAATATGAGCCACAACTATAAACACATTCAGGAACCTTATCTTTGACAAAGAGGTGAAGCATGTTAACTGGAAGAAAGATAGCCTCTTTAATAAATGGTGCTAGGAAAGCTGACTCTTTACATGCCGAATACTAAATGTAGATCCATATCTATCATCGTGCACTAACCTAAAGTCAAAATAAATAAAAATCTAAATATTAAAACTGAAACTTTAAATCTATTAGAAGGGAGAGCAGAAATTTTGAAGACATAGGTATAGGTAGACAGGTCATGAACAAAACCCATACTGCATGGGAAATGCTTCAAAGAACAAATAACTGGGATTTTATCTTATTAAACAGCTTTTGCACATCAAAGGAAATTACTAACAAAATGAAAAGACAATCCACAGAGTACAAAAACATTTAGTCTATTGTCCCTCAGACAAAGACAAAACATATAAACAATTTAAAAAATCAGGCCCCCAAATTCAAAGACCCATTCCAAAAACAGGGATCTGGGTTGAATACGTACTTCTCAGATAAAGAAATACAAATGGAAAATAAATATATAAAAATATATTCAACATCATTGATCATTTGAGAGATGCAAATTAAAACAACACTAAGATTCCATCTCATCCCAGAAGGAATATTTATCATTAAGAAATCCAGCAATAACCATGCTTGTAGTGCTGTGGGGCAAAAGAAACCCTTCTCCACTGTTGGTGAAATTGTAGCCTGGTGCAGTCTCGGTGAAAGTCAGTGTGGTGATTTCTCAGAAAATGAGAATTGGAGGTCAAATTTGCCGCAGCTATTTCCCCTCTTGGATATTTTCCTGGAAGAATTAAAAATATCATACCATAGTCATATATGTATACTCACGTTTATAATTTGTAATAGCTAAATCTTGGAAATAACCCAAGTGCCCACCAACCAAAGAATGGATAAAAAGATGTGGTGTTTTTACAAAATGGGGTACTACCCAGCCATAAAGGATAAACTTGAGACTTTTACAGGTAAATGGATGCAATTGAGATGGGGGAAAGTGGACTGAAAGAAGGGAAGGGGAAAAATTTCAAGTCAGTTATACTGTTAGTGTCTGTTATTTCCTTGAAAAGGAAGATTTGTGCTAATATCCATTAGAGAAATGTTTATGCCCATATCTTGTACCCTGAGCAACTACTTAAAAGATAATGAATTATATTAACTATTGTTCTATTTTTTGCTATGAAATTTTCTCTACCTTTTTCCATAAAAAAAGAACTATCATATCAAAAATCACATAATTTCAAAATTTGATAACTGCTGAGAATGTGTAAACAATTCTCTTGCAGTAAAGTTTAATTTGCACCAAATTGAAGAAATGAGAGTTGTTAAATAGAGTAGTGTAGTGGACAATAATTGAGAGAAGGGCCTGTGCCAAGAATATGAGGTAGAATAATCTTGCATGTGCCCAGAGCTGAAATACAGGCTGGGTTTCCGATGTGACCGTGAGTTGAAAAGAAAGGCTTTGCAGAATCTGGAATTAACAGAGTGCAGGGTCATGTCATTTTCTTCTGTGTAAGAATGACATGTGTCAGTTGTACTGATAATGTTAATATTCATCTTAGGACACAGCAAGTTTTGTAAGTAACAAAGTCTCTCTCTTAGTATTCACTGCTTTCTTGTAGGAGCTAATTTTGTGTATGACCTGTAGTACGTGGATAAAATATTGTATGTGTTCATATTTTAATTTCCAGCTTCCTTCCATACTTTTATACTTCCTTTATATTCCATACTTCCTTCCATATTTTTATGCTTTCAGCTCCATGCTTAGCTATACATTTTTTGGTAAGATTGATACACATTTTCCCTATAAATTCACACATGATTTTTTATAAACACTGTTCTATCAGTTTCTAAGCCAAGAATAATTATCTCTAATGACCTGTCGTGATTATAATTTTTTCTAGGCATATATGTATTTATAGAGAAGATGATGCTTTACACACATTTTGATAAATTGCATATTTTTTCCTTCGCAATATATGGCAAACTTATCCCTGTCAGATATTTCACATTAGTCTTTCTGTTTCACAGCAGCGATTTTTGTAATATACAGTGGCTAACTAAACTAAGCAACACATATACAGTCTTTGAGTATAACAGAGTAAAGCACCCTCACACCTACCACACATTCTGTCCTCCCTGAGAATAAATTTCTAAAAATGAAACCGTAGGCCAAATGATTTCATAAAAAAATAAAAAGGCTATTTTTATTCCATTTCTAACTTAAGTTATCATCATATCCTTCATACTCACCGTGAGCTGCGTAAATGAATTCTGAGCAAAGCAGAGCCATTAATTTAAGCGATATAAAATGTGAATACATCCTACTTTTCTACCTCCACATGTAGGATAAAAATGGTGGAGAGGAACAAGGTATGCACCGAATACCCTTCTGCTATTATTTTGTTATTTTATTTCACTTTTTGTTTCATAAAATAGCAAATACTTCAATGCCTGTTGTTCAGTACTTCAGTCTTTAAAAAGAGTAGTTAAGTTGTGTGACTCCACTTTTTAAAATTTTCTATGAGATTTCTTTGCAATGTGCCTGCAAAGCGTATAGGCATGTTGTAAGCATGGCTGCCTCCAAAACCACTCTTCCCAGTTCTTAGCTCTGTTTGCCTCATTCCTCTGCATCCACGAAGCCTCTCTTCTGTTCCCTGACAGGCCAAACACGCTTCCATATCCTCCCTTTGCTCAGATCTCCCCCTACCTCTAGGCTTTACACGTTCCCATTGCCATATCTCAATTTAAATGCGTTTTGGGATCTCACTGACCATCCAAATCACCTTTGTTGCTTTCCATTTTCTTTTTTTTCCAGAATTTTATTAGTTTTATTGAGATAAAATTTCCATACAAAAACCATATATGTTTAATATATCTACTTGTATGAGTTTGGACATATGCTTATACCTGTGACCTGTCTCCATATTTGAAGTATTAAATATCTCTACGTCCTCCAAAAATTTTCTTGCATTCTATATTTTTGTGGATCTGTTTTGTTGTAATAATGTTTAACATAGGATTTTGGACTCTTAAAATATTTTAAAGTGTAAAATGCCCTGTTTTTATTTTATTTTAATGCAATTAATATTCAATAAAACCAAAACAAACTAGTGTAAAAGATACAGGACTTCAAACATTATGAAATCAACAATAGTTACTAGAATGCCTTTTGATGTCTTCAAAAATATCTGCAGATAACTTCGGATATGGTGAAAATCAAACAACAGAATAGAACAGAAAGAATAAAAACAAAACAATGAAAAATAAAGGACTTTATAACAAGCCTATAGTAAATCCAAATTTGCTACCATATCTTGCTATCTTTAAAATAGTTGCTCTTCAGATTTGATATAATCAAACAAAAGAGAAGAAAATCCAACCCAACAACACAGTGGAAATGATATAGAACTTCCACAAGATGACCACAGGAAATCAACAATGTGACAACCCTCAGAAGGAGATCCCCCCTATCTGCCACACTGCATACCACTATCCTCTGAACCTATGATCAGAACACTGCCCTCGACCTGCAATGTTAGTAGAACAACAAAGCACCACAGACATCAAATTGCATTTCACCTTCATAGATATTTTCACAGCCTGTGTTTCTCCAGATAAGCCGGTCACTTATAGTGGTTGTGGAGGATCAGGGAGGTTTGGTTCTTCCTGTTTGCCAACCTGCTTGCCAGAAGGCCTTATGGTCCGCCTGTTCCAGTCCGGCAGCAGCCTGCACATGGGGCTGGTTCCCAGACTAGGCTTGCTTGCTGGCGTGGCTTTGTTCTCTCTAACCTCAATCTGCAAATGACACTGACTTCACAGAGAGAGGCTGAGGTCTCAATGTCCTATTTTTAATTAAAAGCATTTGTTGTACAGTGAATCTCTACAACTTAATCATGGTGCATAAGTGCAACTCTGTAACCATTGTGTAATAGTTTCCTTTCCCCAGCACTTTGAACCTATTATTTTAATATTTCCTTCTAAGACTATTTTACATACCTTGTATAAGTGCTACCATGTGCCAATGTTCTTAATGATTCGCAATTGATATATTTCACTTAGAAATACGGTCTCCAGGTTTACCCATGTTATTTTAAGTAATAAATTTTCCTTATTTTGATACACCATATTTCTTTTTTATCCATTCATCTGTAATAGACAGGTTGCTAAAACAGTGTTTCAATGAAATGGGCATACAGGTCTCAAGATATTTACTCCAATTTCAGGGTGGATATATACTGAGCAATAGGATTGCTGGATTATATTGTAGATTTAATTTTTGAAGAAACTCATACCATTTTCTGTAACAGGTGCACAGCTGTAGATTCCTACCAGAGATGTAGAAGAATTCTGGTTTCTCCACATTCAAGTTCTATTTTTTTGATAATGCTAATTGTGTCTTGGAATTGACTTCTCTATATATTTATAGGTGTGTTAGTTTTCCTGGAACATGAGGTATCAAAAAGCAGATATTTGGCATACATTATTTGACTAGTAACTAGAAGACTATATGAAACATCTGTTGAATGTTTTCACAGATGCCTGAACCAAACATCAGGTTCAGGATGAGAAGTTTCTCATTTCCAAATATAGTTTCTTTAGGTACCCAGTGGATACATAGGATACATGGATAGGCTGAAGAACTGAGTGATCTTGAACCTTGCTTCTGAGTCTGAAATAATTTCTTAGAGAACAAACACACTGAAAACTATCAAGAACAATCTGAATTTGCCAAAACCATGAAAGGAGGGGGAGTGACTTAGAATAGAGTATATTTCTTTTCTTTAAAATATAGAAAGAAAAGAAAAAATAGAGAACAGGATACAGCATGTATAAGTACAAATTCTCTATGATGAATGTGATCATTGTGTATATATAAAATATACCAATAAACAATAAAAAAGTAAGATATATATATATATATATATATATATATATAAAATATACTAATAAACTATAAAAAGGTAAGTTTAAAACTAAAGACTTGGGAAAAAAGACGTGAGAAATCATCTATTTTCTAAAGAGATTAGTTTCATGTAAGCTCCTTTAGAATATTATTTCAGTATTTAATGTATTTCTTTTTATAAGTGCTGTAAAGTATGTGAATATAGGTTGCTTTAACAAAGCACAGTGGCTAACATGGCTAATTGTTTCCCAGGATCCTGTAATCTTGTATATTAGGAGATGATAGTTTTCTAACATTAGAACCCATTAGTTGAACAAATAATCTTATTCAGTTTGCCTTGACTTAATTGTTTTCTCTAAACGGTTGCCAAAGTCCACTGACCGAGACACCTGAGACCTAATTTCACTCCAACTTTGATGGAGAACAGAGACACACATTTTGAAAAATGCTAAACGTAGCCATGGCTAATTTTGTACCATAACCAGAGGAGGTCTGCATTAGTTCTTAGCCACCCACATGCTAATTAAATTTACCCATGTGAGAAGCAAACCACCCACCCCAGTTATTTTGAGCTAACTTGTTGAAGCACTGGTTAGATCCTTCTGTAACCCAACACTTCTCCCACCCAAAGCTAGTCTGTAGCATCACCAGAAGGCAAAGTAAACCATTGTTCTTTTTGGAAAAACCTGAGAGAACTTCTACTACAACAAAGAGCATTTTAATCATCAGCCTTTTTATTATGATAGTGTATGATGCTTCTTTATAATATTGTATTTTCTTACTTTTTTTTAGTTAAAGAATTTGTGCCCTGGAGTCAGGTAGATTTTAGGCTGTGCCAAAGTTTCATTTTCTTGTTCTTGTGCCTTCAGGAATGCCATTTAGCCCATCTGCATCAGCTGTAGGAACAATGATAGAACCTACCACACAATTGTAGAATGAAATTAGATACACGCTGGCACCTTTATAACGTAGTTAAGCTAAGCTATGGTGGTGGCTTAACCATCATTAGTTCCTTCTATCTTTCTTGCCTGTGAGATGCAATGATGTCATTCGTCTTTTAAGAAACAAAAATAGGCCTGAGAACTTTCTGCGTATCACACAGTAGCACTGAAGAGAGAAAATGGTGACCAGCAAACAGACCCCTGCTATCTTGGCCTCTGACTTGGAAAGGACAAGGAACTTGCAAATTAATGTCTAAAGAAAATTAATTCCACGGAACTTAACCTCCACATTTTCTTCTACAACTTCCTTCAAAGTTCTTTTACTTCCATTCTCAATTCTCTTTCACTGACAAAAAATGCTCATATATCATTTATTTTGTTCTTTATATTAGCACATGTATGTTATGCATAATCAGGGAAATTGATATGCATATTCATCACCTCTCAATTTATAATGCTTTTGTTTCCCCTTCTTCCCTTTCTCCTTCTATCCCTCCATCCCTTTCCAATCAGCCAAAGGTCCTCCTTCCTGTTTCCTATAATCCGTGTTTTATTTTGTTCTTTAAATTATTTATACCTTAGTTTCTCATATATGAAAAGCCCTTTCATATTTTATTTTGAATGTCTGCTTTATTTCAGTCAGCATTATGGTTTTAATGTACAGTGAATGAAGACTTATTACTGCAGATTCATTCCTACATCCCGAGCCTAGCTCTGCTTTCTAAGCGCACTGCTCTTTATTGCTGAGCTCACTGATACATGCGAATGACTTCTGCTTATTAAAGATTATGAGGCATCCTTGGATAGTTCTGAATGGAGAATGACTATGAGACCCCGTAGCACAGATAGTGAGACCAGAGAAGCTTTTCTCAGCCAGAAGTTGAAGCTAGCCTTGATAAGGAAGTGCCAGCTGTGGGTGATCAAGGGGAACAGAAATCCCAGAATAGAAGCAGAGAGAATTGAGAGAGGAGAAAAGACAGGTATAGAGGAAGTTAGGGAAGAAAATATAGAAGTTAAATGCCAGACACTCAAATCTACAAGAGAGAACATCTGGTTTATTTGGGTCTTCAATGCAATGCCTTTGAGTTGGAATGTGATGTGTTCTGAATTATATTTTCAAAAAAGCTTAGGTTAGGAATGGGAAGAATAGACTAGAAGAACAAGAATTAAAGACTCCAGTTTGAGTGATGTAGTAAGTGCATAATACAATTTGAGTGAGTTCAATACAGTCTCAAAACAAGGGGCTTTCTTTCTAATCCTTGGCATCTGGAAATATGATGTCATTTAGGAACAATGTCTTTGACATGGAGTAAATTAAAGATCTCAGAACTCTGTTATCCTGAGTTTAAGATGCACCCGAAATGCAATAGATAGATTTATATTAGAAGGAAGAGATTTAAGATAATAATATATACTGAGTTGCAGGTTCACAAAGACTCAGAATGCCACCCCCTAAATGTTTATTATTGAAAAAAAAATAACCCAAGCTGATATATTCAGTAATTCAGTAGTAAAACTTAAGTTTCAATTCAGTTCTTTCTAATTCCAAGCTTCCATATGCTTACAGGGTTTCATAACTCCACCAAAATGTTCAGTTCTTTCTAATTCCAAGTTTTCTTATACATACAGAATTTCATAACTGCACCAAGGAGCCGACCTCCTTGGTGAACACAGTGTTATTGTTTTAAATGTGGGTGCTAAAGGGAATGTTTGCTCATGGGATTAATACTGTAGATATTCAATTGTTTCCAGGCATGAGGGCCACTGCTACCATGGAGCCAGTGGGCAGAAACATAGAGGACACATCACTGTTCTCTTTCTTCCTTTATTTTTCTCAGGAAAATCAGCATGATTTGGTAGGTGCCACAAAAGGCAGAAGAGAGGGAGTCTGTAGTGATCCACTAAGTCATCTTCTGTCTCCTTGATGCCTTCCACCCAGACTGCCTTCGCCCTGGTGGTCCAGGGCCAGTGCTCAGACAGAAGTCCAGTGATTAAATGTTAATTAGATTGATGCTTTGCTCTCCTTCTAGTTCAAGTTTTAATAAACTAGTCTGTTTCTCTCCTCCTTCTTTTCTCTTTTATTTTTTCTGCCTTTTTTCTTGCAATCATAGACAGCATCATCTTCTTCTCTCTGTGGCTGGAACTCAGTCTGAGTGTGCTGGAGCAATGGGCCAGGCAGCTTGGAAAGAGCCAAAGCTCCTGGAGTAATGAGTGGTATTTATGTATTTAATTTTCGTACTAGGAATGGAACGCAGGACCTTGCACCTCAGGCAACTGCTTGTTCCTCTGAGCTATGTCTCCATCCCATGAGTACATTTCTTATGAGAAAAATAATAATTACAGATGGCTATGTCTGCTTTCCTGATACTGCTTATTTGTCTCTCATGGGCCACTTCTGACCCTGGCATTGTGATTTGCCCTTTAGAAATGGTCTTAGATTTCAATCAATTTGAAACTCTTTCTGGATGAATCACTTAAATAATGGTTCAACATTTGCCTCCAGGATATCAGAAGGGTGTAGCCTCTACTAACACCTTAAACTTATCTTAGTAACTTGGCCATTTATAAGTTCCCTTTGACTGAGAAGAGAACAAATTCCTTTTGACCATGATTAATTCCAAACATTCCAACCCTTAGTAGAGAAAAAATAAAGATTTTCTTTGTAAAGAACTATGGATTTTGTGAATGCATGTCTATGGTTATTTTGACTTCTTTATTTTATGATTTTTCTTTAGATATGGTTATCTTAAGTACCAAAAGGGGATTGAAAACTTTATTTCAAGGTAAAGATGATTTTTTAATGTCATCACTATCAGTCATAACTTTAAAAATTGCAAGTTCTATTTACATGCCATTATTCATTGATTAAAACTTAAATTCTGAATTAGTCATTATCTAGATATTTATTGGTATACATCAGAAGTAATGTACACACACCAAAAGTGGTTTTGCTAGTAGCTATATAGAAAAAAAGAGATTGAGAGTCAAAGATCAATTTTATTTTCCAAAAATAAATTAGTAGTATGCATTAAATATTATACAACCAGAAAACTTTTAAGGTGATAACTAGCTAGCTAGATTGATTCTTAAGCTTAAAATCTAATTAGATAGATAGATTTATAGGTTTACAGTCTGATTACATTAATTAAAAATATAAAGTTTAATCAAGGTATAGCTGAGCATGGTGATATATACCTGTAATCACAGCACACAGGAGGCTGAGACAGGAGGATCTCTGTAAGTTCAAGACCAACCTAGGCTATAGCCTGTCTCCAAAAACAAAAAGTTTAATCAAAGTAATTTCTCTGCTATCTAATGAGTATTCTTTTTCCCTGTAACAGTGTTATCACAGAGCTAGTTACTTAAAACAACACCCATTTGACATCTCATAGTTTCTTTGGGTAAATGATTCAATGTAGCTTAGCCTGATCTTCTGCTCAGGGCCTCTCCCAAGGCTTCAGTCAAGGCTCAGGCCAGTGCTTTGTTCAATCAATGAATGACCTCCTTTCAAGTAATGACACAATCAATGCCTATTGTAGGCCAGGCTGAGACAGACACCAGAGCGTAATTGGCCCCGGCAGATACGGGGTTCTGTAGGGAAATTGCCTTCTCCTTGCTTTTCATGAAATTAAAACACAGACCTCTGGTTTTTATCCTCGAGCAGGGTTGCCCTGTGCTGGTAGAGTGCAAGTTTAACTTGTCTGCATAGTCACATCAAAAGCCGCGAGG
Source organism: Cavia porcellus (assembly GCF_034190915.1). Taxonomy (NCBI): domain Eukaryota; kingdom Metazoa; phylum Chordata; class Mammalia; order Rodentia; family Caviidae; genus Cavia; species Cavia porcellus. Next base: position 38,799,613 of record NW_026947500.1, on the reverse strand, counting down.
AAGCCTTTGAAGGATGAGGAAACTGCTGAGTGGATGGGGCTTTAATAACCCTAATCATGGGAGGGAATAGTTGTATGTTATAGATGTCACCACAACCGCTCATACTAAAGTATAACTATGAAGCACTTAACGTTACTCACAGGCATGCTATCAAGAATTGGTTATCTTATTAACATAAGATATTAACAGAAGGATCACTCCAATCCTTTTCTGTAATGAAACTTGGATTTAGTTGATTGTACGATTTACACAATAAGCAAGGTAACATTTGGGACTCTAAATTCTCTTTTTTAAACAATTTTTTTGAGACAGGTTCTTGCTGTGAAATTCAGATGGACTTTGAGCTCACTTTATAACCTAGGCTGATCTCGAACAAATATATTTTAAATAGGCATGTATGTCTTGGCAGAAATAGGAGGGGCAAAGATGGTCATAGGGAGAATAATTATTCAGAGAGTCTTTTTGGTGAACTCCAAAAGCGGTGTTGTTTGTAGAGAAAGACCTTAGAAAACATCCAGAGTTATTTACTGATCCCTAGGTGCTGTGCTGGACTCCTCTATTGATTATAGTTACAGCAGCCTTGAAAGCAAGACATGGATGGGATTCTCTTGTTCTGTGAGTAAGCTGATGTTTAAGAGAATTTATTCTTCCTAAATGATCAGCCTTGTGTTCACCCCATAGAAAAGTGATCCACCTCTTTCACTCTACCAAACTGCACCTTTTTATTAGTAGCAAAGAAAGAGAAATATCAACAAACTTGTAGGTTTCAAATAAAAGGTTGCTGTCTTATTTCACATGTAGAACAGATATTAATGTCATCTGAAAGAGATAATGACTATTCACTTATAACTTACAGTCATTTTAGAACTAGGCACTCTTTTTATATTTGTCTAGGTGAAAGTGTCCTCTCTTAACAGCTAGATACAACTGCTGTCAATGCAGGAGGAAAAGTAGTGAAAACCAAGAACAAATGGAATTTCAGATGCAGGTCAGTCCTGCTGAGTCCATGAGCCTTTGTGAATTGTTTGCTGGACTTTCATGTGTGGCTTTTTATAGCACTTAGAGGGTTGAGTAGAAATGGTAATCTACTTTACTCCCCAAGAGAGGAAATTCTTCTTTAACCAACACTGCAATATGCATGTATTTCACATCTGTACCGTTTTCATTTGGTCACATGCTTGCCTAGATTAGATCATTATTAAGCAAAAAAACAAGACAAGGGAGAACTGTCCCAACAAGTCACTGATAGGAACACTGATTGCCACACCAAAAGAAGTCAGTTATTTGGATTTTGCTGCCTGGAGCTTAAAGAAAGAAACTTATATTACATTAAGAGGATTTTACAACAAAGATATAACGAATGTATTTCTTATGTATTTTTCTCTTTAAGAAAGAATTACAGGAGAAATGGGAGAATACTACAAGAGCATCTAGTCATGTGGCATTTCTATTTAATTTTGTCTGTTTTCCTCTCACTTCACGTGTACTTTCGTATATATACAATAAACAAAAAATTTCTAAATGTTACATTTCTATTAATTTTTTTCAGCAAATTCTTCCCCATGAGAATAAGAGTACAGAAAATTAGAAGTATACATTTTGGTGAATTTATGTTCAGTTAAAGTAAAGAAAAAAAAAAAACTACTGAATTGAAAGATTGTCAGAAAAACTACTTGTCACTTAACCTTGATAAATGAAGATGAAGTCTGTAATGTGCCCACATCTCTGTCAGTTTGGTAAAACCTGTGTTAGAGATCCCATGTCCTCAGCGAATTAAAATGAACAGCCTATTTGATAACTTTTCATATGTTTGCTAGGTAATTTAACTCTTCATTGTTGATGATGGTGGTATACAAATGCTTGATAATATATATTAAGAGTCTGATCAACTCTGTCTCAATATTGTAGAACTACTGTATTTGTTTATACAGGGATTCAAACATATTCATCATCATCTTCTTCAATATTTCCTCCAGCTATTATGTGGTATAACAAGCAAAACTAATAACACTGGATGTTTCCTCAGGTGTAATTTGGTTGGAGGCATTTGAGTTAAAGGGTGACAAGTCTTTGTGAGCCAGAGCTGATCTGGTCTAAAGCTCATGGCAGTCCCCAAAGTTTGTATGTCCTGCATGGTTCCATTATTCTGTTGGAAACATATGCCATTTGCTACTTAGCTTTTGGTGCCAAGATTTTTTTTTCTTGCCTTCATATTTTTCTTTCTCGTTCTTTCTTTCTTTCTTTCTTTCTTTCTTTCTTTCTTTCTCTTCCTCCTCTTCCTCTTCCTCTTCTTTATTTTCTTCTCATAGTAAACTTAGTGGATCATGTTTAAATTGGAGTGATAGGATTGATTAGATTTCTAACTTTGTGCATTGTTTCACCAGTGTGCACAAAGGCAACCTGTTTTGGTTTTTTGTTGTTGTTGTTTGTTTGTTTGTTTTTCTCTGCTTTGAAGGCAGAATTCCCAGCTTTATCTGGACTTCTTTCCACTTTGTCTTTTCCCCAAATCTTGCTCCCTCATTCCAGTTATCTACCGCCACTTTAAGCAGCATGGTCTCTCTGCAGCAGAGGAGGTTGTACATATTGGCTTCTTGGCTTACTACAATATATTTTTCATTTTTGAACTTTGGATTTATTATCTTCACATTGGGGATAATAACATTTTGAATTGCTGTCAGGTTGACTATAATGTGATACAAAAATGGATGATGCACACCGAAATGTTAGCCATTGAAATGATGTTAGATTCATCTCTACTTTTTTTGTTATTTATTCATTTATTTATTATGTTCTGAGCCAGGGCCTTATTATGTTCCTAGGATTGTCTTGAACACATTTTATTTATTTATTTATTTATTTATTTATTTATTTATTTATTTATTTTTGTGGGGGACAGAGTCTCCTTTGTAGGTCAGGCTGGCCTTGAAATCACTCTTTAGGTCTGGCTGGCCTTGAACTTGCTCTCACCCTTCTGCTCAGCCTCCTAAGTGCTGGGATTACAGTGTGTGCCTCCAAGGGTTTTTACCTTTTTCTTGATCTCATACTCTGAAATGATCATTGTGCATTTCCTTGGGCTACATGTTTACTTTTAAGGTGTTTGGTCAAATTTTGACTATGTTGTCCATTGATACCTTCCAATTATAAAAAGTTCTTACAGTCTGTCAATCTCAGTATGAAATACAGAAAAATCATAAATGTAAATCAGAATCCTTATTTACCTACCATTTTACCTCGTGGCATGAGGAAAACAGACTACACAAGGAGAAAAAGAGATGCAATTTAGAGGCCTTGATCTGACTCATCTCAAGGGCCTTTAATTTTCTACAGCTAAGAAATGAAGTGTCAGATTACACCTTCATCTTACTTACTTTTATAGCTAATGTTTGTAATTTTATGCCTAATACACGGTAGCTTTCAATTGTACTCTAAATTGAACTTGTCATTAACTCTTAAAGTATTTCTGTTTACTCTTTCTGCTTTGCTTGTAAGCTCCTTAATGGCAGAAACTGCGTTTAGAATCATGGCTATCCCTTTACTGCTACCCAAAGCTTCACTGAATGTCAGATACAAAAAAGGTATGCCTGGTTTGATGGTTGTATTTCCCATGATTTTTCAATATTACTATAACAGGAGATTGAGCATGGACACATAGGTATTAAATACACATGCACAAAGTTGACATTTTTTCTTGTTTTGAAATCAGGGCTATATGTATTGCCTCCATAGAGTTTGGGTCATTTGACACTATCCTAGGGTCTTATGAATTAGTTATTATTACAAGTTCATATGCACTTAGAAAGTAGAAAAATGATCATTAGCCCTTTTATATTATACATCTTCATAAAATAGTTATCAAAAATATCTGAATGATAGACAAAAGTGCCTGAAGATAATGATTCATATGTCTGTAGCTTCTCATCTCAAAGCAAATATGCTATTTTCCCCTTAACTTTGACTCTAATTTTTTTGGTTGTTGCATTTATTAACCTATTTCTTCAATCATTCTTGCATACAGTGATGGAATTATTTTATTTCATGCATTTAATATGTACGAGTCCCTGCTTTGTGTTGGACACTTTATTTGATTTCAAGCAATAAGTAATTTTAATTATCTGTTGAGAAAATAATCAACAGTGTAGATATAAAATCTCATGTAAATATTCCCATCCCTCTCTTTTGTCTTTACATGTATTGTGCTTTCACTCCATCCCTGAAAATATCAGAATGATTCTCTTAACTGACCCATAAGATACAAAATTCCCCAACCAAACATTTTTAAACTCCATTTCTTGATACAAACTTATCTAAAAACCCCCATAACACAACTTCATGGAGCAATTTCACAGAATCTATGATACTGAGTAGAAATTGCATGTTCTACCTAACGCTAAACTTCTGTCTCTGAAAAAGAAAAATTACATTTTTCTTTGCTTCCTCTGGTAGAATATTATTCACTCACAATTCTTTTTTAAAAATATTGCCCAAGATTTTTCTCTCATGAAGGTGTTGTTTTTCAAGTTATTTTTGAGTCAAAGAATCAAAAATAAACATTGACATATGAGGAGTTATGTACTGCAACTCCAAGAATGTAAGTTTCACTTGTTCTGAAAAATCATTCTCAAACCATCTAATTTTGATTAGTAAATTTAATTTGTAGTACAAGTGGTATCTAAATCTGAGGAGAAGATGAAGAATGAGAATCCTCTGATTTTTTAAGGTGTGAATTCATGTAGAGCTTGAGTATGGAAGATTTTGTTGCATGCTTTTTATTGTTGCTGTCTAATCTGGTAGTTCATCAGGAACTATATTAACATGACACTAAGAGGTGGCGTAATATGTTAAGATAATATGATGGTAAAGCAATGGAACAAGAAAGATGCTGATAAAATATCATGGAGCATTTTTCCTAAGGAAAACACTTGAAATCTCAGGTTCAGAATTAGTGCTATGCTCTGATGAGGAGCCTTCTGAGGGCCATGTATCCAGGAAGACTTTGACCTCCCATTTAGTGCCTGCGAACAAGAGAAAATGTGTGGCTGTGAGCTCATATGTGGTTACATACAAAATATTCCAAAAAAACCAATAGTGTGCAGTTTGCCCCATATACTCAGCAAAAACTACTGAATACATCTCTGAATTGTAAAATAACCTTGTAAAAATAAGGGCTTACTTTGCCTAATTTAAAATCCAGAACAGCCACTCTTCATATTTATCAATGATTCATATTTATCAATGATTTCATCATGCCAGTTGGAGAGAAGACAGCTTCAAATACATTAGCAGCAGAAAGCATTGTGCCAAAGCAGGGCTTACAGAGAGAAAAGCCCTCTGCTTCACTCAGCTCATCGTCCAATGAGTAGCAATATTTATTGTTTAGAATGCACTCAACATCACAATGTCTCTAATTCTCTTAGTTTAACTGTTTATGTTCAGAATTTTTTTCTGACATGCTCATAATTTAGAGGAGCAGTGAGCATGACTTTTTCCTCTGCAGTGCTAGGTAATAAATATTATAGACCCGACAAGCCATATAGTCTCCTGAGCAACCATTCAACTCTAATGTTGTATTGTGTAGGCAACCCTAGAAACATGTAAATGAGTTCACCTGTAATATCTCAACTTCTCTCTGCTTACAATTTGAATACTCCACTATGAACTATGCATGTTTGATGTCTCTCTTTGCCCATTTGTCCTGTTACAGCAAAATGCAATAGACTAGATAATAGAAAGTTACTCTTTACTCTTCTAAGGAACAGGGTGTTCATGATGAAAGCATTAGCAGACTTGGTATATGGGGAGTTTGTACTCTGTTTCAAATATGGTACCTTGTCGCTGTGTCCTCATGTTTTAGAAGGAGAGATGGATAAATATGGGATTAAATGAACTCTCTCAAGCACCCTCATTAAGTCAATAACACTGTTCCTTGGAGGAGAGCCTTCATGACTAATCTTGTTTAAAAAAAAAGCCCTACCTCCTTATTATTACAGTATATGATATTAAGTTTCAGCGAGACTTTGGTGGACCTCAGCCTTTTAAATGACAGCAGACCCTTTGTTTATAATGGCAAAATAAAAACGTAAGGCCCAGTCTCCTAACAGAGAAGAGAAAACACAGTTGTCAGGCTGCCGGAAAGGAGAGATTGTCTAATAGCTTCTTGTATATATTCTCAACTAGTTTGTTTAGATTTAGCCTCTTGCATTAAAAACTTTGATGTGCTCGGACCAATATGAAATTCTATGTTACAAAGGAAGTTGTCAATGTTTTCAACTGCCAGCTTTGAGGATCAGTATTTTCAAGCTACTGATGAAGTCACCCTTGTCTCTATATTTTAAGCTTCCTAATTTTCCATTTTTCTTTGAGGGTTATTAGCTTTTTAAAACATGTATGTATATATTGATATTCTTACACATACCTTGGCTTTCCTCAATTTGTTTGTGGTAGGTTTTAAAGGGAGCAAACCTTTAAGGCCTAAGCTCCATCCTAACTGGAAAACCATAATTCTGATCTTTTTCTGTTTGTATCTCCTCTTCATGAATGGAAGGAGGTGCTCACCATTCTGTTCCCCTATCTTCATTTCTTAAAAAAATGTTTTCAATCCCCTGGTCTCAGTTTTTTCTCTAGTATCACATTATTTATTTTTCCTAAGCTTCTTTTCCACATCTTTCTTTAAAAGCTATCAACTTCCTTGTAACTCTCTTGTGAACTTTAAAGTTCTTCCTAGTTTTTTAAAGAGTAGGCTACAGCTACAGGTCAGCATCTTTGTGTTATTTGGTTTGGAGGAGGAAAGGTATTGGGAATTACATCATGATAAGTAAGTGATTATTTTGTTCGGAGTAGCATATCTTTATGAAAAAGCCCTATTTCCCCCACTTAATGATGAAACTGTATTTCAGGGGGCTTAAAAATGTTTCCTACAGCTGTTCCTCAATAGGCTAATATCTAGAATATATACGGAACTAAAAAATAAAACACAGACCCCCCACAAATCTAAAGGTCCAACCCAAAAATGAGCATCTGAAATGAACCACAAATTTCTCAGAAGAAGAAGTAGAAACAACAAATGAATATATGAAAAAATGTCCAGCATCATTGGTCATTTGAGATATGCAAATTGAATCAACACTGATACTCTATTTCACTCCAGAAAGAATAGCTATTATAAAGAGACTGACCAGTAACAAATACTGGCCGGGGAAAAAGGATTTAAATTATAAAGGATTGTAATCCAGTATGGACAATGAGGATTAAGTTGCAGCAAGACTGTAAAAGGAACCCTTACCAACTGTTGGTGGGAGTGCAAAATGCTGCAACCACTGTGGACCTCAGTGTGGAGAATCCTCAAAAAACTAATGTTAGAGGTTCCACTTCATCCAGCTATTCCCCTTCTTAGTATATTGTCAAAAGAATTAAAAGCATAATAGTTCAGCAACACATGCACCTAAACAGTTAAATTTCCATCACTTGATGAATGGATAAAGATGTGAATTTATTTTTTATATGATGGACTACTACTATGCCATGAAGGATAAAATTGAGATATTCATATGTAAATAGATGGACCTTATGATGAAAATGATCATTTTGTGTATTTAAAATGTACCAATTAACTTAGTTAAGAAAAAAAAAAAAAATAGAACGTTTCCCACAGTTACCTAACTGGCATCTCCAATCTGGGATTTAGACCTAAGGGTGTAACATATCAAAGTCCATTCTTTTTTCACTGTGTCATGCAATTTACTAGATAGAAACCTGAATGTTAATAGAATGGAAAAAGTGAGATTTATATAGGCCTGCAGGCTTATAACTGAGCAACACTGAAACAATTTAAGTGTAAATGTTTTCTGTCTCCTTTGATTTTTTTGTAATGTGAATGGTTTCTTTATTTGTTTTGGGTTTTTTTTTGCATTTTTTTTCTTAGTACATGTTTCTAACACTTTAGAAACAGTGAAACACTTTAAGTGTAAATGTTTTCTTGTCTCCTTTGATTTTTTGTAATGTGAATGATTTATTTGTTTTGTTTTTTTTTTTTGCATTTTTTCTTTCTTAGTACATGTTTCTAACACATAAAGATTAAATTCACTGTAGAGAATTGGCACTTGCATATAACACGTTTTAATCTCCTCTTTTTCCTTCTTTTATTTTTCCAGCATGAAGTTCACTTATTTGTCTTATAAAGCCCTATAAAGTTAATTATCATATATGCAAATTGAAAACAAGACAGCCCAAAGAACAAACAACACATGAAAGCAAATTGTACTAAGTCAAGGTACACATTTAGATACATTGTTCACACTGGATGACAATCTCTTTTGTTTGTTTCACTTTTAACTTATTGAGTTTTATTTCATAGTATACATATTTTTTCATATAGAATAAACAGTGTAATAGGAAAAACAATGTTTTAAACTGGTATATCTGAATTGCTTAATATTTTAGTCTCAAGAAGCATCCATTTTCCTATACATAATTAAAGTTATGATTCTTTATGGCAGAGTAGTATCCCATTGTGAAAACATACCCCTTTGTTATCCATTTATCTGTTGATGGATATATAAATTATTTCCAAGATTTAGCTATTATGAATTGTAACATAAATATGCATAATCTTGGGTTCTTTTGGGAAGGTACCTAGAAGGAAAATGGCTGAGTCAAACGGAATTTCTACTCTCATTTTTTTTTTTTTTTTTTTTTTTTTTTTTAGTAATCTCCACATTGATTTCCACTGTGGCTCTACCAGTTAACAGACCCACCAACAATGGAGGAATGTTCCTCTACCCCACAGCCCTGTCAGCATTTGTTATTGATTGATGACTTGATGGAAGCCTTTCTTACTGGAGAGAGAAGGAATTGCACTGTTGTTTTAGTTCTCATTTCTCAAAAGGACAGCACTGTTGAACAAGTCTCCGTGTATTTGTTGGATGTTTATATTCATACATCTGGGAAGTGCCTATATTTCAGATCCCCATTTCTGAATTGGGTCTTTAAATTAGGAAGTCTAATTCTTTTAGAGTTCTTCATGTATTCCAGGTCTCAGTCCTTTGCCTGAAAAGTAGCTGACACAATTTTTTTCCCATTCTGTAGGTTGTCTCTTCACTCTCTTAGCAGTTGTGTTGGATTTTATTTTCAAAACACCAGTATGTAGGAGAATTATTGACATATCCTGCAAGAAGAAAAGTAAAGGTCAGCTATAAGTGAGCTGTTCAAGATGACACAGTAAGACTTAGAGACAGTTATGAAATCCAAGTTGTTAAATCAACTACCTAGTGAATGTTCTCCTCACATTTTAAAAGGAAACACCTCTAATCTCTTGTCCAGTATGGACTACAGGAAGGAGAATGTTTACCTTAGAGGTCTAAGCTGTACTACAGTATACATGGCCAAGCAGTGCTTTCCTATTCCATGTTCCAGTTTGTCAGACCTAATATTCAGAGCTCAGAAGAAATTACAGAAAAATCAAGCTATGTGTTCTTAATGTCAAATTTCCAGATAGAATCATTTAATTAAAGATATCTAGAGAGAAGAACAGATTACTCAGATCATAGACATATTTCTGAAATCTATAGGGAATGTAATTTCTGAGACAATTGGAATTTCTAGATAATTAATACAGATTTTCAAAATAGGAAATAAACAGTCACATGTGCTGATGTTTATATCTAGAAAAATAATAATGTAGTAGAAGAGAAATGGGCATATTATTTATATAAGGAAGACAAAAACAGACTCCTGAAGAAGAAATACTGATTGCACTCTTAAGTAAGTGTAGTTGAGAAGTTGAAACTTGTCAGATTTTCAAGGTTTTGTTAGAAACCTTGAAAACTCTCACTTAGAAACTCTCACTGCCCTGTAATTACTGGTTACAAGTAAATCTGTTTGAATAGGATGGAGAGATTAGAAAATCTCTGCCTCATTTCTATGGATGCCTCTTATAAAGCAAATTATTTAATAGTATTTTCCCAAGTGCGTGGTTGTGAGTTCTATCCCTGGTACAGCCCAAAACAACAACAACAAAAACAACAAAAACTATTTTCCTCTACAAATGGTGAGCTTGCAACTTCTGAGTCACATTGCTTTAATTCTAACCTCCAACAAGGAGGGGAGATATGCTAATTTCTAGATTAGTTGCAAAAGAACGAAATGGGAGTATTTTTCAAATAACTATCCCCAAAACAACTCAGTTCTGTGAGCCTAAAACAGTCACCCTAGCATCAAGAATTCTAATTTCATATTGGCTATATAACATAATCCATTATATTGACAGGCAGACTATTAAATGTTGCTATTTCTTACTAAAATTTTCCTGTTTTACTTAGTATCAGGTGAAAAAGTTGATATTTTGTCAACCATATTTTTTTAATTTAATATAAGTCGTGTTTTCTGACCTCTTTACCTAAATGATGTTAAGTATATGCTTGCCTCAATGGTTTTATGTTTTAGTAAGCTAAATATTACCAATGGCAAAAAAAAAAAAAAAAAAAAAAAAAAAAAAAAAAACAATGAAATAAATCTGAACAATTACTTTAAGGTATGTCAGTTCGTTTTTGTTTTTTCCTTCGTGTTACTAGAAAACATAGATACTAAAATATTTTAGGTTATATCAGATCAGGCTTATCACTACTTAAACCAGAGAAATATCCCAAAGGGAAGAGGAAAGGCAAGCTCTTAGTTATCTTATAAACGTAGTGTCCTATCCTTTTCTAGATAAATCAAACTTTCTTCAATCTTATTTCCATTACTGACTCTATTCCGTGCAATGTGGACAATGATTGACTCTTCAAGCGCTTAATTACTTATTGTATAGGACAACAGTCATGCGTAGATATGTGCTCAAGTTAAAGCCACCATAGGAGATTACAGATCATATTTCAACACCATGTGCTGATATTTGTATCTTGTTTATTATTTTTACTGCACCAAGTTGTTAAATATTTTCTTTATAATTCAGAGATTTTATTTTTAACTATATATTATCATCAACCTATAAAGCTTTCTTTCTTTTTCTAAGTAATAAGATATTATTTTAGGCTATAAAACCAACCATGAACACATTGATTTATTTATGAAAATAACATCAATTTATTGTTTATTGAATATCTTCTATGGGACACATATTGGCTATGTAATTTTAAAAGAGGGGATTAGTAACTTTTCCTAAAAAGACTGAAAGCTGAGATAAGGTACAAGTGCATGATAAGAATGAATTTTTATATGTTTTTTTTTTTTTTTTTTTTTGGTACCAGGGATCGAACTCATGACCTGTGCTTGCCAGGCAGGCACTTATGCCACTGAGCTAAATCCCCGCAACCAAGAAGGGATTCTTGAGCATCAGGGAAGATAAAATTGCAGCAGCAGGCCATGTATTTGGAAATTATTTTTAGCACACGCACTCGGGGCACAGCTTCTCTGTGAAAAGTTTCAGGATGCCAGGAGGCCCTGATAATCATGAATTCTTTGGCTTAATAAAGAGCCATGTGTTCGGAAGTACCCTGGGACATTATATAGACTCTAAACTCTTCCACTGACTCGCTCCAACTCTCTTTCCTTTCTTGATCTATGGCACAAAGAGGTTTCCTGTGATGTAAGATTTTGTTTTCAATGGAGCTTACACTGCGGTAGATTTTCAGGGACATTTAAACTATTTTTCCTGTTTCCCTTAACATAAAATAAAAAATAAAACCTGTGAGAACGAAAATAAAATATGTGAGAACTATTTTATGCTTGCAAAATGATCTATTGTCCACCACGAGAAACTTTGCTTCTATCAATGATTAATCTTCATAGGAAGATACTGTTACTTCTGTGCTTATGGATCCATCTTCCTTCTGTTGGTTTCTAAGCTAAGGCAGCAGCACACATGGAGCCTCATGCAGCCCGGCAGTCTCCGTGCCCCTTGATAGCTGAAATGGTTGGCTGCACAGTGCAATTATCATTTAATTGAGAACAGTGGAATAGGTGATTGGTTTACTGATTGGGATAGAGCTCACAGGAGTGAAAACAATAGTGTGCTTCTTCCCCTTGGGTGGGAGCCTATCAGGTGAGACCTGTTCATTTTCCTGGGTGATTGATTGGTTGATTTCCCTGTACACTGTATTTAGTTCTGTCATCACCCCCAGTGACACAGTCACCACAGGGACATCAGCAGTGACAGCATGTTCTTGTAGAAGGTGAAAATGATTTCGGTAAAGAAACAAACATGCAGAACCAGCCTTTGAAAAATGAAAAATGAAGCTTCTTTCTATTCAACTATTACTTGGGGATTTTTTAAAAGGATACATTTTATCTTGTTCAATACTATAGTTTAATTCCGCCTCTGCTACTTGTTACAGGTAACCTAAGGAGCTGCCTTTCATTTTCCTAAAATCAGCCTTCAATTTGGTATCTTTGATGTGATCATTGTACTCTGCTTCTTAAAGTGAAGAAAGAGAGAGAGAGAGAGAGAGAGAGAGAGAGAGAGAGAGACAGCGAGAGAGAGACAGAGAGAGAGAGAGAGAGAGAGAGATTGGCTTGACTCCCTGAAATCAGATTGTTAAAGTGGACTGGCTGCTTGAAGTGGCCCAGGCTAGAGAATCAAGGCATTACCACCTGACCTGGGCACCTAATTAACAGCAGCTTAGGAGAGCTGTTGAATATATGATTTAGTTTGAGTTATGGAAAGGCAGAGATTATTCCTTATAAATTATGCTGTGAAGCATTCCTTTCTCACTTGTTCTCAGTTTTCTAAAAGGTATTAGGAGTAAAGAAATATCAATAAGAAAAAAAAAAAAAATAGCTGTCGTGCTCCTGACTTTCTCTTTTGCAGTCTCATCTTTGTGTAGAATAACAATTTTGCCTGGCATGCGACATGCCGCCTGGCATGTGAAAATGAATACAGAAAAGGACAGAAAGGGATTAAAAGGCCAATGCATTATCCATTAAGCAACCAAGTCTCAATATGCCTCAATTTAATCTAGGTCATGATTTATTGCCAGGGATAAATGGACTGAGATCCGTTAGTTCCCCCTAGGGTCACTCACTTTAAAATGCCAGCTACAGCCAGGTCCTTGAGCCTCTGTGTACCTTTTTATTAGTTGACAGTGTTTTAAAAATCACTTTCAAGCACACCCAACTCAGATCAGTTTAGCTAATAAGGGCACTAGGTTTCCGAAGGTCGAAGGCAAACAATCTGAGGAGTTATAATTTAGTAATCAGAGGAAGGATGTCCTCCAGCGTGCTTCCTCCATGTGGCAGTTATCCAAGTAATGTGTTTGCTGTAACACTATGGAGGGGCAGATGTCAAGCTTTGTTGAGTTTTCAAACGATGTGATGTTGTGACTTGTATTTTCTATGGAGTTTCTAAGTGGTTAATTCTACTCTGCCATCAGACCCAAGAGTACTTATCCAAACCAAAATAGCTGTACTCCAACTGTACTAGCATTCCAGACTCGGATGCCACACAACTTTGGTTTACCACTTAGTGAATGGGGACTATAATAGAACCAGTTGTTTGGGTGCACGCCCTTTAGAAATCCAAGGGGGTAACCGCATTATCTATAGTCAAAAGTCTTCCTAAGCAAGAATGATGAAAGCGATTTTAGGTAAAGAAGCTTCACTAGTCCAAAAGCATGTGAATCTGAGGACAATTCTATTCCTTGGAGTATGTGGAATTTTCAGTACTGCCTATATGACGTTTTAGTAATGGCTCTTTCAACGAATTCACTTAAATTTTTTAATTGTTCCTCAAAGGGAGATGGACTTGGGAGTAATAAAGTTAATTATTCAAATTTCTGAAGGAATGTAGCATGGCAATCCCGAGTAACCAGCTAGGAGCATAATTCATGAAATATGATTTTTGTCATTTCAACAATTCTAACCCCTGGGTATATCACAAAGAATATACTTACTTTTAGATGAATAATCTGTTTCAAATTTGACTTTTGCATTTCTTTGTGTGCAAATTTTATGTATAACTTGAATTATGTAGTATTTTGTGATTTGAAAACATCCTCTTCAAAGTGAATTAAGTCAGACACATGATTGGTCAGTGTGTACAGTCCAGTGATTCCCAACTTTTGGAGAATCAGGATGGAGGGAAATTGTGCATTTACCGCAAAGTGCTCTTAATACAATCCAAGCACTGGGTATCACCTAAATAAATAACATGGCTCCCAAACATTTTAATTTTAATTTATTTTTAATTCCATAAAGTTTTAATTTATTTTTAAGTTCATAAAGTTTCTTTTAAATCCATAAAATATCAATGCAATCGTATTAATAAATTTATAGTAATTCCTCTCACCATATATTTTTACACTAAATGGAAACTTGTAATTGCTTTCAAGGTTTTAACTGTTTTAGTACCATATAAATGTTGTAATCTTCACCTTATGTAATTACAATAAAGTGGCATTTAAATTCTCAGCTGGTAATATGAGAGTGGAAGGTTGGTAGTGCCATCATGTCTAGAAATTCCATACAGAAGAAATATAAAGAAATTGAAATTACCTTGTGACTGATTCACTAATGAGTGATTTCTGGGGTTATAGATCTTAACTGTAAAACTACCTGATGATGGTATTAGTTTTTTGCCTCTTGTAAAGTGCAGACTTGTATATCCCCCCCCCAAACAATAAATAACTAGATGCCATTTCACATGTTATGCTGTGAAGATTAACATAAAGGTACTAGTGTTCTCTGCATCATAAGGCATTAGAGTTGAAACAAATCTTAGGAATTCTGGAATTTAATTCTTATAATTTTGCAGATGTGAAACTGTGATATTGGACAGAGATATAAATCTATTTAATGGTCTTTTCTTTATTTCCAACTCAGGAATTTCAAGCTATTATTACATTAGACCTTTTAAGAAGAAATATAGATTAACTTGACTGCTTCTGGACAAAAATGAAATAACTGCACCAGGTTGTGAGACTCACAGTCTAAGTAAATGTGAAGAATGTAAATTTTTGTTCAGAAGAACAGGTTTATGTACTTATATTGAAAAGGACTTACTTAAAATTCAACTGATAGTACAAAAGATAAAGGAAGTAAAAATGCATATTTCTTTTTTGCATTGTAATGATTATAACATTATTGGATATATCCAACAAAGAGATACTTTGCTTTTGGAGAAATTTGAAAGCTTGAGTTGAAGAGCTGTAATAGAAAGGTTGTTGCAACCTTCTAGTCATGTAGGATTCTTCTAGAAAACAGCCATATGTGTGGGAATCTTGATTTTTTGGCCCAAAAAACATTTTTATGAGCTTAGAATTAACGAAATGAAATTAATTTTGTTATCCTTATATTTTAATTATTATTACAGAAAAAGAAGAGAAATATTGGCATAAGCCTTGACCACAAAAGTCTTAATGGTCTTTGTCTTAGTTACTTTTCTTGTTGTGGAGACAAAGTACACAGCACCTAAAAGTAAAGGTAGAAAGGTTTGTTTAGCAAACAGTTTGTGCGGGTTTCAGTCTACAACAGGCTGGCTCCAAAGCAGGGAAGGTTGGCAGAGAGGCATCATAAAGAACAGTTCATGGCGGGGCAACAAGGGAGAGAGAGGAGACAAGCCTCTTTCCCTCTCTTATACTGTATGTAGTATTTACCTGCCCTGGGGCAGGTATAGATCTTACACCCTTAATCCCAATATTGTACCATGAATCAACCACAAGCTCTGAATTCAGCCACCTCTGAAAAGATCACTCCTATAACTGGGTGAGGCTTTGGGGGGACATCCAGGCACAAACCATAACAATCTTTTAAACCAGACTCTGAAGAGGTGTCCTCCTGACTCTGGTTTCTTAGAGCATTTACTTTGAAAAACTTGTAATTTCAAATTCTTTTTTCTTCTGTCTGGTGATGTAAATGTTCTCCCAGTTTCTTGACATTTTTATAGTACAAAAGTATATTTCCAAGGACCTGGGAACCATGTGCTTGAAATCTAATCATAATGAAATATAGTGCCCCATTTTAAAAACTCCATTTTCATTCTGTTCTTTCAATGTTCTCTCATTTTAAAAAATCTCCTTTTCCCTTTATTCCTTTCCCTCTTATTCCATCACTCATTTCCCATCCCTTGGAAATGGAGGGGAGAGAAATGGGAAGAACATAATTAAGATATTATATGAAGTTAAAAGTTTCCTATGATGAGTGTGATAATTATGGATGACAAACATGCGCTAAAAACAAGTAAATAAAATTTTTAAAATGTGACATTAAAAAGAATAAGAAAACAAATGTAGAGCACCCATCTGGAAGAGTACATTAGTTGATGAACATGAATTAACAAACACATGTAATCTAATCACATGAACTAAGACCCTCTCAGGGTCCTCTAGTGGATTCTACCAAATTACCCCAGTATTAAAAGTTCTCTTGTCTTTCTTTTGTCTGTACCAGAACAGTTGAGCACAGCCTCTGTCTCCTACCAAGATGAGTCTTTAAAAAAAAAAAAAAAAAATCTCCTTTGCCTATTTAACTCAGTCTGGTGCAATTTACTTTTGAGATTTTCAAGCCAAAAAAAAAAAATTTTCCTCAACTGTAACACTTTTCCATATAAACATATGGCTTGTAGACACCTAAAGAATATTTATAGCTTCTTCATTTATTCTAAGCATTTTTAAATGTTGCAGTATACAGGTCACATTTATCACATGATGCCCTAAAATAAAATATGCATTTTTCTCTTATTTTTTCTTATTCTTGTGACAAATGTTAGCTAAATAGCATAACAACACACAATTACAGTGTTTGTTCAAATGCTCAGCCTTTTATCATCATATGGAAAAGAGACAAGATTATATTCAATTTTGTGTTATTTTGGAAATATTAAGGCCATGAAATTTTAAACTCAGCTGTAGTAAGGAGGCAGGGCATGATAATTAATACTCATTTTTGTCAGTCAATTCTGGTAGGTTGGCTCCAAATTAGTTCAGGCTGTTTCACAATCCTTAATTGCTCCCTACAAAATGCGATCATGCACATTTGGCCATATATTATTGGGGATATTGTTTCCAAAAATACTTACGCTAGACTGTGAGTGTTAAATGGATTGGAATAATACAAAAGGAGGAACAAGTGATAAGCAAGGAGAAAGAGGACACATATTTTAATGTTAATGGTCACAGTTTATAAAAAAGGCGTATTAGAACAATACAAGAAGGGTGAAAGAGAAAAATGGTTAGTTGTACAATAAAGAAATGTAAAATGATCAGGGTCTCTGGCGGTAGATGTAGAAAAGTAACAATACAAAAAAAGAATTTCACATTGGTGACAAGATTTAGAAGAGAGTTTGTGTTGTGATATACTTTATTAGTATCTTTATTGTATTCTCTGCCTGCCTTTAAACCTCTTAAATAGTGGCACTGAAATAGTCTGCTAAGGAATTTTAAACACTAAAGTAACACTACATTAATTTCTCTGGCCAAAAAGGTGACAAAATGCTTTTGTGAAATAAATATTAAATAATCTTAAAGTGTGTTTTTTTTTTTTTTTTTTTTTTTTTTTTACTTTTTTTCTTTTCATTTTGATTGTGGTTAAAGCACAATTAAGGATGCATAGGCATATTAAGGGTAAATAAAAACTAGCAGAATTTTCAAAGATTTCTTGTAATAAGTACAATTTTAAAAACTAAATGTTCATAGAGATACTATAGGAAATGCTTTACAATATTTAAAAAAATTTATTGTGAAGACTGACATTGCAGTCATTAAATCAGGTTTTGTTTAACAAAGTTAATACATTTAAGCTTCTTCTGTCTCAAGAATTAATAAAAGTAATGAGTGGTCATGGAATTGAAGGTAGACTGGCTTACATTTTAAACCGTCAAGTTTAATTTAATGGAGATAATAATCCGGGGTGGTTTAATGTTAATAGCTATGCAGAAATACTGTTGGGACTGGAATATCCATCCAGAGATACAGAGCGTGTGCCCTATGGATTCACAGAAGCTAACAGTGAAAATCATGTGAGCTAAAAAGATGCCAACTCATCAAAGCAGGGAAATTTTTTTGGCTCCCCATCTCTGTAATTCAGAAGGCCTGAACTATTGGATTTTTCTAAATCGATGTTAACTAATTATTTTACCAGGATTCACTTTCTATTATGTCAAGAAAATTTTATTTCAAATATGTATGACCTTTGTAAAGTGACACATCCTAGTGTCAAAAGGCAGTTTAGTGTGATCCTGCTCTCTCTGCTGAGATTGCTTCGGACACTAGACATTTCCAAAGTCGATAGGCTCGCCAGCCTTATCATTCTTAATGCCTTTGTTGGATTTTTTCTAAATAAAATACAGAACCATTTATCTACATCCTATTTTGGTGTAACTCCCCAGATAATTCCAGAAGTAATAACATATTTTGTGTGCCACATACTATTCTTTGAACTCAAGATCCAAGCATGAGCGAAAGAAAGTCCACATTGCATTTGAATTTAATTGGGGAAGTTAGGGATAAATAAATACAAAACGTGCCATTTGATAAATGACATGAATAAAAATAAGGTCAAAGGACTGATAGTGATGGAGGTAGGGTTAGCATTTTGCAGGAGTGACAGAGAGCTGATTTTGAAGAAGACATGTTTAAAATGAGATCTAATGGAAGTGCATGAAGGCATGATTTGAAGATGAAATGTTTTATGTAGAAGGAGCAACAGGTGTGAGCCAGAGGTGAGAACATGCTAAAGAAGTTTAAGGAATAGCTAGGAGCGCCATGTGGATCTCATTAGTGAGCTGCTAAGCTACTAGAAGCAAGGCAGGGAAAGGCATTCTGGAAGCTAGAAGCTATGAAAAGTTACCTGCATTTGACTCTGAGCATCGTCAAAAATTGATCTGACTTAAATACTTATTAGACTTCTAATTGCCTTTACTGTATAAAATGTTTAATTCTGGTGACAGATTGAGACTGAAGGGGGAAATTTTGTTTTGCTTTTTAGTACAGGGAATCAAACTCAGGACCTCATACTTGCCAGGCAGCCACATGTTGTCAAGCTGTATCTCTGACCCTTAAGAGGCCAATTTGTTCAACCGATGAAGAGAATTTAAAGTGATTACATTGGATGAAATCAGTGAGGGAGTCATCGTAAAATGAAACAGAAGAGATCTGTGGGTGTATATCTAATATCCTATTACATACAAATTAAGACAATGGGGCAGACCCTATTGGAAAAGATGGGCATTTGTGGTATTAGTGTATCCAGTAGAAAGGACCATTCTGGAAACCAAGTACAGCATATAGTCAAAGAAGGAGGACTGAATCAGTTTTGCCAAGTTATTGATAGGCCAAGTAAACCGATGACTAGGAAGTAATCATCAGTCATTGCAAAAGGGAGACTGATGATGAGTGTCAAGAACCATTTGAGTATAAACAGGACAAATTCCTATTATGACCAGGTCTAAAAGAATAGAGAGAAAGACCCTGGGTACTGGTGGAATAGACCATATTTCCCCAAGAGTGTGCAGTAAGGAGTAAAAATGCATTTATTGGAGAGTTTGAGGAAGTTGAGGCAAGAGTCATTTTGTTTGTGAAGGCTCCACATGAAAAGATTTACTTCCGACAGAAAATAGAGTATCGAACTCACGACTGCCTGCTTGCAAGGTAGGCGCTTATGCCGCTGAGCTAAATCCCCAGCCCTTGTTTAGAAATACTTAAATCTACTCTCTCGTACACTATTTCTGCCCTGACCATCTTTCCTGGTGCTTTTAGGTACAAAGTTCTTCTGAGTTGTTTATACACTTTTTACATAAGTGTTTCCTACCTTCTCACCTCCCCAGTAGTCTCAGACATCTTTTGACTCTGAATTGGGCAGCTACAGTCCAGAGAGCTCTTTGCCAAACAGAAAAAAAAAAAAAATATATATATATATATATATATATATACATGGCTCATGTATTGCACTTCAATGTCTCTCAGCCAGCAAAAGGGCCGGCTTGGAGCTCCAAGTTGATTAAATTGGAATCAAATGGACTCATCATTCTGCTCAGCAGCTTTCTGCAGGCAGAGTTAAATTTACTACAGCTCCATCATGGATAGCACATGCCATATAACTTTGCCACCTGTACCTCTTTGAGTTTTGATTTACTAGAAAGTAGTTGGCTGTGGACTGAAATGAAAACGAATGTTCCTTTCTAAAAATTGAGCATAATGATGGCACTTTTCCCTCCTTCTCACATGTGCACTCTTTGCCTTTTTCCAACTTTAGTGACACTTCTGAGACAATTAAGGTAATTTGGCCATTTAAGTACTAACAGCCACAGCAGCCTTTGCACCACTTACTTTTTCAGTACTAAAATGCAGTAAAAAGGCATTATTGCTTATTGGAATTTTAATGTCTTTTTATTGGGCCTGAGCTAAAAAGCGCATTGGGGTTGACTTTGTGTTTGTTCTTAAGCAGACATTGGAAAGTGAAAAACACAACGAAAGGGGAGAAGTTTATCAGCAAACACTCCAAGCTACTTTAGCTTTGGAATCACATCACTGCTGTCTTGACAGTTTGAACTTGGCCAAAGCAGTAGTAGACGGCAGAGGAGAGTTATACAGGAAGGAAGAGGGCACAGGTGCTGACACAGAGGAGTAGCGTCTAACTCTGTCCAACAATGAGCTTTCCTTTCTAGAGATGAAACTTAATTTTGTTCATATAGTGATTGTCATGAAGCCACTAACAACTCAAATGTATATTACAAAGCCCTTTAATAACACAGTCTCATGGAGCTGTTCATGTCTTGTGCTTCAGCTGTGAGCAGCCCCATAATGGGAAGGAGGTAGAGCCAGCATCCTTCATCCGGTAGGTGGGAAGATGCCTCTCAACCTGAAGCAAGTGAAATCTTGAAATTATAGGACTTTCTGAGAACAAACATTCTGAAAAGGTGCATTTAATAATTACCATCGTTACTGGAATGGAGCATGAAAGGGTATCCTAGAGGGAGGGATGGCCAATTCAGGAGGGAGCAGTCTACAGTTTTAATATGGGTTGTGCACTATATATATTGTTATAGATTAAAAACTGGTGGTCAACTTAATACCAGCAGAATTAAATCACCACGGTGCTGAGTATAGATGTTCCACCTGAGGAAAGTTGCCAACATAAATAGAGACATGGAGAAGAAGAGATGTGTTGAGGCATTGTGGTTTCTCCTATGCGATGCTGTTTGAGCCGTTGGTTCTCCTGGAGACACTTTGGTCCTCACATGAAGCATTGCTTCCTGGCTCTGGAAGGGAAGACGTGTGTTGCTTAGTCTCCAGGATGAACTTGTCTTGTTGGTTTCCTGGCATGTACTCAGCTGTGCTTATCATCAGAGGAACTCTGGACCTCTATGTCACTGAGGATGGCTGTGGTGCTTTTCAGGACAGCTCTGGTTTTCATTATGAGCTTGACTTCTTGGCTCCAGTATAGAACCCTCAGTCTACCAGCACAGCTCCTTCACACTGCTGGCATAGACTTTCTGGCCTCCACCACTGGCCTGTATGGATCTGTAAAACAGACTGGCATGGGCCCTTCTCATAGGCTCTACACCTCCAGCTGGAATCATGGGAGGCATTGTCATGGGCTCTGTGTCTTCATCTGAACTCAAGAAGGACACTGCTGTGGATTAGGCCCTTGGTTGAATATTCTATATCTTTGGCATTGTGGATAGATTTCCTGCAGTTTCTTGTGTTAAATCTGTGTGACCATCATAAAATAATATTATAAATTCCATGTCTGGATTCTAGTTGATTCTAGTTGACATCAGATTGCAGAACTTGGCATTAATGATGGCCCATCTAACAATGTGCATACAAATATTCCAAAGTTGTGGGGCTGGGGATTTAGCTCAGCGGCATAAGCGCAGGCAGTCTTGAGTTCGATCCCTGGTACCGATAAAAAGGAAAAATACAAAAAAAAAAAAAAAATATTCCAAAGTTGTAAATTTTCCAAAATCTAAAACATTTCTGGTCTCAAGTACTTCAGATAAGTAATATGTAAACCATACTCAGTTTACCATTTAAGGATTCAATAAATCTTCTCAGCTTCATCTGTTTTTTTAGAGAAACAGGGACTAGGATCCCAAGGACAGCAGGAACAGCAAACACATAAAACTACAATCATAATACTTCATAAGCTTTGTATGCATTAACCTACAGGCTCACAACTTAGGTGGCTATTAATTTGTCTTTATTTTGTATAAAAAGAAATTGAGGAATACGAACGAGTGTTGGTCTCAGAATGAGTAGAATGTACAGATTAATGTGTAAACAGGCACTGTGACTCTGGAGTCCATTCCTTGAACTACAGCAACTTCCTCCTGTGGACACTGAGGGAAGTCACAGAAATGCAAGTAGGCAGACTTCCTGGGATGTTGTAAGTGTCCCAGAGATTAAGTGTTCTGATTGATGGAAAGACAGTCTATGCCCATTACTAGTGAGCTTTCTTTTCTTTCTTTCTTCCTTTTCTCTTTTTCTTCCTTCCTTCCTGCCTTCCTTCCTTTCTTCCTTTCTTCTTTCCTTCCTTCCTTATTTCCTTCCTTATTTCCTTCCTTCCTTCCTTCCTTCCTTCCTTCCTTCCTTCCTTCCTTTCTTCCTTCCCTCCTTCCTTCCTTCTCTTTCTTTCCTTTCTTTCATTCATCTTCTTTTCTCTTCTTTTCTTTTTTCTGAGACAGGCTCTCACTGTGTAGTCCAGGTTGGCCATAAACTCACAGCAGTCCTCCTGCCTCAGCCTCTCAAGCCCTGAGATTAGGGGCGTGCACCATCACATCCAACTGCCAGTGGTTTTTCTTGATGATTCTTTTCCTGGTGCCTACCACAGCCCAGCCCAGCCCAGCCTCCTTCCCTCAGGGAATCTCTGCATCTACAAGCCCCATGTGGCCCTGCTCTTCAGTCAAAATGCAGCTGGCCAATACAGTGGGGAAGAGCCCTGTGAAGTCCTACCAAGCAAACAAAGAACCCCAGTGCCCCGAGAATGTCAATTTAAAAATAGCAAACCCAAACCAGGAAGAAAAGTGGGCAGTGCGGGTACCATCAAAACTTTCCCCATCGCTGTTTTCTTGCCCCTGATAAATTTGCTGTCTTTATTCTTTTCTGCTGCATGTTAGCTCTGTAACAGTAGTGGAAACCTTCCCTGTCTGCCTCAGTAGCAGTGCGAGCCTCAGAGTTGGCTGCCATCCATTTCTGGCTTCATTTTCTCTGAATTCAACTGAAATTCCCTTCAGCTCTGAGGAGCCAGAAAGACATTCCAGCAACCAGTGACCTGGGACCTCACTCCTGCTACTTCACACACAGGATGTTGCCTCTCGGTCTGTTTGCTTATTTTCCAGTTTATATATTTCCATGTAGTTGATATGTATGTATCTAATTTGTTAGGAATCGTTTGCTCTTTTTTCTCCTTTGTCATTTTTTCTCCCCTTTTTCTTTCCTTTCTGACCTCTTTTCTGCTTTTCCTTCCTTTTTCTCTTGCTCTATTCATTTTCTTTTTCTTTCTTTCTTTCTTTCTTTCTTTCTTTCTTTCTTTCTTTCTTTCTTACTTTCTTTCTTTTGTATCCAGAATTGAACTCACAACCACACACTTGCAAGCCAGGCACTTATACCGCTGTGCTAATTCCCCAGCCACTATTTATTTTGTTTTTTCCTACATAATATAATTTTTTCAAAACTAATATGCTGGCAAAGAAAAAGACATCACTCAACTCCCTTAAAATGCCCAATTTGGTCTTAACAGTGAGTTTTTCATCCTTTTCTTGTCCTAACAATTACCTGAGTGAGCCTAATTAAATAGGAACTGCTTTGGGTTGGTAAATTGACAAATTCATAAAAGCCATTATTTACTAGAACTGTGCTAGAAAATGTAATTCTAAACCATGGATTCCCTTCTTCATCTCACTCACATAAAATTCCTGGAGCTTTATATGCTCTTCTGTAAAATAAACTTATTAATGCCTACTTCTCATGCTAATAGACTGACCCATTCTATGTATGACTTATTAAAGTTTAAGGGTATAAAATTCGGGGCTCCCATCTTGGAAAAGCAGCTTTCAGACCCTATTTTCTTCCAACAGACTGCTCTATCATTCTGTGACTGTGCTTGTCATCTTTGTGACGCAAAATGAATGCCAAACTCCAGACATCATATCTACCTTCCAATCAGCAGGATGAAGAAATATGCGTTTCCCCTGACTTTTAGGGAAATTTTTATAGAGCTCTCATTCATTGCTATTTAATCATATGGCTGTATATAACTGTGAAGAACTATAGAGTAATATTATTTATTTGGGCAAGACATTTATCTTGCTAAAAACTCCACTTCTTAATATGGAGGAAGGAGAGAACAGTTGGAGTCAGAGTCTGTGTCACAGATAACAATTATTTATATGATTTTATTCTTCAAATCAAACAGAAAAAATGGGAACATCTTTACCATGTCCTTGCTTTTCTTCTAATACTTTATCTGTTTTAGCTTAACAAGATAACATCTATGGAAAAAAAGGTAAAACAGTTAAATAATTGTACAGGAGGATATGTTTTTGTTCCTTTTTTCAGTTTTATATGTGTTTATTTAGAAGAATATTAAATAAAAACTGTACTATGAGCTAAAAGATAACATAAAATTACAAGAGGGTCTTCAATGGAAGTAGGAATTTTGGAGACTAGAAAAAGGTTCTTAATTTTTACAGGATACCATTTGTTTTTAAAAAACACATAAATGTATTTTGCTGTTTTACAAGACAAAACACTGAATTCGTTCTGTTTTGCTAACAGAAAGCAATGTAGTTAGCTTTGTATGTAATGAAAATGGCAGTAAATAAATACAATGTATTATTACTTTATAAGTAGTTATGATACATGAAATAGCACATGATATATAAGGGATCACTTGTTCCCATCTTTGTAATTGCCAGGAAATTTATTCTAATTGGAGATTTATCCCAAAACTTTGTCTAACCAGTGGGATTAATAATAAGATTCTGACCACTGAAGTGAATTCTAAGGCAGGCAAAAAGTAATAAAAATAGAGAAAGAAGTATCATTAGAGCTTGTGCATAATCAATAAATGATATTACTTATGTGTTAGTAACAAATTGGTATCTCACTACTTTGCTTAGTCTATGCTGGACCGAAAACTGAAAAGATGAATTGCCGAACACTTCCTAGATTCTGCATTTTCTAGATGTCATATGATTCTCATTATCCTATAAATTTCCTCTGAAAATGACTCAGCTGATGCATTGTGTAAGTGTAGAATAAATAGATATGATTCTATCTCAAAAACACCAGAGACAGGGCTGGGGATTTAGCTTAGTGGCATAAGTGCCTGCCTTGCAAGCAGGCAGTTGTGAGTTCGATCCCCGGCACGGATAAAAAGGAAAAAGACAAAAAACAAAAAACAAAAACAAACAAACAAACAAAAAAAAAAAGAGACAAATGCAGATAAAAAAAAAAACTATAGTACATTAGAAAGTGCATGAGAAATGTACACTTGGTCTGAAACAATAGTTACAGTCAAAAGATAATAATATCAAAGGTCATAGGTATGGCTAATGGGAAGAAAAGCAAAATGGGAAAATCAAAGTGGTGACCTTATTTTTATTCTTGTAGTGTAACAACCTAAAGCTGTCATAATCTTCAGCACAATGACTTTATTAAAAGATAAAATACTATGTCTAATGATCATGTCTCCTTAGAATGACTCTGTAAGGGGGAAATGATCATGTTGAGGCTCATACAAATCACTAGAAAATTAGTAAAGAAGCAATGGTAGGTCACATTTAGACATCTCATTCCTTATTAGTCAAATATAGACACTGATTTTTGCAGAGCTAAAAACAAGAGTGTGGAAGGGTTGTTTATAAGAAAACTGTTGGCATTTTTCCTGCCAGGAAAGGAACTCCTTATCTCATTGACTTGGGCTCCAGTGAGATCATAGTGAGAAGAGGCCATTTTCTCCATTGAAAAGATAGATTTTGGAAATACAGACTGATTCAAAAGAGCCAAACAAAAGGAAAGAATAATAGAAGAGAAAATTTCAAACCCCCTGGAGCATTGTGAAAAGTGACACCTATGGATTAATCCTGGAAACCATAACCAACATCATCTAGCAAGAGAAAGGAGGTGTTGGCAAAATTTATCTGAGCATTCTAGAGGTCTTCAAATTTAACAGTCACATTTAACTGCTTCTGTTGAAAGTTTTTACTGATTGTAAAGTACTTTTGGTCATTTTAGAAAATATCTTTTGAAAGACTTGAAAATTAGTAACTTGTGAGTTCTATAAAGAGAATTATTCCTCCAGGATAGATGCAGAAATCAACTGTAGTTAAATCAGCATCTGAAACTTGCTTCACTCTGGAGAAAGTGGATTCTTTTATGCACCTCCAGGTTTTATTAAAAAAATAGCATTCTACACTGTAAGGTACTTGGTGTAAACACTGACTTTTATCTCCCAGTTTAAGAAAATAAGTCACACAGAAATTGATAACTTTCCATAGCTTGAAAAGCAAGGTAGCTATGAAATCTAGAAAGAGACTCAGATCCATGAATTTTGGTTCATGTCTTTCCATAGCAACAGGTAGCTTTTGTGTAAATCATCATGGAAGAGACTATAAATCTCAAGGCACACATTTTGGAGAATTGTGATTCTAGTTTAAAGAGATAAAGGTATTTTTTTTTCTTTCTGTAGTACATAAAAGATGTGCACAGTGTTTTCTTTAACTAAAGTATTCTGTTAAAGCAGTCACACTAATGCGTACTCTGCTAATTCCTTACACTGTGTAGAACAGAGACAGAGAGCTGTACATTCTAATTTCTCAGCAAGGAGATTATCCCCACTAGGTCTTTCATGACCTCTACTAGAATCAATTAGGAATCCACTTAAGCAAAACAGTGGCTTGGGGAAATCCATTTTGTCTTTTAATGCTTCTTTTCCCCAGAACTGGAGAAGTACTTTTTGTCCAAAGTAGATTCTAACACATATAAATAAAGAATACTCTAAAAACTGCAGTCTATTATATAATTAAGACAAGAGCATCTTTCTTTCAGTTGTTATCTTTTAATATTTACAGAAAGATAGAAACAAAACCAGAAAACCTCCTCTGTAATCTGTTTTTGTTTTTGTTTGTTTGTTTGTTTGTTTTTCCGGGCTTTTTTTTCCCCTAATTCAATTGATTTTTCTCACAGTCTGGTGTTTTCCTGCGTTTTATCATTATGATATGGGCTCTTTGAATTTCTCTGATTTCTTTATATTTCCCTCAAAGCATGGCATCAAGAATTAGATGCAATGATGCTTGTGGATGACTGTAGTTATCTCAGATACCCTTCAGGCAACCAAAGCTAATTTACCCTAATAGCCTGCAAATCTCATGATATACAAAAAAAAGCTAAAGTTTTCTATTTTTCTTTTCTGTTTGTGCCAAATGCGAGATGGATTTCAAGGATATAATTCTGAAGCAGGAGTAAATGTTCATAGTCTAAGACCTGACATTTGATTCTTGTGAAAATGGACCTGACCTTTATAACTTACAAGGGTACTCATTTTTCATAATAGAAACAAAGTATTACAAATGGCCATAAAGGGAGGAATTGTGTAAGATTCTGGGTTTTTAGAAATTATGAAGCGAATTCCAGCAACTACAACTGTGCCTAGAAGCTAGCAATAAACAATTGTCTGAATGAATAAGAAAAATACATTAATAGTTTTTCATACACTCAAACAAACAATGAATATTGAGGGCCACTTTATGGAAGGCACTGTCCTAGGTTCTGAGTTACCTCATGAAACAAAATATTCTACAAGGAAAAAAAAAATACCTCCTGAACTCTTTCCCATCTAAGAACAATCCATCTCCTTGAATCCTGTTATCTTTATTTTTTTTTTTGCTCTTTATATATTTTTTTTATTTTACTATATGTTTCTGATATCAGAAAGGATATAGTATTTTAAAATAAATGGGGAGGGAGGGAAGGGATTAAAAACTAATTGGAATGTGTTGTGTACACTCACCAAACCCACACAGGGAATGTAAGCATTATTTACTGCTCATGTTCATTATAAAACTAAAATAAAAATACAATGTATCAAGTATATTAAATTATATAAAAAATGAAAACATAAATTTACCTGGCAGATACCATTTAAAATAAAATGCCTTAGTGAGAAGATGACTTTTGAGGGACTTTTTGAGAAGAAAGAGTACCAGTCAACCTGGGTAGATAGATTCCAAGAAAATAATCTTTAGTTCCAAAACTCTCGACCCAAAGCATACTCATTGTGTGTGGATTGGAATGTGTACAAGCTAAAGTGAGAGAGATGGGAAGTAGAAATAAAACCTTGCAAAAAATTAGTAATATTTTGGCATTAGTACTAGAATAAATAAAGAAACATTGTAGAGAATTATGCACAAGGAATACCTCTTTGAACTATGCATTAAGAGAAGGATTCGTGGCATCCTCTGAGTTAAGAAAGTTTGGTTTTGTGTCTATATTCTATCACATCCAAAAGAGAGAAGGTAGGTCTTAATTCATCATTGCTGTAGTAAAGAAGGTAGTGTGCCTAGCAGACAACACTCGGGTTCCTATCGGAGCTCAGTGTTTAAGCGTTTACCTACAGTTCATCATTTATCTATACCTAAGTCTGGTGGTTCGCTTCTCTGAGGCTTGGGTGCTTCCCCTGTCATAGGGCAGTATTAGCAGCAGCTATCTCACTTAGAGTTCATATGAATATTGAGTATGTTAGTGTTTAATATTCTTATTTATGTTCTTACAGTTGACTTTAATTATAACCAGACACGGATCAATTAAATAAGCAAACATTTCTCAACAGCTTCATATTTAGGGACTTGGACTCAGATACAAATCTTTTCCATTGTCAGAAATGACCAAAAAGGAAAATTAATGTCTATACTCCACCTGATAATATAATAGCAGAAATGTAGTAAAAAGCTACACAAAATTCCTTAAAAATGCAGGAGAATTATTATCTCCTCATGCCTTAAGGCATTCTTCTCACCAATAAGATAAAATACCTAACACCAGCAACTTAAATGAAGAGAGACTTATTTTGGCTTACAAATTAGTTTCAATCCAAGATCCATAGGCTGAAATGCAGGAAAGGCTTGGTGCTGGGGCCTGCTGCAGAGGAAACCTGCTCATATTCCAGCAGCCTGGGAGAAGAGAGAGAGGAGGAGCCAGGGAAGGAGATGCCAGAGAGGGAGATGTCAGGGAGGGAGACACCAGGAAGGGAGACTTACCATTTCAAATCCCACCCTCTGTGAATGGCCTCTTAGGTCCAAGCCCCAGCTCCACACAGCACACTGAGTCCCTGAGCCAATGATCCAAACAACCTCCAAAAGCCTCACCTCTGGATGCATTAGCCATTAAAGGGGAGATTTCAGACCTAATATATTTGGGTAAGATATTAAATACCACTATTCAAACTCAAGTAGAGATTAAGAAAATGAAAGAAAAAGGAAAATAGTGGAGTTTACTGTTCGTGAGTAGGACATTGTTTTTTATTTTAAGGAACGTCCAGCTGAGCCAGGACTGGCTGTTAGTATTTCTACACTTGGAATGATGAATAGTGAAGGTGAGAAAATGCATTAGCAAAGAAGCAAAGATAGAAAGATAAACTCTGGTAAGAAGGCATCAGTAGTTTAACTTACCAAGGGAACTTGTTAAGAACGCAAGTTTTCAATCTCATTCCAAATATCCTACATAAGGGGATCTGCCACCACAGACTGGTATTTTTAACACACCATCATATCTTGGGTCCTAGTGATCTGTTTAGAAATCATTTCTGTAGATTTCATATTACTTGAGCAATTTGTATTTTAATTAAAGTGTGGTAGTGCAAAAGTTTTATTTGTGGGAAATTTTCTTGAAGCTTTAATTAAAAGTTATTGTTTGGGTAATTAATATTAAAAAAGACAAGGAAGTGATAAATAGGAGTGAAAATATAGTGAAAGCCACTGTTCACACTCCATTATAATACGGGGATAACGGAAAAATGCACAGTGAAGCAGGGCTCACACCTCTCCTTCCCAACACAAGCTGTACTCAAAATGGTAATATTCCTCCGAGACATTGATGGTATTTTTGTTTTTTTCCAAGATGTTCTGTGTCATGAAGTCACATATGTCATGAGGCAGTTGCTATGGTAACTGTTTTAAGGAATGTCATGCAGTTACCATATAAATAGTCTCCTAAGGCAGGTATTATAGCTGACATGTAGGCTGTCCTGTCTATCTCAATTTTTCTCTTCAGAATTCTTGCTTTCCATATTTAAGAGAAAACACCTTTCCCTTTCAAGACTCACCCCTTCTTAGCTCACAGAACATCATTTGAAATCACAGTTGACCAATCCCTGGCTCTTATTTTAATCTTCTACTCTAAAGCATTAATTTCTCAGTATCACTTTGAGCTAACAGTAACAGATGATTAGATTGCTATACATGAACCCAATAAAATTGGTTTCCATCATCAAAATGCATAAGTGGTAGCTCCTGTACTCAAAATAATGTAGCCCAAAAACATTGTCTCTATTGTTGTATGGACTAATCTCTATGACTCTTGTTTAAATATTTATTAGGATGTAAGTAAACGCCACCCTGGAGGTTAAAGAATATCTTGTTTCTACTAGAAATAATTTATTTTCATCTTGGGATGGATGAGTGCATAGGTGGTCTCTCACAGAGCAACCATTTAAAATTTCAGGACTGATTGTCCACTGTTCCCACTTCATCCTTAACTAGAAAGCATATGGGTTGCCTTTCTTTTACTAAACTTCAGCCTCTGTTTGAGGCATTACAGAGCCTTAGTTTCAGATTTCTAGCTATTTAACTTTAGTGAACAGATAGACTGCTAGATTCATTTTGGAAGAATGCAACATTTATGCAGATTTTTAAATCTTTTATATGTTTTTAATACCTATGTCTAAATCAGATCACCCATTTAGAAAACAGTGTGTGCTTGTCTGTTTCATATAAACATTTTTTTATTGTCATTCTAGAAATTTTCACATTTTTCTGTTTTGTAAAATTCACTGTGAGAAGTAGCCTTGTAAAGATTATTTCTTCAAAAACAATAAAAATATTACATGCTTCCTTTAAGAAAAGGAAACCTTAGGGTAATTCTCCTGGATTCTAATGGAATATATATATATATATATATATATATATATATATATATATATTCATGAAAGCTGTCTGCTTTCACTAGACATACACACACACACACACACACATATATGTATAGTTTGGCAGTTAATTTTTTTTTTTTTTTTTACTTTAAGAAGCTGAGATTCAAGAAGTAAATGAGTGGCTGGATCTTTCTTTGAAGCCCTCAGGAGTTATAGATCACGCTGGACTGACAGAGACCCAGCACTTTTCACCTTTCTCCTCTGTTGTACTTGGTGCAGGGATACTCTTGTGGATGTTATCCCCATGTTCCTTAGAGACTCTACAAGTCAGCCTTGTATTTCAGGAAGAAGCTAGTCTGAAGGCAGAGAGGAAAGAGTTGCATGCAAGCTGAGTGAGTCTCTGTTATTGTCAAGTGATCCAGAGAAGTTTCTCCCGGGTAATCCAATTACTGTTCCACAATTCCATGGCCTTTTTTGCCCGTAAGGGAGCATGAGAATTGCAGCCGGCACATTGCCACACCAAGTCTAGGTTCTGCTAGGAAGGCTTGAGGGAGTATGGCTGAAGGATAAGAGCTGAACTCTCTACCCTACCTCCTGCTATTCCTGGACTTCTTACTTTAATCTGACTTTACTAATTTAAAATTCATTCTTTCTTTTTGTTTTCTTCAAATTGGTTTCAAAGCAGATAATACCTCAGTAATAATCTTAATAATATCTCAAAATACAGTATTTATAAATATAATATCTCAATATAATATAATGATAGATATAATAATAGCTCACCTATGCTAAACATCTCACTTGAAGGTTCTAATTTTACAATTGCTGCAAAATAACGATGTGAAATCTGTCTTTGTCTTCATTTGACTACTGCATACATTGTTGTAAAAAATAAATTACGTAACTTGCGGAGGACCTCCAGCTAATACATGAGAAATATATTTCTGAATCCTGCTTCTTTACTGACAGGCGCATCTGTTCCCTAGTTTATGCATATTCTGTCCTATGTATGAATGAATTGATCAATGGCCTCTTACGTCACAAACTAAAGAAGAGATTGTGTTTCATTTTTTGTTTGTTTTTTCTTCTTTCTCACTATGTTTGAGCAAATTAAAAACCCTTTAGACTTTTCTGTATCTTTCTTCCTTCCTTCACATTTCTTGCTTTACTTGTATTCCACATGTAACTGTCAAGGCCTGAATATGTGGGAAATGTAGAAGAAAGGACATACCTTTTGTCTTTTTCTCACTTGCATCAGTGGTCGCAAACTCATGTTTGTAGTTGCTGCTACAAGGACAGCCTAACCTCCGACTGTCTGGGAAGCTCTTAAAGGCAGTGAATCTGTTTGTGCTTGTGATGCTTTTAGTTCACTTGTAGTACACAACTAACCTTCATTTCATCCTTTCCTTCCTCTAATGAATTTGCTACGAACAGCTCTCAGGCGTCCAATGGTGAATAAGGATCCTGGGCTCACAAATCCACAGCTGAGCA
The DNA here is from genome assembly GCF_034190915.1 of Cavia porcellus. Classification (NCBI taxonomy): domain Eukaryota; kingdom Metazoa; phylum Chordata; class Mammalia; order Rodentia; family Caviidae; genus Cavia; species Cavia porcellus. Next base: position 38,767,054 of record NW_026947500.1, on the reverse strand, counting down.
AGATATGGCCTACAAAAATAGGGAGATGGAGATGTGTAATATTTTCTACTGTTATAACAAATAAGAAGGTAATGCATGAGTGATAGAAGTGCGAAAATGGAGAACTGGAGGTTGTGGCTGAGGTCTTAGGAGGTAAAGTTGGACTTTGGTAAGAAACTCCAAAGATTCGAGGCAGTGAGCTCAGGATTAGAGTTCTTGCCTAGCATTCGTGAGGCCTGAGCACGAGGTCCTAGATTCAATCATCAGAATGACAAATAATAATAATAATAATAAATTAAAAACAGCAGTCAGGGACAATCAAAGTTAAAGACATTGTGAGAGTGTACAGTGGTGTTCGAGAATCAAAAAAGAGAAAGCATGCTGTCAGGGACTCACTGATGACCAAGTTATCAACGTAAAATTTGAAAGATATGGAAAGAATTCAATTAAACTGCTATTGCATATTTTCTGAGGCTTTGCACAGGCTAAATCTCATTTTGAAGATTATGCAATTGATGTAAAAACTGAGAATCAGACAAAGAATCTGGTGGCTGCAAGTTCACCTTTCATTTATTTGTCCTCAGGCACCTTCCTCAGTGAAAGTATCATTTTGGCAATAGGAGGCAATATTTCCTATACAATTATGCTGCAGTAGCTAAGACTATATACTACAGGTATTCCACATCTAATCTCTATCTTAGTAAATATTATTAATTGCCTCTAAGTGGATAGTTTTTTCTTTCTTATGCATTAGTTTTAACTCAAGGTTGCAACTCAAGGTCACAATAAAGTAAAAAATAGAAGAATCTGGTTTTGAAAATGGTATGATAAATTCATCATTAAATTAATTTTTAATCCTTCTGTTCATTCAATGGATATGTGTACTGAACAGTTGCTGTGTAGACTGTAAGACACCTGGTGCTTAAAAAAAGCATAATGTCCATCTCCACAGAGAATAATTTTAGGAAAAGCATTATTCACAAACAGAGAAGCATATACTGTTAGGCATTCATTTTGTAATAAACAGAAGGAAAGTGAATGCATATAGATTGATCGGAGTAATTTTCTTAAAAAATAGAGTAGCCAGGCAACATATAACATATTTGGTGTATGCACAGAATCATTCACAGGAACAATAAAACTTTTTATAAATCTTCAATAAAGGGAGAGCATTAGTGATTACTTTGGTAATTTAATTTTTTTTCTAGATCCTAATATTCCTAAAATTATGCATTTTGTATCATTGTATCAATGTGACTGTTCAGTGCTTTTAATTAAAAAATAGAGTACCCAGAAGATTTTTTTAAAATGACCTTTTAATGAAGTATTGAGTATATGAATGTAAGCTATGTAACAGTCAAAGTAATACTGTTCATTCAGAGGGAACAGAAATCACAGAAGTGTCAAAACCTGGGCACGGGAAGCAGAGGAAGTGACTGGTGAGGTTTGATTATAGAAGTTACACATATACAATCAACACAGACATATATATTTTTTAATCAAAATCACCCTAGGAAGAAACATGGGATGCCTAATTTATAATGAGAAAAAAAAATTTCTGTAATATACTGCTATACTTTTAATCTCAGGTCAGCATAAGGATACAGAGTATTTTTTTAAATTTTTATTAACTTTTGTTATTTCTTATATTCTCTACAAATGTATTCTTTCATGCATGTATTAGATAATTGGTGTCTTTCAGACGTTGGCTGTTGATAACTTATTAATTTTTGTATTCAAATAGTACATGAGCATGCATGCAGCTTTCAAGGAGATTGTATTGATGGAGTAAAAGATGTAACCTGAATACTTAAGAAACTTTACTAGGAGGCAAAATATACACAGATATAAGCCACTATTGAAAACAGATTAGGTGAATTATCCCCCCCACACACAAAAAAATGGCATCAATATAGATTCCAGCAACATCAAATTGTTGCTGGAAAAGAGATTTAAGCTTTTGTGTACATGATCTATTTTCTGACCTTTAAAAAATCTTCCTATTTACTTTAAAATCAGTCTTCTGGATACTTGTTGTTGCATAAATGGACAAGTATTTTTTAATTAGTTAATGTTAAGTAGTTAGGGGAGGCACAGTATGACAATTTCCACATCATAAATGTCACATTTGTGATCTCAATTTTGGTTGAGTATTAGGTCATCATCTATAATCATTTACATTATTATATCCAAGCCAGTAGGGCTTAGAAAAGAATATAGAAATACTATGTCATCTAGGCAAATTGAGTTATATGAGAAATGACCTGTATGAAATGTAGATCAAAATCATATGCAAATAGAGTAACTGAAATGAATAAGTGAAAAAGAAACGTAAATCAATTTCAGAACTAAGATAATAGAATTTCTAGTTGATGCATTTTTTCAGTTTATTCAACATTATCCCAATATCCAATATAATTCTGCTTTATCTTTTTGCATATGCACATGTCTGCATTCATTTGATGGGCTTTTAAATAAAACCAAATTATTCTACCTTGGAGTAGTAAGAAAGGCTCAGTGAGCACTCTGGGGTTGTTCCTAGATTGTCCTGGCATGGAGCCTTTGGATCTTTTTATACAATTGTGGGTAGACCATATCATTTGATATCTACTGTATTCGGATCATCTACATGTTTAGAAAACCATGGTTTTCCTGACAGTTCTGCAAGATTGCTAATCTGTCACACTTTTGCATGAGTTGTGCACAGGAGACATTCATCCACAGTGATTAAGAGCACAGCTCTGGTCTTAAATAGCTGGTTTTCCCAGCTGGCCTTAACCGGTACAAGACGTGTAACCCTGGTCCAATTACTCTTCAAGAACTTTATTTTCTCTCTAAAATCCAACAATTGCTAGTTGTTCCATAGAGTTGTTGCAGAAGTAATTGTCAGGTAGTCCTCATATTCCTGTGCCTTCTCTGCATAGCTACATAGGCAAAATATTCCATCCACTTCAATTATGATTGTAGTGGGCAAAATTTGGGATCATTTCACCACTCTGTAAAACATTCTAGAAATAGTACCTAGATCATGTATACCCTAACTGCTTCCTATCATTTATTTCACTTCAAATTCACTTAAAATATATTCAAATATTCTCTCTAGGATGGCAAGTTTTTAATGTTGGTCAAAGAATATAAAGTTTCAGGTAGGTATGGTAGAGTATGAGTGTAATCGAGGGAGATCGAGGAAGGAGGATCCTGAGTTTGAGGCTAGCCTGTGCAGCATAGCAAAGTTGAAGTCAGCCTGAAACAAAGCAAGATCCAATTTCATTATGCACTGCTCCAGCTAGTAAATATTTCAGGAATACAAGTAGTACCTTTAATACAAAACTTTATAAATTAAAACAGTGATTAAATTAACCATATATTTAATTTAATTTTAAAGCTATAAGAAAAGCAAAGAAATAAGTTTAATTTTTTTAATATGCATGAAAGTTTCAATGGCTACAGTTTGTAGGCCACAGTATGTAGCCTTCATAATGACTGAATACATCACTGGATAACTAAAAACAATATTCACCTGGTTATATTGCAGAGAATGTCAGAACTCCGAAAATACTTTCAAAAAAATCAAAGCTGAAATATCTTAATCAAGGAATGAAAATTAGTGTATCCAAAGATATCTCACTTCCATGATTGAGCCAAAAGTCCTATAGAATGCTAAACAGTGAATGAAATAACCTTGAGTTCTAAACGAAAGCAAATGTGAATGTAGGGAAGAATACCTATCAATAAACTGTTAATGAAAAATTTTTGACTCTCATAGTGGGATATAATTATTATTAGAGTGTAAAAAAATATTTGAGAATGAAAATCAATAAGAGAAATTTGAACGCCATCTCCAGAAAATGAAGAAAATATTTAGAGAAGAAATATTTTGATAAACATGTATGCATATTGAAGTAAGCATGGTTTGCAAAACCCTAGATAGATAGAGATAGTACATAGATAAAGATGATGGTAATGGAGATAGATGAAAGAGAGATTATATACTGTTAATCCATTAGTGGCTTAAAACAAACTACTTTAAATACAAAAACTTGACACATTAATGGGATACCCTGGAAGAAGATGTTGCATGCGGATACACTTCACAGTCCTATTTTGGGGAGGAAATTAGACATACAAATTATTTATAATCTGTTGGATATATACATTAACAATCCATAAGTGACCACCAATAGAAAATAAAATGAATATATCATATCCAGTCTTCTCTAAGTAAAATGAAGAGAGAAACAAAGAAGATAATATCAGTCAAACAGTAGGATAAAGCTGAGATTTGAGACCATCTAAAGGGTGATATCTTTCTCCGACAAAAGAAGACAGTAAAACTGGGGAATAGTTCAGAGTGTGCTTCAAGTCTTTCAAATGTGTCAGCCTAGAGAAAAATCTGATCTTAAAACACTAAAATGTGAACATATGTTAAATCTGAGTAGGTGAGTCATATTGGTTGTATCTCTAGTAAGTTTAGAAATGTAATTATCTTGTTAACAAGTTGAAAATATAGGATGCTATCTGACAAAACTGTGTCCTTATATATTTTTCTTACTATATAATTGAGGTAATATTATTTGATTTCTTTAGATTCTACCTGTTTAATTTTTAAATATGTGGGACATGGTAATATCCCCTACCTTCCAGGGTTACTTTAGGAATGTGTAGTGTGTGACTAATACCCGAATCAATTAAGTATCTAATATTCATTACCTGGAAGAACTAAAGAACTAGCAGGATATACTTGAAGATAACAGCTTATTGAAATGGAAAAGAGTTATTTGTTTCACATGTTAGGGAAATATTCATATTATGGATAGTTGCATTTGGATTTAAGGTTAGAAAACTATTGGTGAATTGTAGTTAGGTGTGTACATGGGTGAGAGCAGGAGACTAGAGATGGTTTGAAGATGGGAAGGACAGATCATAAAATGCTTGCTCAATATTTCTTGAAATAAAGAGGCAAAGAAAACTCGTGTAAGTATTTATAGAACCAAAAGGGAAAATACAAGTTTATAAAAAAGGAAAACTTCAGCGCTGGGGATTTAGCTCAGCAACATAAACACCTGCCTTGCAAGCAGGCAGTCGTGAGTTCGATCCCTGTTACCGATAAAAAGGAAAAAGACAAAAAAAAAAAAAAAAAAAAAAAAAAAAAAAAGGAAAACTTCAAATGTGAACTATTTTAAGTAGTTTGTTATGCACGAAATTAGGGCATTTGATAAAAGGAGATGGCAGTGTGTGTATGTGTGTGTGTGTGCGCGTGCGCGCTTTCGTGTGTGCGTGCATGTGAGTTTGTGTTGGTGATAACAAATACTTTAGCATGGTGGACTGAAAAAATAGTCTTTTAGCCCAGAACATGCCAAAGTATGATTTTAAAAGTACATCGTAGATTAAGGTTTTCTAAAAGAAAGAACAGGTTCTAATCAAGAACACAGATGAAAATGTTGGTCTTATGCAAGGGAAAATCATGTTTTCTGAGGTTAAAAGAAAACTGAATTCTAAGTTCTGCCAAAGATAAGTGTTTGCATGGAAGGACAGGACATTGAAGTAGCTTATGTTTCATCATTTCAAATTTTTCTGTAAAACAAGTATATGGCAATGGCGTCCTCTGCAAGAGAAGGTGAACTTTCTGTATCTTGATTGTCATTGTCTGGTCTTTTCTTTCAAGAGGACTTGAGCATTGTGGTGCTCCACAAGGGACATTTCTGCAGATAGAAGATTGAACTCAGGCCCAACTCTCTTTCTCCAAAGAAGAGTAACTGTACTGTAGGCAATCACTGTTTAGGCTCCAAATCACCGCACTCATTTCAGAACATGGCAAATGGTCCACAGCGGTGATGTTTGAGAATTACTGGTGAAAGCTTTTGGGAAATAAACAGGGTCCAGGACTGTACATTCCACGTCCTCTAAAAATCAACTTTCTAGAAATAGATTCATACAAGCTGTAGTTACTGTTGAATGTTGTGTTTTTATTGTTGTGGTGACATAAAATCTTTAAAGCACCGCTAGTAGTAAAGGTAATCATGTCTGCTTCTAGGACTACTCTGTGGTCATTCTAAGAGTTGCATTTTAAATTAACCTGGAGAACAACTTCTGGAGATTTGCGGCTTGTGCTGGTTTGGCTTCCACAGCAACTTATTAAATGTCCTGTGCTGATAGTGCTTGGTGATACTTAAGCTGTTCCTATAAACATCTGGTATGAAATGAGTTTAAGTCCTAAGATGGTTCCCAATTTGTTGCAGGTCAGCTGTTAAACTTTTGAACTATTTCCTGTAGTTAAGATAATAATAAACAAAAAGAAAGAAAGGGAGAAAGGGAGAAAGAAAGAAAGAAAGAAAGAAAGAAAGAAAGAAAGAAAGAAAGAAAGAAAGGAAGACAGAGGAAAAATTGCTTACAACATGAGTACCCAGCTTCCCAGTATCTCTTCAGACTTTTGTTCATTTTTGACTAAACTCTACTTTAATTCACACTTACCATATACACAATATTTTGATTACTCTCTAATGTGTAATAGAAAGTAGTACAATTTTTGTTACTTTCCAGAGCATTATCACAGAATCCAATGAAATAGGCAAAAATGAGTAGAATGACATTTCTAGCCTGCACGTAATCTTTCCAAGATCAGTTAGAGACAAATTCATGTTTACCATTTAGGTTTAAGGGAGATAGTGAAACAAATGTCTTTTATATATTTTGAAACTATTCAAAATGAGAAAGAACTTTTTTTATTTGGTTAGGCATTTCAAATATCATTTCTTTTATCAGTAAAGCTATATTGATAAATAATGTCTTAGACAAAATGCCTTATATGTTAGACCATTATCGCAATAAAACTAATCCTTAGGTTGAAAATTACAGTTGAAGTTCCAATTAATTGCTTAGCAATGAAATCTACCTTTCAGCTTCCAAGACTGAGTGGGACAAGTGTTTTGGTCCCATAAAATAGAGTCACTTCCCTTCTTGTGACAGAGAAATATCAGAAGTTACAGAGACTGAGTCCTATTTATTACTTCCAAGAAAGTCAGTGGTATATCAGGAGAAATAGTAGATAATTCCCTCTATACCTGGCATATGTACTTTTAATTGAAGGGGTATATTCCAATTTATTAGTTTAATACTTTGAAGTCTTTCATTCTCTTTCCATATTTTGACCTTCAGTCATGAATGTCATGATTAGTTCAGGAAAAAAAAAAGCACTAGGATTCATGAAAAAGTACTGTATTAGAGGGATTCACTATGGTAAGTGAAGGTAATAATTTCTCATTGTAATTTGGAGAAGCACACAGAGGTCTAGCAAAGCAAGCACTGGGCTCCAAATGGCTATGATTTACTGATTAAAAAAGCAAGAGGTCTTCAGGCTTGATTAGGATCTGGAACACATAAACTCTGTATATGGCATAGTCTTGGATTCAAAACATTTTTTGTTTTGTTTTGGTTTTGGTAGCAGGAATCAGGCTCAGGACCTCCTCCTTGCCAAGCAGACACTTGTGCTGCTGAGCTACATTCTTGGCCCTTGGATTCCTATCTTGTTTTATCTAATGGACACCAACAGCCAGAAGAGCACAGGATGTAACTTGACACCTCAATGTTTACCAGACATGATTGCCTTAAGCACTTTGCTATAGATTTCACCTATAAAATCTACCAAAGACCAGATCCTTTAAGAGATCAGCATTTGGGAAATGTACTCTGTACAAGACAAGTTTTACTTCTTAATGCTAGCCTGATTGTCTTCTTAACCCACATAGCACAATGCCTTGCAATATGTAACTTTTGAATAAAAGGCATAGTGCACGAATGGATGAATGAATTACTGGTATAGAAAGTGTGGTTATTTTTCTCTTATATCTTCTCACTTTGTTCTTTTTCTGTAAGAAGTAAACAGATGCATAGTTACTATTTGTAGTCTGCTTGTCACTAGAATCTGTCTTCTATATGACAGTAATCTGTTCTCTAATCCATATGCCAGACTCTTCTAGTGGTTTTCTTTTCTTTCTTTTTTTTTCTTTCTTTTTTTTTTTTAATTGGCATCAGAGACTGAATTTACAACCTTGTGCTTGCCATGCAGGCATTTGTGCCACTGAGCTAAATTTCAGACCCTTTCAATGATTCTCTAAGCCTCACTACAAACACAAGGAGGTTACAGCTTACAGAATAATGGCTCTCTATGTCTCTGTGTGGGGGACCTCAAGTTTATATTTTAATTTCCTATGAACAATGCATGTGTGTATGTGTGTGTGTGTGTGTGTGTGTTGGTGTGTGTGTGTGTGTGTATCCTTGAGAATTAAATCCTAAATTATAAAAGCAGCCAGTATTTTCTAATGTTCATGATGTCTTCGTGCTATGATAAACATTTGAAATAGTTTATCTCATTTAATCCTCACAGAATCCTAATGAAGTGTTGACTGTCATTATCTCTATTTGATGAAGAGGATACTGAAGCTCACAGAGAATTAATAATGTGTCTGCAGTCATCTAATGTGGAGTAATCAACAGCAAGTGGCCTGAATCCACACACATCATCCTGGACCATTTTTTTTTTCAAAGAGAAAACCAAGAGAGACAGAGAAATAGCAGGTGAGAAGTTTTGTCAATGTCAATTGCACAAGGAACTGGAAAAACCAAAACCCAGACAAGAAGAGACCCTAATATTGACCTTCGGGATATATAAACCTTATAAGTCATCTGGTGAGTTAAGCTTTGGTCTTCCCCTGAGACTGCTGGGTGCTGATATCCAAACTTGGTGCTTATATTTCTGCGGCATAGGAGAACTGTGTCTTTGGTTCTATCTTTTAAACGTCTGTCCCATTCCTTGGTGTGATTAAAGTTTAGGACTCAAGTCTTGCATTTATAGTGGTATGCATTGGGCTCTCCTGTCTTCATCTGCATTGTGTCTCTCATTCACATTCTCTCGGGACACTGGACGTAAATGCTCAGTTAGACCAGTTTTCCTATCTGTGACTTTCATTTGCGAATAGTTCTACTCTATGGAGAAGGTGGTATGGCAGCTGTCTCTCTGCAGGACCAAGCTCTGTTGGTGTGAAAATTCATTAGTAAATTATTTTACTTTTCTTTGAGTATCGTGGTATTTACTATATTCCTTTAGATCTTAGTTGTGTTTATTTATTGAACTTGACAAATTTGCAGAGATGAGGAAATGGATCATCTGGCCTGTATCAACCCATCCAAATTGTGCAGTTCTCAATGGAAAGGGATATTTTCAAAATATGAATGCTTAAAATGGTGTGGTCAAAAGTACACTTCAGTGTGTAGAAGTCTATATTTGTGTATACTGATAGAAGAGTTGAAGCAGTTCAAAGATACACACTTCTTTAGGAAATTTTCACTGTTTAGATCACATAGGCTTTTATGTACCTCTCAGTAAAAGAGACTATGGCATGGGGTGGATCAGAGAAATTCCTGCTTTTATAACTATACCTTCTTGACAAATGTTTCATATTATTTGAACATATACCATTCTTTACTAGTTTTATATTCTTGCAAGGGTTAATTTATCTTGTTATTTTCCTTACTTTTAGAATGAAAATAAAAATAGTACTGATCTTATAAATGTAGTATTGAAATCAGTGATTTTGGAAGTTTGAAGCACGCAGAATAATAAGTTAACAGGAACAGAGTGAGCACTCATTAAACATTTTTATAGCTGTTATTTTGCCAATCTTCTAATACACAAAATTACACATGACACAGGCAATCTATGCAAATCTGAAAGGATGTAAATCCTGATTTGAGCTTCGGTATTTAATAATCCTAAATAGAATGTTTAAGATTCTACTATTTCTTAATGAAAACTCAATTTGGATCAAACAAACACTTTTCCAGGGTCATTAGGATGGATTTTCTGTCTTATCATATCTGGGTTTCCTGGAATCTCTCTAGTCATCCCTCTTATGTTGTCAAAGTGGGGAGAATGCTATGACTTATTTTGTGGTGAAACAGTCTAGCCCTGTCTGACATGAGCCATATAGACTGCAACGGCCATATAGACCCAACCTCACCTCTGATGCCTCACCTGACTGTCTCTGCATATTAACCCAATTCAGCAGTTCACAAGGACTAGAAGAAGCTGGTGCTTTCCCCATGGAAATATCTACCATCCTGTTGTAGGCAGACAATCCAAACACGGTGTGTGATGTAGTAGACAGTACCAAGGCAAATCAATAAGAATTCCTTTAGGTAATGGGAAACGTAGCACCTCTAAGTACAGCTACGGTTTCTTACATAGAAACACAGCACCATCTCAGTGAATTTCAAGGTCTGTGGGTCTCTCCAGTATTACTTGAAGGCAAGTCTTAAAAATCTGACTCCTGTAAACTTGCTTTGCTCCTTTTTTCTTCTTGGTCCTTCTCCATTTGACTTTCTTTCCAATGACCCGCACTCTGACTTCCTTTAGATAATGTGAAAATAGTCAGCGTGCTGATGCCAAGGGTGAAAAGGATCTCTCTTCTCACTGAACTGCAGGGAGAAACTCTCCTATTTCATTCCCAGAGGAAGGTTTGCAATCTTACTGGAATAACTTACATCTGCACTGTGATATGTAGAGACGGATAATGAAACAATCTCATTAAGTACATTGTAATAGACTTTGATTTAAAAATCAACTCAAGATGAAAAAAAGCCAACTCTTAATTTAATAAAGAAAATAGACATTTGATAGTTAAAATGTTTTCTGGTTCCAGCCATATGGTGAGTAGAACATAGAAGACTCTATCACTGTAATTTAAAGATTTTACATCAAATTACATTATAACTAGAAAAAATAGTATCTTTATAAGGAAAACTAACAAAATAAAAATCTACTAAAATTTATGAGGAAATGTTATGAGATCTCTTTGGTGGAATATACTAGTGCATCCTATGGAAATTAATGGATCCCATACTAAAAAATGTGCATTAACTCAGGCCATGAACTGGCTGTACAGTAAGTGGTGTGGAATCATAATCACCTATATAATCCATGGAGCAAAACTGAGTCTAGTAATGCTTGAATCTTGGAGTATTTATACTTCCCTTTATAACGGAGTTTTCCCTGATTTTCTCATGCTCTCTGCTATCCTTAAATGAAACAGATTGAGCATACTGAAAAGAGCTGTTTACAGAGGTCTGGAGATATATCTCACTTGCACAGATCCTGCCTGGTAATGCAAGGACATGAGTTTGATTCCTGGTAGAAAAAGAAAAGTTGTTCATTTCTTTTATTCATTTAGTCTTTTGAATGCTTACTAAATATCTCACCTCACTCTGTGTTACATATGGATGAGTTGTTAAAGTGACTAAATTTGAGTCTCTGACAACAAGCAGATCATATCCTTAAAGATAGAGATAAAAACACAAACAACTAAGTGTAATTCTGTGGGTTCTAAGTGCGGATCTATTGGCTCACAGAAGAAACTGCCTAATTTTACTGAAATTTTGAACAGAGAGAAGACATACATCACCAAAAAAGTAATGTTTTACTAAACTTCCTGATTTAGGTAAAACTCACCAAGAAAGTTAAATGGTATAATACTGTTTTCCCAAGAAGTAATTTTGTACCACGATTTTTTTAGAGAAAAAATAAAACATTAAAAAGGATAGCAACACTACAGAATATCAAAAAAATAACAGTAAGAAATCACTAGTTGATAAATCACATATTGTTATCTTAGAAGTGGTTGTTCCAAGTTACAAAATCAAAGCATAAGAAATGAACAACTAATCAAACAATGACAACACAAACTATTCAATTTGATGAATGAAAACTTAGTAGTATAATTATCTGTCTTGCACATTTAAACATACATACAGTTATATGTGCATACCTACAAGTTGTTCACTCTTCTTAAGTACTTTCCCTTTCATTATATCAATATCTATTATACATTTTGGATCTTATTACTCAGTCAGTTTTTTATTATTAATTATTTTTTACACTAGATAGACAATACAACATTTACAATTGTTGTGCATCATCCTTTCCATGGGTACAACACAAATCATTTAGTCACTCACTTTTGGTAGAAAGGCTGGTCCCAGTTATTGGTAACAAAAACCAAAATCATAAAATTTCTGATATGCCCTTGATTCTTTTCTTAGGGTGCAACTCTAGATATAAGATTACTGGTTCAACAAACCATCAGACTTTTAAAGCTTAAATGCATGTTGTCAAGCTAATGATATTAAAAAGTATGTCTTTATGTTCCCACAAACTGAGTTCAAAATATAAAGTGTTTCATTTTTTGTTTGACTAATAGGCAAGTTACCTGTGCTTATTCTTAGTTTATTCCTTTTAAAATCTGAAGATATTAATATGTAGCATAAACGGTGGCCTTAACAATTTTAGTAGTGATTAACAAATACCTGAATCTTCCTACTATTTTTGATAGTAGGTATCAAACAACTGCCAAAGTCTGAAAATAAAACCCAAGTTTTCCGCATGTGTTAAGTTAGTGTCATCAATTATTTTCCAACAGAAATTGTGCTCTGTCCAAGGAGTGGAAGTGTTGCATCCCGTTTATCAAATGACCCATATTTCAACAATCTTAACTCACTGCTTATAAAAATAATTTAAAAATTAAAACAGTGTGCACAGAGACTTTGCCTGAAAAATAGAAAAAATAGCAAGAAAAAAATATAACATTGAGTAAAATTCTTATTCTGCTGCCTACTATCCACTCATTCAACTTCTCTGAGCTGCAGTTGGATCCTCTGACAAGGGAGAAGATTACATATTCTTTCTAATTTGAAGAATCAAGTGAGTATTATAAATTAAAAATATAGGTAGATCTCACAGTTGTTCTTCTGATATAACCTATTACTGTTATTGGCTTTTTATTGCTGGGTGCTTCTTTTCATTTATTAAGAAGGAAGAGATATTGTTCAAAACGCACACTTCTTTCATACTTGTCAGTATATTTTGTTTGCCGTATTATATTGGTGTGGGGCATTGACGAGGAGGATTTGGATTTATTTTTGAACTCTTGTCAGCACTCCATAATTAACATTACCCAGAAGAGAAACGCTATTTTGCCTCCTGCATCATCAACAGGACTGTCAGCAAATAAGGAAAGCATCATTTTGCCACTATTGGCTGCGAATGTAGGAAGCAGAAAAGAACAGCTGGATTTTCACACACTGAGCTCTTTGAAGTACTGGCATTTAGTGAAATCTGTATTCAGCTTCTACCTACCTCTTTTGGCTTTAAGAATGTATTTAAAGGGAAAAAATGTCACTGTTATTGCAACATCTAATTTTAAACTCGCAATTTGGGAAATTTATTGATCTCAAAGTTGTTTTCCTCAATGTCATTTTACCTCCTTGACATAAAAATGGAAAGTGAATGTTGATTGCTTAGTAGCTATTTTACTTAACAGCCTTTAGTACTCGATTTTCTCTGCGTCCTGTATCCTCTGTGATGTTTTAAATCTTTCTGGTCACTGGTTTGGTTTTAAAGTATAAAGCAAGAGAAAAAGTTAATCTTTTTTTAATGAAAAATTGCAAAGGCTAAATCTTGCAATAAAAGGGCAATGCTACAGCCAGACTATTTATAAGAAAGGCAAAAAACAAACCATGTGCCTTCCATTTTTACAGTATGCAAAATTAGGTGTATAAGGTAATTTTGATAAATAATGTTTGTTGTTTTGTTTTAAGTATTTAATTGCATACATGAGGAATTTTGAAATAATAGGCTAGTCTGGAAAGCAATCTTGCAACAATTCAAATTAACAATTGTGATATCGTGATACAGAAATTCTGCATATAGGCCCTGGTAGTTGAAAACATAGATTTACACAAAATCTTGTAAGAAAGCAGTGTTACTCACAATAAGGTCAGGGTAAAAACAAATCAAGTGTCTCACAAGGAAGACTAAATTAATACAAAGTGGTATCTATACAGTTAAAATTTATTTGAAAATTAAATAGGAATGAATTACTGGTATTTGCTACATCATACTCAATGCTCAAGGTAGGAATTCAGGACAGATGTTATGTCACTCCATTTGTATGAAATATCAAAAGAGGCAAATTCACAGAAACAAAAAAAAAGTACATTAAGAACTTCTGGTGATTAAGGCAAAAGAGACTGAGGAAGGTTTGCAACTGAGTATGAATATCTTTTTGAAGAGATACACTGTTCTAATTTAGTTATTGATGATTATTACTCAGCCTGAGAAGATATTAACATCCGCTGAAATACCCACTTTGAGAGGGTTACATTATAACGTAGTAGAACTCTTGTATGAAAAGTAATACATGTATATATGTATAAATAAAATACAGAAAATGGAATAGGAAATAAGGAAATTGTGATTAAGCAATTTATCATCATAAATTTTTCATGTTAAACTTTCCTAGGAATACATTTTTATTTGTGCCTCTCAAATGTCCAAAACATTAGACTTCAGTGGATGCATTTTGATTATATCTATGCCTCCTATTAATCTCCCCTAATTCTTCTTTTTTGTTCTTTATTCCCTTCCTTTTGTCTAATAGTAGTCTCTTTTCTACATTCGTGCCATCTTTTTTTAGTTTCCACTTATTAGGGATACTTGCTTTTCTGAGTCTCTTATTATTAGTGTGATGATCATCAGTTCTGCAAATGACAGAATTTCATTCTTTCTTATAATTTCCTTATTCCTTTATTCATCTACTCATGGGCAACTAGGTGGGCTCTATAACATGGCTATGTGAGGCTACTGTGAGGTAAGACACAATAAATATGTATATGGAGGTATTACTATAAATAGAGACATTAATTTCTTCAGGACTAAACCAACAAGTTCTGTAGCTGGATAAAATGGTAGCTCTATTTTTAATTTTTCTTCTGGATGATCATTTGTTTCATTACTATTGAGTTTCTTTTAACTCAGTAAACCACAATATACTTAACGTATTTGTTTTCCAGAATAGGTTGCTGTCAACCATTCACAATTATAAGACTTATTATGTAACATTTAAAAATGTATAGGATTTCCATAGTCATTGATACATACATGGCCAGTCTTTTGGACTTGGAATTGTGCTTCAAGAATTAACTAGAAACTAAGTGGCCTGGTAACCTCAGGGATAGATATTTTCTCATGTGAGGTTATGCTGGCATTATACCTCATTGTGGGAAGAGACCACCAGCAGTAACCGATGATGCTCTCCATACATCCTCTTCATCTGGAAGACATTCTTTCTCATTTGTCATTAAAACAGATTTCTAAGTATCACCTAGTAAACTGTGGCAGGTTGGTAATACCCAAACATGTATACCACCAACTCTGACAGCCAGCAATGAAGAATAGAAAAACAAGTTGGTCTAAAAGCTTCATACATCTTTTCACCAATTGAAGATTTAGTCTAAGGATATTATAATGAGATCAAATCAAATTTATAGCAGAGGGAACAAACGAGAATAACAAATGGAGGTCAAAATGTGCTTGTCAGAGTTCTATAGTGTACCAGTTAGATCTTTGAGAAGGGAATTAATGCAAGTTGATGTGTGATTGTTGCAGTTTTAAGAGAAGGTAATTCAGCCGATGTCTGGTTTCATTAAGGCTACTGGGATAGCACCTGAGTAACTCAAAGAGAAACAGATGTAAAGGATATTGCATGGATGTAGGCAAGTACATATTTGTCCTGCACTTTGTTACAACGTGTGTGTCCATTAACTCTCTAATATACAATGTCTGTTATGATTTACTTTTTAAATTTGAGAGCAAGGAACTGTGCAATTCAAATAGCAATGTGATCCCTCTGAATTGGGAGCACAGAAACTCTGTCTGTGTGTGACACCTCCACTATGTGGTAGAAGTAGGCTTAGTTATAGGACCTGTTCTTCAGTGATAGATGCTTAAACTAAATTTAAAAAGAGTATGGTAACACTTCTTCTGTCGGTTTCCGTCACATCAGCTTCACAGCTTCTACAAAAGGAAGATTTTGGTATGAGAAAAAGCCCCAAGTAAGAACTAATATCCACCTCCCTGTATTATTTCCTATAAAAGAAACAAATATTATCATAGGACTTGATATATGATGTGATATGTTACCAAATTATTTCATGAAGCAATTACAGTTCATCAAAATCCGGTTGTGTTTACGTTCTTTATTTATATACTTTATAATATGGTGAATCTAAGATTTGGATTTTAACTTTTAGTAACCAAAACATAGTAAAAAAAAAAAGTTGGAAATAGAAATGAGAGGATCATATAACATTTAAGAGGTTCGGGGCTGGGGGTTTAGCTCAGCGGCATAAGTGCCTGCCTTGAAAGCAGGCAGTCGTGAGTTCGATCACCAGCGGAAAAAGACAAAAAAAAAAAAAAAAAAAAAAAAAAAAAAAAAAAAAAAAAAACATTTAAGAGGTTCATATTTTAACCTTATTCCAGAAAACGCTAGAATGATGACACATCTAATCCACTGGAAATCATTGAAAGTGACTTTATTTAACCATCTCTCTTCTCAGAGATGGTCATCTCTCTCACACTATATGCCTGGTCTAAATTGAACAAAGATTTTGAATGCAGAGTTACAGGACTTTGTGTGTGTGTGTGTGTGTGTGTGTGTGTGTGTGTGTGTGTGTGTGTGTGTGTGGTACAATACTGGAGACTGAAAACAAGGAGAGATGAGGTACATAAGTGGACCTTTTAACTTTTATTTTGAGATAATCTCACAAATTTTCCCAAATTGGTCTGGAACTTGTGATCCTACTGCCTCAGCTTCCTGAGAGCTGGGATTTGATGCCTAACCTGGATAGTATAGAATTTTTAAACCTCTGTTTTAATTTTGAGGTCAGATATTCTAAGCACAACCAAGATCCTGGGAAATTATTCAGCTTTAACCTTTGTTATGAAAAGTGAACCATCACTGTCTTTTAGCCCTTAATTTCTTAAGATTAATTTCTTAACAAAGTAGTCATTCAATCATTCCATTTTACTCTCTTGCATTTTCAAAACGTTTATGACCCACTAGAAAATCCAGGACTCGTATGATATTGATTGGCAAAACATATGGAAAAGAACAAATTCCCATGATTTTTCCTGGTGCCAGGACCAGTTGTAACCTTTTCCCTTTCCCCCAATCGGCCCATCCATAAAAAGACTCTCAGTTACTCCTCAAATTAAACAAACAAAATGATTAGTTGACCTCATAGTAACTAGAGAAATTTTATGGACACCATAGCATCCACTAGGGGGTGACAGAGAGGAAAGATGGAGGTCGGGTACTTCATCTATCAATGGAGTAATAAATATGTAGGAATTCCTTAAATCCCATTTGAATGTCACCTAGCTCTTTTCTAAAGAGACTTCTTTCTTGTCCTTTAGCTGTGTTGATGGGAGAAACTGAGAAATTGAGACTCACATTCTTCCCATAGCCCTTCTCTTATGTTTTGGCTTTGTTCTTAGGCTGAGGTCCTGACAGGCAGACAGATAGATGCCAGTGAACTACAGCTTTTCTATTCATATTGAGGTACTGGGAGTGTTTACCAACCCAAAGCTCACATAATCCTTGTGATCCATAATTTATTAGCTTTCGTAGGTTTCATAACACAATACAACACATTGAGTGGCTTAAATAACTGAAATTTATTTATTTCTCAGTTGGAAATAAGTTAGAAATCTAACTTCTGTAAGTTAGAAATCTAAAGTCATGATATCAGCAAGATTAAGGAGAAATACAGATAGACAAAACAAGATAGAAAAGAGGAGAGAGACAGAGGAAGAGAGAGGAAGGGAGAGACTTTCTCTTACAAAAACACCACTAAAAGGGATTAAAGTCCCACATTTATGAGCTTATGTTTTTATAAGTCATTTATAAAATTATAATCACATCGGGGCTTTAAGGGTTAAACACTTGAATTTTTGAGGGCACCACACAATTTACACTACCCTTCTCTCTGCACATGCCTCCCTCCAAATTCATAATCTTTGTACATGAAAAGTATGTTCGCCCCTCCCAAAGAGCTTAAAAATTTCTAACCCATTTTAGAATCAATACAAAGATCAAAATCTCAACCACATTAGGGATGCATAAGTCTTAAGATGCATCCTGAGGCAAAACTCCTCTCCAGCTATGCATCTATAAAATCAGACAAGTTAGTTATTGCAAAGAGCAGTTTGGGACAGATGCATTTTGGATATTTATATTCCAAAAGAGTGAAATCAGTATGAAGGAAGAGTAACCATTCCCAACCAAGCCCAAATCTAGCGAAACAAATTTCATTTGATTTTAAAAACCAAGAATATTCTTCTTCGGCCAGGTGTGATGCACCCCAGAAACTCTGGGGTGGCAGCCTTGCCCAACAGCCCTAGAGAACAAACTTCCCGTCTCCACCTCTCAGATCTCCTTCATGGCCGTGGCCTCTCCATTCTGTGGGGTACCCCATACACAAGAGCATGGGCACGGACCTTGTCATAGCACACTGGACAGTGGATTTCTAGCTCACTGAAACCGAGGAGGTGGTCCTGATTTTTGAAACTGAAAGCAAAACAAGTTTGTTCCCTGGGCCTATAGCGAAAGTTATGGCCTCTTGATCTTTGAATTGCCCCTGGAGTCATTCTACCCTTTATTTATTTATTTATTTATTTATTTATTTATTTATTTTTAATCAGTGTATAACTACAATGCAGAATAGTGGTGTTCCTTTTGGAGAATTGGTACCTGCATACAAGGTATCTTAAATTTTTTTGATCTTCTCTCTCCCTTATCTTCCACCCCTCTATTCCTCTTTCGTATTTCCAGTGTCTGTCTTCTTATTTCTTACTATCTCTCTTTTATTTGTTTTATTTTAGTTACTTTCTTTTTTTTTTTTTTTTAACACTTAAGGGTTAACATGCATTCAATCTCAGACAGCTTTATGATTCTATCTCACAGTCTCTGAAGTCTGACAGCCTCATTTCCCATTATTTCTAACCACCTGAGTTTCAACTAGAAGTGTTTCTGTGAGAATAATTCTATTTCAGTTCCTGGCTCCAGTTGAAATGACTAGTTGAGCCCTCTGAGTAATCCCTTTAGGGAATGAATTTCCCCTTTTCCAGCCTCATCATTGCTGTTCCATCCAGAATATACAGGTTCTTATTGTATACATTCTTATGGATTGGCCAACAATTTTCCAAACCTTCCTTTTGTTTTGCGCTATTGTTTAACAATTCCTTCCATGTATCTTTGCTCATTCACATTTTTACCATAATCAATAATGAGATAACAGCCTGTATCTCTGATTCTTTGTGGAAAATTTCAAGTAAATATCCAGTTTGTTCGAAGTCTACTTTGTACGTAGTACAAGATCACAATTCAACTGTATCCTTTGCAACTCTGTACCAAGAATTGCCTTTCTTCTGGTTTCTAGTAGACCATTTCTATTTTTTGTCCAAAATCTCTCCAGAAGCACTTTCAATGGCAGTATTTCTGCCAATACTCTGTTCTAGATAGTACATCAATTATCTTAGACGATTTATGCTTTCTTTATACCTCTCTTTTTATTTTTCTCTCTCCTCTTATTTTTTTCTGAGCACTTGCAAGAATTTCCATCAAAATACATGTTTCTACTAACAGACTTTTCAAGGCGATATGGGCTATTAGTAACATGTACTTCACATTCAATCTCTACTCATCATATATTTTCAAAAAACTGCTTCTGCATTTTTAGATATGTGTTACAGTATCAACAAGTCACTTTATAGCACCTAAGTCTTTTGTTTTTCTTTTTATTTGTATATATTTACAATATATAATGAATACATTCATCATGGGGAATTGATACTTGCACATAACCAATCTTCTCCATCTCTTTCTCTGCTCTTCCCTCTTTCCATCTCTTAGTTCCATATCCTTTTGCAAAATATGTATCATCCTGATTCCTGTTATCTATCTTTCATTTTGTTCTTTAATTTTTTGAATCATTTTTTAGTACACTTAGGCTGCCCAAATTTTTTTTCTTTTTTCCAGAACTTTTTTTTTTCTTTCTTTTTTTTTTCTTGAGGCTAAAAATGCAAGATTAAGGTACCAGTACTAGTAGATGACTTTCAGCTGATGCCTCACTTCTTGCTTACAGATGGCTCCTTCTTGTTTTCTTACAAGACCTTTTTTTTTGTGGGAAGGGAAGGAGATGAAGAGTGAGAGAGTGAGAGAGAGAGGCAGAGACACAGATACTTCTTGCGTCTCTTCTACTTCTTGCATAATAGATCCCCATGTGCTATTTTCAGTCACTTTAGCCTCAATTTCTTTCTAAAATTCCTTATCTTCAAATGTAGTAATGTGGAATTAGAGTTTCTATGTGTGAATTGTAAGAATACATCATTTAATCCATGTCAAGAAAGATCCTGGTCACTGGCTAGGAG
The DNA here is from genome assembly GCF_034190915.1 of Cavia porcellus. Taxonomy (NCBI): domain Eukaryota; kingdom Metazoa; phylum Chordata; class Mammalia; order Rodentia; family Caviidae; genus Cavia; species Cavia porcellus. The sequence goes on along the minus strand of NW_026947500.1, from coordinate 38,746,755 downwards.
TAATTGTTATACAAGTATCTTTATGAGTACCAAGAAGACAGAAGCAAAACTTTAAAAAAGACTGATGTCCAGGCCTATTTTAGAACCGCTAAATTGAAATCTTTCAGTCAAGGGTAGCAAATATAGATTTTTAAAATCTCTGCAGTGATTGCAAATTTTCATCTAGAATTGAAAACCTCAGATTTAAATTATTGGATAGCTATTAGCCCAACTGTACATAATGCACAGAAGGTTGTGAATCTTTTTAGGGCGAACAAAAGGGAGTTGGTACTGGTAGAATATATAGTATGTATGCTAATCTATACACTAAAATATGTGATAAAACAGATGACATGTTATAATGTGTAACTTTAGGAAAAAGGTGTAAGATAGTAGACTTAGCTCTAGAATCAGATACCCAGGATTCTAATTCTGATCATACTGCCTTCTGATTGAGTATTTTGTGGCACTTAATCTATGCAACACAGAAATAAAGTGAGAAGAAACAAAGAACAAAAATCCCTTTAATGGAGGCACAGGAGAGTTCCCTGAAAGAACATTAGGGCTCTCTGCAGGACAAAGGGGAGGGGATAGCTTATATGAGCTTTTACTTGGGAGGGGTTTGGTTAGGTGACATTGATGGAGTGGTGCTATGGGTTAGAGTGGGATCAGAGAATCTTTGATGTGCATAGAAAGGGAAATCAGGAAGTCTGCTTTGGATCAGGGAAAAAGAAAGCCAATAAAGTGTGTTTTTTGTGGTTACTTTACCATGTTAGACCTCCACCATGATATGCAGGCCGGCTTGTGTAGGAAAAAAAAAAAAAAAAAAGCTGCCATTCTGTCATTCCCATCTCTTAGAGGTAGAGGGCAAGAATGTCTCTCAGACTGCTTCCTACTGAACTGGGGTGATGTAAAGGGGAGGAGAGGAACAAGCATGGGATGACGGGTACACTCTACATGAAACTGAGATGGAGATGTCACTGAGGACAAGGAGTTCCCTGGTTGTGAGTGCTGTACTCTGGACTGAATGAACCTTGAGAGGAGTCTGAAAATACAAGGAGCTATTAGCATTAGCAAAAAAAAAAAAAAAAAAAAAAAAAAAAAAGAAAAAAGAGTGATATGATTGATATGATTAGGGGGCCCAGAATAGGCACTAGAATAGGAGCCTATGTCGAATGCTGGTTGCCAAGAAGATCAGGGAAAAGAGTTAGAGATGGTCTAGTGTTTTCCTAGTTCAGCCACAAGGTCTTTAAGTTTTTGTTTTTGTCCCTTAAGTATACTTGATTTATTTACCAAGTAGCAGCATTCTTCTCCCAGCATAATGCAATATCCCATTTTTTCTGAGGTGAGACTATGAAGCATTTGTCCCTGTTGAAGAACCATGGTTGCTAAGGAGTTTATTTGGTCCTGTAGTGAGTCAACCATTTGTGACACACTCTGGGTAGAAGTTTGTAGGTCATTTGATAGTTGACTCTGATAGCTGAGATTTACCCCAAGTCCTCCTGTTCCCACCCCTATGGCTAAGAAAACCGCTCTTGCCATCAAGATATGAGTCAGTACAGCTCTGCATGCAACTGTGTGAGCTATGGGGGAAAAGGAGTGTTGTTGTCCTTGTATTATTTGTGTCTTTGTATCAAGTGTTACCTGAGGGGTTGACAACTGCCTCTGTACAAGAAGCTTGCCATGTAGATGCCCCTTGCTCACAGACAAGGTTTAGGAACATGGGCAGTACATATATGGAAGCCCCATGTTTGACTGTGATGGACAAGTAGAAATTTATCTGGCTATTTTATGCAGACAAAGTAGGATTGTCATCCACCACGTGAAGTGGCCACATGCAAGAGTTATATTTATATAAGTGTGATCATCATGATTTGTCCAAGATTATATGCCGTTACATCCTATAGATTCACATCCCCAGTGGAGGCACTGAAAACTAGAGTGCTCATAATATAGAGCACAATTAGGATTTTTCAGGGCAGAGATAATATTGGGGAGCCTGTAATGACAACACCTTTCCAGGTATGTTAAATATTAGCTGCCCTGAAGTCCAGTTTTATTTATTTTTTGGTCCCAGGGATTGAACTTGCCACCTCACGCTTGTGGCGCAGGCACTTATGCTGCTTAGCTAAATCCCTGGCCCCCCTGAAGTCCAGTTTGCCTAAGCAATGACAGTATGAGTGTGTCTGGGGAGTCTTCTATGTTTAGTAATATAAAAATTATATTTTGCGAGGGGGAGTGCTTGTGCTGTTGGTGTAATGAGGTCGTGCATCTAGACTAAAATATAAATCATGTTTGCCCAGGTAGTTGAGGACAATGAAAAGCAAAGCTGTAAGTATGAACAATGCAATAACTATAATCCAATGAATAGCATTAAACTTTCAGGAGAAAGTGTCAAAAAGTCTATTATAGAGATGTTGACCGTGAAAAAATATGGAGCCCAGAACCAAGCTGGCGAGCAGAGCATCTGTCAACTGAATTCTGTGGGAGTGTTTTCTTTTTTGAGGCATAGGTAGGGGGGACAAGTGGCTTGCTGTCCACATTATTGCCTCTCTGTGTTCAGGGTCAAGATTATTGAGTAATGGACGATATCTCTTGACTTGCATAATATGGAACCAGCGTGGGAATCTAGTGACCTTGACCATTGTTGGGGTTGTGAGGTAGACCAGGTGTGATTTGTTCCATGTAAGTTGTATTCCTAGGCCTGCAGCCTTAGAAAATTTGATACAGATTAGAACACCTGGAGAAAGAGGAGGGTCAGGTGTCTTTCCATTGAATGGTTGAGAAAGACCTAGATCAGCATGTTGATATAGCAGGTGCCTGTGAAAGGAGAAGATTGGGATATGGTCTGCTAGAGGAGAAAGATTTGATGACGATGGAAAAATTTGTAACAAGAAAGGTCTCCCATACATAAGCTCTAAGGGGCTTAGAAGGGTAAGCTCTCAAGGAAGAGCCCTGAGCTCAGATAATTCTAGAGGAAGAAGTCCAGACGCTGGCTGATGTAATTCTACAATGTGTTTAGTAAGATGTGCTTCTATGAGTGCATTTGCTTTTTTAATTTTGCCTCATGATTGAGAATGGCATGAAATATGTAAATGCCATGTAATGTTGAGCTAGTCAAAACTTATTGTATAATTTGAAAAATGAAGGCTGGACCATTATCAGATTGTATACCCTGAGGTAAACCAAATCTAGAAATTATATCTTGTAGTAAGGCCTTAGTCACCATCTCAGATGTTTCCTTGTCAGTGAGGAGGGCTTCCACTCATCTCAAAAATGTACAATCATTGTGAGAAGATACTTAATATTTTTATATTTAGTGTGAAATCTATCTGCCAGTCTTGGCCAAAACTAATGAGTGGGAAAGGAAAGAGGTGGTATAGGTTTTGGGCAGATGTCTTTGCACAGCTCTGACAAGCAAGGGTTATCCCATGAACAGTGAGTCTTAAAGAGAAGTGTGTGAGTATAGGGCCTAGGAGTGTATATAGTGCCAATGAGCCAAAGTGAGGGCAATCATGGAGGTTAATAATCATGTACCTGACTTGTTGATATCGAGTACTAATCATGATCCATGAAAGAGTCACCCCTGAGAATTCTGCAGGTAGTGTGATTTTCTGAGTAATTGTAGTTGTTTTGGAGAGTTCACAGGAGGAGGAAGATGTTTTGGTGTTAGTGGAAGGAGACGAGACGTGTATGGTTGTTGTGCTACTAGTTTGGCTTATAGATCCACAAAAGCATTACCTTGGGAAATAAAGTCAGCTGAGGACTGGTGTCCTTTGCAATAGATGACAGCTACGTGTTTTGGAAGTTGGACAGCCTCTAGCAGCTTAATATGAGAGGTACATTTGTCATAAGAGATCTTGCGTCCTAATGAATCCTCTCTCTTGCCTTAGAGAAGCATGGGAATGAAAGATGTTAAAGGCATATTTTGAATCAGTGTATATGTTGATTATTTTGTCTTTGGATAAGATGAGGGGTCATGTCAGAGCAATGAGTTCCACCTTTTGTGAGGATGTCCTTGGGGTAGCAGGTTCCCTTCTATCACTTTACATTTATTGACTACAGCATAGCCTGCTCTCTGTAGGGTATTGGAGTTGGGTGAACTACCATCTATGAGCCAGGTTTCTGAGGCTATAGGAATAGGAGTGTCATAAATGTGTGGAGAAGGTGTAGGAGACCTCAGAAAAACCTCAGCAGTCATGTATAAGGGGGTCATGTCTGTTGTTTAGCAGGGTAATAGGGTAGCTGGATTAAGTGTATTACTAGTTGAAATTATAACTGTGGGACTGTGTATTAGTATTAGATGTACCTGTTGTAAGTGTGATGGGGTCATTAGGGCTTGTAGTGCCTGTGTGTAAACAGGTTCATAAGGAAATGTGGGGAGTAGACTGTGTTTTTTTTTTTTTTTTTCTTTTAAAGAGGGTAGGTTTAAACATAACAAAACAGAACAAAACAGATTATAAGCAAAAAATTTTAAGAAATTTGGATTTCAAAGCAAGTCCACTGGAGATCTTCATTGTCTATCTTATTGTCTCTAGTTTTCTTCCAAATAGTTGTCCCCATCTTCACACACATTGAATATATACTGAACATTATAGAACTAATCAGATCATTATAGGGTGATGAAGGCTTTTTAGGTCTTCAAGATTTGACATTGGGAAGTCAATCATGACTGCCATAATGTCTCTAATTCTCTTCAAAGTAGCTGTCCTTATCTTTACGTATGCTGAAATTGAAACTAAGAGACTAGACTAATGTCACTCTGAACAGTGACTAATAGTATTGTTAGATTTTATATCACAATGTTACAGAATTAGCACTGGGAATCTTAGTGTCTCTTCTTCAGAGTATCTGTTCATTACATCGTGCATTATATAATCTGTTCCTGTAAACTGTTTAGAAATTCTCACCATGTGTGAATCTCTACGTGTATATCTATCTTTTCTGTATTATGGGAAAAACATATCAAAACCAGACAACAAAAAAATTCCTAGAAAAACATGAAAAAGACACATAATAAATTCCTAGAAAAATATGAAAAAGACACATAATAATATTAGGTGATCTACAGTAGTTGCTATGCTTTCTCTTGTTATTTTCAATATAATTGTCCACATCATCAGACATAATATAATTTAACATAGCATTACATAGCTATTTTAATAAAAACACAACTTTGGAGACATTGTAGGATTTCAAAAGCAGTGAATACTCAAAGCAGAATAGGTATCTTATTACATCATGTCATCTTCAGAGTAGTTGCCTCTACTCTTAGACTTGATACTATCAAGCATACCAAATTTGAATAAAATCAGTCAAGGCAAAACAGTGGTCTAACAAACCAGCTTCAAATAAGATCAGTTATAGTAAGACAATGTAAGTAATATAGGGCTTCAGTTTAAGTTAATAGGAAATTAAGGATAGTTGCTGTGGTATAGTCTGCAATTTTTGGAATAGCTGTCTGTGCCCTCAACTCTAGTATGAGTAGACAGACCATAACAAAATAAAGTCAAACTAAACAGAGCAATAAGACTACTGTGGCTTTTAAATCTTGACATACTATTAACAATGTCTTCTGCCTTCCTTTTTTTAGGCAATTCCTCATCTTTCCCTTTCTCAGGATGCTTTATATAATTTGGGTCCCACTAGCTCCTTTAGTTTTTAGAGTAGGGAGTCACCCGTTGTCTATCTGAGTGGTGCTGAACCTTTTTTACCCTTAAGCATGATCTTGAGCTGTATTCCTTTACTTACTACATTCACAAGGTTTTCTTTCCTTCTAGCTGTGCAGTTCTACACTGCACATAAGTGTCATAACTTTCCAACCTATCTGCAGCTGCTGGACAAGTTGTCCTTATTTCTCGCTGGTTCCCTGTCACATAGAGCACTGTTTTCTCATCTTTGACTTTCAGTTTATTAACCCTCTTTCAGGTTGAGGATATTTCCTATTCAGAGCATCTTGATGGGTCCTACCTCTTAATCTACTCTGCCTGTGTCTCTTTTTGTTAGTGATCAAGGCTATCTACATTAGAGATTATAGCCCAACTTCTCTGCTATTCTATTTTTCTGCTAATATTTGTCCATTTTCTCCTTAATCCCACTGTCTGCCCCATTCGTTGAGGCCTCTCTGCCACTGTTGCTGGAATCCTGGTATTTTTTTTTCTCTTTCTCTCTAGAATGTCCTTTGTATTTTTTGTAGTGTTGGATTGGTGGCCATAAACTCCTACAGTTCCTCTTTGTCTTGGAAACATATTATTTCCCCATTAATTTTGAGAGGGTTTTTCCGGGTACATCAATCTGGGTTGGAGATTATTTTCTTTCAGGGCTTGGACTATTTCCCTCCAGGCTCTTCTCGATTTGATAGTTTGTGTTGATAAGTCTGTCATTATTTTGATGATTTTTTTCCTTTGTAGGTGATCTGCTTCTTTTCTCTGACCGCTTTTAATGTTCTGTTTCTGTGTTAGATTTCTGAGATCTTGATTATTATATGTCTGGGTGTAGATCTGTTTTGGTTGTAGGTGGCTGGAGTTCTGTGTGCCTCATTTATCTGGCTATCACTTCCTTTTTCTATGCTTGGGAAGTTTTCCTTAATTATTTTTGTGAATAGCCTTTGTAATTCATTTGTGGTTACTCCTGCTTCTTCGCTCACATTTTTTATTCTTAAATTATAGATACTTCTGTCATCTTATAACCTTTGAATTGTTACTTCCTGGTTCTATGTTATTGTTAATAGGACTTTTCTTTCAGAATCACACATTGTAAATCTCTCTTCAAGTTTTGAAATTCTAACTTTTAGTTTCTGTCAAGGCATTTTTCCAGCTTTCAGTGGAATTTTTAATTTCTTGGTAATCTCTTTGGATCTGTTTTATGTACTCTAGATTTTGTTTATATTCTTTATCAAAGGTTTCTCTTCTTTTTTTGGGTTCCTCCATTCTTCTGTCTGTATCTTCTTGAGAGGGGTTTAGCATTTCTTTTATTAATCTTTTTATATCTTGCCTCCCTTGGATTAGAATTTCAGTTTTAAGTTCTCCTATGAGGTCACAAAGGTATTTCTTTATGTCTGCTGATGTTTTGACCAATATTGCATGATTGCTGCACTGGTTCTCTTCTGTATTTCCCTCTCCTGGACTTCTTTTCCCAGGGTCAGAGGTTGCAGATTTTTTTCTTATTTTTTTTTCTCTTGTCATGTTTCTGGTTTCTTTCAGACAGGTGTGTGGTGGAGGTCTCAGGCCCTCTCTGTATTGCTTATGGCTTTTCTGAAGCATGCTGCCTGGGGTTTTGCTGCCCTCTCCAGTTTGCTGTTATGTGAGGTACATGCAGTGACTCTGAGCTGGCCCCTCTTCTCTGAGCCAGTCAACCAGCAAGTGTCTTCAGCAACTTAGCCTTTTCTTTGCTGATATCACAGCATTGGGACAATTTCATCTCTGGCTATTGGGTCTCAACCAGGCCCGTGACTCAGCCCAAACTGATCCCACCAGTCATCTCTGGTACAGGGGCCACTGACTGACATCACCACGGTGCCAGGCTCTGCCCCACTCCCAGATGTCTTCTAACCAGCCACACCTATCTTGGTACCCAATTTCCAGCACTCACTGAGAATTATTGCAGCTCTTCACCTTGGCTCCACTCCTTGCTGCTCTGCATTCTCCCACCAAGGGCCTGGGACTCATCAACTCCGATTATTGGTGGCCGCAGCTTCAGAGTGACCTTGAATCATCCAACTCCCCAAGGAGGCCAGCACAGTGCAGGACCTGTCTCAGTAAGCACTTCCAGCTCCAGCCCTCCACCCATGTTTTTCCTTCCTCTTCCTATTTTTCTTTTTCCTTCAGTTTCCTCCTTGGGTCGTAAGAATCCCTCTCCACACATCTGACCCTCTCCATGTTGTCAAATTCCAGAGTCTGAGCTATTTTTCCCAGAGGTGCTCTCTACCCAGCTACCTAGCAACCACCATTTTCTTGTCTCCTAGACTGTGATTGTTTACACTAAGGTGAACTTCTGTGCCTCTTGTGTCAAGATAGCTGCCACTGCCAGTGCACAGAGACAGGGATGCCATTCACACACTGTGTTGTCTACTTGTTTTGAGAGATAAGCTACAACTTGGAATAAGGGTTCCATTAGATGTCCTAAGACCCCTACCACATTGTGTCCTTGGGTTAAGGCATATACTATGAAAGCTATGGTAGGATTGGGAAGAGTTAGTGCTGGTGCTTTGAGTAAGGCTTCTTTTAATTTGAGGAAAAGGGAGTGAATTGGGACAGCAGGATCCAAAGTTTCTGACAGGGGTCTTCTTGTAGCCTGTTATAGAGATTATGCCACAGAGGCAAATTTGGGTATCCATAGGCAGAAAAAGTTTGCCAAGAAGTAGGGAAACATACATTGTTTGTAACTAGTTCCTAGAGCTCTCAAAGTAAGGCTTTGAGATCAGAAGTTATGTAGTATGTAGTAGGAGTGAGAATAAGCCCCAAATATTTGACTTTGTGTGTAGCTCTTTTAGTTATGGTTGGAGAGACTTGGTATCCGTGATCAGAGAGAAAGTTGAGTAAAGTAGTAGTGTATTGCTGAGGTATATGTAGGAGAACAAAGGAGAAGATCATTGACATATTGAAAGAATGTGCTATGTTGCAGGTCTACTGCCACCAGGTCAGAGGCTAGAGCTTGGCTAAAGAAGTGTGGGCTATCTCTGAAAATTTGAAGAAGGACTGTCCATGTGAGTTATGAAGACTGGAAAGTGTTGGAGTCTGTCCATGTGAAAGTAAAAAGATCCTGGCAATCAGGGTATAAGGGTATATAGTAAAGAAGGCATCCTTGAGGTCTAATACTGAAAAATGAGAGGTAGATGGAGGGATGTGGGACAATATAGTATAGGAATTTGGAATGATTGGATAGATTTGTTTGACAGCATGGTTGATGGCCCTGAGATCTTGTAATAATCTATATGACCCATCTGAGTACAGGGAGGATGAGGGTGTTGTAGAGATAATATGTAAATTTAAAAATCAACTGAGTAGCAAGTGATGAGGGTGTGGTAGGAAGAATGTGTAATCCTAAAAAAAACCCATTGGATATCAGGTGATAGATGAGAGGTTTGAATCCCTGTAGGTGTTTTGCAGCTATGGACTACTGGGGAACACAAGACAAGGCAGAGGCATCTTTAAGCCAGAGTGAGACTGGTGTAGCATGGATGGCATGTGTAGGGTTAGAGGTGTCCCAGAAAATGGGGTTTACAAGGGAAGTAGGGAGAGGGGGATCCAAACTTACGGTACATAGATGTTATTGAATTTGAAGTATAAAAGACATACGGAAATCTAAATTATACGTAAAGTTGAGTTTTTGTAGTAAATCTTTTCCTAAAAGGGGTACTAGGGGGCAGGTCAGTATAATTAGAAAGTTGTGTGTAAAGTATAAACTTAGAAATTAACAGGGAATTTGTCCCATCCATAGAAGATGTGTTGGCTTACCATTAACCTCCACAATGGAGACAAATGACAGAGAACATAAGCCCAAAAACTCAATCATAACACTGTATGTGGCCCCTGTCAATAAGATAAGAGAGCATTTTACCTGAGACATTCAGCAATACTTGAGGTTCCAAGAGAGGCACCTTGATAGGGGCTGTGGGCCTCCAAGGCCTACCAGTCTTCTCCAGTGGTGAATCCAAGCAGGTCATTGGCTTCTGTGAAGACAAGAAAGTGATGACTTACCCACTCTCTGGCAGGCAGGGCAGTCAACCTTCCACTGGCCCTCTTGATTGCAGAGGGGACATGGCCTCGGAGGCAGCCTCAGGTTTGGGCAGGATCATGCCCAATGATTCACTTTGTTGCACTTGAAGCAGGGTCCTGGAGGGGGTCAGGGCTTGGTGGCTATCTTTTCTAGTGGTGTATCTCTTTAAGACCTGAGTGCTACAGCAAAGAATTCCCTTGAAGTTTGATTTTTTTCTAGGTCAAGTCTAGCCTGTAATTTCAGTTCTTCAATCTATCTTGTTTAAGTTGTTGGTCTCTATTATTAAAGACATGGAAAGATACATCTAAAGATTTTTTTGTGGGGATTGAAAGCCCAAATTAGATTTTTTAAAAATTTGGCTTGAATATCTGGAGCTGCCTAGGAGATAAAATGAAAATTAAGCAGAACAGCCCCACAGGTGAGTCAGTGTATATGTCAGTAAACTTAGAAAGAGCCTCCTTGAGTCCAGTTAGAAAGCCTGCTGGATTTTCATCAGCTCACTGAGTTTGTTCTCATAATGTTTAATAATTAACCTGTTTGTGGGGAAATCTGGTGGTGGCCTTGAATAAGACAGTCATTTGAGTTACATGCTTGGAGCCATCTGCTTCAGGTTGATAATTCCATGAAGGGTCCTGGTTTGAGACTGCTGCCACACCCAAAGGAAAGTCACTGTCAAAATGGTGTCATTTATCAGCTATCACCTGAGACTCGCACCACAGTTCAGATTGTTGGGCGGGCAAAGGAGTAGCAAACAGAATAAGTTGGATATTTTCATATGTTAACTTATATGCAAGGAAAATAAGTTAAGTTGTTTAGTAAATTCAAAAGGATCGTTGTGAAAGGAGCCAACATGGTCAGAAATGTGTGAAAGATCAGCAGTAGAAAATAAATGTGAACATGAACAAAAACCTCTGTGCCAGCTACCTAATGGAGAGGAAGGAGGTCTTGGGAGGGGCCATCAAAGATGGCGTCAGGTCAGTGATGACAGTGGAAGGAGGGGACTGAGAGATCCGGGCATCATGGGAGTGTGTATGATTGCCAGGAGGGAGAGAAAGGGAGAGGAAGGTGTAGCTGGTGAAGTAGCAGGGTCTGCAGAGCGGAGAGGTGGAAGTGAAGGATAGAGCAGTGGCAGGGAGTCAGCTGGCAGAAGTGGGCAGAGGCATGGGGAAGATGGAGAGTCGGGAAGGAGAGGGAGGTGACTGGGAGTCAGTTACAAAGAGGAGGGTGATTGGGAGTCAGCCTAAGGCGGGGCTGAAGGCTCACATGGATACTAAGGAAGGAGTGTTGAGGGAACATCCTCAATGGGATCTGAGAGAGAGAGAGGAAGGTGGATCCCAGCAACAAAATCAAATCAAAAGAGGAGGGTGACTTGTAGAGTGAGCCAAAAGGATTTGGGTTGCTTACAGGCCTTGAGTCAATCAGGACATGCCCAGAGTTCAAAAAAGGCTTGGAAATAAGGTAATTACTCCCATTTGTTGCCACACTATCAATAGTTATCCAGGTCTCTAACAGTACCATTATCAAGTGTTTCAGTTTCTGGCCAACATTCAGAGTTGTTGAGAGGATAAGTAGGCCAAGTAGTTTGGCAGAGAAAGAAAAGTCTTTTAGATCTAATAGTCTGTGTGAGTTCTAATGTCTCAAGGTGCCATAAGAGTTCCCCAGGAGGAGTGTGTTTTTTGGGAAGAAATAGAGTATTTCCCAGCAAATTAAGATTGAGTTGGGGAGGTAAGGAGAAAATGGTTGCAAACCTGGGGAAGGCCGTCACCAACCACAGAAGCATAGTCAAGCGAGAGTTTCAACAATTGAGTCCTCCTGTCATCACCAGAGAAGACAAAAGGCAGCCCCCCCAAAAGGCAAGCAAGATGAGTGAGGAGTGCATGGCATGGGCCCATGACATAAGAGACAGGCACTCCAGGCAAGAGTGTGGCTCACCTGTGAGAACCTGGTGAGATGGAGGCTGGCAGGTGGTGGAGGTAACTAGTCTAGTAATGGTAACAGCAGGGAACCCCTGAAGAGAGAGAGAGAGAGAGAGAGAGAGAGAGAGAGAGAGAGAGAGAGAGAGAGGCTTGTAGGTCAGGGAGGGCAATAGGCCTCCCCCAGAAACAATATGACCCCAACTGCTCCATGTCTAACACAGCACAACTGATTTTTTTTTTTTTTTTGTGCCACTCAATCTATGTGTTGCAGAAATAAAGTGAGAGGAGACAACAGAAAAGCTTTTAACGCAGGCACAGTAGAGTCACACACAAAGGACATGAGTGCTCTCTGCAGGACAAAGGGAGGGGGTCACTTTATATGAACATTTACTAGGGAGGGGTTTGGTTAGGTGACACTGATGGAGTGATGCTCTAAGTTAGTGTGGGATTGGGGAATCTTTGGTACATGTGGGAGGGGAAGACAGGAAGTCTGCTTTGAATCAAGGCAAAAGAAAACTGATAAAGTGTTCTTTTGTGGTTACTTTGCCATGTTGGATCTCCACCATGACAACTAGACTGGTTCATGTGGGAAAAAACCCCATCACCTCAATGTTATGAAAAGAAATAGAAATGGCATTGCTAGCATTCACTGTTGTGAGTTTGTATGTGTAAACTCGCAAATTGTGCTTCAGTATTATTAGTGGTGATAGTTAAACTAATCAGATGGAAAATTCTAAGCTATCTGTTTCCATTTATCTTCTAGTTTACTCAAGTTTTGGAATAAAGATTCAAAACTCTGTCCTTGAAAAGCCTAAATTAGCTGAATTTTACATATCAAAGTGATGAGGCCCAGGGCAATGAAAGGGCATATGGAAATAGAGAAATTATAAAGCAAGTTAAGGTCACAGTGGAAATATGGGAACCTGAGATAAAATACAGGAGAAACCTGTGAACAAAGTTACAGCTATTCAAGGTGAGTTTTGAGCTTTGACAGGATGCTTCTAGAGTGTTAACAGAAAATGAAGGAGGCCCTTTGTAGGTCAGTCTTTACTGCTGCAATATTAGACTTTCTGTGATTAATTTTGGACTCTACAAACCCAATGTGCAGAAATATTTCAGAAGCTATTCAACAGATATGTTTTGAGTTGTGGGTACTTGTAAGAAACAGCTTTTGCTAAAACACTGGTTAGTTCAATTTGGCATTTCAATTTATCTCTTCTTACATTTACATTATAAAAAGCCAACCTGGTGGAAATGGTGATGCAGAGTTGAGAGTGGTTAAAAGACAAACACTTTATTCTTTTTTTTAAGAGAAATTCCCTTATTTTCTGCTGAAGTATGTGGGAAGCCATGCCTAATTTTTAGAATTTTCCTGAAATTGCTAAAAAACGCTTTTTTGTATGTGTAACTCTTTATCTGAATTAGAAAGCTGAATTGTGGTATTTTTTTTTTTTTTTCTGAATGTGTTTATAGCATGCCACTTCAATGTAGAAATACTGGCCAGCTAAGGCTTAGTCTTAAATCACTTAGAGATAAAATGTGTAACCTCAGAGCTACCTTGCCTACTTTAAAATTCTGCCTTTGACATTTCCCAGTTTAATTTCTCTAAGACTCAGATTACTCATATGTAAAATGAGGATAATAATAGCATTTACTTCATAAAATTGTCATAAAAATTAAGCTTGCAGATGCTTAGGAAAAGTAGCATTGTCAAATCCATAGTAAAGATCACTGAGTTATAAGGATTCCTAAAGCTCACGTAAGATTGCTTTGCCAACCACACTAAGAACAGACTAGCGGGAATATATACTGGAAAGAACATGCCTTTGAATTTTATAGCCTTGAGTTCAATGGGTCTCATAGAAGACACATAATCACTAGGCAACTTTTTAGTTCATCTTCAAAAAATAGGGACAGCATAAGTACCCTTTGTATATTGGTGCATCACTTAAGTAAAATGACCTTTCATTGTATCTTAGTTACTCTTCCTTGGAACAAAATACCAAGTACCTAGAAATCAAAGGAGGAAGAGTTTATTTTGGCTTACAGTTTGTAGAAGTTTCAGTCCATAGTCAGCTGGCTCCACAGCAAGGTAGCATGACAAAGGTGCATCACAGAAGAGAAACAGTCCTCGGCAGGACAGATAGAAGGCTTCAAGCAGCAAGGCTGTTTTTCTCTCTTTTGCCATTCAGACTATAAGCTTTTTGGGTGATGTCAGACAAACTCAGGGTGGCAATTCTGTTTTTAATAAATTTACTTAGCCATCCCCAAAACTATGTAAATTCTAATCAACGGACTAATTTAGTATCACACACCTTATATATCAGTTGATACCAAAGCGTCCCATCCAGAAATGCGTAAGTCTGAGGAAACATGTAGATACAAGCCATAATACAATATCATTGTGAATTTAAACAACTATTCTTTCTTACTTCGAAGACTACAGTTGTTTCCCATCTGGTCTCGTGACTCCCATTCTTATCTATCAAACAACTCCTTTTTTATTCAACATTCTGAATAAAATGTAATTTGAACCATGAAACTGCCCTGTTAGGGTTTTCTATCATGTTTGGCATAAATATCTATTTAACAACGTGGTCTACAGGAACAATCTATCCATGCTCAAGTCTCCAATGTTATCTCAACTCACTACTCCCTCTACTCTGTTCCAGACATGCTTGCTTCCTTCATGTTTCTAGAACACATTAAGTGTTTTTCACTTCAAAGCTTTTACCTGGGACCTATATGTAGTTTGTCACCTTTGCAAACTATGCCTCTTCTAGAAGTCCTCTTCTTAAAAAAGTCTATTCTCACCATGCCATCTAAAGCAGGCAACTGTCCAAAGTGATTAGCATTACATCTCACCTCTGGATAGTCATGCTTTATAAAAGTCTTGTTTATTCATATATTTCTTTGTATATTATATTGCTTCCCTCACATTCAGGGAGTAGGATCTTTTCTGAACTGTTTGTACTACATTTCATATTGCCTGATATACAATAAGTGTTGAATCAGTGTCATTGGAAGGAAGGAAGAAACATCAACAGCATGTGAAATGTGCTCACTACAATTCTACATTAAAAAAATAAATTAACACAAGATTAATCACCAACTGAAAGAGTTTTACAGACAATTGATAATACCAACCCTGCATGGTGGATGAACTCTGGGAAGAATTTTAGAACAAGAAATGGAGTCAATCTTTAAAAGACATGTACCTGAGAACTGTATCTTCCCCATTGGAGGAGGTTGTATCTCTAAATCATGTTGCTTGGTTTCCAGCCTGGTGCTTCTTCTTTAGATAAGAGCTGGTCTACCCACCCAGATGCTATCTCCTGCTATGGATATTGACACTATGTTGCTTCTCCTTCAGTCATTCCATAGGTTCCTCAATTCCATGTGATTGAGTGTTGAGAGTCAAACCTAAAACTGGTGTCAGCAAGCTATTTGGACAAGTTGTAAGCTGACAGGGCCGTCTCTTCCATATATATTGCATCATTTCCTCTTTTACTGAACAATAAAATAGATGTATGAATAATCTTAATTTCTGGCATTCTGCAACTTGGCACTTCTATTTCTAGGAGGCCAGGATAATACTTTCTCTCTAAATCTGTTCCTGAAGGCTCTTGTCTCACTGAAATAGCTCTTCCTGTCGCTACCAGCTGGTCACTCAAAAACAGTATCTTAAGAAAACCTATTTTAGTTTTTCCAGCTATCATTTGGAGGCAAGAAATGCGAGGGCTCGTTCTAATCTAACGATTGCATGTGGCAGTTTCAGAGACAGAGAAAATGACGTGTCTGGTAAATGCCTAAACATCACCTGTCAATGACTCCTCCAGAAGACATCCTCCCACAGGGTGTCTTGAAGGACAGGCATTTGAGCACCATATGTTGTGTTTACAGTTAGAATCTCAGCACCAGTGACAGATACTCCATTTTTGATGGCTTTCCTTCTTCCATGTGCCATTCTAAGGTCTGTCCCTACATTATTTCCCTAAAGCTTACATTCAGCTGAAGCACACAGAGAACAACTATGATATGCACAATGGCCAAAAGAGTTATAGAGCTGAGATTGGAAGCTGCTAACTTAGCTTCAGAGACTTTATGTGTAGCCTCTATAATCCACTATAATCCACTTCCTTAACCAGAATAACTTTATGGTCTTTGTACTGCTGGGTCTATAATACGGAATACAGAAATTCTTCAGTGTTCTGAAATAAAGTTTGAAGTTTGTTTTTATGTGAAACATCTAAAACCAGCAGCTTCCAGAAAAAAAAAATTCCCCTCTGTAATTTAAAGCAAAATTTTAGGTTTATAATTACAATTCTACATCTAAAGCTGTCCAGCGTTTGAATCCTTGTTTCCAAAGCAACTGCCTTTTCCTCAGAATATGAGATGAGGTTTTTCAAAACTGAAGGGTTTATGTTTGATTTGGTCCACATATTTGTTAGGAGACCCTCATTCTGAGATCCTCTAAATAAAAGAGAGATCAATAGGATGGAACTCCTATGCTGTTAGTCCACATGTCTATCTATATCCTGTCCTACAGAGAACAGGGGAAATGAATGCTCAAAGGTTAGGCCTGGACAGAATTTAGGGATTCCTCACAGGAACAGGCTTCCCATTGTGAGCATAGCCCCAGATGCTGAAAAGAAAGGTCACTTTTCAAAGCAATAATTTCCAGTGATAAAGATCATAGTGTTGTAATATCATGCTGCTTTAATATATATATATATATATATATATATATATATATATATATATGTGTGTGTGTGTGTGTGTGTGTGTGTGTGTGTGTGTGTGTGCATGCGTGTACTACAAGTCACTGAGAGACTGCATCTACTACTTAAAAAAGTTTTGGAGGCACAATAAAATTATCAGTATATACCATGGAGTTGCCATTTCAAATTTCCAAAAGTTTAGAGAGAAATCTATGCAAAGAACATCAGCACTGAAAGCATTCCAGGTTTGCTTTTTATACACTCATGGACATTCAGCAAGACACTGGACCTCGGTTGGCTTTTATCTAAAGTGGGAATTAAGAGACTGCACATCAGGGCTCATCAATGATGTACAAGATAATATATACAAGAGTCATCTTAGTCCTTTGACATACAATGTGGAGGACTATCAAGTAGAGACCATAAAAGTGAACCATTATACAGATAATACAAAACTCCTTCAGACTCATAGTTAAACTTGAGATGAGGCTGCTGAATTAATTCCCTAATTAACAGACTAAATAGTTTTAATTTTATGACTGGAAGTATGGAGATTCTTAGAAATTGAAAGGATTTCCTATAGTGTTTTTATATTTATTAAACAGAAAATATTTACTCAATATGAGATGAAGTCTTTTTAGAAAGTCCACCTTGTCTCTAAATGCAGTACTTTAAGCCTTCCCATAAGCCTGTTAGTGATGGTAGTTAAACAGAGAGGAAATAAAGTGCATAGTCACTATGTAGGGAAGAGATATTGTGTCAA
Organism: Cavia porcellus; assembly: GCF_034190915.1. Taxonomy (NCBI): domain Eukaryota; kingdom Metazoa; phylum Chordata; class Mammalia; order Rodentia; family Caviidae; genus Cavia; species Cavia porcellus. The sequence continues at coordinate 38,729,659 of NW_026947500.1, read as the reverse complement.
AGAAGACATCAAGTACTTCGAGGGAAGCCAAAAAATGAGATGGTAAAAGGATGCAGAGGATTCCTAGCAGGACTGAGTACTAAAGTAAAAACTTTATTTCCCACTTTGGCCTAAAAGTCATTCTTCACTTTCTGTAGGGTGTGTGTGTGTGTGTGTGTGTGTGTGTGTGTGTGTGTGTGTCTGTGTCTGTATATGTAAAGGTGCAGAGAAGTGAAAAGATGCTGGTGCTTGAAGAAATCCAATTTAAAATAAAAACAGAATAAAATACAAACAAAAAATATAAGCAGACAAAAGAAAGCAAGAATTAGTTCAGTTTAGGAGCTGGGGATTTAGCACAGCGGCATAAGCACCGGCCTTGCAAGCAGGCGGTTGTGAGTTTGATCCTCTCAGTATTGATAAAAAAGAAAAAGACAAAAACAAACAAACAAACAAACAAACCAAACAAAAACATAACAAAAACAAAAACACTTTTTAATATTTAACATTTTTCAAAAAAAAATCAATTCTATAATATTTAAAAGAGAGCAATATATAATCTGTGATCTTTATCACTTATGAAAGTGGCAAATTTATTACACAACATATCAAACTAAGGGCTTCAGTTCTTTGAACCTTTAAATAGGCAGGTGTTTGGTGGGGGTGGTGAGCAATGTTCACAGAATTTCAGGAAAGACACAGTCCACACAGGGGAAAAACAGATTAGGTGCCATCGTCAAAACTATGTTTTAGCACTTTCCTATGAATAATCTAGTTGTATAACTGAATGTTCCTATGAGATAAATGAGTTTTCCTCTCATAACAGCAAAGTCAGAGTCACCGAGAAGATGAGTTTTGAAAACTCTGTGGCTGGGCTGTTTTTATCAGGACCTGAAGGGTTAAACCTCAAGCCACCACTAGGTGTCACATTGAGATTGGTTTTCAGCACAGGAACTTCCTGAATGACTGCTTTCAAATATAAGACCCTTCTCTGTTAATTTCAGCTCCTGTTCAGTTTCTTTAAATAGATGTTCTTAGTCTGCCTATGTCAAATCTTTAGAACCTTTCCATTTGTCTCGCTGGTATTTACAACCGTTTAAACTTTTCACCCCAACCCAGGAGCACAGCAAGAGGTAGATTTCAAAAGAAGGGAATTGTGACTTAGCTGCCCTGCCTTGGGAGGAGAGGTTCCTAGTCTTGTACTCACCTTGCTTTCCATTAGTTCCTCCATACTGGGACACCTGGAATTAACATGCAAATTGAGAAACACTTCTGTATTTACTATGCAAATTGCAGCAGTAATACAACCCATTGACACCCCTAGAGAAATCTCATATAAGGGAATTCTGGAGCTCTCATTCATGTTGAGAGCTTCTCTTCTCTTCCCATTCTGTCCTGCATCCTCCCTTTCAATAAATCATTTTCTCAGCTGCAGTCAGTCACCAACATTATTCTTTCTGGGTCTTTTTTGTTAATTTATTAAAGACTTGATGAATACAGTGTTCCAAACTGGAGTGTTAATCACTGGACTATTTGCCAAATTGGGAAATGCTGTGTTTTAAAAGTAGAGAGCTTTAGATCAATATTTTAACTACAGAGAATAACAATTTAGCACAGGTAAACTACAGGAAGATAGAAATGTGAGGGTAACGTGAAGCCCACAAGACAGCTGCGACTCTGTTGAGAAGTCCTGTGTGAAGGGCTCACTGCTGTGTCACAGGTAAAGCTCTGTTATGGAATATGCAAGTGTATGGTTGGAATTATAGGTGTAAACTGAAGCTTTTTGTTTTGTTTTATGTTTCTGCAGGAGTAAATAGATAAATCCTACCCTAAAACAGTGAGATAAAATGTTCCAAAACAGGCTTTCTATCTATGGAGGTGAACAAGCTGACCTGAGACAGAGCAAGGAGATAAGAAAAATGTGGTCCCCATATGATCACAGTATCGTCAGGTGCAGGAAGCAAACACAGGTGGAGAGGATGTGAAACACCTGTACGGATCATCCTCATACTGACAAAAAAAGATGCCTCTCTCCTATGACATTCTGTGATTTTTTATTATACATCAGAATGATTCCCTCACACATTCCTTTCTGAAAAAAAAATTAGAATACCTACTCTCTATTACCATAGTTTAGGGGACAAAAATTACAACAATTAACAGGATTAAAACCCGGCAATTATTCTCACTGCTGAAGCAAATATCAAAGAATTGAATAAGAAAACGTATTTTAGAAATGGCAAGTCTATAGGTAGAGTGAAATAGAATTAAGAGCCAGTGGCTCACAAGAGACCATGTAGTTTTGCTATAAGGTTTCTGGGCAAATCAGGCAGCGAAAATGAGGGAGAATTTTGGGGTTCATTATATGCATGACCCTAGACATGAGACAAAGGTTTGCTTTACTCATCTTTACAATGGAAATGATTCTGAGCAACAGGAGTACATACAGTTTCTTTGGCTGTCTGAGAAAGATCACTGAGCAGGTGAATTTGGGGTTGAGATCTGAGTTAAGAGAAGGACCCAGACACAATGTCTATGGAAACATGGCGGAGAAAAAGTCAAACTGGTGTACAATTTCTGCACTTGTAACTTGGTTTCAGAGTATCCTGGGAAGGCCAGAATGGCTGGAAATTTATAAGCAAAGGGTACATGGGGCAAGAAGAAATGAATTCACAGAAAACATTTAGAAATTTAATAAAATGTGCAAAGTAAACGTTTCTAGCCTGGGTTGCAGCTAATATAAATGTTAATAAACCTAACCCAAATGTCTCCATGTTCTCTGGAATAAAAGTTAAGCTCATTACCATAACCCAAAAAATTTTATTGATCTGTGTATTTTAAGATAAAAGTTTTCCACATGAACATGTTCCGAAGTGTTCCATTGTATTAGTTTTTTAATTTGTCCGAAAGAGTTGTCTAAGGCAAACTTAGAGTTGTCTTTCAGTCTTTTCCAGAAAGTTTCCTGTTAGCAGAGCCAGCTCCCACTATGGTGGTTACAATTTCCAGCTCTTTCTGCAGCTCCCAAGTCTTCTGCAGTAACCCCTGGCTCAATAACTCAGTTCTATATTGTAAGATACAAAGAGAATGTATGCAAACACTTTTCTTCTTTGACAATCAGACACTTAGGAGGACTGACATACCCCTCCTGCTGTGAAGCATTGTAGTGTAAAGATGAGAAACTTACATTTAATTTTTAATTACTAAGGGAGAAATTACAAAATTTAAAGATGAAGGAACTATGGAAATGCCCTATATGTTTGGAAATATGACTTACTTATTGAACAACTTATGTATGACCATCTCTTAACTTTCTGTTTTGGAAAGTATTGACTTCTTGTTGAAACTATGATTTTTTGTTGTTTTTGATTTTTTTTTTTTTTTTGAAATTTCTCATTTAAAGAGTACATAATAGTTGAAGTATTTTCTCATACTGCTGGACATTCAGTGGTGTGAAATAATACAAATGCTTGTTTTAATAAACATATTAAGACTTAATACTTTGTATTTCCAAAAATGAGATGACAGAAACAGCAGTTACAACAACTGGGTCCTCAGTCTTATACAGTTTTGAATAATTCTGTGAACAGAAATCAGCAGAGATCTGTTTCTTCTCTGTATTTATACTTGTGTGAGTTCTGATGTACATGTTTATCTTTAGATTAATTTACTAAGATTTTTATTGCATTAACAAAATCACACTCCTCACCAGTAGATCAGCAGCTCACACATTTTGGAAAAGGCCACAGTGGAAATCATCTTTCCCACAGACCAAAGCTGGGCATGGTGTTTATTTCCCAGGGCGCTCCTCCATACCTTCTGTTTAATTTGTTTTTTCAGAACCGCTCATCTTGCACTGAGGACCTAACTGTCTGTGCCTACTTTTTTGGTCTTCAGTTTATAGTTAGATTCTCAAATGCCTACATCACCTCCTCCTTAAAGCAACTGCTTCCTTTTACATGCAAATCTATGTTTATTGACATTTTCTGAACCCTGAAAATATTAAGGTTGAGAAAAGATATTTAAATACTTCTTAAGTTTCACTTCCTGAAAAAGGTTTTTTCACTTAGACCAAAATTAATATTTTCTAGCCTGCAAAACTGCCATGAGTATTCTTGAATACATAGGTTTTTATCATAATGCTATTTGTTTTTATTGGAAGACATAAAAAAAGAATCTGAGGATGATGTATAGGACACATATATTTCATGGCTAGGAATCAGAAGGTTTTAGCTAAAACACATCTTTAATAGTTGAAAAATCTATGAATAAACCCATTCCTAAAATTATTATTCTTTTATTTTTGTTATAGATACTTATATATGTGACAATCTACTTTAAAATAATAAGTATTTTAAATCATACCCACACAACTTCCTTTTCACAGGAATTCTTTATTCCCAACATTTGACATTTCAAAGAAAGAATCCTCTTAAATAAAATGGTGTTAGTAGTGGTGATAGTGGCAGAGGTGATGGCATAAATATTAGATGTGGTGATGAATTTTATTGGTATTAATATTCTCTCTCTTTTATCAAACGCTTTTAGATGTCAGGCTTTGTGATGAGCTGGTTGCTTGCAATCTATCACCATTTTTCCATGATGTAGATATTGTAATTCCACCTTATCCTTGCAAATTAAATCCTAAAACGAGGTGATTCTCTTATTTTAAATGGTTGGATCAGAATAAATCTCGAGAAGTGTAACTTGGAAAAGGCCAGGAGAACAATGAACATCTGATCAGACTTAACCACCTATGAAAGCACAGGGTATGAAAGAAGTATCTATAGTCAGCAAAAGCAATTAATTTACAGTGAAAGAAAAAATAACTATGTCTACCTCATATTCTGCTATGTGAGGTTATAGGAGTACTGTAGTTTTGTTTTAAAACAAGTGCTTCTCAGCATTATAAATTTTTCTGGGGAATAATTTCACACCTGTAAATTCTCTGGAGAACAGAATTCAGTGATGTGTAGGACTAGCAAACAGATTTTCTTTTCTTGTTATTTTCTAGAAGTTTCCCCCCCCCCCCAGGATACCAACCAGGGTTCAGAGCCTAATAAAATGCTAATCCTATCTTCCTAAATGTCAGGATAGGCTTCAAAATCCACCACCTCAGTCATTTCTTAGAAATAGAAAGATCTGAATCTGGGCTTTATCAGCCAAAGAGCTTATTTGCTAAAATAGGATTGTCTTATGTTGTATCCATGAAGAATGCTGGTGAGTGTAGAAATCTGAGGACAAATCTACTGCCAAATAAGAACAAAAAATCTTTACTATATTACAGTTAGGTGCAGGATAACAGTTTGATTGCTGTCCTATCAAAATGGTGTCTTCATGCACAGGCTTTCCTTCATTGTGATCTGGATTTCTCTTTCTTATTCTTCAGGTTTAGGCTACTAAAACCACAGGAAAATTTTCAAGTTGAAAGATAGAAATGCATTTTAATAATTCAATATCTATCTTTTTTTCAATTCACTTTACCTGACAGAATGAAAATCTTTTTATCAGATATTTTGTTTTCTACCCACAGAAAATTAGAGATAAGCAGTATTAAAAATTATTATACAGTAATGGGTTATAAGTATTAAAAGTTATTACACAGTAAATTCCCAGCCTGTGAGTTGTAATTTGAATGAAAAGCTTTAACATTTTTGAAGAATTACAAGAGTAGATCATTCATCCACCCACACATTAATTCATCTCTCTACTCATTCATCCATCCACCTATGTATTCACTCATCTGTTTAAATCTGTATCTATTTATTCACCTATTCATAAGTATATTCACTTATGTGTTTATCCCTTCATTATAGAACTGCATTAAGTCGAATCTGATAAGTACTGGATAATTCTTTGTGATTAAATATTCTTTGGTTTTACTTTGATTTCTGTTTTACAATGTAGGCTAATCCTTTCCACCCTCAACTAGGGTTTAAGAATTGGGCTACATAGTTGCAAGTTAAAAATGAAAAGTGGTCACTGTGTTACCTTATGATATGCGTTTTCATCATCATATGACTATGATCTTGGTGAATGTGTTTCAGTAAGATGTTTAACTTTACGAATCATTATCTACAACAAACCTTTGGAATAGCTCACCACTTCCTCCCTCTCCACTTCCTCTCCACTGTCACAGGGCTTATATTGTATGACCCTTCTATTCTAGAATTGGAATATAAAATTCAAAAGATGAAAAATAAAAATGTCTCTTTCCGCGTGCTAGTTCAGTTTCTGACCCCTAAAAGTTTCCTTATATTCCATATAAAGTACACTCCTCATTCAGATGTTATCATTTTCTTCATTTGTTTTAATTGTGATATAAAATAGCCATGTAATCTATAATTCAGTGCATGGTTGTATCACCTTGCTCTTGGTTAGTTTTATGTAGTTTATTTCTTTTGCAAAAAAAAAAAAATATTCCAAGAAATTTTCTAAAATGAAAGACAGAAACATATCTACTTATCTTCTTGTTGAATCTTTCTCAGTGTATTGACTGTTCCCAAAATATACCATGTTTGACAGCCGCAGATAAAATTGGCATTTATGCAGTATTAATAATTCTGGGTTTTTTTGGATGGCTTTATCTAAGGGAACTAATTAATGATGACATTTCTCAATGACTGCATTATTATTTTTTCTTGGTTTATATTTTGTGAAGTCAGAATTTATGAACAGACTCCATCAAACTCTGGAAAAATAAATTAAGTAGTGTCTGTTTTGGTGAGCAGTTTGCAAAGGGCATGTGAACATGATGATTTATTTTACTAACCTAAAGAGGAAAAGAATTATCAGAGTGATACCTAGGGAAATGCAGTTGACAGAGGAAAACTTGAGGGACCCAGAGGAATGAAATAGAAGAATAGAAATGAGGCTATGTCTAAAACACATCTTTGCTCAATTTGCAAAATTATACAAGTTAAATAAGTAACCAAATGAAAAATTATTCATTTGGTGTCTTAATGAGTCTCACACTTGTGGTAAAAATTTGCAAAATTAGAAATGAACTGCAGAGCCACCTTCATTCACTTCATGATTAGCTCCATATTCTCTATAGGTACGAGGCCCTGGACATTTGGTAAGCTGTCCATTACAGCAAAGAAAATTTGCATTAGCTGTCACATTTGCATTAGTTGTCTACTATTATATAGCAATATTAGTATAAATGTGATGCATTAAAGAGCACATATTAACATAGTCACAATTTCTGTGGATGAATCCAGCAAGACTTCTCTAGATCTTTGTTTCTAGATCTTACATGACTGCAATAGAAGACTGAACTGATATTGATGTTTATTGTAAAGCTTGACTGCAGAAGAATCATCTTGCAAGCAAACTTGGTTGTTGGCATTATTTACTGTTTTGTGGGATGTTGAATTGAGGGTCTCCGGTTTCTTTCAGGCTATGGATTTGAAGATAGTCCTAAATTTCTGTCATGTAAGCTCTTCCAATCTAATCATTGGCTTTCCAAATTCAGTGAAGGAGCAAGTCTCGTAGTAAGTTGAAAATTATAACTTCAGGTAATACAATTATGTCACCTTGCTGGGTTCTATAGGTTAGATTATGTCCTGGTTTCTATCCATGCTCAAAGAGATTGGAGAAAGATGTTTATGACAGGAAAGAAAGATCATAGGAGTTATATATTAGTAATCATAATCTCAGCAGCTGAACCAAACTGTCATATATATATATTTTTTTCCAAACTTAGGACTAGAATGATAAACTCCTTAGTAAAACATTATAAAATAACAGTAGCAATGAGAATAGATTTTAGTCTTGCTACAGGTACATAAAATGTGTCTTTTTCTCTTCTGTTTTTTGTTGTTAACCTTTTATAAAAATAAATACACACATTTTTATTCATTCATTCAATATATATTTCTAGTATGTAATATGCAATATGTATCTTTATAATTTAAAATATAGTATAGTGTCACCTGTAGTATGTAACATAATATAATGTATAATGTATAGTACTTTATATAGTACTATTTTTATGTATACATTTTAAAGAACAACACATGTGCAAACTAAGATACATGTTCTTTTTGCACTTTTTTTTTCCCCTTTTTTCTTTTTATCGTTACCGGGGATCGAACTCACGACCGCCTGCTTGCAAGGCAGGTGCTTATGCTGCTGAGCTAAATCCCCAGCCCCTAAGATACATATTCTATAGTACACAGTTTATATCATATGCTACATGTAGTATATGCTATGAAATATAGTATACATATATAAGCAGACAAAAATGAGCCAATAACAAATCCTATTGCAGAGCAAATCACATGATTTGAAGTAAAAAAAAAATCAAGATAAATTTCTGAAAAGCATGGAATATGGGAAATTTGAGAGGGATGGCCATTGAAAATCTTCCTAAGAAGCTGATGTTGAAGCAGAAAACAAACTGAAAGTAGTTAAGTCAAACATGACTCTCTGGATTCCAAAAGAATACTAGCCAGAAAGTGCCTAAGTCATGTATACATAGCAAGCAATTTTTCAGGTCTCCCTAGACTTGAGAATGCCATTCCAAGTTAACGTTTTCCTTTGACACAGGAATGAGATTAAATGTCCATTATCAGGCAGCACGAAGGTGGCTCATGTCTTAGAAACATATTGTCTGATTGGAAAATCAGAAACTGTACTCCAGACAATGATTATCAACTTTCAGTTGCAAATCCTTCATTCAGAAGCATCTTACGAATTAACAAATAAAATGAGCATAAATGGAGCTGCTCTGCTTACTGCAGAAACTGGGCAGGAAATTTCTAGGGTGTACCTTACCCACTTCTCATTCCAAATCTTTCCAGCTCCCCAGTCACAATAGCTCCTTAAGATTTGTTTTATGTTATTTTATTTGATTTTAAAGATAAAAATGATACAAAGCTTCAAAAAAAGATAATTGATTAACAATGGTTAGTATATTGTGTGTTATCTTTTAATTAGTTACTCAGATTACAAAATATAGGCATGAATAATTGATCAATAAGTACAAACCTTTCTTTTTGCTAAACTAATATAAATTAGTATAATTATCTTAAATATCATATATATGATATATATTTATATGCTATATATGATATTTACTGTACCATATATATGATATTTAAGATAGTTATATTAATTAAACATTATATATATATATATATATATATATATATATATATATCCTTCCTTCTTTTCTCTTTCCCTCATCCAAGTTGTTCTTTTTATTTAAATAGTTTCTTTCCATTGACAGTATTTATTGTACATCTTGAATCATTTTTGATCGTTCAGTTTCTCACACGAGGGAGGCAATACTATGTTTACACATGTGAGTCTGATCTCAAGTTGCATACATTTTCCTATAAAAACCTTAAGTTTATAAAACTTCTTTATAGCTAAATATTACTATATTCTGTAAAAATGCCACATCTTTTTATTTATTCTTCAGTTGATGGGCATTTGGGTTGTTTCCAAGATTTAGCTATTATACGTGGTGCTGCTATAAACAGAGGTACACGTGTATTATGGTGGTATGATGTTTTTAATTCTTCTGGGAACATACTATTAAGGAGAAAAGCTGGATCAAATGGGACCTCCAATTATAGAGTTTTGGGAATCTTCACAGTGATTTCCACAGTGATTTACCAGTCTGCCCTCCCAGCAACAGAGAAGTGTTCCATTTTTCCCCACAGCTCTCCCAAGCTTTTGTTATTGCTTGATTTCTTGATGACAGCCATTCTTCTGGGGTGAGATGGAATCTCAGTGCTGTTTTAATTTGCATTTCTTGATTAATGATGTTGAACGTAATTTTACATATTCATTTTCCATTTGTATTTATTCATCATAGAAGTATATATTCATCTCAGATGCCCATTTTTGACTAGAGGGGATCTGATGATTTTCAATTCTTTATATATTCTAGATATAATTCCTTTGTCTGAGGGAGGACGGCTAAAATATTTTCACATTTTATGGGTTGTCTCTTCACTCTGTTGGTGATTTCTTTTGAAAATTTTAAAACCTTTTAATAAGATGAGATTCCAGTTGTTGATTCTTTGAAGTACTTCCTGGGCAGTTTGTTCATGATCTCTCTGCCTACCCCTATGTCTTCAAGATTTCTATCACCTTTTCTAGGAGATTTAGTGGTTCGGTTTTAAGATTTACATTTCTGATCAATTTTGAGTTTAGTGCATAATGATGGACATGGGTCTAGTTTTAGTCTTTGGCATGTGGCAAGCCAGTTTTCTACCACCCCTTATTAAAGAGACTTTCTTCCAGTGAACTTCTTTGGCCTCTTTGTCAAAGATAAAGTGGCTAACTGTGTTTATAGTTATGTCTGCAACTTCTAATATGTTCCACTGATCCTCAGGTATGTTTTTTTTGTTTTTGTTTTTGTTTTCTTTTTTTTTTTTTTTTGCCAGAACCATGCTGATTTTATCATAGTAGTTTTGTAATAGAATTTCAAATCAAGAATTGTGATGTCTCCTAGCTTGCCTTTGTTGCCCAGGATTGTATTTGCTACTCTAGGTCTTTTCTGTATTCAAATGAACTTTAGGATTGCTTTCTCTAGAACTGTGATGCATGCTAATGGCATTTTGATTGAGATTGCAATAAAGCTGTGTAACAGTTTTGGAAATATGGTCATTTTCACAATGTTAGTTTTTATTATCCATGAGCAAGAGATATCTCTCCATATTCTGATAGCCACTTTCATCTCCTTTTTGAAATTACTGTAATTTTCAATGTAGAGCATTTTACTTCGTTTCTTAGATTTATTCCTAAGAATTACATTTTTTTCTGGATGCTATTGTAAAAGATAATTTCCCTAGTTTCACTCTCAGTGAGTTTCTTGTTTGTACACAGGAATGCTATTGACTTTTGAGTGTTAACTTTATATCCATCTATACTATTGGATTTGATTTTTAATATAAGAATCTTGAGGTGAAGTTTTTAGGGCATTCTATGTTGAGCATCATGTCATCTGCAAATAGTGATAATTTAGCTTTTTTTCTTTCCTATCTTTATTCCTCTTATTTCTCTCTCTTGTCTAATTGCTCTGGTGAGTTTCCTGAGCTCTATTGAATAGGATTGGTGATGGTGGACATCCTTTTCTTGTTCCTGGTTTTACAATGAAAACTTTCAGTTTTCATCCATTTAGTATGATGTTGGCAGTTGGTTTGTCATAGACAACTTTTAACAGATTGAAATAACGTCCATCTGTTCCCATTTTCTGTAGAGTTTTTACATTGAATAAGTGTTGAAATTTATCAAAAACTTTTCCTGCATCTATGTTCCTGTGATTTTTGTCCTTTTTTCTTTTATATAGTATAGCACATTTATTGATTTTTGTACGTGGAACCATTCCTACATTCCTTGGATGAATTCCATTTGGTTATGTTGTACAACCTTCTTTATGATTTTCTGAATTCTGTTTGCTAGTATCTTACAGAGGATTTTTGCATCTGTGTTCATTAGTGAGATTGGCCTATAGTTTCTCTCTCTCTCTCTCTCTCTCTCTCTCTCTCTCTCTCTCTCTCTCTCACTCTGGTTGAGTTTTCTCTGGTTTTGCTATCATAGAGGTACTTGTCTCCAGAAATGAGTTTGAAAGGATTGCTTCTCTTTCATTTTCATTAAAGATTTTGAGGAATATTACCATTACATTTTCTCAAAATTTCTTGTAGAATTCAACTGTGAATCTTTCAGGATTTCAGCTTTTATTTGTTGGTAAGTTTTAAATTATATTTTAAATTTCATTTACTAATATTGATTTATTCAGAACTTTTACATCTTGATTCAGCTTGATAATTCATATGTATGGAAGAATTTGTCCACATTGTCTGTGTTATTCCTTTTATGCAAGTAAAGATTTTTAAGAAGATATTGATGATCTTCTGAAGTTCCACAAGGTCTGTAGTGATTTCAAACTTCTAATTCCTCATTGCATGCATCTGAGTTTTTTCTTTCTTTTTTGTTTGACAAAGTCGTATAGGGATTTATCAATTTATTCTTTTAATAAATTGATTTATTAATTCTTTGTATTACATTGTTAGACTCAATTCTTCTCTGACCTTTTTAATTTCCTCCCTTTTTTAATTTCCTTCCTTCCTCCTATCGGGTTTGACCTACATTTCTTATCTTAGAAGCTTAAGGTGTAGCATTAGGTTGTTTATTTGTACTTTTTCTATTTTCCTGGTATGAGAAATCATGTTTATAAATATCCTTCTTAGAATTACTTTTGTTGTGCCTCACAGGATCCAATATGTGGTATATGCATATTTGTTTGTAGCTGTTATTTAATTTCTACTTCAGCTTCACCTATTACCTACTGGTTGTTCAGAAGTGTATTATTTAATTTCCATGTGCTTATGAAGGTTTTACAATTCTTTCATTATTAATTTTCAGTTTCATTGCACTGTGGTCAAATAATATGCATGGGATAGTTTCAATTCTTTGGACTTAATTAAGCTTGTTCTATGGACTAGTGTGTGGTCTATTTTAGAGAATGTCATATGTGAAGCTGAGAAGAATGCGTATTTTGATATTGTTCAATAGAACTCTCTGTAAATGCCTTCTAAGTTCATTTGTTCATAGATTTGGTTCAGTTATTTTATTTACTTATTTGTTTTTTGTGTAGTTTGATTTGCTTCATTGTGACAATGGGATATTAATGTCCCTTTTTACAACTGTGTTACTTATTTGATTTTTCATGTGTATTAATATTTGTCTTGTATAGTCATGTGTGCTCATATTTTATATATATATATATATATATATATTATGATTTTTATCTCTTCATCTAGTACTTTTCCTCTAACAAGTATGTAATGACTTTCTTTATCTCCATTGATCATTCTTGGTTTGAAGTTCACATGATTTGCAAAGAGAATAGCTACCTCTGCTTTTTTCTGGGTTCCTGTTTCATGGAGTATTGTTTTTCATCCATTGACTTTCAGTCTATGCATTTCGTTTTTAGTTAAATGCGTTTTTTTATACAGAATATTGTTAGCTCTTATTTATTGATCCATTTTGCCAATCTGTATCTTTTGACTGATATTCACCAGTTGAATCCATTTCCATTGATAGTTCTAATTGATATGTATTGGCTCATTTTGTCCTATTATTTTCCTGCTATTTGTTCCCACATTTTTCCCTTTATAATTGTTTGCCCTGGTTAGTGATTTCTTTTTGATGTTGCTTTGAAATTTTCATTTTTAACTCTATCAAGAATGAACTTTTTGTTGGGTTGGTTTGGTGGTCATGAATTCCTTCAATTGTTCCTTGTCATGGAAGTATCTTATTTCTCCATTAATTTTGAAAGATAGTTTTTCTGTTTACGTCAATCTGTGCTGGAAGTTATTTTCTTTTATGACTTGGAACATTTCAAACTCTTCTTGATTTGAGTGTTTGTGTAGGAAAATTTGCTCTTTCTAATGAAATTTTCTTTATAGGTGATCTATTTCTTTTCTCTAACAATTTTTGTTATTCTTTTTGTGCTAAATTTCTGTGATCTTGATTGCTTTATGGTTAGGTATTAGATTTTATTTGGTTATGGCTATTTAGAAATCTATATGCCTCAATTATCTGTATGCCAGATTCTGTTCCTATGCCAGGGAAATTTCCTGCTATTTGTTTTGGAAATAGTCTTTTTGTCTCATTTGTGTTGATTCCTATTTTGTTCATTTACAAATATCAGTCTTATATTGTTTTTCTTTGCATTATCTTACAGCTGTTGAATGTTATTTCATGACCCCTTGTTATTTTTAAGAGATCTTTCCTTTAGTGATCACTAGCTGAGACTGTCTTCAATGTCTGAAACTCTATCTTCAGTTTCATTCAAGAGATTTTTCCAGCTTTTAATGAAACTTTGAATTTCCTAGATATCTCTTCAAATCTGTTTTATGCATTCTATTTCTTTCCTACATTGTTCATTCAAGATTTCTATCATTTTCCTATGCTCCTTGATTTTTTTTATATACTCTAGATATGTTGAGCAATTTCTTCATTATGGCTGTCTTTTTTTTTTTAACCTAAGTGATATGATTTCCTCTATATCCTCATAGATTTGTTTCACTTCATTTGCTATCATTTCAAAAATTTCAGGTATGTGCTTATCATTTTCTTCTATAATGATATCTCCTGAACTTGTTCTGGTATTTCATTTTGCTTATATGTCTGGTCATTTTCTATTTCAAAAAAAAAATTGTTTTGTTTTCCGTGTTGATCATAGTGATTTTTTTTTTTTTTTGGTGGGTAGCTATATAACTAATGTTGAGGTCTCTCTAGTTAAAGTTTGTTCTTCAGGTGTATCTTCTCTGTGTAGGAGTTTTTAGTTTTTTGTCTGTTTCAAGATCCTACCTTCCCACTTAAGACTGGAATGTTGGTATCTGTTTGACTCAGTCTCCCATCATCTAGTGTTGGACTCTGGTGAGCTTATTACCCCACAGCTTCTCAGTATTGTTACAGAAGGTATTGCCTGACACCTGATTACAACAGGTATCACATCCTAGCTAAAGTAGGATAATTTTCAATAATAATGCCATCTAGCACAGTTTAGCAACTGACAAACTGGTAGCTATTAATTTTGAACCTTGGATCATAGGAACAAAATCTATTAAACATAGATTAACAGAACTATGTATAACAGAACCAATTGTAAATTAGGAGCTTGTATGTAAAGTGTTTCCTATTGATGGAGTGGCATTACACTGTGTTGGGGACATTTAAGAAGAATATTATATAAAATAAAAGTAATTGGGAACATATTGGAAGCAAGGCTGAAGGACAACAGATGATCACACAAGGTTTGGGAAATGAGAGAAGGGGATGGAAAAGAAAGAATGAAAGAATAATCAAAGGTTAATTTAAACTTTTTCTCTGGATTTGGGAAATGAGATTAGTTTTCTGTGGCTACAGTTCTACTTAGCTGTTTAGAAGGAAGAAAAGAAAGAGAATAATAATTAAGAAAAAGAAAAGGAAAAGGAAATAAGATGAAAACAAAAATAAAATAAGATAAAATTTAATTTAATTTAATTTAAAAACAATTAAAGATTGGCCCCCACCATGCAGTTGCCTGATCCCACTGACGTAGAGGGTGAGGCAGTCACCTGAATTCCTCAGTGGAGTGGATTTCTGAGTCCTATATTGTTTTCACTGGTTACTAAATGCCATTATGTCCCTTGCAGTTTAAAGTGCAGCTCATAGCTTATAAACTATTTAATTAGGTCCTTCTTGGTCAGCCCTCTGATTAGCATGACCTAGTAATTTTGCAGTGAGTTTCTATTCAGGTTGACTCACTTACAGTTTGACTGGGTCACCACAAAGCTTGACTGTTGTAGGAACTGTTTTTTCTTAAACCTACTCCTCTTCCAGTCATGATGTAACCCAATAGATAAATAAATTTAGGTAAATATTGATCTTCAATTAAGTAAAAAAAAAAAATCCTGTAACTTATCAGTATAAGGTTACTGAAAGAGCAGGGAATTATTTTTTCTAATGGTATAAATAGTCTACTAAAGACTTTTGCATTCAATATGGATTAGTTTTTATTCAATGCAACTTATTAAAGCTTTCAATTAAACTCTGGGTTTAAGGAACCGTGACTTAACTATATCTATCCTAACTTAAAAATTTTAAAAATTTATCGGACCACCTGAAAACCAACATTCTTTAAATGAATAAGGCACTAATGAGATAAATATCTATAGACTGTGGAATAGAAACTCTTTGCTCTCAGGAAAAAAAAAATAACTAGGGGAATATAGGCCAGGGAGATGTTAAAACAGATTATAACCATCAGTTGTTTAATGGAGACAAATCAGGGCCATCTAATGCTATCACACTTTAACATTCAATTCTCACTATTGGGATATACAGCAATAAGTTACTGCAGCAATTCTTTTCTTGCTTTGGCAAGAGATGTTTATTTCAAAGGAGCAGAATGACAGTAGCTTGAGAGGAGCTGGGTCCGAAATGATTGGACTGTAATTATTCTGAAAATGTTTTCATCATCATTACCCAACATTTTGCAAATGCAGCATGTTTGAAAATAAACTATGGTCAAACTAGCATCACATCATTTCAGATTTTAAACACGGAATCTCTGGTTTGCTGATATATTTTTGTGTATGCGAGCGTAGAGGAACACAAATGTGCTCAGTCAAGCATGCATCATTTTAAAGTGGTTTCACCAATATATTTGCATTGCTGCAAACTGGATATTCCATACACACAGTTATCTGACTGCAGCAAAGAGGATGAAGGAGAGGGTTCATTCACTCCTTGGTCCATTCATTCATTTACTTGTTCATTCTTGTAGTCTGTAGTTGATGATCACTTGGCATATGTTGGTATGGCAGTAAGGAAGATCAATAATACCCTACCCTAGAGCTTTTCTCTGTTCACTGAGATTTTCCAGCAAATATTTGGAATCTTCACCTTATTTATACCCCCCAAAGGATTGGCTAATTGTTGTTTACTAGTTTGCTTCTGCTTCAAGATTTTTAAGGCCAATAACAAACCAAGCTGTTTACACATTCAAGAATGTTTAAATTTCACTTCTCTGGTCTTTAACTCCTCTCAATTTCGACCCCTTGAAGCTGAGTTGGTAGCACAAATGCGCAGGGCCCAAAATCAATACTTTACCTCTCCAATTACATAGAAAACTAAGGCATTACCCTTGCAAGTGCCAGGAGCACTATATCCTACCAGGCAAGTAGTTTTATGTGTCTATTTTTAAAGATATTTTTAATACACATTCTTGAATGTTTATTAAACATGTTATGGGTTTTTGTTATCTGAATATAATCATAAGACTATGGACAGAAAAGCTGATTAACTGTACTACACAAACAGTCATGAATTAATCCAGTGTGGGCTGATGGCACATTAAATACTAGAGTCATTCTGAGAAGGGACATCTCACTTTGCAGATGAGAACTTGCTTTGTCATTTGTAGAGAATGTAAATGTCAGCTAGCAAAGTGAATTGAAATACACCATGACATTTTACTCATGAAAATAAATACAATGTGAGTTATATAAACAAAAAAAAATCCAAATAAACAAAAACACATGATTCCAGGAATCTATTTCTTAAAACCTCATTTTATTTTTCATTTCAATCCATCCCTTTACTTCCTCTCTTATCATACAACTGATTCTACTCTAATTTCAAATATATCTTGTTATCCATTGCCTTCCTTTTTTTTTTTTTTTACTATTACCTTCATCTAGGTTGACTTGTTAATTGAATAGTCTCCTACTGGGCATCCTGTCTTTCCCTTACTCTTCCTGCTGCATCCTTACTACCACAGTGTCCAGTTTCCTCTAATGTGAATGAGTTTAGGACCTTCTCCTGCCTTTACTTTCCCATTGTGCATGCATCCAGTTCCTTTAATACATGAACGGACACTGGGTGATGGAATTCCTGTCTAAGTTTTCCAAACACGGCTCCTGTCATTATCATTTGCATTTTCTCCTTGTCTTCCAGTCACAAGGCTCTTCTTCTGGATACTCTTATTCAGAAGGTCTTTGTCATTTTGAGACTTTGCATTCCTCAGCCTGGAAACTTCTTTTATGCCTCATTCTAATAGAATCTTCCTCCCGCATTCACAGGATAGGTCATTTCAATGGCTTCATAGCACTTAGATCGTTCAATAATTATTTTCACATTGGTCCATTGTTTTTCTCTCCAAAGAAAATGCAGACTTTGTGGAACCAAGGGTCTATATATTTTATTTTTTGTCATATCTTCATCACCTGGTATGCATAGTACATAAAGGATACTGTTTAATCCAGGTTAAGAGATGACTAAATAAAATTACGAAGTCAATCTTTTAACCAAAGGTGGACATAGCATATTACTGCTATTGATTTCTGAGGTTCTGTTTAACTTGACAGCAAACACTAATTTTTGGTTTAGGAAAAAATTGTTAATATACGCTAGAATTTTTTTTTTTTCTTAGTGTGGGAGGTTGGTATACTCTGTCAGGCCACAAAATGATTTGCTTTTAAAATCTCATAGAAGCATTAAAGGCAAGGATGTGCAAGTCTATATTGAAGACACCTGAGCTTAGACAACTGCAATAATTTGCTCAAAATTAACCAGGTGGAAAATTGTAGAAACTAGTTCTCCCTAATCTGATTATACACACACACACACACACACACACACACACACACACACACATTTGGTTTGCAGGGAGACTAAATCCTGAGGCTCCATTCTAATTTTGACTATTCCACTTGTCTTGTTACTCTGGCTGTTATTTGGCAAAAATCCTCTGAAATTGTAGCATCAAATAGTAATTGTTTTATAGCTGCCAAGCTAGAAGAAGAGAGAAATTGTAAAATAACAGTGGGTTCACTAACTCTAAGCAAACTGTAAGCCGAACAGTCTTGTTTTCCCTACATGGGCAATTACGTTTCTGTTGAGCAGTGTCTCTTCTGAAGAATGCAAGAGAATGTTTTTCCAGCAAAGGCAAGAGGAGGAAGAACAAAAGGGTTGGCATCTCCCACTCAAGGTTAAAGGGCACAATAGGCTCCAAATGAGAGTTCATGAAAGCTTGTTATGAGTGTCAATCCAGAAGGACGGTCACTTTGAGCTCCCTCCTGTTGTGTTCATAATACAGTGACAGAAACAAGAACATGATGGACATTTGTTAGCGTTTATTATGTTTTTAAGCTGTTCCAGTATTACCTCTTTCTGAGCAACCTCAATAGCTTATTGCTCTCATTACCACAGTTTTACAGGTATAAAATGTTGTCAGTAGAGAGCGAAATTAACAGCCCCAAAATACGCAAGTAATGCAAGTTTAGATCTGGGTGTGAGGCACGAAGGGATGTAATTTGAAAATCCTGGTCTTTCCACGATTATTTTTCTTTTTAACAGTTCCAACTGACTTATAATAACTATATATCTGTGAGATATAACATAATTCTATTTGTTTGTTTGATTTCCTTTGAGCCCTAGTCACTCTGTGTAGTTCTTGCTGCCACTGAACTCACTATATAGCTCTGACTGCCCTCAACTTTGTGACAATTGTTCTGCGTCAGCCTCCTGAGTGAATGATATTCTGATACATGTGTAAATTACGTGATGATAAAATTAGAATATTTAGCTTTGTCATCTTCTTAAGCATTTATCATTTCTTTGTGGTGGGAGCATTTAAAATCTCCTCTTCTAGTTAGTTTGAAATGTAATGTATAATATTATAAGCTATAATAACCCTTCTGAATAATAGGACGCTAGAACATAATCGATTATTTAACTGAGTCTAAGTACCCAATCTCTTCTCATCCATAATCCTTGTTCTTCTTCTGTTAGATGAGTTTTTGTTTCTCATTTAGATTTCACATATGAGTGAGATTACACAGGTTGTCTTTCTGTGCTTACATTATTTTATCTAAAATTGTGTTCTTTTGTTCCATTCATAGTTCTACAAATGATAGGATTTGGTTCTTTGATTCAACTATATCCCATTGTGCACAAATACTGAGTTTTCTTTATCCATCCATCCACTGATGAGTACTTATGTGGATTACATATCTTGGCACCATTATAAATGGCAATCCAATAAACTTGACAGTACAGGCAATGCTTTGACAATTTTTCTCATTTCCTTTGGATATATTCCATGTTGCATCATAGGACAATTCTAATTCTAATTTTTAAGACGCCTCCATTCTCTTTTCCTTAGTTGCTGCACTGAGGTACATTCCTATCAACAGTATTTAAGAGATTCCCTCTCTCCTTATTTTTAATGTGATTCATCTTTTTGACAGTAGTCACAGAATGATATTTTAACTGATATTATATATGTAGCTATATATGCAATATATATATATATATATATATATATATACACACACACTTTCTTGTCTAAAATATATTGCTTCCCTCAGATAAAAGAAATTGAGAAAGAATTTGCTGCTATAAAATTATGATAAGTGAGCAAAAGCCAAAATTCAGGGGAAACAAGACAACCGGAAACCCATAAACAATACTAAAATAAATTGAAATTCTTTTATTGGACAAAGAGTATTTTTTTAAATCACATGCTTTTTTTCATTCATGCTCTTTTCTGACTTTCACAGTACACATAGCACTTGAGCAGCTATAGCATGATGAAGAAAACTAAGTAGGATCTTTCAGATGGTATGTGGTCCCTCGTCATCAGTCAAACTTTCTCAGACGCAAATATCTGAGTTGAGCTATTCTGCAAATTAATAGCATTCTTATTTATCATAGGAAAATAATAATATAGCAATATCTAAAAAAGTTTGAGTTAAAATATACAAAATACTCTGGCACCTGACAATTTAACTACTATTATTATTATATTACTTTAAAACTTTTACAAATACTTATCAGTCATTTAGAGAGTTTTTATTCTTTTTATCTTAAAATTGTTATAAACTTTGTTCACTTATATAATTTCTACAATGACTATATTTATTAGCTATATAACATTTCACTGAATTTGTTTACTTACAATTTATTTAACCATTTTAACCTTGAATCTTCTCTGCTGGGGTACATATAAGTTACTTTCTACATTTTCATATTTCACTAATACTACA
The DNA here is from genome assembly GCF_034190915.1 of Cavia porcellus. Taxonomy (NCBI): domain Eukaryota; kingdom Metazoa; phylum Chordata; class Mammalia; order Rodentia; family Caviidae; genus Cavia; species Cavia porcellus. The sequence goes on along the minus strand of NW_026947500.1, from coordinate 38,709,125 downwards.
TAAATTTTGGGGGAATTCGCTGATATTGAATGTTTGTTTTTCTTTTTATTAGCCTCATCAGATACCACACAAAGGGAAAAACAGCATACAGAGTTACAGAATTTATAGCTTTGACTATTAGCAAAGCTGAGCATTTCTCTGTTTTCCTATTATCACTTTCCATGCTTTATGTATTTTACATTCCTTGCTAATATACTTACTGAAGTTTTGACTGTTTTAATACACATGAGTGAATTTGTTAATATTACTGGTGCATTTTAGGTATACATAATGGTCACATTCATTATAGGGAATTTGTACCTGTATACGATATAGCTTGATTCTTTCTTTTCCCATGCCCCCACCCTTCCTTCAACAGTTCTATCCTATCATTTGCAAAAGCTTTGGTTCCATTCTTCTCTTATTTTCTCATTTTTCCTTTTATATTTTCTCCTTTTCCCCTCCCTCCTTCTTACTTCCCTATCCCATTTGAGCATTTTCTTCCCACTTCACTATACCTAGTATATATTTTGCTCCTTATTTACACTTTCAGTTTCTCACACCAGATAAACAGTGCAATTTTTAAACATGTTTATTCAAATTAATTTGTTTTAGGAGTATGGACTCAAGGTACATTTACCTAGAAATGTCTTAAATGTATCCTTCTTTATACAGAATAGTATGCCATTGTGTTAAAAATCCACACCTTCTTTATCCATTCATCAGTTGACAGGCCTTTGGTCTGTTTCCAAGATTTAGTTATAATAAACTGTGCCACTAAAACCATAGGTGTGCATATATCACTGTGGTATGGTGCTTTTAATTCATTTGAGAGGATACTAAAAATAATAATAGCTGAGTCAAGTGGAACCTCTAATTTTAGATATTTGATGAATCTCCACACTGATTTCCTCAATGAATGCAAGAGTCTACACTCCAATGAACAGTGGAGAAGGGTTCCTTTTTTTCTTCACAGCCCCTCTAACATTTGTTGTTGGTTGATTTTTAGATAACAGCCATTCCTTCTGGAGTGAGATTGAATCTCATTGGTGTTTAATTTGCATATCTCTTGAAAAGTGATGTTGAAGATTTTGTCCTATATTTGCCTCTTGTACTTTTTTGTCTGAGAAGAGTCTATTCATTACAGCTGTGCATTTTTGGATTGGGTCTTTAAATTTGGGGATGTGGTCTGTCCCTTTTGAGTTCTTTATATATTCTAATTATGCAATAACCAAATTCAGCAACATAGCTGGACACAAAACCAGCACTCACAACTCAATAGCATTCCTGTACACAAAAGACAAATTCACTGAGACATAAATTAAGAAAACCACATCTTTCACAACAGCATCGAAAAAAAAATGAAAAACTTAGGAATCAATCCAATTAAGGAGGTAAAAGATTGTTATACTGAAATCTAGAGTACTTAGAAAAAGAGATTGAAGAGCCTATAAGAAAACAGAAAGATATTCCCTGTTCTTGTGTAGGAAGATTCAGTACAGTGACAATGGACTGTACTTCCAAAATTATTACACAGATTTAATACAATTCCAATCAAAATTCCAACACCATTCCTCACATAGTTAGAGGACACAATCCTAAAATTCATTTGAAATCAGAAGAAACCAAAAGCAATTCTGGACAACAAAGACAAGACAAGGTGCATCACAACTCCTGATGTAAAATTATATTACAAAACTACTGCAATAAAAATAGCATCATATTGAAAAAATGAAACAAAACAAAATCCAAAGAAAACAGGCAAACAAACAAAAAACAGACCTAAAGATCAATGGAGCATATTACAAACACAGTCAGTCACTTTATCTTTGTCAAATTGGACAAATGCCTTCACTGGAGGAAAGATAACCTCTTTAGTAATGGGTCGTCAAAAACTGGCTTTCCCCTTGTTGAAGAGTAATCCTCTACCTATAGTCTTACCTTGCACTAAATTAAAATCAAAATGCCTCAAAGATCCAAATGAAAGCAGAAACACCAATTCTTTTGGAAGGTATAGGTAGAACTCTTGAAGACACAGGGGTAGGCAAAGACATTATGAACAGAACCCCAATCGAACAGGAAATATTCCAAAGTATCAACAAAGGTGATCTCCTCTTATTAAAGGGTTTTTTTTTTTTTTTTTTTTTTTTTTTTTTTGCACAGCAAAAGAAATTACCAATCTAATGGAAAGACAATCCACAGTGTGGGACAAGATCTTTACCAGATGTTCCTTAATGAATTATTTTATGTGTCAGTACTTCGTTACCTTATTCATACGTTTTATACTCTATTTTTGAAATATTTAAAGTGTTAAAATGAAATTTGTCTGCATATTTTAATCTACTGTTTTTTTTTATTTGTATTATTTTTTCTATAGCTTAAGATAAGTAAACATCATTACCATAAGTCCTTCTTTGCACAATTCCTTCATTTCTTTTGGAAAACTAAATATATGAATAGGTAGAAATGTTAATGTAAGTTTTTTTATGCATTATCTCTCTATCTCTCTGCTATGCAGTGCAGACAGACCTTGAACTCACTGTGTAGCTGAGGCTCACCTAACATTCACAGTGATCCTCTTGCCTCAGCTTCTCTAATAGTGGAATTATAGGCATGTGCCACCATGCCTGGCTTGTTCCATCATGCCCCACTTTTTCTCTATCAGAGACAGACATTAAATATTTGTGGACTTTTCAATCAGTTGTTACCACTTTTTTAACTAAATACCCTCCTTCAATAAATTCATTCTGCATTGATCTCTATAAGAATACAATATCACATCTTGGTGTAAGTAACAATACCTGATGGTAACAGTATCATCAGATATCACAACATATCTGATAGTATTGTGTCTGTCTTTCCAAAGTTAAGTTTTCAAGTACAAGACTCTCAATTAATTATCTTCTTTGTTTTTTTTTCTGAGAATTGATTACCTTGTTCTCGTCAGTCTTTATATAGTTCAATGGTTTTGTGTTGAGTTGTCATTTTCTTCTACTCTGAAACACTGTACTTTGACTCTGTTTTAGTAACTGTTAATCTACATTTTCTCCCTCTAAGTAATAGATTCTAATCAACCCCAATATAATTATAGTACAGAAAATATTTTAACCCTGATTTTTTTAAAATTAATTTTAGAATTTAATGTTTGTATTGTTTTTTAAGATGCACATTTATGTGATTAGTGTTAAGGATGCAATCTGTTACTCCAATACTAAACATGTAATGATGCATAGTGCATCATGGGAATCAGATATATTATACATATTTTGTTTCAACTTATAGAAATCTTTCCAAACACTTTTATTTTCATAGTATTTTGTTTCCATTAAATAGGTTATTAGTATCAAAACTGCACCGAAGAGGAAACTGTAGTTAGGAAAGATTAAAATGTTTGAATACATAGGTTGTATCTTGTATACATAGGTTGTATACATAGGCTGTATACATAGGGTGTATCAAACCTTGAAGTATTTACCTAAAGATATGATGGCCACTTATTTTATGTTAAAACTAAGAAAGAAAAAGGATATCTTTTATATGGACTAAAACTACAGAGATATTCACTTTCCATGTTAGCAATAATATTTTCCTTTCAAAATCTCATAGTTTACAGGTGTTTTAAAAATATACCTGTGTTTAGATGAGCTAATATGACCAGAAAAATGTTTGCATATAACCTTGTAAATTGATTACGATGATTGGGAGTCATATGGAGAATATGATTGATAATGTATAGTGATATATATATTCTCTGTAATATGCCATTTCTATCACTATGGAGTATTAATATCATTGTTTTTAAAAGAAATATTTCTAACCTAATCCACTGAGATGAATCATATCTTAAACTAACAACAAAAATAATAAAACATTATTAAATGGTGAGAAGTTGCCATTATGAATCTGAATGCAAGAACTGATTACACTAAAATCATCAGCAAACTTGACAAGGCCTAATGGATTCCTGAATGGATTTTCAGGTAATAGCAGAAAGGAAAAGAATATTTTCACAAAAGTTATTTTTCTTTTTAGAAGAAACTCCTTAGCATACAATAAGTGAACTAGTCTACAGGCTCAAAAATCAAAGAAGGCTTTGGAACATTTGCAAAGCAGCGAAGTTAGAGTGATTGGTTAGTATTAGGTATTTTTCTCATTTGAGGGAGAAAATCTTGGAAGATGAGTAAAGGAGATCAGATTGCTGCCACTCATTTTTGAGTCAGCGGTAATAGAGCTGCTTGTAGTGCTAAGAGTTGACTCTCTTGTTCAATGTACTGTAACACTCTGAGAGTATCCATTAAGGTCAGAAAATGATCCTTAGCATTTGATTGATAAACTAGATGTCTCTCTTCTAACTCATTAGGTTAATAACATGAATACTTCAATAAAGGAGTCCAGCAGCGCTCAGAGTTTCTAGATAACAGTGGGAGGTTCTTGAGGGTAGGGGAATTTATACGCCGAAGACCATCTGAGGAGATTTGGAGGTTTTTTAAAATGTAGGACCATTAAAAATAGTGCTTTGTGACTTTGACTGTTCTTTTGTGAGAAATCTATTTTTCTCAAAGATATTCCTTTCAATATGCATCATATTCCTTTTCCTCAATCATTATATAAAGAAGTTCCAAGAAAAGACTTCTATTATTATTTTAGTAAGGTTTTATGTGCTGTGGAGGATGAGATAAAGATAGAAATCTAAAGGATCATAAAGATGGACAGTAAGAAGATGTGACATCTTTTATGAAATATGACCAAATCAAAGGGAAAAAATGTCACATGCATAGAGGAAAGCATTGGAGTCACTGCAAGAGAAAACTGCTCATTAAGTGGTTATTAATAATTTACCAAGTGGTTACCAATAATTTACTAACAACTATCATTTCTTAAATTTTTTTCTATTAAATGTGAATGTTGATAACTCAGTCTGGAAGAGATTATATATCAGTGATGATTACTACCTCATGAAGATATTAGATAGGGTCTAAACACCATTCATCATAACCTCATAGCTTACCAAGCTGGAAATTGTTTATTGTGTACTCCTTTTGTGTGTGTGTGCAGAAGACCTTATCTAATAATGATATTTATCTTACCCTAATATAATAATTACCTAATCAATAAAATATGGTACCTGGATGATGTTTCTGTACATTGAGAAAATTGTGATACATTATATAAGCCATCACTTCCATCTTTGGGTATCTTTAGTCAGGTGAGCAGTATGAATCCTTGGTACTGGTCAGTTGTTTTGAAGAGTTTGTACAAGATATAATAAGTGAAGAGCACATAAGTGCACACACTCACACACATGCATCCTTAAACACATGCATTCAAATTTTGCTCTTGATTCTTTTTATTTTAAGGAGAAAAAACAATAAAAACGATAATGCAAAATTTCACAAGATACTAGGAGAGTAACAATGATTAATACATTGCATATTGTTATCTTCAAAACAGTTGCTTGTATTATAAGGTACGGGCATGGGGCTGGGGATTTAGCTCAGTGGCATAATTGCCTGCCTGGTAAGTGCAAGGTCATGAATTTGATCCCTGGTACCAAAAAAAAAAAAAAAAAAAAAAAAAAAGATATGGGCAAGAGTTGATCAGACAATATAGACACAAATACTTTTCTCTTTTTTCAATGAATAGAAGTTAGTAGTATAACTTTTACCTAATATATATATATATATATATATATATATATATATATATATATATATGTATTAGTGGCAGAAAAAATATATATACACATATATTCATATGTATGCTCTTGATTCCTTTAGACAGGAAGTTGGAAAACTCAGGGTTAAAGCCTCTTTTCTAAAAGACAGGAGACTAGAACAAGGTTTTACATGAACTGTATTAATTTTATAAAAATGCCTTTTGTTTGTATTGCTGTTGCAATTACTGTTCATTTGGCTTCTCTTAAAAATGACCTCACTTGCTGTAAACAGTGTTTTGTGGCAGATTGGATCATCTTGGTCTTGCTCATCTTTTTGGAATTTATTTCCTGCCACACTCTTTCCCAGTCTCCTTTTGCTCCAGTCACATTGGTATTTTAGCTGTTCTGGAGATATGCACTGCTTTTAGTTCTGTGTGGAATATTTTCACCTTCTGTTTGCTGGAGGCAACTCATTTTCCCTCCTCGTTGCCTGATACAGCTCTTAGGACTCCTCTTGCTACCACTTCCATGAGGGAACTTTGCCTGTCACTCAGTTGCCTAGGTTATGTATACCTAGCCTATAGATATATGCTACGGTTATTAATGTAATCAGCTATTCATGCCTTTATTTTTCATTGCTCTTGTGCAAGAGGGAAGAAAACATGATGGGCTGCAATGGTACCTAACATGCCATACAAACATTAGATGCTCAGTGATGGGGGATATAGTTCAGTGACATGGCATCTCCCTGGCAAGCATGAGATTGTTGCAATCAATACCCAATACCAAAAACAAACAAAACAAAGTAAAACAAAAAATACAAAGAGTAGATGTTCAGTGACTAACAAATGAACTGTATTTATCTCATAAATGAATGTTAGCTTTGCAACTAAAAGTTAATTGTCTGAATTTTAGAAGTCTTTTTCGTTACTTACTATCCAGCAATGACTCCCTACCTTAGTAAGAAAACATGCATTACTTACAAATTTGTTGGAAACAATGTTATGTAAGAATCTAGTGTATTAGTTATCAGTGTAGAAGAGGAAAAAGAAGAGACAAAAATAATACTACTAGCAAAGGAAATTGTTATTGTTATTGTTAAAGCTGAAGCAGATAGTTAATAAGAAAGAAAAGAAAACTATCAAAAACCACAATCAAGTTGCCATTTCTACATCAGGCCTTCAGGCCATACATGCATAGATTTAGCAAAAGCACATGCCACTCAGTCTCAGTTTCCCATTATTTGAACTGTTGGATTATATGCTCTTGGACTTTCCTCCATCTTCAAATTCTACGTTTATAGCCTATGTGATTTTCAGCTAATAGATAAATATATTTCATGACTATCTTGGGAAAAAAATGTTTGAGATTGATTCTTGCCCTAAATGATCATGATTTTATGATCTCTCCTTTCTGTTATCTGTGTCTCATAACCATAAAGTCAAATTTTAATCACAGACATATCAACACTGTCCAAATATATATATATATATATATATATATATATATATATATATATATATATCCTGGATTTATATATCCTGATAACTTAGGGAACTCATTAAATGGCAGATTTTTTAGTCTTAGAAAATATGAACTGACTCCCATGAATATGGACTTTTATTATTATGCTCCTCTGGTAAATCCAACACAGTCATTTTGTTGCTCAGTATTTAAGAAATATTGACATCCTTCATGGGTTCACTTCCATTACCCAAATATACCTGAGTCAGTTTAAATATATTCTTAGAAGGAAAGGTTGACAGCTGGGGATTTAGCTCAGTGGCATAAGCACCTGCCTTGCAAGCAGGCGGTCGTTAGTTCGATCCCCGGTACCGATAAAAAGGAAAAAAAAAAAAAAAAAAAAAAAAAAGAAGAAGGAAAGGTTGATATCAAAAATACAAGTATGTTGGATTACATCTAGAGAAAGGTCCAGTTCAGTAGATCAACATATGGTTGCTGGTTATTGGTTATACCTTTATGCCGTAGCAATATGATAGGCCTGTGCAACACTAGGGAATAATAGTGAAATTTCTCATACAGTCAGTATGAGGTGACACAGTTTTCAACCAGCTTATTTACAATTCAAGAAAATTGTGACTTTTTTTTAACATTTAGTTGACAAACAATAACTGTATATATGTACTAAGTAGACAGTGATATGTTGATGCACACATAGACTGAAGAATGTATCTCTTCCTTCTTTCTAACTGTGACCTCCTACTCCTGGGCCATGTACCTGGTCTCCTTTTCCTCTGTCCACCACTGCCTTCCCATCTCTAGTAACCATCACTGTGCTTTTTACTTGTACTGATGAATGTTTTTAGGTTGGACATGTAAGAGAGGACATACAGAGTTTTCTATGCTTGGCTTTTTCACTAGACAAACTGACCGCTGGGTTTTTTTTCCTCCCCCGAAAAGCAGACTAAGGGGTATATACAAAGGAATAGAGATTAGGATTATGATTTCCTATATTCTTTATAATACTGTTTACAGCAGCTATAAAATTAAAACAGCCTAAGTTTTCATCAATAGATGAATATATATATCAGCTTCACTCCTTCTCCCCAATTAGGAAGTTGTGCTACTTACAACAGCATAAATTAACCTCTGCATGTGTATTCTGCTCCTTGTCCCAGTCCTTCTCTTTGACAGTGACACTTGTTAGAGTTTTATATACTTCTTGGTATGTTACCATTTGTCATTAAACAGTGACTTTTACATTACTGTGTTTTAATAGCAGGCAATGTCACGGCCTATATACAATCATTAAAAGCAGTTTGAAGTACTTCGGGAGAGAGGTATCCGTAAAATGTAGTACTTAATTCGGAATTTTTAGTTTGAGTTTGAGGGCTCAGAATATAATCTACTTCTGATTGTAAGGAAATCAATATTTCATGGCATTGTTGAATTGACTCATCTAAATGAGGGCATTGATTCTAATAATATTTAAGTGTCAATATATTCACCCAGCAACAAAGGCAGGGAGGGAGAAAAGTGAGGCAGACAGATGAAAAGCTGGTTAGTGGTGCCAGCGGGATTGAATGAAATCCCAGTAGGTCAACTGAAGTTATTTTAAGGTCTTCTAGGAAAGCAGAAGCAAATATAGTTTGCACTGCGCAGAACTCATGGGTAGAGAAAGTAGTTATCTTTATCCCCCTTTAAAAATAAGCCCATATATTGATCTTGTCTTTGGTTTATCAAAGACAAACTAAAAAAAAAAAAAAAAAAAAAAAAAAAAGATAATAAAAACAACTTTCCACAGCCACAGCTTTTCTTTTCCCCACAAAGTTAACAGACTCTACCTTCACTGTTCACTCTCTACTTTTTACTGGCCACAAGATCTTGCTTGTTGTATATCAGACACTGCAGCCACACCCACCTCTCAGGGACCTCACTTGGTGTACCCCTGTTCTACCTTGTCTTCCCTGACATGAGATGGCTCAGCCCGAGTCTCTCTCAGGTCCTAGTTCATCTGCAAGTAGGGCTTCCCCTTGCATATTCTACTTAAAATTACACTTTCCCTTCCTTACTTCCAACAGCTTCTAAACCCACTGTTCATTTCTATGACATCACAGACCATTTTAGATATAGAGTAACCACTATTGACTTAATATCACTTTCTGTAAATCACAAAAGTGTGATGCTTTCTTCCATTAGTTCACTCCACTGTATTCATTATTCAGAATTGTGCTACATTCTTCGTAGTCAATAAATTTCCTGAATGAATAGATGTATGATTGATGAGTCAACAGTATGGTAAATACTTTTACCAAGATGGTAAATACTATTTGTCATGAAAGATGGAGAAAAGTACATTGTTTGAATTTAAATTTAATGTTACATGTTGCTTTTGTATACCTTCTTATAAAGACCATGAGGAAGACACCTTTGTGTCTACATGCTTGCAGGATCTTGACCTGAAAGTATCAATTAGCTCTTTCACAAGTCTTTTATACCCAGATGTTTTTAAAAAAGCAATCACAGCTGAGGATGAAATATTAAATGCTTTCTTCAATAATATTTAATGAGGTTCCAGTTTGTGTCAGTTTTGAACAGGGTATAAGGATACACCAGAATCGAGGTTCACTACACAGCACAGTCTTATTACAGTGATTTTAACTTTTAGTTAGGTAAAATGAACAAGAAACAGCAAAATGTCAAAAGAAAATTTCATGATTATGCTGGGACTGCATATAAGGACTGTATAACTATAAAAGAGAATACTAAAAGACCTATCATTAGAAATATGGGGTTTTTAAAAAAAATAATTTTATGAGTATGTTTGTAGTTCGTGCAGTTCACAGTCGTCTCAGGCAGTAGTTACATATACATCCCACATTTTTTTTAAAATGTCATTCCCTTGTCTTTGATTCATGAAAAATGAGAAAGAGGAATAGAAATGTTTGTTACCTAGCAATTGGGACAGGGAGAGGGAGGATCGATCCAAGCGGAGAAAGTGGATCAAAGAAGGAGGCAAATACAGCTGGATTTGCAATGTCTTGTATTCAGGATCTGAGAGATAAATGGTATTCTAAGGTATCAAGTGAACAAATAAAGTGGAGGGTGAAAGCTGTATAAACAAGTCCTGGGCTTAGTGTTGAAATGCTCACATTTTACCTTAACAACAATGAAAACAAACTGTAGCAGTCCTTAATGCATTAGTAGATTTGCTTTTTCTTCTTTCTTTAGCAAAGTAGAAAGACTGTATTTCTCTGCCTTTTTAAGGTAACCATTGATTACTTGCTTCAAGTAGAAGTGTCAGATTTTACTTGTAGGCAAATGTTTTAGTCACTAAGAATGCTTCTATCCCTCTGGACTAGTAGAGTGATCTATTCACCTTTCTCCCTGAAGCACCCTCTTCCTGAATCTTTGAGTATCAGTAATAAACAAAACCCATTGCCAAATCCTTTTTTTTTTCCTGCCTTGCACAATTCTGTTTTATTCATTAGAACCTAAGATGCTCTGGAATTTTTTGGTTTTGCAGAATGTTTTTTAAAAAAAAATAGTTTATGACAGAGCAAAGTAGGTTTTTGAATAGTTTCTTTTGCAGCAAGGAGAAAGTAGTTTTCAATGAGAAAAATCAGAGGTCTAAAGACCAGCTCTGAGGATACTGTGTTAATCTAAAGGGAAGAAGATATGGAAATCACATGTGTTTCGCAGTGGTCGAGTACAAGAATGGCAACTACAGCAAGATCACTGTTAATCCATTTGGTAAGTTTAAAGAACGGGCAGATTCAAAATGTGTTTGAGTATTAGAAAGGACAGAGATGACTGACAGGGTACGGACATGTGAAAGAAGAATAAAGGGCATTTATGAGATTCGCAGGTCTCTAGGTTAATTGACAACATACATTCAGCAGGATATAGAAACTTAAGCAAGAATATAGTCTTTAGGAAAATGAGATAATTCATTAATTCAGTTGAAGAAATGTTAGGTTTGAGATGCATGCCCAAAACTCAAATTTAGGTATATATAGACTATATATTTTAGAAAATTAAGACTTAAGAATAAAATATGAGCCAAACATCTCCATCTGTAAAGCTCTGTGATGTAAATTATAAGTTAAACCATGTATTCAGATGAGATCACTCTGGGAGGATGTGTTCAAAATGCAATTAAGCATATCACAGGACTGACCCTATTTAATTGATAAGGACATATGGTGGTATAATATTGTGACAATGTATTATTTTGGAAAACAGATAAAAAATATTCAAAACTGACTTGATTCTCAACAACCAATGCTGAGCTGAGACGTACAGAATAGCATCTGTATATTTATATATGCTTTTCTTATACCCCAAACCAAACTGATTTTAATAGAAAGTACATATTCATTTTTAGGGAGAGGAAATTTAATAATCTACTCTGTTTTAAACTCTGTGGTCTCTATACATATATACATTTGCATCTTTATTTTATTCTGTCATTTGAGTAAGTAGCCAGAAATAAAGTTCAGAAATTTAACTGGAGATAAACTATTCTTCTCATTTAATTATTTTGAAAGGACCATAAGAGATAAGCTTATTCATATTGCATAGCTTATGTATAAATAACTTGGTAAGCTCAGGGCATAAATGAGTTCAATTATGATGTTGCTGTTATGATAAATTTATTTGCTTATTCATTCAGAATCAGTTTTTCTATGCCTACCATCAGAGGAGCAAAACGGGCAATTTGATTTAGTTTTGTCATCTCTTGTAGAATAAATTGGATTGATATCATGCTCAGGAAACCTATAGTTGACAAATTAATGTTCAGTTTTCATGAAACACAATTTATATGCATGTGGGATTGTGAAAGCTTGTGATCTCTAAGAAACACTTGTCTCCAAATTGTATGACATTATAAATTCAGAAGTTTTTTTGAGAAAAAAAAATTCAGAAAATTATCTTTATGGGTTTGGCTTAGTTCATATGGTTATGTAGAGTTCCTATGGCATGGTTTTAAATTAAAAAGCAAAATTAAAAAAAAATAGCATTGTAATTTAATGTTAAAGAGGTTGACTAGACCCAAAATTCTTACATTGAAACGGGCCCCAGGCAGGTGGGGCCACAGGTCAGTAATAACATAGATCTGGAATACCAGAAAAGAGAAAGAATCTAGATTATGATCTTAATGGAAGGTAATACTAATTATATCTCAAGAAAGCAAGAGCTTCTGGGCTCCAGGGTGATTTTCCATGTGTATTTTGACAGGTGATTTTGAGGCCCCCAGACAAACAAGGGAACATAACCAACAGAGGAAGAGACAGCAGGATGTGAGAAATATCGGAAATAGAATATCATCCATTTCTAGGGTTGAAAAGAGACATTCAATTATGTTAGAAGGCATAATGAATGTAGAAGAGTCATAAATGACATGACTGAAAATGTCAATATTCACCAAAATTTCAGATCAAATTTAATTTAAAGTAAGATGGGTTCTCTCCCTTCAGAGAAGAGATGGTTAAAATAGTAGTTTGCGCTCACAGCTTTTGGATTATGCGTGAGACTTACTCTGTAGCTCGTGGAGAGCTGTAAGTCAGTTATACACATCATTTAGTAGTATGGCAAAACCTCTTCATTATTCTACACTATTTTGCCTTTTTGACAATTTTTTCTCTTCGAAGAAACTGGCTTTCCCGAGTATCTCCAGTGAGTCATTTAAGTGTTTATAGAGTAGTGTGGAGAAATTGTAGTCACCTCTGGTACTGCAGATACACTGGAAAGTCCACTAGAGTTAGATCTCAATTATGCAACACCATCATACTGGCAATTAGCTAGGGTAAGTTGGGTTTCTAGAAACATTTCATCATTTTGGTTTCAGAGAATTTATCTACTGGTTTGTAATGGAATAAATCATACCTAAGGAATCTTTAACTTTTAGGTTGTATAAGTTTATGAGATTACTAAATTTAAGATTCTTAATTTTGTTTATTCAAAATACTCACATATTGCATCAGTCACTTATAGAGGCACTACATTTTGGTTTTATTATATGTCATTCATTGTGTTAGGCCCAAAGAATAAAATGGTGAATGTATTTGACAAAGCAGGATCAGGGCCTTGAATGTTACAGTCCGGTTGGAGAACAGAAAGCTTAATATAATTGGATCAGAATAATCGGTGAGTGGGAAAGAAACCGCACAGGAGCTGGGTAAACCACAGGAAAAGTGAGGGGCACATGTGAGTGAGTGACAGGAAGAAGGAGAATCATTGACTGGTGCATCCTGAGATGGGTGTGCTTGGCACTTATTCTGGCCGTGGAAGAGCTCTCTGGAGAAGTGACCTTTTGAGGAAGGAGATGAGAAAGAAGCTCCTCAGAAAGGATTTGTGAATATTCCAGGGGATTCACCAACTTCTTCAGTAGCATATGGCCTTAAAAAGGTCAGGAAAGCATATTATAGGGCAATAATTTTATGGGCTCCCTGAAGTTGTATAATTTAAATTTTGATAGATTTTTTATTTCACTTCATGAAAATGGATTCCATGGCATTCAGGCTGCCTTGAAGAAAAATGGAGTCTTGTTCTCCATTGTATTTTATTATGTTGAATATTGTTCAAAATTGTGTTTCAGGAAAGGAAGTAAGGATGTGAACCAGGTTTCTTCTCCATTTGTTGACACCAGAATTGTTCTATCCACCTCAGAATAAAGGCTCTTGTGCATATCTTGTCTTTGTTGTTTCTGGCTCATCATCTGCCTTTTGCTATCTGTGTGGAGCGTACGCAGGCAGTTTGGTCAATTAGAGGGAGCTTATCATATACCTATTAGCTGCAGGCTAATTAGATGTAATGAACTGAGCCTCCAATGCAGCTTTTTCCCGTAGCTGGTCTGGCAGTTATTCAGTGGTCTTTAAGTTGAGGCTGATGGGAACAGGAATACAGCACCCAAAAGCCTTCTATCAGCAGGTGGTAATCAGGACCAGAAGGATCAAGACTAGATCACCAGCTGATTTTACTTACTAAGCCCACAGCTTAAGTCTTAATCAGAAATATTATTTTGTAATTTTATTTGGAATTTTTTTTCAACAAAGTTTGCCCTATTTGCAATTCATGTAAATAAAAATATCTAAGAGACCATATGCTGGAGTTTGAAAATTATACCAAAAAGCTGACCTTTGACGTGAACTAAGGAGTCAGGATGATGGAAACACTCAGATAATATATGTTCCTCATCACATTGGTTTCAGATATAATGCCATATGAATGTGTAAATGTACTGTTTTTCATAGGACCAAATTGCCTGCTATTAAAGTAACACTAAGATGTTTTCTATTCTTTGAACCTTTGAATCAAGAAAGAAAAAAAATTCCCCACTCCTAGTTAGAAATTTATTTCTCATTAAATAGCACATTATGGCTTCCCTGTGCTCATTTTATAATAGTGTTGAAAAGAGGGCATTGAAGTGTGTATTATTTGCTTGGTTTTTTTCACATAAGAATAATAAAGCTTAATACTTTTCAATTGCTACCTGGATTTGCTATGAAAGCAACTTTGCTGTTCTACTTATTGCTATAAGTTAAGTACAATCCATGTTGAATGCAATTTTTATAATTAAAAAGAATAATGCTGAAAGATTTTTTTTGACCATCATGTATAATTCACTGCATCCATGGAAAATAAAATATGAAGCAGCCAGAAATTTTAGAGTCTACTCTCTTAGGACATAATCACTCAATATTTATTTGCTTGCATATGTTTCTGTCTAGCATATATTGAAGAATTGCTAAATAGGGGTAGATTTGATAAAATCCTAAAATGCAGTTTCAGTGTAGCAAAAACACTAGGTAATATAAGATAAAAGTAGACTCATATGGTTTGGAATTACACATGAACAAATTCAAGAAAGCTGCTGTCGTTATGGGATATTGCTCTTTGAAAGGAAGCTTGACTCAGGAACACTTTTTGAGTTGTTTTAATTTGAAATTATCTTTTTAATTGCTTATCCTCCATGCTGGAAAGATATAAATGAATAAACGAGAAAAAGCATTATGAATGTGCTTAAAAATTGTATCTTCTTATTTTTAAGATTGTTATGAGACTAATTAAAAAATTCTGAGGAATTTTGAAGGTGATATAATTCTGTACTTTAGCCTCTTAATATTTTGCATAATGTTGAGCAAGTTAGTCAATATCTTAAATTTGTTTTTGCTTTTAAAGTACAGGTAATGCTAATGCCCAACTTTATTGTGAAGAGTGTTGCTAATATAAATAAAGTGCCTGCTATAGATCATTATTCCACTGAGGAGTTGCTTCTCACACATCTACTTCAACAATGATGTGGGACTCATAGCACAAAGAGAAATGAGTTCACATACAGGATAACTTTTATCTCCTTGTCCTAAATTGAGATTTTCATGGCTTAGACAACTGCTGGGGAGCATTTTCAGGGATAGCATTACTATGAATTACCCTACTAATATTATTAAATTAAAACTGAGATTTAGTAATTTTCCTAGTAGTTTCTTAGTGTAAAACTAAATAGATACATGTGTAAATGAACATTCCTTTCTTGGCCCAAATCTTGGAGTTGGGTATTGTGTATTTCTAGACCTAAGAGCATGCAGTTGTAGGAGCCTAGCCTACTTAAGTTTATATTAATTATTTTCTTGGTTATATTAATTATTTTCTTGGTGATGGCTTACAAATTTACCATTGCCATTTAATTGAGACTGGAGATTGTTTTAGATTACAGTTTTTTTTCTACCGTAAGAATAGTGCACTTCTCCATAGTATATGTTCAGGACAAGCAAGTAAGAGTACATAAAAGTAATTTAACCTAGTGATGGGGAGCCTAGATTTTGGAAGCAGACATCTTTTGTCAATTCTGTACTTCACTGCTCATCAAATAGGTTAGCTAAGTTATTAGCCTTTCTTTGCTTCTGCCACATCATCAGGTTTTTTAAATGATAAGTTTGTAAAGATTAAATTTGTTAATATATGGGCAAGCTTGAGACCAGTACCTAGCATATAAATTGTCAATAAACACTACTACACTTGTAATGCAAGCCCAGTGTTTACAGATTACCCAACAACCACCGAACCATGATAGCTTGGTGTCTATGTCTTTTGGAGTTGCTTTCCTAACTACCAGACCATTTCATTTGTATTTATTTATAACAGGTAGCAACTATCTGCTGTATTCAGACAGAGCTGAGGAATAATCTCCTGTTGATTAGCCAGTCAAATTACTTGAATCACCTCTTCACATCTCATTCAGTACATAATCAGTATTTATTTCAATTTTGCTATTCATTATGCAAATTCAAGGCTGAAGAGCATTAGGACTGGGGCATTGTGGCTCATGCATTTTTTTTTTTTTTTATTGGTAGTCATTGAGATGAAAATGGACAGGTACTTGAAAGCTTCTGTTTAGCTTAATTTGGCAAATCTGTTCTGCATTTTCGCCAAAGTGCTGTATCTGTTTCATTAGCACAGTTAATTAGTTATAGGAATCAGGACGTTGTTTCCAGTTGTGGAGTTAAGTGAATTGGTGTCTCACAGTCTGATATTTTTCCATTTAGCTGGACAGAGGTTTCCTGTCAACACACCACTGGGAGTGGTAGTGTGGCTTGGATGCTACAGTAAATATTTTCCATTTCCTGCTCCATTATTTGAAAATGAAATGTACTAACCTGCAGGAGAACCTTGTATTGTCTCCAAATGGATGAGCTGTTCACGGGCAACATCAAAGTTATCATCGAAGCTGGAAAGAAATGTCAACAGCTGCCACCTGTGCAGAGTTTTAACAGAAGTACCAACCCTTCACATTTGGGAATAATGCTGGGAAAGGTTTCATCTTCAACCAGGCATGCTAGTGACTTTCTACACTTGGCTATTTGAAAAACCTAGTAATGCTGGGAGTAATATTACTACTGAAGTGTACTTCTGATGGGAAGGAGGAGACCTGTCCTCTACAGCTACGTATGTCCATATTCTTATATACTTTATGTATTTGTCCATCCAACAAAGCACAATGCACTTTAGTGACTCTGTTTCATCCATTGCAACACCATAGTGATATAATAAATTAGCAACTAAGAAACTCCATACATGGCATTTGCCATTGTTAAGTTTCATTTTTCTTAGGGAGTGGGGGGAATGGTGTTACTGTTAGGCATCATATGACATTGTAAAGAATGATTGTCAGAGCTGCCTATGAAACAATTTGCATAAGGTAAGAGTCCTACGTATGTTGGTTTATTTTTATTCCTCTGACATGACAATGACTATATTCAGTCCATTCAAGTAAGCAGATATGGATCACCTCTCTGGAGCTTTATTGTGCCCTGAGAAAGTAGTGGTAAATATGAGTCTATGTATGTTTTTAGTAATTCTTTACCTGAATAAGATTATAGATATCTGTCTTGCCACCAGCATTTTCAATATGAAATATCAATCCATAATAACAAGGAGCTAACAAGGGCAAAGATAGCTCAGGAAAGAGAAGATTTCCAGCAGAGAGCATACACTACAGGTCATTTTGAGTAAATGTGTTTATCAAAATTAAAAACTTTAATTTTATTTCATTGAGTCATACCTAACCTAGTGCTTATAATACTACGCTGCCTAGGATGGTTATTAAAGTGTAGAAGTTTTCAGTTATGATGATGTTTGCATACCTGAGAAATTTGACAGATTAATCAGTAGCACTGGCAAGACCAATAAATATTTCCCGCATGCTTTTTCTCTTACTGAAGAATGGTAGTGTCGACTACTCTGAGGAGTAGGGGAAATCTTTTTAAATATGTGTGGCTGTGCCATCAGGCTTTCAGGTCTAGATTTACTAAATATTTTCTGTGTGCCATACTCTGTGTTGGACACTTTATAAGATATAATCTCATTCTGTTCCATAAGTAAAGTCTGTTTTATTTTTTGAGGGAAATAAATGAAAATTTAAAGTTCATGTGACATTTGTCTAAGGTGACAAAATCAAAACTGGATACAAAATAAGAGAGAGCTTTGAACTTTTTTTAAAATATTCCAAATTACTACATATCAGTATCCTGTAGTTTCAAACTGAATGACATTGAATTAGAATTGCTGAGAAAGAACCCAGGTCATTTAATGTCCATTAAAAAAAAACATGGCTAATGAATAACAAAGAGTTAGGAATTCAGAAGCTGATTGACAGACTACCGTGTATTGAAACAATCTGAGCCCTGTTTTCCTTAAAATGTGGATAATCTTTATCTTTCTGTGGATGCATGATGAAGCATGCACTTGTGTAAATGCTGAGGGGGTGACTTGGGGTAGAGTGACTATTTACCTAATCATGTGATTGATCAGAGTGAAAACTATATAAACCTGCACAAATCCACATCCCTGAATTACTGCTAAAATTGAAGGGATCCTTGTGGTGGTTCAATCAGTGATGCACATCTTTCCTGCCTAGGGGATGAACTCATTAAGAAATAAATAATGATAAATTACCAAGACAGTTAGCAGAACAAAATTATTGTTAAAGGCAAGATTGGTTGACATGGAATGATCCAGAAACACAATGGGTGGATCTGCTGAATCCCAGATCAGATAGGCTTGCTTGTATTCAAAGGCAAACTCTATGTGTAAAGTTACCACACGGGAGTGGGGACAAAAGGAACACTTGCATCCTCTAGTAAAGATTATAAATATCATGTTTATCTTCCTTTTAACAATCAGAAAAGTGTTCTATGTCATGAAAAGCAGAGTAGGCAGATAGGTTCAAGGGAAGCCAAGAATATTTCCCTTAACTGATTTCCACTTATAGAAAGAAATATGAAAAGTGAAGAAAAAGTATTCCTGTTCACTGTAAGTCAGGTCATGGTTTATTTTATTTCTCCAGATGAATTTTCCATTGGTGAGACCACCTACAGGTGTTGTTACTCATTATTTTTATGGTACTCGGCAACCCTATGGAGTTGAAAGAATTAGACAACTTTAGTGCTCTAATTTAAATGATCATGACCCTCTAAAAAGACAAGAATACAGTGGTTATTTTATCTTACATGTGTATAAGATGAACTCTATTCAACTCAATGCAAATCAAAGTTTTGGCACAGCCAGTAATGTAAATGAAAAGTCATTTTTTGACACAGAATTTCAATAGTGTTAACATTTATAGTTAGAATTTTTCATAAGTGACCTCAAGTATTCATGGTACATATTTAATTAAAAGGTATGCAACACCTCCGGGTTGCATTTTGATGTCTGTGGAACTTTTGAAAATGAAAGGGCTACTTAACAGGAGTGGACCTCCAAGGTAAGATTAGAGTCCTGATAAATATCTGTATCTGATAGCGTGCATTTTAGGGAATCTTATATACGATGGTGTGCAAATGAATGGTATGGAATTTTTCAAAGCAACATAATGTTGGATAGAATGCTACAGTAGTCAGAGAAACAAATTAAAATACATCAGAAGCTTTATCCCTGATAAATCAGGCAAATTTCTTTGCTGCAGAATTTCTCACAACCTTTACTGTGATAACACTCCCTGTATGTATGTAAACAGGATTTATAAGACATAAGTTTTACTATTTTTTTAACCATGAAGTGTCTCTTAAAAGAGTTTCTCTTCACAAAACACACTAGCATATATAGAGTAAATAATTTCTTGACTCTGGTTATCATGCATATTTGTTTTCCTTGTCTCTCTCATAAAAATAACAAATATGTGAAGTATTGTTTCACTACAGAGTTGTTTTTTCTATTTAGATTTATACCACATGAAAACAATATTTATAAAATTAAAATTATCAGTTCTTCTAATTCTTCAAAAGCCAAAATAAGCACAGTTTGATGTTCTTCATTTCATCTGGGAGAATGAAAACTGGACACGAAAGAAGACTGGACTTTGCTTCTTAAATGCGGTGCACTTTCACGGGAGTGGGTGCTTAGGACCTTGGTGTTTAATCACCATTTGTAAATTTTTTTTTTCCCTTTTGGTGCCCATAGTTATTTGTACAGACTTTGACTACAACATTTAACAAGTGCAAATCCTGCACAGTCAAATATCATGTGTCATCATTTTAAATTTTTTTTTTTTATCATTGCCTACCAGCTTGTCCTCTGTTCAGTAATGTTAAACAAAGACATGCATACTAGTCACCTCTTTTCAAGTTCTTTAAGTTTAATTGAAGATAAATCTAGAATTTCTGGTTGGATGTTTAGAAGTTATTTATTTATTTAATTATTTTTGTCTTATTTTTTGATACCAGGGATCAAACACATAATCTCATACTTGCAAGGTAGGTGCTTATGCCATTGTGCTGGCCCCAGAAGTTCATAAGAACAGCAAGTCATACTGAGAACAGCATTCCCCAACATAAATTTTAAGAATTTTGACTAAATAGGTAAAATTGACAAATTTAACTAACCAGGTAAAATGCATAAATACATATTTTTACTTCAGTATCACCTCTGTTTTAAATTTATTCTTTGATAAATCTGTTATTGCCTGGTCCATGGGAGAAGCACATGGAGGGAAATTCAAGTCTAAATTCACTGAGCCTTCTGCAATCCCCCTTTCCTTCCTGGACCTGGGTCTGACCACTTCCTAAGAGTGTATCTCTAGTACTAATCATTGTGTGTGACTTCACGGTGCGTGCACCTGTTTCATATAAATAAATTTATACTATCTTTATTGTGTGGAACTTCCTCTTTGTATTAATACGCAACTACAACTTTGTCCACATCATTCATTTTCATGGCTCTCTGACATCCTATTATGTCAACCACATTTATTAAGTCACGTTAGCTGTAATACTTGCATTTTTGGTAAATCGTGCCCCTATGTGACAATCTTCGGTCATCTATTTATAAACCCGTTCTGCCTTTCCAGGATTAAATGCCTGTCTTTCTTTCTGTCTTTGGTATTTTATTTCCCAGGTTTAATTATATGAAATAGATATAATAGCCAAACTTGTATCATGTGTAAATTGAGTCAGAAATTAGGTCCTATATGTAAACCTGTAATACATGATCAGAACAGAATATTTGCTTAGTAAAAATAGGCCTTTACTATTGCTATTGTTCTTGTTTATATTATTTTAAGTGAACTCCTACTAATTGGTTCCTTCTGCTGATTTTCAAATTCCTCGGAGATAGCTGATCCTCTGAAACAATCCTCTACTTCCCTAAGTTTTTCTCTAACCTTACGCAAGTGGTAGTTATGCTTCTCCTTTGAGTCTCTTGTTTATTCATTAGCCTTTTCTCTTTTAGCTAGTTAGCTCAACCACTGAGATTCTAATTGTAGCAATCATGCTTCTAATTACCAATATTTGATTTTATCTTTATTAGAAAAACAGTTCTTGCCTTATGGATACAATCTGTCTCTTAAAGATCTAAAACAGAGTGTTAGCTTTTAAAGTATGCTATTGGCTTTATTCACTCTGTGATCTTGCCTCAAAGATATGTATGTATTTTTTTCCAGTGCATTGAGTTTGATTATGGTCCTGAGGTTGTATTGTGAAAATGTTTGGTAATTTTAATTATGTACTTACTTTAGTCCTGAGAGTTAAAACCAAGGTCTCTAGTACACAAAGCACACATTGAACCACATGAGCTGTATCTCTGCCCTTGTTCAATGATTTTGGAATATCTACTTCTATAATCTTTAATTTGAATAATTCTTGCTCTTAGACTCAGATAAATTGTTTTGCCCATGAGAGTCCACAAAAGACTGAATACAGGAGAAAGAAATGAGTCATAGCTTTGGCCTCAGGTATGAAATTTGGCATCCATCTCCATTTCCTAGCACCAAACATGCCCCTCTTCGCTTCATCCAGGCTGAAGGTGTGAGATCCCCTATTTTACCTAAGAAGCAGAGGAGGAAGCTGAGTAATTTAAATTCATTTCAGCACTCTCTATCTGTGGCCCTTGGATCTAATCCTAGTGAATAGGAGATCCACCTGAATTTTTTGTATTTGTCTTGAGCAATACCACAGAATTCTCACCTTGGATCCTATCTAACTTTAAAAAATGCTTCAAAATTCCGGGCAAACCTCAAGTTTTCAGAGTGATGCATTGTAACACAATAGTCACAAACATGTATCTCTCTCTCTCTCTCTCTCTCTCTCTCTCTCTCTCTCTCTCTCTCTCTCTTAATCGGTACTGGGGATTGAATTCACGTGCGCTTGCAAGGCAGGCACTTATGCCACTGAACTAAATCCCCAGCCCACAAACAGTGTGTTCTAAAATCAGGCTTTCAGGGGTGGAAGTCTGGATTTGCTGTTTGCTAGATTCTTCCTTGTGCTCTTTTATCAGGGAAACGGTGCAGTTAACAGTACTTTTTCAATTTGCTGATTGTAGGCATAAATGCATTAATGCATGGAAATAGCACTAACACATGGTCATCGATGCATTGTTTTTGAAGCACGAAAAACAAACAAATTATCCTTTAATTTGAAGAGATTTTTAGAATTGGGCCTACTTTCCCTCAGGCTCAGTCTATGTGCGTGAGTTAATTTTCTGCAATTTTTGTTGTTGTACAGGGAATCAAACTCACAACTTTGCATTTGCCAAGCAGGCACTTTCACAGCTGAGCTAAACCCTGGCACCTCTCTGCAATGTTTTAATTCTCGTTTGCTGCACGTGGAATAGCATATACGTGCTCAAAAACTGCATTGGGCCCAGTTCAGAAATGAATGAAGCTATATACACATTTTTCTGCTGTTGAGGTAATGATTTTTTTTTTTTGCCTATTCTGTGATTACCATGTCATAAATTTTACAAGACATGTTTACTTTTCCTGCAAGATTATTTCAGCCATGACATATTTGTGGTTATCTGTGGCAACTGACAATTTAAAAAGTATGTATCTGGCTACAATAAAAACTCATGGCTAAGTATGCATTGCAGTATATGAACATTTGTATATAAAGAATCTGATATGATTGGCTCTTCGTTGTTTTCATGAAGAACTCAGATAGCCCACAAAGCCTTCATCATATGGCCTCTCTTGTTTCTCTAACATCTATTGATCCTGCACCCATGTTTCCCTCCACTCTAATTCAACATAGACTATGTACTTCCTGTCTTTGTATACTTTTTGTTGCTATAGCAAGCAACCTGGTACTGCTAAATAATGAAGAAGAGAAATTTATTTGTTTGCCTTTTGTGATGAGAAAGTCATCACAAGATCAAGGAACAGCAAGTTTAGTGTCTGGTGAGGGCTGGTATTTTCGAGAGGATTCTGTGGGCACTGCATCCTCTGAGAGCATCACTCTGTTTTCCTGGGGCAGAAGAGCAGAAGGAGCTAACTGACCCTCACATACTCTTATTCTAGCAGCACTAATCCATTCAGGAGGACTCTGCCTCATAAGTGTCAATTTGATTTGGGGGGGACAAAGTATTAAATCCATTCTGCTCTCAAATATCTGCCTAGTGAACCATCTCATGTCTTTAAAACCTCATCTCAAATTTTTCTCTTTTTTATTTTTCTTTTGGAGGGGAAGGTAAAGAGGAAGCTAAGTCAAAGAGGCTTTGTCTATTATTTTCAATTTTTTATATTTGTTAGTACAAGTTTGCAGTATATAATGATTACATTCCTCATGGTGATCTTGTTCATTTACATAAAACATCTTAATTCTTTTTTCCTCTGCCTCTTCCCTCCATCATCTCTTAATCAGCTCCAGCTACTCTGTCATCCTATATGATAATGGCACCTCCTGGCTTCTCATCCTTTCCTTCCTATATTTTTTTCTGTAAGCCTTGCCATCCCCTGACACTGAAGACAATTTGCTTATTTTCTGTGCCTTGTGTAATGTATGCTACCTAAAGACAAACTACTTTTTCAGCTTTATGCAGTGCAACATCTTCAGTGCCTAAAGCAGTGCTTGCCTCAGAGTGTTTGCAAAAGAATTTGCCCATCATATAGGGTAATGCGAGACTCACTAATACCAGGTGGGAATTCAGATTTCTTTAATCTCCTGTCAAAAAGGCAATCAAAACATTGACAAAGATGATAACCCTTCCATCACCTCATGCTTTACTAAAAGCATCAAGCAAATTAGTTCTTGTAATAAGTAAAATGACAAGAAAATTAGTGATGCATTAAACCTAAAAAATAGAACTGGCCATTTTTGTTGGATGTTAGAGGTCATGCTGGGTCACTGTGTCCTCTCTGAGCTGAACATCAGGAGCTTTTTCCTTCATATGTTTGCAGCGGTGTAGGGTAGACACACGTGTGTGTTCCTGTTCCTTCTATTGCTGTGCTCTTTTCTAACGAGTCTGTTTATTTTTGCTTTGCGTAGATGGGTATGTGGGTTTTAAAAAGAGTTGATTCAGATCATTAAATCCTACACGAAGCTGAATAACAAAACATAAAAATCTGTCTACAAAATGCTAAACTCCTTCCTCTGACTCAGAACCTTGCTTTTCCCAGGCTTTGAGTCATCACGTGGAAGGTGGCTTTATTTGTTTAACTCTAGATTTATGGTGCCCCATTCCTGAAATGGATGTGTACAAGGAGGAAGTGTTTATTTGGTGAGAAGATCTGAGTTTTTAATTTGGAAAACTATAAAAGAGCTTACATAGTTACCTCACCTCAAAATGAGAGAGACAGAGACAGAGACAGAGAGAGATTACTTACAGAGGGCGATTAGTTAAATGAGACATCCCATCTGGAAAACTCCTGTAAGGTTTCCCAAAACTGCCTATAAGCAGAGCCTCACTTAAGAATGATAACATTATGGAAGGAGGAAGGCGGTCTGCAGTGTGTAGCGATCCTTGTGGGAAATGGGTATATATCTCAGTTACACTATTCCAAAGTATTAAATGATAAGAACCTCCCATTTGAGGAACAGCAGCAAGCAACTGATTTCTAGATTGCCATCCGGGGAGGTAATTAATCAAGCATTTCTTAAAACTAAGTAGACAATCCTTTAAGTCTTCAACCTTATTTAATGCAGTACCAACTGAACTTAGAGACAATATGCTTAGTGTGCAATAAAGTTTTCACTTATTAATTAGAAAGGCTTTATCCTGGGCTTCTTGATATGGAAATATTTGAAGCTATAGTATATGAAGTTTTATCCAAATATTTCAAGGAAAAAGACAGACACTATGGTAACTACTATTAAGTCAGGTTATTTGGTGGTGAAGCACTAGGTTGCTGAAACAGTCATGCTTTGACCTGTATTGTTATATTGTTATGTCCTGTTTTATCTCAATCTCTCCCTTATTCTTTAAAAAATTATTTAGTTATTTCTTATGTTTGTTTTAATTAAGGGGAAAAATTTAAAAAAATAGGATATATAATAGTAACTCTTTTTGATTTCCTATTAACTTGTTTTGAAGTCCTGTAATACTCCCACAATCTTGTTTTGACTGATTAGACTCTGTTCCATTCTGTATGATAGTATCAAGTTTGAGGGTATAGGCAACTACTTTGAAGGCAATAAGATTCACTAAGATGCCCATTCTGGTTTGACTATTGTCTCCTTTGGAAGTCCTGTAATGTTTACAATGCCTAAGTTTTATTGGTCTTGTTCTCTACTGTTTTGTCCAACTTTATAACATCTAATGAGATAGACAATTCTTTTTAAGGAAACAAGAGTTCTGTATTACGTGTACCCTTATACCGCTTTGTTTGGTTTTGTGTTTTTCTCTTTATCCTCTTAAATAAAATTTAAAAAAAAGTTTCAAGAGGAATGGATCCCAGTGAACATTTTATATATATATATATATATATATATATATATATATATATATACATATACAAACATAATATGTATTATATATGTATAATATGTTCCTTAGACTAAACTTATAATACTTAAATTGGTTCCTTATACTAGTTTATAATATTCCTTTTACTAAAGGAATTCCAAGTGAAGTCTCCTAGCCTTATTTCCAGTGAGCTTGTGACTCCTAGGTTCACAGCAGTTGAAATTCTAGAGATGTGGTTTCTCATGTATTATCCCTTAGACTACATTCCACAAGAATACTAACAGGAATCAAACCAAGTATTCATTCATGATATGGTTGGCAAGGGTACAGGAACTAAGTATGTAGGGCTTGTTCTTCTCTAGAGCAAAGCTAAAAAAGATGACTTGTTTGACGTGAGTCGCCATATTTGAAATTATCATCAGGACTTCTGAATACAATTCCTCATATAAGCAAACACAACTATTGTTGGTATTTTTCTTATCCTTGCTTCATTATTCTTTGTAGATTAACATGTGTCTCTTGCTCTGACTCTAGAAATTATGCATCAGTTCAGTTGTTAAGTGATGGTGCCATTCTATTTATGCACCTTCTCATAGAAAAATTTACAAAATGTTTTATGGCTAAGCATTACCCACTGTCTCTGCTCTGCGATCTTTGGGATGGCCTTTCAACAGGAATGATTGTCTCAGTGAACAACTAGAAGCCTGTTAGGCAATTGTATGACTCAGCACCTCTTAGGAGGATGATGACATGTTTCTGTCTTGGTAATAACATCAATTAGTTCTTCAATGTATACAGTTCTGGAATGTGATCCAGAATGTTTGCCAGAATGACATTAATATTGTCATCTTCCAGAAAGAACACACATTTCTAATTTGTCTTCTATGGAGTCACACACAAAGCCTTTAATCATTTGAAAGACTGTATTGAAGCTTTTTGACTCTATTTAATTTAATTCTCCAAACATATTGTGAATATGTCCTCTCAACCAGACACTACGCAATGTCCTAGGAAAATAAATATAAATAAAAAATGTGACTTCTTAAGGAGCCAAATAGGCCAAATACCAAACTATAGTATGTTATGATCAGGGCTATAATGAAGTAAATACAAGAATAACAGGCTGTATAAAAACCACATAAGTTCCTGAAAGTATGAAGAATCTGTAGATAAGGGTTCCTTCTCTCTCCATCTGCAGAAACTAGAACAATGCCTGTTATATAAATATATTCAGTTTGAATTATGAGTCAACTTTGCAGGGAAGGTAAGGCAAGGGTTGTATCTATGGATTTATTTGTTTTTTGTGACTGCTGGGGAAAACCACCACAGACTTGGTAGCTTGAAGTTTATAAACAGAAGTTTATTTTCTCATTATTCAGGAGGCCAGAAGTCTAAAATCAGTTTGACTAAGACAAAATTAAGATGTTGGCAAAACTTTGATGCTTCCAGAGACACTAGTGAATAAGTTTTGCTTGCAATTTCTTTTTTTTAGGTGATGGATGACTTTGTATTTTTTACATGGTGGTTGTGTTATCCCAGTATCTGAGTCTGTGGTCATGTATGGTGTTGCTGTTCTGTATTTCAAGTTTTTCTTTGCCCAACTTTTTTGTTTGTTTGTTTTTTGTTTTGTTTTGTTTTGTTTTGTTTTATTGGTACCAGGGATCGAACTCACGACTACCTGCTTGCAAGGCAGGTGCTTATGCTACTGAACTAAATCCCCAGCCCCTCTTTGCCCAACTTTTATGAGAACAATTATGGTGACATTCAGGGCTCCTATCAAAAATTCAGGATCAGGCCTGAGGATTTAGCTCAGCGGCATAAGTGCCTGCCTTGTAAGCAGGCAGTCGTGAGTTTGATCCCCGGTACTGATAAAAAGGAAAAAGACAAAAAAAAAAAAAAAAAAAAAAAAAAAAAAAAAAAAATCAGGATCATCATATCTTAAAACCCTTAGTTAACTACATCTTCAAAGACTCTTTTTACAAGTGAATTAACATTTTCAAATTCCAGGAATTTAAACCAAGTATCTTCACTACAGGGAACTATAATGCACAAAGAAGAAAGTCACAGAAGTGCAGATGTATGAAACTCCATTGTTCTATGAATGGTACAGTGAGAAAAAGGAAATACTGTGCCACCAGATTTTCAGCAAGTGAATGCAGAGATATGGCACACTAGTTAAACACGCATCTCTTTATTGCCCAGGACAATCTTATAAGTGTTTGATTACTATATATCTATTCTTTGTCTATTTCGAAACCTACAGTGATTCAACACAACACTTACTACTTGAGGTCAGCTTCTTTTTCAGTTAAATGATAGAAATCTTCTGTTCTCTGTTTTAAGCTTTCAACCATTCCTTCCTTTGTAAATTGATTCATTTATATTTTTAAGCCAATGATGTGAGACATATACTGGTTCTAAGGATGCAGAAATGAGTAAAACAAAATGAAATGATTATTAACTTCAAATAATATCCAGCTGGTTGACTACTACATATTTCAAATTGAATAACTTAGAGACGTACAATGAGTATTGTAGTACCAGATTTGGTATAATTTAATGAAGCTGTCATGGAGATAACAGTTTTCATCACATTATTTTTTAAAACAGTAGAGAATTTATAAAAGTTTATCAGAGTACATAGAAAGAAGGGGATCCATGATAACTGAGACAATATGGAAAAGTTACAGTTTGGCAAGCATTGTGATCTTGGGAAGGTACAAGTAGTTAATTCCTTTACAGTATGAAGATGTTAGTGGGAAAGTAGGCTGCATCGGTTAATTGAAGAGAACCATAAGCCAGTTTAGTATTCATAGATTGGAATGAATTCTGATTTTAACACTACAGAAAACATGATACTTTATAATTTTGCTTTGTCAATTGCATAATATTATGGACTTACTGATATGAATATTTCCTCATTTTCCAAAAATAAAGAAGAAAAATCCTCTACAGATGAAACGATATCCAAAGATTATTCATCCTTCAGAGAGATCCTTTGCCTTTGCAACTTTTCTATTTCTAGATAGCACTACCTGTTTGTGTACCCTAATGACACTTCATTTATTACATTGGTTTGGAATTTTGCATTATGGAAATTTCTTGAAATAAACTCTCTATTTGAAAATATTTAGGGGCACAGATGGGTGAATTATCATGTGTACATTTTATAGATTACTTTAATATCTTTTTTCTGTGTTAAATAGATCTAAGTTTATGAAATTATACTTTCTCATATGGTGATTGAAGATATTACAAATGCCTCCTACTGATCTAAGAGTTATTTTCTTCCCTCTTTGTAAGTCATCAGGCTATCAAAGACTTCAGAGAAAACAAAGGTCAAAATTAGAATTTTATATACTGATTTATACCCTGGATGGACAATGAGCAGAAACAACAGATTAGTGTGGACTGGTTCGTAGAAGACTAGTTTGCATCTGACTTCTGATATTTGATACTTCTCTTATTTTGGATGTCAGTTTCTCCTCTATAAATTAGTAGAAAAAATGCAACATGTACCTGTCACGCAGTATTTGCAAAGGTACAGATAAAACACAGACAATGGACCAAGACTGGTAAGCTGTCTTTGGCTTATTAACCTCCATAATTTCCTACTATCTATATAGCTGGAGGACGAAAGGCTAATAATATTGCTATGAACCTGAAGTCATGGAGAAATGTAGGAAGAATAAGCAGAGGATATAGTTCATAATATTTATAGTTTAGTACTGGTATGTCCCCCAAAAGCCTCATGTGTTTGGAAGATAAATTGCTCATAAGACTGCCATACTAATTAGTGGATTTGACCAGGGATGAGTTCATAGTTGATTGGCTGTGATGATAGGGAGCCTGGTCAGAGGCAGTTCATTGGGGTGATGGTCTGGGAGGATGTGTCTTTCTCCTCAGCTCATCATTTTGCTCTACTTTCTGGAAGACATATACATATGACTTTCTGTCATGCCATTTCTGCATTTGAGTTTGCTGACCGTGGACTGATACAACTAAAACTGAGACAAAATAAATATAACCTCTTTTAAACTTTAGGTGCCCAAAGTTAGTTTCCAAGGACAAGGAAAATTAATAAGACAATCATCAGTGAAAGGTCATAGATAAGAATGAAGTGTTGATTGTGTATGTGTCCGTGTAAATGGATGGTATCTCTGCATAGTATAAAGTATTTCCTAGATATTGAATGAGAAGTCAAGGAGATAATTCATGTAAAACATTTTGTATAGGTAGTTATTTAAAAATATTACCAAATATTTTTCTTTCCTTTCTAAATATTAGCTTAAAAATTTTATTGTAAAGTAACTCACTCTTTTTGAAAATTTAAGTTTACATTTACCCAAATAGATAAGCCTATAGCCTATTTTAACAGTGTTGGAGATCTGTATTAGACCAGCAATTATGATATTCTTCTGAAAATCCTGTTGAATGAGTGTTTACAAAAGGCAGAAGGTTGAGACAAAGGGCCCTGTGTATGAATATTCAGATCGATCAGTTCAGGGTTATTGATTAATTTTCTTTAGCCAGGTTACTCACTCAAAAAGAAAGGATGCTAATGCCTTTGTGATGGCATTCTATGAGAGTA
The DNA here is from genome assembly GCF_034190915.1 of Cavia porcellus. NCBI lineage: Eukaryota > Metazoa > Chordata > Mammalia > Rodentia > Caviidae > Cavia > Cavia porcellus. Next base: position 38,678,763 of record NW_026947500.1, on the reverse strand, counting down.
TGCCAGTTCTGCACCATGCAAACAGTGGCATGTATGTCTTCTACTATGAGAGGTCTAACCTCTGACTTAGACAGGTGGTTGTTCACTTAGTTCTTTTCTTCTTGTGCATATGCACCATATTAAGTCCATTCCAGTGAGACTCTGAATACTGGACGAGAAGATACTTTCCTAATAATTTAAGTTGCGCACATTACCTACTTTTATATTATCAACCATAATAAGGATTCAGGAGTCAGAATTTAGCTGGTAATTTTGTTAATAATGAACTCAGCTAAGGAGAAACCATCTCATCTTAATGTGAGAATCCATCTCCTGAAGAGGTAATGGGCAGCAAAAACTTGACAAATCAGCAAACCTTGCTCAGAAACCAAAACGTCAAAGGAATATTTTGTTAAGTGACATGTGTGTAAGTCTTACTGATGGAAACCAGAAGTGGAGTGGCTTGTATTCTTTCTGTCTCCATTGTAGAATGACACTTTGCCTTATTAATAAGGGGAAAAGAAAATTAATTTACTTGATGTCTTCAGTAAATAAGGGATGTGCCCAAGAAACAATAGGAGCTACTTAGATTAAATTTGCAGAAGAAAATTTCTAGTGTTTAGAACATGATGAAGCATTGTGATCAAATATAATATCATTTCCCAATAAGCTGAAATTTCTTTTTAAAAGGTACGATAACTTTTTACTGTTACTAAATCTTGACAAACATCTAGAATTGTGGGGAAATATTTGAAATACACTAAACATTTTTTTGTTCTCTTTCTTTCCTTTTTTCCATCTTTCTTTGTTTCATTCTTTCTTTTTAGATAAGTAGAATGGAATGAGGGGAAATAGTAACTGATTATTCCTGGTGGCTTATGAGAAAATGGCAGGTGACACTGGAATTCTGATTCTGATTGTGGTTGCCACATAGGGAAAGTACACTTTTGCAAGAAGGAAAACCATATAAAAACACACAACTGCATCTATGAGTATGGTGCATTAAAGAAATGTGTGTATCTTCTTTTATGAGATGCATAACTCCTGATTTAGACCTGTACAGATATATGCAGTTTGCAGGATGATTGAACAGTATATGTGTGTGTGTGTGTGTGTGTGTGTGTGTGTGTATGCATATATATATATATATATATATATATATATATATATATATATATCTTTATAATCTTTTTTGCGATCAGGTCTCACTGTGGCATTCAGGCTGATCTTGGGCTCACTTTGTAGCCCAGGCTGGTCTTGAACCTGCAGTGATCTGCCTGCCTCAGCCTCCCAAGTGCTGGGATTACAGGAGTGCGCCACCATGCCTGGCTGAACTATATTTTTTAATGATAACATAACAAATTGGACTTTCTCTATGGAAACATGATCATGGAGAGACAGAAATTGGATTATTTTGATGGAAAATTTCCATTGCCCTTGTTTAGGCTAAATTAAAGGGAATCCCTAGTTTGCATACTTGTCTTTCCAAACTATGTTGACTTCATTTTTTAAATTTGTCCCTTCACTCTTGTAAAGAACATTCAATGTTATCAAACTTTGGTTCCCTCTCAGGGAACTCCATGCCAGAATAAAACCAACACTAGCAAATTTGTAACTTTTCTCTTCTCAATCCATCCTACATATGCTTATGGAAACCACCAGTTGCCTTTGCCCTGTGGATTCCTTGGATTGAAAGCTTGGATTGAAAGCTTCCTCCTACAATGAATCTTGACTTCTGCTGTTCACTTTACTCCTCTTTTCCACCCCTCAATTTTTTCTCTGTTCAATCTTTGTTGACTAATGCCACTAAAAATGTCTCTGGATTTTGTAAAAATAAAAGGAATGACAATCTTTCATTTTTGCCACATTTTTCTTGAACCATATGCTCCGTTCACTACCAAGAAAGGAAAACTTTTTGTTTGGAGCAGTTCTGTTGTGTCCAGTAGTGGGAATTTCTCTTCATTCAGCCAAATAATCAGTTTTATATTATTTTGATATGACCAGAGAACTGAGCCAGCCATGACACAGAGGAATGTAAATATAACTCTTGATGGAAAGTTTTATGATATACGTATGAATAAAAGACAATAAAACTCAAATGGTGGGGACTGTGCTCTGTATTTTATGTAGCATATCACATTTGTCTTCCAACAACTTTACTGAGTAAATGCCATTATTCCCATTTTTAATCAAGTTTTAACCAAGGTTACCTATTGCTAAACAATAGTATTAGATTTCAAACACCAACTATATGAGTTATAGATTAGTAGCATTAATTTTTACTGTAAATACCAGCAGTCACAATGTGACTAAGGGTATTTGATTTATTAAAAACCCCTATGAAGGATCTGAGTGGTTTGGAAATCACAGTTAACATTTAAGGCACCTTTTAAAATTAATTAGCAAAAAGGTAGAGATGTATTTGGTTTTTCAAAAGGAATATAACCAGAAGGAGAAAAAAACAGAGAGATAGTAAGTCATTGATTTTAATAAATGCAATATTATGGCCATTGGCACTTTATTAGGTATTTTTTAAACAAGAGAAACTATTTATAATCCATAAATCAGCATAAGGGTTCAGGTGGGATGATAAAAGTTTCCATTAGATAAACCGATTTTATTTGCCTTGTTTTGTTTTGTTTGGCTGGCAAACCAGGGTTTAAACTCCAACCTTGTGCTTACCAGGCAGGTGCTTGTGCACTAAGCTCAATTCCCAGCCTGATGAATCCATTTTAAACACAGACTCGTAGAATTTTCATGAGCTTTACATTTTCATAAAAATTTGTAGAAAATCAGTGGAGTTGTCTTATGGAATTTCACTCCATGAAGATTACATGGAGTGAAGACATTCAAAATAACAATCCTATATAGCCTGAGAGGGTATGTAATCCTTGTTCTTTGTTTGATATTTCTCCTTTAAAGAGCACAGTTTCAAATATATCATCTGAAAGAATAAATGTGTATTTATTCTGAAGTGGAAGGACAATATTTTTGAAGGAATGGTGTTTCAATACGTAGCACACTACTTGTTTCAAGTTGAGTCTTAGTTAAATATTTTGTTGGTGAATAAGCTAAGTAAATATGGTAACCAGATTTTATAACCCCGTCCTTCTGTTTACCTAAGTAGTACAAAGAATCATAGATTGGATGTGTGATTGTATTCAGTGAGTTGTTCTATAATAGTAGATACTTAATTAAAAAGAAATTCCAAATCATTCTAGTGAAGGAAATGTTCACTAATGGAAAAAACTCATGCCTGCACTGAGCCAGTATGATCCATGTGAAGACAAATCTATCATGTACCTGAATCTAGGGTGGAGTTCTGGAGTTCTTAACCTTGAGAGATGATGGGAAAATATTATGTATGGTGGTTAAATTAATGCAGAAGAAAGTTAAATTACTTGGACTAAAACTAACAGTGAGTACATTTCTCATTAATTCATTTAATGAATATTTAATGCAAGACCACTCTTTTCTTGATAAGAGGATATTAAGAGAAATGCAAAACAGACTCACCAATGTAAAAGTGGCCATACTTTTTAAAGAAGGGACAGATTCATAAGCTCTTAATTATCATATGAAGTTATAATTTTGTGATGTTTATTTGTCCAAAGTTTTATGGTGTACAGAGAAGGTGCACATTTTATGTTTGTTTGGTGTAGATTTAGAGAATGGTCCAGAATAATGTGTTATTTGTAATTGTCCTGAAAAATGAATATAATTTTACCAACAAAAAGACAAGAAAGTCTTAAGAATATGAGGTAGGAGTAGAATTAAATTTTCATGTGTTTATTATTCACTTACATTTTCTACAGTTTATAATTTATACTAAAACAGTCATATCCTAGAGACTAACATCATCTCCATGCAAAGCCTATTACAGAGGAGAAGCTTCTACATTTTGACATAAGGGAACAGTTTTATGAAAGACAATCTTCAATGGACAAAAGAGATGGTTTGGAGAAGATTAAAGTGCATTACATTTATTATGCCCTTTATTTTTTGTTCTGCTTAAATAGCATAATAAAACTATTATAAACCTCACCATAAGACAGAATCCATGGGAGATTGAACTTGCTTGCTAACAGCTACAAGTTTTCATCTAGAGCTGATACATCAAATGCCTTTTAGAACGTTTCACTTATATACAGTTGACTCCATAATCCTACTGAAAGTCATTGCAGAAAATCCTGCTTCACAAAGATAGCATGTTGGAAATGGAAGCAGGCTTTGCAATGTTTTTGTAACAATCTCTGAAATCACCTTGACTTTAACCCAGAACATATGAATGTGTACAATGGTCTTAAAATACTTTCCAGGCCATAATTGTTTCCTTTCCTGCACAGCTGATACTCTTCTAGCATAGTCCCTTTCAAAAATCTCTGCTAATATTTTCAACGTGTTAAACATTCATTGTTCACTTGTCACATCCCTAATTCCAGTTTAGCTTCGAATGCACCCACTTTATCTGCTGACTTGAACAAGGGTGTTGGGTCCCCTGTAGTGATAGTCTGAGTTTGTCGAGTAAAGTGAATAAGTTACCTGAGTAAGTAAGTTTGTTTTACTTCTGTATGCTGCCAATGGTGACAGTTTCTATTACAGTCGTTTCTTGATCAGTTTTCATAACTCAAAGCATCTAGCCAGTGATCTACCTTTAGAAGGCTATCGCACATTTGTGTAGAGAAGAAGATAAATATGTTCTCTGCCCATCTCCTAACAGAGCTTTACCAATAGACTTATGAGTGTGTACTATAATGAAGTTAATAACTTTAATCCTAAACTAAAGTATGTCATTAAATTGGAGCTAGCTAGTATTTCTCTAAGAATGACACAGCATGTAGAATCACATTCAAAAGCAGCCTCTTTTCATGACAGAGATTGTAAAAAAAGAGACCTGTCTGTTCTTGACTATAGCCCTGTCTCTATATTTACCATCACAAAAAGACCCGTACAAATTTCTCAATATGTAATCATTCAGAGACTTGCAAAGCTCTGCAGTTATGATGCTGGTTGGCAACAAAATTACACCTGACATATCTCCTTGCACTTACACCTAGAAAATATATTGCACAAACCAAGCATTGTTGCCTTGTTGGGGATTTAAATAAACCCATCCATCAGAATTGCTTATCCCAATGACTCATTAATAATGTCTAAATATTGTGCATCAGTGTTCTCTCTATTTAATCAATTTAACTAGTTATATTCTTTGCCAAAATAATAGCACATATCACCTTTTAAACTGCCACTCTTAAAATGATATGCAATTAGTCAATAAGAATAATGTGTTCACTGTAGACTCTTGATGAATTCGTGTCCTTCAATACTTGGTTGTGTTTTTCATGTTTATTTTTAAAAACTCAAAACATTTTATTTTGATCCAGCCTGCTTAATCTCCATATGATTTAGGGACTTAAACTTATGGCTTCATTAGATAGGAAGTTGCCACATATTATACAAAGCAAGATTGGAGAATGTAAATTACCTGCTGTAATGAATGTAAAATTTAAGTATGTCTCAGTATATTCTTTTAAATTCAGGTTCCTTTCCACTGGCAGTATTAGAGTCTTTTTGCTCTCGCATCTTTGGGTCTTTTCTAATTTTCAAAAAAACTCATCAATGAAGTTTTAATTTTACTAATCTTGGGTTCGCTTTTGAGCTTACAAAAGTATGTGGAGTGCAGGAAAGAGATAGGGATGGTAGTTAGAACATAGAATAATGGGCAGCCTTCATGAAGACTAAATGCATATCAGATTCTGATTTAAAAGCCGCTAGGACATGCAGCTATTGAAGTATGTCATCTCATTTGCCACTAAAACGTCTACACCAGTGCCTTTAATTGTGGCTTGCCACTGCCCAGTCAGACCTTGCTATGAATCCATGGGGAATGAATTTACTACGGTCTTTGGAAAGCTCTTGTGCTAACATTAATTTGTATTTTCAGCTTCTACACTTGCATCTAAGCCACAGCTCTGCCTCAGATCATGAGGCACTAAAATTCTCATGAGAGGCTTGTTATCTATATCCCTCACAGGCCCAGTCCACAGTGGAGTTTCTGTTGCTTGAGAATCTAGTGCCTAATAAATCTAGTAGAACAGAGACTGTGATGTTAGCAATGGTGCATGACTGAAACGGACAAAGCTTTGCTCAGTCATTTGATGGTCACCTCCTGTGGTGCAGTCTGTTTCTTAAGAGTTTGTGGACAAGTACCAGTTCATGCTGGTTCTGTGGACCCCTGAAATAAAAAGTAATTCAAGGTACTAAGCTTATTTATAACCAAATTTATAGTATAGAAAGGTGGCTTTCATGCTGAGGAAGAATTACTATGAAGCATTGTCAACAATATATTAGCTTAAATGTTTAGATAATTAATAGCTTAGGCTTCATAAACCATAAAACCTCTGGGAAATATTCAACACTTCCATTGCAATAAAAAGGCAGTCATAGCAAGGTATAAAAGTAGATCTTGGCTATGTGTCAGTAAAAATTTACTTATAGCAAGTGGTATTATTCTGAATAACTACTTTGAAGATAATAATACCCAGTTTGAAATTTCACTTCATTTAGTCATAAAAGTAGAAGAAGCAAAACAAAAAATGTTGGAGACAGAAGTTGAAGTTGACAAAAGAGTTAAAAATGAGACAGATATAAAACAGTGAAATAAATCATAACTTCAAAAGACTTCAAGTTAAACTTTGATGTTTGTTTTCTCTGCAGACAAGATTCTTGAAATCTAATATATTTTGGGTAATATGAGCTATATGCTAAATAAAGGGTCATTCTAAAAAACATATTAGGTAAATATTAAGTAGACTGCAGCTTGCTAATCCTCTAAATGAATAGATTCATGATAAAACAAAAATGAATAAATTCTGTTACTATGAATGGCTCAAAATACAGATAAAATACCATAATCAGTTTCATTAAAAAGAAGATTTTTTTTAAAGCAACAATTATAGTTTAGATCTAAAATGTCTACTGGATTTTCTATGTGTCCAGAAGTAAGGGTTTTGAAAAAAGGAGAGGATCGTAAGGGAGCTATGCTCAACAATGAGTTAATAATCTATTGATAAATTTGTAACTAACTGTGCTGTTAGAAGAGGGGATAATTTTTAGAAATACATCAGTTGAGTATAAGCTAAAGGATCTTCATCTCTCTATTTCTTGGCTACAATGAAATGAACAACTTTATCCTGTGTGTAATTTCACTGTGCAATTTCTTTCTTGGATTATATCAATTATAGACTAAATTCTCTGAAACTTTTAGTTAAATAATCTAATTTAAATAGTGGGTGTCAGATATTTAGTTCCATTGACAAGTAAGTTATATAACTTTCTGAGGATTGAACCCTGGGCTTTGTGCATGCAAGAGAAGAACTCTACCATTGAGCCACATTTCCAGCCCCCTGACCAGTGACTAATACCACAAGATGCGGGTATTAATTTTCAGCTTTTGAGGGTGAATGTCAAATGTTCAAAAGTATTTCAAAATCTCAGATTGGCGATTGTTTCAAATTTGTGAAATTTCTCTATAGAACTGACTAGCATAAAATAATAAAAATGTATACAATAGAAAATGTACATGACTAGTGACTAACTTTGAATTTTGCTTGATGTATTATTTCTTCATGGCTCATGAAAATATTATGTGAGGAACACTATTTTTTTTTTCATTTTACAAAAGAAGAAACTGAGATGCCAGCTTGCTAAGCAACCTACTCACTTAGAAAGGTGTAGAGGCAGATATTTTTAACTGCAGCAATGTGCAGGTTGTTGTATTTTTGAAAACACTGAATGCAGTAGCTCTCGAGGAGGAGTCCTTAATATGTGCATTGCCTTTACCGTAGCAGTTGTGTAGCCAGGAATTTATCAAAAAAGATAAAACCAATGCAGATTAATTAATTTCAAAGTTTCAGAATCTCCTTAAATGTATATCAATTTACACATAAAAAATAAATGTGGTGGCAGTGTAGCTCAGTGTGAAGGCCCTGTTCACAATCCCAAGTTTTACTAAAGAAAGGAAGAAAAAAATGAAAGAAAAAAAAAGAAACAGAGACCTAAAATGATTGTGTCTATGTTGATAATGTATGGACATTTTTCCTTTTATTCCCTAAATAATAAGATATAACAACTACTGTATTTACATTGCAGTATATGTAAAAATATATGCATATTCTATGCATACAAAACGGTATTTTAAGTAGGACATGGTCATTCACATAGTTTTGTATGTAGCAGTTCTAGTTAATAAGTAGTTAATAATGAACAGTGATTGCATTTGTATATACTTTAGGCACATTCTTCCATATACTTAAAATAATCTGTAGGTTATTAAAGTATGTGATACAAAGTAAATACTATCTAAGTAGTTATTGTATCATATTATTTAGGGTATAATAACAATAAACATCCATGTTCAAGAAAGACACATTCATTATAGGCCATACAAAATTGTATATGAATATGAAACATTTTCCTTTTACATATGGATTGTTTACTAATCCACACATAATTCACTCATGATTTCTGTGTAGCACTCAAGATCAGTCTTTGCATTTAGAGATTTTGGGATGACATTATTTTTCATATTTTCACTTTGTGGTTTGTTAAATTCACAAGTGCAGAAATCATGGTCTAGACCACCAATGGCGAATACATTGAAAGTACTTGAGAGAAAGGTAAGGAATTCGTAAGTTCTATCATCCCTGGAGTTCATGAACAACATTTGGCACTCTGCAAGTCTGTACATCTCTCACAAATGTGCTTCAATGGGTTACTAGCTTATGAAAGTTTTATGGCTTAAGCAAAAATAAAATTAGGAATCAACTCTTCATTTTCCATCACACATCATTTCCTTGAACTCCGAACTGGTGTTGAGAATGTCTCATCCTCTCCTTTAAGGGTCCCTTGCTCAGGGTTTACCTGTATCCTCACTTCCAGTCATTTTATTCCCGCTGAATGCTCAGTGTAGTAGTTTGAACATTACGCTCCATCTTGAACAGCTCTGTTTTATGGTTTCACCTACTTTTGTTCGCCAGAGTTTCTATCTTCTCTTGAGGTTCAATGGGATAACGGGGGAAAGGAGTGAGCTCAAGATTCATGATTGTCCTCTTGGTTGGAAACAATGATTATTGTAAGCACATAATTCCTACAGACTCCAGAAAGCATGCTTATTGAAGTCCAAATGGCCTTGAAAACAAGTTGGTATTTCCTTTGGCAATGCTAATAAATGAAACATGGGAGTTGACTTTATCCAGAGATGTGACAGGATAAATGGAGAAAGATACACTATAAGTCAGGTCCAAAAAACTATCCTGTCTTTCAGTGAGTTTTTCCATTTATTCTGCATGTGTCAAGTATTTGGAAAATGTTTAGAAAATGTAGATGGCCCCATACCCAGAGAGAATGATTACACCAGTCTAGGGAGGGATACAGACTAAATATGAAATGATTGAAATACTGATCAGGTAATTATAGTGGGGATTGAGGATCACTGTTCCAGTTCCTTTCTTTTGGGGATTAAATTTTGGATGATATATTGTGGAGAACAAATCTCCCATCTTCATGATTGGATTTTCATGCTCTTGCAGGAGAAACCTCACTAAAAGTACTACTACTGTCTGTAGCTTCTACCTAGTTAATTTTATTTGGTGTTGATGTAATACTGATAAATGTTTGCGTCTGAAAGATACGAGCAGTTATTTTTTGGACTATCTTTTATTTATGTATTTATCTGACAATGGCTTACTAAAAGTTATTTAAAGTTATGCTGACAATGGCATTACACAAGAAGTAGGTTTTCCTGATCCTTTCATAGAAAGTCTTATGATTTAGTTCTGGGAAAAAATTTAAGTTTTAGTCACGTACCTATGATTCTAGTTACTTTTTTTTTTTTTTTTAATGTAGTAGGAATACAACTCAGGACCTTGCACTTTCCAGCCAGGGGCTTATATTGTTGAGCTATATATCCCTGGCTTACTTAAAGAGTCTAAAGTAGGTGCATCACATGAGCCCAGGAATTTGGGGTTATTCCAGACAACACTGCAAGATCTTTCTTCTTAAACTAAAAATCAAACAAAGGAACAAATTTATACAGCTCAAAGATAATACACATTTTGTGTTTGGCTTGAATTTTACCACATTCATCGAAATTCAGACATTAGCATCAGAGATATTATGATGGTATTTTCTATAAAGGAACACTTGTCTTCCCCTTGTCCTAGACTCTTCCCACTGTCTCCTCTCCTTTGTGACAAAAAAGAAAAGAAAAAATATAAAATAGGATTAAGAAAGGACTGTGCCCTAAATTTTCTATAAAAGAAACATACAAATTCTCCTTCTGAATAGACTCTATTTTATCCTTCCATCAATAATTAGAAAGCATTTTTTGACTTCTGAAAAGAATGACACAAGCACTACTTTTCTGTACTAAAATGGGGAAAATAAGTTTTTTGGCTGCACTGTATTTGTATAAGTCATTATCATAGTAGTTTGACACTTGACAAGCACATGATTTTAACACAAAAACAACTCCAACTCTCCAAGTTGAATTTTAATGTCTCTATTTTGTATTAAAACATAGAACACTTTGATATTAATTTGTGAGCTTTCTTATTGTTATTAAAGGTAATCTAGAGTTTAACATGAATGTCTGTTCAATAACAGTAGTCTTTCTGCAAGTGGGCTCTTTGACAAACCCCAGAGCTTAAGAGCATATTGAAATTGCATTCTGCACAGTTAGAAATCTCTGCTCAAGTCTAACAAATGTGTGAAAAATAAGTTCATAAGAGTATAATAATCTCAGTAGCCTGATATCTCCTAAAGTGAGGTCCCAGAGAACAGTATAAGCAATACCTAGAAAGTCATTAGAAATCCAAATTTGTAAACTCTATCCCAGGTCTGCTGAATAAAAATTCGGAGTTAATCTAGTGGCCTGGATCTTACTACCACTTTCAAGTGTTAAGTGATATCACTATATGATAAAGTTATGGCAGTAACAATAAAAAATAAAAAAAAAATTAGTAATAAACTATTGAACAGTACTGCTCTCTGGATGGTGACCCCTCCAGAAATGGAGGTTTTCTGTTTCTAGTCCTTATCACTAATGTCTAGTAGAAGGAGGGAATAATACATAGATGAAATTAGCTACTGTACCATAGCAGTAACTAGAGACCTGTTCATTCACAGAGAGCCCATTGAGACCTGTTAAATATATAATGGAAAGAAATAAATAGGTATAGATAGGGCTGTGGTAAAAGGTAATGCAATTCATTAAGTGCATTAAGTTCATTAAGTACAACATAATATGGAATATATGATTCATTATTCAATACTTTTATCTTTTTGAGTTTTGTCTTGAAATATATTCAATCCTGATGCTTATTTATCTTAATAAGTAAATCATTAAGTCCTATTTGCCCTGATAGTGAACATAAATGATGGCTGTGAATCATTTTGCTTTCCAATAGATTCTCTGATCATGTGTGGCACTTAATTAAGATTGTTATCTTGGGGTTGGGGGTTTAGCTCAGCGGTATAAGCGCCTGCCTTGCAAGTGTGTGGTCATGAGTTCGATCCCCGGTACTGATAAAAAGGCAAAAGCCAAAAAAGAAAAAAAAAAAAAAAAACCTTATCTTTTAGTGTGTCATACAAACTATTAAGCCTGTAGAGTAATACAGTCTTACCTTTTCAAAAAAGTAGCTAGGTCTTCTTATTTAAAGAAGTTGGGTTCACAGCTATTCACATTACACAATGAAGAAACAAAAACAAAAACAAAAACAACAACAACAAAAAAAAAGAGTTCTATCTCAGACAGAGCCCAGATATTTCCAGCATTCTTACCTTAGAGTGCAGTAGAGATTTTTGTGTGCTGGTGGTAGGTGATTTGGGATTGAAAGAAACATCATTTGAAGTGCCTGGACTGGACTTGTAGCTTAGGAGTAGAGCCCTTCTGTAGCTCCTGGGTAGAGCATTGGCCTAAGTGTGGACTCGGGCTTTTCCCAAACAAAGCCAAAAATGGTAAAATAAAATGATAGTGTCTAGGACATCATTTCTGACTTCTGTTACTTTTCATCAACATTTCTGCAATGCTTCACACTTTTTAAATAATGTTTGTTACTGTTTGTAACCATTGAGTCATGTCAATCAAAACACTGTTGGGTCTGCTTTTAGACACTGGAATATTTAAACCTTATTCCTAATGTAGTGTTCATCTACATTCATCCCCCAACAGATAGATAACAATAGACTATATTCCTTCCTTTTATTTTCTTCCCTCCTTATTTCTTCAACTATATACTCCAAGTCAAGTAAAAGCAAATATATTCTGGCATAAAGGGGAAACTCTTTCTTGAGGCTATAAAGAAGAGAGAGGTGATTGAATTAAGGATAAAAGAGCAATTGCAAAAAAATTAATGAGTAAAAAAGAATTCTGGTCACCATGGCATTTGCAGCTAAGAGTCTTAGAGCAGGCAGAAAGCTGTGCAGATTAGGAAGACAGTCATATAAACATAAATTGGGACTACACTGGTCAGAGTCTGTTTTCCTAGAACAAAGCGATTTAAGCTGTGTTTCTTTGAGGTACTGTGCCTGCTGAAATGCTCCAGGACACAGGTTCCAGTGTAGCATGGCTGGGTGGGAGGGAGCTTGTCGATGTCCGCTCCCGGCCGGCAGGAAGGACACACGACAAAGTCTGGCAGTGGACAACCTTTTCTTTTTATTTTCCTTCTCCGTACAGCCTGCCCTGGGATCGCTCCCAGCCGAAGCCTCCTCTGGTCCGCTCCCCGCGGCTCCTTCCGGGCTTCGCTTCGAAGCCTCTACCGGTCCGCTCTCCGCGGCTCCTTCTGGGCTTCTACTTCCGGGCTTCTACCGGGCTTCTTCTTCCGCCCAGGGGTGGCACCGGTATATATACGGGTACAGTGTCCAATCATGTTAAAGTAAGCAAGGCAAGCTGATTGGCTAACATCATCAGTTGCCAGGCAGACTATATTGTTGAGCGGGTTGTTTACGCGGTAAGCAGGAAACTAACATATTCGATGGGAGGGGTAATCTACCTCAGGCCTCACTCTTTACTACAGGCCTCACGTCCGCCAAGTGAGGCGACCGGACTCGGGGCTGCGGCTCCCAACATCTCCCCCTTTTTTATTTTTTATGAATGTGCGCATCGTAGCCCTTCCTGGACTGGGTGCAGAGGCTTATGCCCTATGCGTAGGCCCACCGTAGGTCCTTGGCTTAGACCCTGGTCGGCCGTCCCATGGTCTGCCAAGGCCCTGAGGCCCTCGTCCTTTTTCTAGGGCCAGGCACAAACTGGACGGAACCTGGATGCACACAAGCTTGCACTCATTTCCTCTCCGTAAAGAAAATCCCCTCGGAGAGAAATTTAGACCTGGGCAGCATCTAACAGTCCAGCGGCTTACGTGCAGGATGGGGTAGGGCCTGGCTTAGGTCGAGTCATGCTGGGGAGGCACGCTCTTACCCGTCATTGACTCATCTACCCTGCTGTGTATTGTCACCTTATGGAGGAGAATGAGGGATGCCCGCCATATCTAGACTCGGTCGTGGGCCAATTGAGCAAGCCATGCATATGCCTGAGGATCTTCTTGTCCATTTCGGGCTACCGCTATTTCTATTCATCTTATTGGTTGGTCTGTGATGGATCTCCAGTAGGGCAGGTCTGATCTTTAGTCGAGGGCTTTGTTGTCCGTGTCAGTCTGTCCGGTATCCACAGTGGTTCTCGTCCCGATTCCTGTGGGAAAACACAAACCGCGCCTCGGTTCCAGCTGATTACCGGATCCGGGCCCATCCATTGTCCTGTCAGGACATCTTTCCACTTCACCCACCCTTTATGGTTGGGGGAAGGGTTGCAGTGCTCCACAGCTGGGGAGCGATTATCATTATTTAAATTTAAAAAATTGTGTGTGAATAGTGCCATGGATAATCGTGCCTTTGGGGCCAGGCCTTGGCCTACTCCCCCTTTTTGTTTTTGTAAAATTTCTTTGAGGCTTCTATGAGCCCTCTCAATGATTCCTTGACCTTGGGGATTGTATGGGATACCATGTTTTAATTGAACCTCCATCATTTTGCAGAACTCATTGAAAGCTTTGCCTATATAGGCTGGTCCATTATCAGTTTTTAATATTTTTGGTTTGCCCCATGCGGCCCAAGCTGCCAGGCAATGATTGATCACATTAGACACTTTTTCACCTGTTTCTGCTGTTGCAAATATGACGCGAGAACAGGTGTCTGTGGAAACATGAACATATTTAAGAGTCCCAAACTCCTGTATATGTGTGATGTCCATCTGCCAAACATCACCAGGGATCAAACCTCGAGGGTTTACTCCCATCGGTATGGCAGGTTTGTATGTGGCACAGGAGTCACATAGTCGCACGATATCTCGTGCATCTGCTCTAGAAACATGGAAATGGTTTGCTAGTGTCCTGGCATTAACATGAAATTTATCATGGAAGGCACGGGCTCGCTCGATTGGTGTTAGTAAGGTAAAAATCCATAACGGGCGAGTGGCAGTGTCAGCAGCCGCATTCCCCTGTGCCATAGGCCCTGGCAGGGATGTATGTGCTCTTATGTGGGTGGTGAAGACCTTATGGTGTCTGTTCTGAAGCAATGTCTGGATAGACAGGAACAGCCCAGCCACTGTGGAAGTGGATCTAATTAAACCGGCAGTCTCAAGCACTTGCATAGCATTGACCACATACCTAGAATCGGAGACAATGTTAATGGCCTCTGAGAACCGTTCAAGAATCATTTTAACGATCTGCAGTTCCACCACCTGAGGCTGATCTGGTTCAAATTGTATGGTAACCGGGGGCTTGCCTAGGATCACATAGGCGCCTATCCCCGTCTTAGAGCCATCTGTGTATATTGTAGTTGCTGGGACTAATGGCTCAGAGGCAGTAACCTTTGGAAAAATTATAGGGTGCTGAGTGACAAATGACAAGATAGGGTCTTTAGGGTATTGATCGTTTATATCCCCATGGAAAACACATCTCAGAATGGCCCAAGTATCTATGCAGGCAGCCAGGGTCTTGATCTGGTTGGCGGTATAGGGTACTCGGATGGCTTGTGGTCCTGAGCCAAAATGTTGGACAGCTCTATCATGCGCTTCAAGGGCCAATGAAGCGACTGCCTCCGGGTAATGCTCTATGACTTTTGCAGGTGAGACCTTAGGGTGTATCCACAGTAGTGGTCCTTTCTGCCAAATCACTGCTGTGGGCTGTAGACTAGTCTGTAGCAAACAGACATCAAAGGGTCGCCCTGGTTCAATTCTGTGTAAGGTAGCCCCACCTAAGGCTTTTTCCACTCTCTGTAAGGCAGCTCTTGCCTCAGGAGTGAGCCTCCTGTGGGAGGCTATATCTGGGTCTCCCTTTAGAAGGTCGAACAGGGGTTTGAGATCTGAATTTGGTATATGTAAATATGGCCTAATCCAATTAATGTCTCCCAATAGCTTTTGCATGTCATTTAGGGTCCTAACGCCATCCGTCCTAATGGTGACCTTCTGCGGAGAGACTAGCATAGGGGAGATTCTCGCGCCTAAGTAGGTCACCATTTCTCCTCCCTGAATCTTGTCGGGGGCAACATGCAGATTAGCTTGTCTCAGGGCCTCGACCAACTGGCTGAGCATATTATTTAGCATGTCTGGGTCCCTGCCGCTGAGCAAAAGGTCGTCCATGTAATGCATACATCTTATCTTGGGAAAGGATTTTCGTAGGGGGGCCAGTAGGGAATCAAGGTAAATCTGACACATAGTGGGACTGTTGGCCATGCCTTGGGGCAACGTTACCCACTCGTATCTGAGATCAGGGCTTTCTTGGTTAATGGTGGGCAAAGTAAAGGCAAACCTATGAGTGTCCTCTGGGTGCAGGGGAATTGAGAAGAAACAGTCTCTAAGGTCTATAACATAAACTGGCCAGGACTGAGGGATGGCTGAGAGAGCTGGCAGCCCCCTCTGGACCGCCCCCAGGGGCTGCATCTGCGCGTTGACCGCCCTTAGATCATGGAGCAGCCTCCACTTGCCAGACTTTTTCTTAATTATAAAAATGGGGGTGTTCCATGGGGAGGTTGACGGCTTAATATGTCCTAATCTAAGTTGTGTACTGACTATTTCTGACAAGGCTAATAGCTTCTCCTTAGGCAGGGGCCACTGAGGTACCCAAACCGGATCATTTGATTTCCAGGTGATTTTGATCGAAGTGGGTAGGAGAGCTTCTTCAGCGGCCCCTAAGAAAAACCCAATCCTTGCCTACCTTTTTTGTTTTCTACTGGTATTGGGGATGTCCGACCCTGTAGGGCATTGCCCAAGCCTTTGCCGGGGGTATATCCCTGGTTCCTGAGTATATCCTTAGCCTGGGGGGAGCAGTTTGACGTAAGCGTGACATCCATCTGAGTGAGGATGTCCCTTCCCCATAGAGACACTGGCAACTGTAACACAAACGGTTGGAAATGGCCCTGATGACCCTCCTCATCGCACCAGAGCAGGGTTGAAGCACTAACCTGAGGAGCTGACACCATCCCCAGGCCCTGCAGCGTGTTATCTGCAGTGTTGGTGGGCCAGTTGGAAGGCCAATCCTTTCTGGAGATAATGGAACGGTCAGCTCCTGTGTCTAGGAGCCCTGTTATATTCTTGCCATTGACCTTAAGTGAGAGCATGGGCCTTTTACCAAGTGTCATATGGAGTCCCTCAAAGACTTCCCCTGAGGAACCGAAACCTTGACTTTCTCTAATTTTCTGCTTTGAGGGAAATCTCTTGTGGAGACTGGGGAGCAGCAAGAGCTGCGCTATCTTGTCTCCTTTATTAATTACCATAGTACCCACAAGAGATTGAACCATAATTTTAATATGTCCTGTGTAGTCTGAGTCTATGACCCCCGGGACTACTGTGAGACCCCGAAGGGCCGTGGAGGATCTCCCGATCACCAGACCCACGGAATTTTCGGGTAACGGTCCCTTAAAGGTGGTTTCAACCACTTGAACACCCATATCAGGCACTAATATAAGTCCTGAGGCGACACTGAGGTCCACACCTGCTGACCCAGGGGTGGCCCTTGTTGAAGGCTGCCACCCTGAGCTGTCCTGTCTCTGGGGCGGGGGCCCGCCTGCGAAGGGGGCCCCCTCTGGCCGTTTTTTGGCCCTCTAGCATCTTGTCCACAAATACGGTTGCCCTGAGCATCAAAGACCGACCTACACTCCTCAGCTTTGTGTGATCCCTTCTTGCATCGCCCACAAACATATGGTTCTTCATTCCTAGGGCGAGGCCTAGCATCTGCATTGTTTGGGCAGTGACGTTTAATGTGTCCTGGCTCCCCGCAGGCAAAACACCCTTTAGCCTTACATTCCCCTTCTAACCCGCGAGGTCCCCTCTGCTGTACAGCCGCGGCCAGGAGAGCAGCCACTCCCGAGTTGGAGAGCGGCCCCCCTATCTCTCTGCATATCCTAATCCAGGCATTGAGGTCCTTGTTCTTATGAGGAGCTATCGCTGCCTTGCACTCCTTTGTACACTGTTCGAAAATCAGCTGCCTTACCAGCGGTCGAGCCACTCCCGGATCAGAAAATATCTTATCGGCAGCATCTTGCATTCGGGCCACAAAGTCAACAAATGGCTCTGTGGTACCCTGAATTATTTTTGAAAGACACAAGGAGGCTGTTCCAGCACCACTTACTTGCTTCCAGGCGCGGAGTCCTATGGCATTGATTTGCTCATAGACAGCGCCGGGGAACTGGGTCTGGTCATCAGCGTGCCGACCTTCTCCCATAAGCATTTCCTTGTTCCACCCCCGGTTTCCCCGATTGGCGTTTTTCTCAGCCTGCTCTGCAGAGAACTCTGCGTACCAGGCTCGCCAATCCAGGTAACTGCCCGAGGGCAGACACGCCTTTGCCAGCTGAATCCAGTCCGCGGGGGTGAGGGGCCCAGAAGACAGATTCTCCAGCATGGCAATGGTGTAAGGCGCAGTCGGCCCAAAGGTTGTAACTGCATTTTTAAGTTCTCTAATCTGCTTTATCTCAAAAGGCTCCCATACATTGCGTCCCTGGCCCATAGCTACTTGTACAGGAAACATCCCGTAGGGGCCACTGTCTATCCCAGGTGGATGTACCTCATGAGACAAGCGTCCCCCCTGCCAAAGCCGCCTGTAAAAATACCGACCCGCCGGTGGCGGAGCATAAGACAGCGGCCGTGATTGGGCGGAAAATGGGGGCCCATGCATCACTTCCTGTTCTGGCGAAAGGGGAGAGAGCTCCCAGGCGGCCGCCTCGTGGCGAGGAATCGCCTCCGGAAACAGCCCCCAAGGTGGGGCGGAAGGCTTCGCCTCCCTCTCGCGCCGGGGAGCGCTCAGGAGCTCTCTACTCCTCTGCAGACCAGGTTGAGCAGAGCGCAATTCGCGGGGCAACGCTGGAAAAGAACCCTGCGACTCCTTATTGAGCGACTTAGGCTCCTGACAGCTGGTCTCTTTGGCCTCCCTGCCATTCAACTTTCCCTCGTCCTCGGAGTCAGACGACTCCGAGGCTAGAGCCCCGTCCTCCTCCTTAGCATCCTTGTTCCCCTTGACAGACACCTCTCGGGAGCTCCCTGACTGGGCCTGCTCAGATACCCTGCGTACTTTTGTAAGCTCTTGAGAGCTTTCTCCACAACCACCCTCGCTCTTAGTGTTGCTACCTAACATGTTTCCCATCTTTTAATATGTTACTCACCGCGTGAGGCCCAAGGAATCCGCCACTTACGCGTGAGCCTGAGGGGAGTCTAAAAGCCCTGTAGGTGCGCGCCACCCAGAGCCCAGGCTTATCCCCAACTCACCTGTCTCGCAGCTCTGTACTGGAGCGTTGTCCACTTCCACGTCTCGGGGGTGATCAGTCCCCGGGCGGGCCTCCAAATGTCGATGTCCGCTCCCGGCCGGCAGGAAGGACACACGACAAAGTCTGGCAGTGGACAACCTTTTCTTTTTATTTTCCTTCTCCGTACAGCCTGCCCTGGGATCGCTCCCAGCCGAAGCCTCCTCTGGTCCGCTCCCCGCGGCTCCTTCCGGGCTTCGCTCCGAAGCCTCTACCGGTCCGCTCTCCGCGGCTCCTTCTGGGCTTCTACTTCCGGGCTTCTACCGGGCTTCTTCTTCCGCCCAGGGGTGGCACCGGTATATATACGGGTACAGTGTCCAATCATGTTAAAGTAAGCAAGGCAAGCTGATTGGCTAACATCATCAGTTGCCAGGCAGACTATATTGTTGAGCGGGTTGTTTACGCGGTAAGCAGGAAACTAACATATTCGATGGGAGGGGTAATCTACCTCAGGCCTCACTCTTTACTACAGGCCTCACGTCCGCCAAGTGAGGCGACCGGGCTCGGGGCTGCGGCTCCCAACAGGAGCTGTAGCATCATCTGCTCCAAGCAGGAAATATTGGCTTTCACTGTTTGACATACAGAGTGTGTGGACAGAATTTCATTAAAAGCAAGGACTCCAACTACTTAAAAAAAATGAAAGCATTAACCTCAGGCTTCATTGTGACTCAGAGAATTTTTGGGAGTAACTAACAGGATCTTGCTGTTAAATTTCTAGACTCTGGTTTAATGAACATTTTGGTGCTTGGATAACCTATTGATCAAAACTCAGTTTTTGAGGTCTAGCTTAGTTTTTCTCTTAAATTTCTATTTTGTCCCTTTTCCAATTCTCCAGAATTTCTTATCACCTCATTTAATAAACTCTTTCACTGGCATACATGGATCTCTGTATTTCCAGTTTGCTCACAACTAATTATGTTGAAATAGACTTCTTCAACCAAGATTAGTTAATTCTTGGATATGATGTGTGAACACACAAATACCACATTTGAATTGCAGATCTGAGCAAATGTATTGTATGAAGAAAGGCACTGTGTGGTTGGTGAAATCGATATTGTACATAAGTTCCTTGTTAGAAATTAGTTCTATTTCTGTGATGGATTTTCTCAGTGTTTTTTTTTTTTTTCCTTAAGCAAGAAGGTAGAGTTGATTTCGACTATATTCTTGTGTCAAATAGTCACATTTTGGTCAACTAAAGAGCAAATTTAAAGTGGGGGAATATGCTACATAGCCTGGATGTAGAGTAAATTAGATGACCTAAGTTTGCATAAGATGATACAACAACAAATTCTCCTAATGATGTATGTCTCAGAGTATACTCCATCAATGACTCATGAGTGAATAAAATCAGGTTGATAGTTATTTCTTCTTACCTTTAAAATAGCATATTCAATATTCAGACAGAAAAGAATTTATACTTTGGGTAACTATTTTGAATGTAATGATACATACTGCAATAACTATTTTTATTCTCATTGTTTGACTATGAAACATTTTTATAAAATAAGAAATACAATATTTTTATGCTTGGCTTTAACCATGTCTGCTTTTTAAAAATACAAACGAAGCTGTTCCACAATTTCTTCTTAAAAGAAATAACTTCCAAATATAATCCCAAGTAGAAGGAGCAGTTACATGTAATGTGGCTTTTAGGGAAAACAATGTGTTCTCAAGGTTTTGAAGTTCCCTCTAAAGATGTCTGTTGTTTTGTTTTTACGAGGAAGAGATTGAACTGAAGCAAAGCAGGAGTCCTCCCTGGGGAATAGTATTTCTGTAATGATAATAGTATTTTCCAGTAATAATTCTTTTATAGATAAAGAATGTTTACATTTAGAGCCCACTGGAACTTACTGAAATGTCCTTAGTGGGTTTTAGAAATATCTTTTTAGGGAAGGAGATTGATGCAATCGTAAAAGCCAACATCTGGCAGAGGTTGGCTTCACAGAGGCTTTTATAAAAATGACTTCTAGAGATTACTTTTACATAGTTTGCTCACAGGATCATTGCACATCTTGGATATGATTTCCATGTCCTGTTTAAATTCATTTTATGTCAGTATGCATATCAAATGATGTAGCACTTACCGTTCCTTCATAATATGAGTCCACCCTTCAATTAATATCAGCATCCAGGAGAAGTGGTAATGGCTCATTGATTCAGTCCTCTGCCTCTGTCACCTGTGCTACCTGATTCTAACCTGCAGTGACAGTACTGAGCATTCACCCACCTTGTTTCATCCAGTGGTGTCACATAACCGTAGGTGCCTGAATCAGTTGCAGAAACTTTATCAAACCACCTCATGCCACTAAAACTTACAGTCACCTGAAGCCACACTCTCACTCACAACAGATGTAAGGAGCTAGAGAGCCATGTGTGGATCTGACTGCTCTGTGTATAAACTTATAAACACTTACCATTTATGTAATTCAGCTCTCAGAATATGAAACAGGTAGGTACATGATGAATGAATAAATGAATAGCAATATGGTTAAAGACATTCCTAGAGCTCCCCTGTCATAACTTTATTTTGTTAGCTATTTCTTTCAAAAAACCACCTATCAGTGCCAAAGGAAACTGAAAGCAAACTGTAGAGTGCCTGAGCAACTCCTCTCTGCTAGGGTCTAAAGATCAGAAATAGTTCCTTTCATTTCAAATACCAATTTTGCTGCAATCTTGGCTTCAGAATGGTGGACAGGTTTTTGGGGTTAAAGCACTCCTTAGCCCAGTAAAAATGTCTCCAAAATATACTCTTTTACACTTTTTCAGAAATGTTTGAAGCCTGTGAAAATGACAAGTAGAACAGTCGATAGATACACAGTTTGTTTTATTTGTCATGTTTCTTCACATTTCATGAGTTATTTTTGATCTAAAGAGCTCTGATGATGCATTTTGGTTGTGGTTAATTTAAACTTCATAATGTTCATTTACTGATACTTTTCCTTTAATTTCATGAACATTGACTGTAAATTACTAAATTTTAGCTACTCCATGGCTGTAACGATCTCATCCTCCCCTCAACAGTTTAAGATTATGAAGAGAAAATACAAGCATATGAAGGATCGTAAAATAAACTTTTTTCTAGCATGCCTACTGTGAAACATAATGGCCATATTATATAAAATATCACCATGTCTGCTGAATCCATAATCATAGTATGGGTTTAGTCTTAAATACTAGCATTACCATTCTGTTTACTCATCCTATGTGTTTAAAGGGATATAGTTTTTGATGATCTATGAATATACTTATATTTAGTGCCCGCTTTTATGTGAATTGAAAACAAACATCATACTAAGATTGTGACACAAAATGGGTGGAGCCCCTGTCACATCAAATTTAAATCCTGCTTTAAGGCAAAGAAAGTTGACATGCAAGTAACAAATTGGCTCATACTCAATTTTATTTCATAGACTACTATAGAAAGATTTCATTTTGATAAGCAATTAGTAAACGTAATGGATTAATGAAAATTCTTGGATAAGAGATCTGAACTGGGTTAATAACTGTTTCCTGGCGGGGAGGAAGAAAGAGCAGGGTGTACAGAATCAGATACCAAAGGACAAATTGCATCTAACAAAACATGGACCAATATGGGATGAATTGAATACTAAGCAACAAGCCAGGTCAGAAAAGACATCCAACCCCAGTTCCTCAAATTAGTTATGTTTTCATGAAGAGTCTGGATTTGAATAACTGATATCAGAAAAGATATCACTAAAACATAATGCTGAAAATTACATTTTTCATTCAGTCGAACATCTGGGCCTAGCATTCAGTCCACATTTTTGATGTGTGGCTTGGGCACCTATGTGTTCTTCATACCTCTGTCCTCCCTAGCAGTATCCGCAGCATCTGTTCATCTCTCTTATGCTTCTCTTGAGTGTCCACTGAGTTGAAGTGTTAGAATGCACCACTGATTCACTTCCAAGCATTTGCACACATGCTTTCCTTTTGGGGATGCCCTTCCTACTAATTCCCTGGCATGCCACTGCCACCCGTGCACACCTGAAAGCTAGTTGTCATGGTTTTCAGGAAAACCAGAAATCATGCTGTATCTTTATCAGTTTACTCTACTTCTCACCCTTCCCCCTAAGTATGTAATTAAATAAAATCAAGTGAGGATAGATTGTTATTTTTTACTTTATATCTCTGGTATGCAAACAGGTACTTTAGGAGGATGTACTGAATAACTGAATGGGTAGATTAATGGATGTAGTAACAGAAATGGGTAGTGTACACCAATAGATATATTGTCTAAATGTCAGTTAATAACCAATATAAAGGGCATGTGCTCCTGAAACTATACCTACCTACTTTTCTTAAATGTCTTTCTTTTATGTTTTACACTGAAAGATTGTTTTAGCTGTGGAATTTTAAGAGGCTCTAAAATTATTTGGGCAATGTTAATTTTATGTCATTGTATATTAACCTAATCGCTTAAAGAACAGTAAGGTAAAAAGAAGGCAGATACATTTAAACTTTTATTAAGAATCTATTATAATTCCGGCACTACTTAAGGGATTTAATGAGTAATCATATTTTCTCCATGCCATAATATAGCTTTGTGTTAATATTCCAATTTTGTGTATAGTATATATGCATATGTAGTCTATAGTGGATTGTTGGTGTAGTAGTGGGATTAAAATTATATGTAGAAGTTCAAGTACATAAAGATACTTGTGTTTTTTAAACTTAATAAAGAAACTGCAAATTGACATACATACTTGTTAACTTTACTGCTTTTTCCCATTCACATTTTTCATATGTTTCACATACTCTCAAATACTTTTCTGTGAAATTTTCCTCCTACTTATTTCATTCTCTCATTAAGTCTTGAATTTTCTTCTCTTGAATTGTGCATTATATTTCTTATTGTTCCTTATCTTTTTCTGTGACATCAATGAGGTCTAATGGAAACTAGTATTCTAGGCAGACATAGGATCCATTCAATACTTGCAAATTTAAAGAGTTCTTAGCAGATTAAGGAAAAGCTGGTTTTTTAGTGTCTCGGGGAGCTGAAGAAACCATGGCTCATAGTATGTGCAGTGAGTGAATTAAAGTCAATAAGCCATGCTGTGTGATTGGAAGCAGGTACCTGGTGTGGATTATTGTGAGAGACAGAGACACAGACACAGAGAGAGACAGAGACAGAGAGTGAGAGAGAGCAGTTATCCATGATATGTCTCCTACCTCTCAATGAGTCATAAATGTATTGATTTTATAATGAGAATTTTATTTTTATCTCATCAGCTCTCACATACTGATAAATGCATTACTAACAAATAAACCTGAATGTTCATGATGTTTGTTGATTTTGTTGTTATTGCTTGGGCAGTATATTTTTAAAGTACTGCCCATATGTTATTGATTTAATTTTGTCTTCTAAAAAGACAGTTGAAGTTTTACCTCAGTATCCCTCAGAATGTGCCCTTAGTTTGGAAGTGGAGTCATTGCATACATAATTAGCTGTGTTAAAATGACATTTTTAAAGGATTAAGGTAGATGTTAACGTGATGAATATTGCTGTTATAAAATGATACATGGGCAAATCTCTACCCCCACATGTAGGCTTCTTAGAGATTAAGACCCTACCAACACATTAGGATTGTGCTCCAGCTTCCCAAAGAGGTAGGAGATTTATGGCATTTTCAGCCAGCTTTTCCCTTGCACTCGGTGACAGCAGCCTTAGGAAACCAACACAGTAAACTCCCCCGTGTTCATTTTCAGTTTCTAAGCTTCCAGTTCCCTGCTGTCAACTAAGATGAAAAATTATTAACATGAAAATTGCAAAACTAATCAAATTATAAGTATTAAATTGCACACCATTCTGAATAGCTTTTTGAAATCTCATGAAATCTCATGGGCAGCTCTGTCCCGCACAGAGTTTGAATATTCCCTACATTCCGAGTTTTATACTTGGCTGTCAGTTTGATTTCCATGGTTTCAGGGTTCAAGGGAACTTCTTATAGTAGGCTGGTGTTACATCCTAATGTCTGTGTCTTTTACCTCACTTTAGCAAATCACGGAGTTATTGTAATATTTCAACTCATCACAAGAGGGAGGAACACTGTATTACAATATGATACTTTGAAAAGAGAGATCAAGGCACATAACTATCATGGCAGCATGTTGATGTGATTGCTCTATTTTATTTTTGGATACTGTTTTCATTTTATGGTTCCTCATTTATAAATGTGTATATAGGATAAAACCTGGTATAGATAGGGTTCAGTACTATACACAGCTTCACGCATGCTCTCCAGGTATTGGAATATATTCTGCAGGTAAAAAGTGTCTGCCTTAAACTAATTTTTAAGGGAAAATATTTTGTGGAAATATTTGCAGTCTAGAGGGGAGATTGCTAGAATGGGCTGAGATGGATACAATCTGGAAGACTGTGAATATTTTAAACAGGGTAACTTTTCGTGACACTGCAGGTGCTATTGATGCTGGTCTTTTATTAGTTTTCCTTTAAGTATCCTAACCCTCTTGAAAATGGTGTACTCCTCTGCCACCTGTGACCTCCATGGTTCACCATGAACTTTTGAAGAATTGTTACAGTGGAAGAGAAAGCCCTAAGTTTATAGCATTAGTTTTGGTGTCAACGAGATGACCTTGATCTCTGATAACCTTCACATTCTTTGTCTAAGGTCACATTTAAGAGATGAAAAGCCATGGTCCTTCCTTTTATATGTGTTAGTCCATTTCTTATTCTCAGAGACTCTAGGAGGTTAAACAGTAGACATCTTAGAAAGTATTTTTGGTCCTGGATACACAAAGTGAAGAAGGTGAAATTGTTATATTGTGAGGCAGTACATTAAAAACGATGCTCTTAATCACAAATCTAGCTTTCTTTTTTGTTGATATTGTCTTTGGACAAGCAGGCGAAACCTTTTACCTTGAAAATAAATCATCTGCACCCTCATTAGAATTCCAGGAACTAACAATGGTGCAGTGATTTCTACCATGTTTCCTCCCACATTGTCCTTTTTTGGTGTCTATTCATAGTTTTAATACAGTAATTGATTCATAAAAAGAGACTAATTAATTTATAGAAACTCAGCAACTTTATTTATTTGAAAATAATATGATACATTTTTATTTCAATGTGAAAATAAAATTACAACATGATCTTGGTAGAAAATTTGTATAAATCAAACAATAAGAAAAAAATCACCCACATTTGCTCCACATTTCTCAATTTCCACTATTTTTCAATTAAGGTTTAACAGATGTACTTCAACTGCAGTTTTAACTTGCTACCTTCTTTTTAAACTTATCATTATGCTAGCTTTCCTATTTTTATAAATGGGCTACAAGTGTATGATTACATAGTATTCCATTATTTAAAAATATCATCAGTAACATAATCTTTGCCCTGTTTCAGCAATTTGTTTAATAGGCTAAATTTTTAAATGATAAAAATTATTCACATCACATATACACAAGTACAGGTTAGGGTATCTGATGAGTGAGCATCTGTTTAAACTTTCCATTTTTTGTAAGATTCTCTGTAGATCTTACCTATGCATTTTGTTTTGTAAACCTCAGCACCGACAAAGTCCTAACCAGAAAATATTATGACACTATTGATTTGCTTCCTCCATGTTAAATTCTGTAGAATTAAAAGTGAATCCAAAGCAACACAAACATTCAAGCACTGATAACAAAGTAATGTAGTAATAAATGTAACTCAAAATAATTTCTCATGCAAGTGCACGTTACAAATAATACTGTGGCTTAAACTGATGGACTTCCAACTATGACTATTGGGGAACTGAACTCCGAGGAGGTGGATCTGTGTTAGAATGTCAGAATACTATGCTTGAGATACTTGTGATGTTGAGAGGGAGGATTAAAGAGAAGCTTTGCTAGATAAAGGTCAGAACTATGATTTTTCGTAGAAAGTAGCAAATTCAGCATATCTCTTTGTGCCAATCTCAGCTTGCTGAATAAATGATGCCTTCATCATTCTCTGTGCAGAATCATTTCTGATGCCTATGACATCCTGAAATTTTGGGCTGCCTACACCACTTTATATAACATTTGTGTATTTCTGTTTCCTCGTGTAATAAGAGGAAGTTGCTTTTTTCACCAAAGCTACTCATATAATGGTTGTTGTTATTATGTGTACACCAATTTAATAGCTCTGAAGTGAGGACATATAACTGCCAAAAGAAAGATGGTTACTTTTTCTTTGAAAATGTTAATGCATTAAAACATGCAATATGGAGCAGTAACTTAAAATCCCCATTCAAATTAGTAACTAGTGGAAAGCCAATTATAAAAGAGTGGAGGAAAGGTTTTGGTGTATAAAATATTATTCTTACAATTGCTTTACAGATATCTATAAAAACATTTTCTATTATAAGTAAACTAAAACTGTATAAATTTTGTGGTGCTAGTTGATAAACCCAAACTAAAACATGACCTAAGATTTATAATATAATTGGAAAATGAATGTATATTTATTCTTTTTAATTTCAGAACATGTTTACAAAGTGTGCATCATGTCAATAAACTTAGATTTAAGTAATTGATGGGTTAAGCATGAAAATAAAAATATTCCGTAACTCAAACATAATAAAGGAGTCAGCCCATCCGTGAAAGGATTTGAATTCCAGACCAAGCAGCTAAAGTTTTGTGGGAAATATTTGGAAAATATTGAGTAACTTGAGACAGAGAAGTAATAGGTCTTATAGCAACATTTCACATGAAGTTCAATTGAGCAGTCTTGCACAAAATGAATTAAAGTTGTCAAAGAGTAGAGGAAAGAAAAAAAGTAGAGTGGTAAAGGAGGAAGAGCATAATATAAATTACAGTGGTCAAATTAGATCAAGAATTGTTTTAAAGATAGAACATGGGGCTTACCATTTGTGTAAAAGATGTACCAATGAGATGATTCTTTTAATCTTGAAATACCAGTTGAATTACAATAACTATAGGAATGATAAGTCATAAGTGAAAAGAAATGATAAGGATGAACAGTAAGAAGGCACTAAAACCAAGGTTCATTTTAGAGTTGTTGAATAGACAGTTTGATTTATGTAATCTATTTCTACCCAGCCATGGAGGTCTCTAGCCTCCCATGGTAAAAGGCTCTAAGTATTCAGTACCTGGAACTTAACGATTGTGACTCATTTACGGAAAGGAGATAAATGAAATAGGAAAGGTAAGATCACATAGGGTTAAATCAAGTGACTCCAGCCTCCCAGAAGGAAGGGCATTGAGAGTTCACATGGGAATAATTAAATATTATATGGAAAGGAAAAGGTCTCTATGACAACTGAAATGTTATTGGTGATTTTAGGAAAGCAGGTTAATATAATTATGAGAAGCTTGAGAAAACTAAAAAAAGATTCTTTGAGAGGTTCAGAAGAGAGACACAGCAAATGATGAATTCTAAGAAGTGTGCCTTTAAAGTTAATAAAATAATAGTAATAATTCAAAAAAGTATTGTTTTTTAAATGGGGAAGGCCTTTAAAAATGGTAAGGCAAGAAAGGGAAAACTATAATTGATGAACAGTACTAAATTTTGATTTGAGAAACATATTTTATGTGAATTATGATAAAATATATTTATGCACTAACTTTAGCATTAAGATGACTACATATTTATATTTAGTTTGAAATACAATAAAAATGGAGTAAGAAAGATCACATCTTTCCACATGTTCTCAGAAAAAAATGTGGTCTAACTGAAAAGCAATATTTCCTAAGTTTTAGAATATGAGCTATGTGCTTGATATCAAGAACAGAAATACTTTTATTTTTAAATAATAAAGTAAGGGATGCGTAATTTCAAAACAAGGTTCTTGGTGTTGCCGTTGTTGTAAGAGAGATGGAATTCATGTCTTTATTAGCTGGTGCTCTACCTCTGGGCTACTCCATCAGCAATGCAGAAACACAAACAAATTATACCTTTAATTCTATTTAGTTATATTACTAAGAAAATTCCTAACATTTCTAATGTGTTTAAATTGCTAACCTCTTTTTATATTAAAAGAGAATGGGCCACAACCTACCTTGAAACATTTGTCATTATATTTAATGAGAATTTTAATAATTGAGTTGCATTGAATTAAATTAATCTTATGGTACATTGTACGCACAGCAAATTATATTAATTTTTTTCCAATTTCTCCTAGTGGTATAAAATCTCATTTAATACAAATTCAAGTTAAATGAATGAGATTGTCACATAAATTCTTAGTACATGGTAATACACATGTATCACATTTTAGCTTTACATTAGAAAAATGCTACTCTAAATTAGGCATAGGAGAAACAGCAGTCTAGAAAAAAGTTAGACTCTGAAAATTAAATATATATATATATAAAACCAATGGTTAACTTGCTAAGATTTTGTTTGATAGTTATAACCATGCAGTTCTCTAGTTTATTTGTTCACTAGAAATACACAAAAGATGTAAAGAGGCCCATTTAAGATCAACCAAACACACAGTTTTAGTATGTTTCTAAAATGCATTATGTAACTTTTAGCATTTCTACTAGTCATGAAAGTTTTGGTTTTTTTCAACAATAATTCTCTCCAGGAGATTTTTACCTATTTCTTAGCAACCATTTATTGAGTACCTTTCTATGCAGACACTGTCATATCTTTTTGTAAAACACATGGATCTATCCTCATTAGCTCACAAAATGTGTGGATATAAATAAATAACCACTTTGAATCAGGTATTAAAGTTTATAGGTGGAGTTTTATGTATATATATATATATATATATATATATATATATATATATTATTGCCAAATTCAACCATTTTCTTTTTGTTGTCAGATGAATGGGGTTCTACCAAACATAAAGAAATTTTTTCTCTCTCTCTTGGAGGCATGATGCACCCTCATGATTCTCTGATTCCATATGATGGACTTTACCAAAAATTTTTTGTTTCAAGAAAGTTAAAAATCAAAATAATGATATTCATGAATCTCCTCACTACTTATGATGATTCCCAACCAGTTTAGGAAGAAAAATACATACATAATCACCTCTGTGTATACATGGATCCTGCATTCATTCATATAGCCAACCATTATTCAAACATATTTTCTAAAAAGACATCCACATTGAGACATTTTTATTACTTCCTAAACACAGTTGTATGAGAATTTTTGCATTTAATTAAGTATTGTACGTAGTCTAGACATAACTTAATCTAGAGGAGAGGATTTGCATAAGTTATATGCAAAGTTTATGCTATTTTACACAACAGAAATAAACATATTTTAATTTTGATATTCATGTGGATCCTGGATTTAATATCCATTGGGCACTAAGAGGCAAGCCATAGTGGGAGCCAAGGATGTAAGGCAATACATTAATTGGAAAATTTGGAGAGTAATGCTGCAGCACATGTCACCTGAGGAGGTTTGAGCTGTGAAATATTGTTAGCATTTGGGAAGATAAGTTAATTCATATCATATTGAAAAAAATCCCCAAATGCTTGCAGTTTCAAACAGAGATTTATGACTTCTTTGGACTGATGCCTTTGTCATGTTACATAGAATTCTAGTCCATGTTGTCTTCATTCTGGGCACAAGATGATAGATGCTTCTCTCATTTAGCTTTATTGCTATGTGGAATATACACCAACAACCATGGTGGGGAACAGGTGCTTCTGACTGCCAAACACATTTAAGTGAACCCTGTAGCCTCACAGAATCACAGGGTACTTTGTTTCTATCTCTGGGCCCTGAAGCAGCCATAAGACCACATGCACATGGAGAGTTTACTCTTTTCATTGGCCTAAGAATATAGAATAAATATATGTTGATGAATAATAATAGGATCATACAGATTAGTCTTAATTTATGTCTACTCATTGGTGGCCTTTTCAGAGTAAGAAAAAAAAGTAAGAAGAAAGAAATTTGACTTAAAACTAAAATTTTAATTATAATGAAATGCTTCTCTTTTCCTACATTTACCGGTGTCAGATGAATTCTTTTTGTAGGTAGTCATTTAAAAGAAGGAGGAAGAAGAAAAGAAGGAAATTGGACCTTTTAAGGACATTGGGACTTTTAAGTAAGTCTCTCATCTTTTTGATCCAAAAGCATATAAATTACAGAAAATATCTACTAGCTTCAACTTTCAACCTTAGTTCTTACACAAAGACTTTCAAATTCGTTCTTCTTTATCTTCAAGGTCTTTCTTTTTCTCCCTTCTCTGTCCTTTCTTTCCCTTTTTCTCCCCCCACCCCGTTCCCCTCCTCCCTGTGGTACTAGGGATTCACACCAGGGCATTAAGATACATCTCTAGACATTCTTTTTATTATTATTACTTTTTATTTTGTGATACCATTTCCCTAAATTGCCTGGACTGGTTTTAAATATGTTTCCTCTTGTTTCAGTCTCCCGGAGTGCTGGAATTACAGGTGTGCGCCACAGCTGCTGTACTTTAGTTTGATATTGTGGGTACAGTGACAATAAAAATCATAAAACAGACTTTACATTACTAATCAAATGGTGCTTAGTTATTTTATATTTTCTCTACATCCTGTTTTCAAATATACACATTTTATATTTTTGATTTTTGAAACCTTTCGTGTACAGCTCGTAGAATTTGTTTTCGGTGGGCTTCAAAATATCCTTAGCCGTGCGTAATTTTTTGCACTTTTTTGTTTATTCAAGTGTCTGAAAGTGGTGTTTTTCCAATTGTTTTGTAATTCATTTTTAAATTTCAGCATCTAATAGTAGTTGCTTGAGTTCATATCTCAGTTTTGCTAAGAGTCACCTTGTTATGGGTTTGTGTCTTCATTAGGCACCGTATCTTTCATATTCTGTTGATCAGAGGATGTCATGTGCCCACGACTAATGACTCAACTGTATGGAGGGACAACCTTCATGTTGCTAAGTACAGTTGGAAATAAAGTAGCTGCATGTTTAATGCACCACAGCACTACCACGTGTTTATTATAATAATGAAATGAATGTGTTGGAAAAGTACTTGCTGTATATTAAATTAATATTTTAGTGGGGCTGGGGATTTAGCTCAGTGGCATAAGCCCTGCGTTGCAAGCAGGCAGTCGTGAGTTTAATCCCTGGTACCGATAAACAGGAAAAAGGCAAAAAAAAAAAAAAAAAAAAAAAAAAAAAAATATATATATATATATATATATATATATATATATATATATATATTTTAGTAACCATACATATTTGTTCATATAATTATAGACCATTTGGTTTGTGACAAAATAGCCATTGTCATAAATATACTCATGAATTTTTCTCAGAATGAAACTTAACTAGTTTTGCAAGGGAAACCAAAAGCCAAATTTGGAAAATCTCATTATTAATATGCCTGCTAATTATCTCTTGGTTTCATCATGTGAATGATTCTTGGACAATATAGGTTTTTTTTTTTTTTTTTTTTTGGTGGTGGTGGGGATAGCCTTGTGAGTTTGACATTAAAATCTATTTCATAACTCAAATTGGAATTTTATCAACAATTTCATAGAGGTTATTCCCCTAGCTGTCTCTTCTGGCTAAAATGGGCTAGTGTCTGGAAACAAATGGCCTTGGAAAGTCCTCATCCTCATGTACCACTGATAGTTTTGATCACTCTGGAGTAAGTCCAGACGGTCATATGTAAGAGATGTCTTCCTGGCGTCCTTGAGAATCCTGCGTAAGTATCCTATGGAGATAACTCTTCTCACCCCTAACATTCTGACACCCTCATTTTAATAGTCTTTCTTTGCTTATTATTCTAAAAGAATCATCTATTAAATTCAATCTCCTTTTCTAAAACCTAGCCAAATATATCCCTGCTCCTGAATACTAGAATATGTTTAATTTTATGGAAAACAGGTAAAACAAAATTTAATAACAAAATAATAGGAGAATAGCAGTAGTTAATATATTTCATGTTGTTGCCTTTAAAATAGTGTCTCAGGGTCAAAGGCATGTGCACAAAAGGAAGGTTTGTCCTAAATCTTAAAAAGAGTCAGGCTGAGTGGGAAGTACAATAATACAGGAAATAATTTTTTTTTGGATTTTTAACACAAGTGATATTTTAATTCAAAAATAATCACTGCTAAAATAGACTATTATGCATACTAATGACTAAGTTTTATGTTTATACATAGGAAATTATGACTTTTAAATATTTTTTAAAAAGTACAGTAGAATCTAGGAAGAGGAGAGCTCATTGCTTACTAATTCGTCTGTGCTTAGCTTTGTGTAACTCCAAGAGAGTTTAGAACATTCTGCGGAATAGAGAAAAGATTGTTCTTTAACACCTCTCTGCTGTTTAATGGAACATACATAACAGAAAAGTTTTGTGCTTACAGAACTTTTTTACTAGATTCTATTACAAAGTATTTGGAGTATGATAAAATGTTGGGTGGAAGCAGGAGAAACTGATCTGTGTCAAAGAGCAGCACCTCTAATGTCATAATTTCATCTCCATTTGATGAAATTTCTTCATCTCCAAATAGCACAATTTTGTCTAGATTATAGAAGTAAACATATACTGTTGCGCTCTTTAATAGTTCATATATTTTTAACTTAACACTTGTGATAAAATAGCCATTGTCATAAATATGCTCATAAATTCTCCCAAGAATGAAACTTTATTAGTTTTTCAAAGGAAACCAACAGATTATTTTTATAGACACTGCATAGAAATCAATGATAGGAATTTCAGCTTTAAAATGTCAGGTGTCTAAGTATATCGAGAAGAAGATATGCCTCCACAATAGTTCATATGAAAATGTTATGGGACTTTGATTTGATTTCCAGCTTAATAGGAATTCAGCTTACTGAAAATCTCTACTTAGGAAGAAAAGTATTTACATGATGTGGAAAGATGTACCCATTCTTCTCAGCATTTTTATAGTCACACCTGGAAAACTGAGCAAAATTCAAAATACACTTAAACAATTGTCATATAAAAATTGCATACTTAGTGGAGTGCGGTATATGTTTTGATACCTGCATACATTGTGTAATTTTCTAGTCAAAGTGAACATATCTATCTCATGCAATATTGATGACTTCTTGTTTTAATGAAAACATTCAAAGTTTTGTTTGCTAGCTATTTTGAAATGTACACTACATTATCATTATCTATAGTTACCTTATGGTGGCATAGAATAACGGAATTTATTGTTCTTATCTTAGTATAATGTATTATGCATTGATCAACCTTTCCTCTCCTCTTTTCCCCATTAGTGTCTCCAGCACTGGAAACTACTATTTTACACTCAAATTGTGTGATATCAACTATTTTAGAATCCATATATGAGTGAAATCATTCAGTTCTTGTCTTTCTGTGCCTGGAATATTTTTCTTACTATAATGATCTAATGTTCCAACTTGTTATTGAAAGTGATAGACTATCATTCTTTTTTTAATAATTGGATATCATTCCTGTGTGCATCACATTTTTACCCACTGATAATTTGATGGGTATTATAGTGGTTCATACATTGTGTCAACTTGAGAAGTCTAGAAGCCTAGGTAACTCAGCCATTCTACATCCTGAGGTATACAGGATTTGCCCTAAGCATTTTAGGTTGTTGTTTATTGTATCAACTTGAGAAGTTTAGAAGTTAAACTCAGTGACTCAGCAGGAGCCCAGGGTGCTCATTTTGTAACCATCTTGAGCCTGTGCAGGAGGAGGGCAGGGAGCTGGTGTGAGTGCTACATCTGCTGTAGGAGAGGTAGCCTGCATACATTATAAAGGAGGAAAGAAGCCTTGCTTTCTGCCTTTTTCTCTTTCTGTTTGCTTACTTCTGCAACCTTGCACTTTTGCCCCTGAGCCATGTCACCCTGCTTTGTAGCTGACTGAGGACTAAAACTTCCATAAACTGTGAACTTCACAAACCTTTCCTTCCTTAATTTTGGATATCAAATATTTTGTCTCAGTAAGGAGAGAAAAATAACTAACGTATTTTTTCCAATCCTATTTTGAACAGTATGGCAATAAACATCGTAGGATAGGTGATGTCTTTCAACATACTGATTTCATTTCTTGCACATACATACCCAACAACGGGATTGATTGATGATATACTACTTGTATTTGTGATATTTTGAGAAATCCATATGAGTTTCCATATGGAATTTTGTTTCCACAAACTTTGTGTAAGATTTCTTTTTTCTCTAAATATCAACCAGTGCTTGTTCTTGTTTTTGCTGATTTATGTGGTTAGCAATCATTCCACCTGGGATGTGGTGATACTTGATTGAGATTTTAATTTGTAAATCCATGGAAATCAGTAATTTTGAACAATTTTCATATACCTATAGTCCACTGATGTGTTTTCTTTTGAAAAATTCCTTATGAGGCCTGTTGCTTATTTGACTTTTGATATTGAGTTCCTTATGTGTAACATGTATTCAAAGCACATTACTTTAAATGATTCAAGAGAGGACTGGGCTTTTAGCTCAGTGGCATGAGAGTCTAGGTGGCAAGTGCAAGATCGTGAGTTTGATCCCCAGTACAAAAAAAAAAAAAAAAAAAAAAATTAAAAGGAAAACATGAATTCTAGGGGAATAAGATTAGTGAGAAAATCTAAAAGAAGACTTTTTAATATGAGTAAAATTTGTGGGAAATTGGAAATGCCCGAGAAAGAATGAATGAACTTATTTTGAGTTTCTCTGAGGGCAAAATGAGATTAATAGTAGAATTTAAAAACAACAAATCAAAGTTCATTATGGCACATTTATACAATCTAGAGATGCTTGAGAATAAGACATGGCAACTTGTACACAAAATTTGCTGACCTTGAAGGTACATCAGGACAACCAGTGTGACATTCTTCACCAACATATTTTGTGGAAATTTCTAATTCTCTTGGATTTTTTTTTTTTATCATTTTGTTTTGTTACAACTTAGCTGTACATAATGACCACATTCATTGCAGGGAATTGGGTCTGTACATGGGATGTCTTAGTTTCTCTTTTTTTCTCCCATCCTTCTCCTCATCCGTGAAGTTCACTTCCCTTCATAGTTTATAAGATCTTTGTTTCCTTTTATTTATTTCTTCTCAGTTTTTCTTTCCCTCTCCAGTTCTCATTTCCTTTTGAATAATTTCTTCCTCATTCACAAAATCTATGATGTATTTTGGTTCTTATTTACACTTTCAGTTTGTCATACCAAAGAAACAATACGGTGTTTATACATATGTCCGATTTATTTCACTTAAGAGTATGACCTTGGTCAGGGATACAGCTGAGTGCATGATTCCTAGTACTAATGAAAACATATGATCTCAAGGTGCACCCATTTAGATAAAAATAACTCAAGCTTATCCTTCTTTATGCTGAGTACATGAGTGGTACACCATTGTATGAAAAAATTATCTTTTTTATCCATTCATTGGTTGTGGACACTTGATTTTTTTCTAAGATTTAACTATTATAAATTATCCTGCTATAATAATGGGTGTTCACATATTGCTGTGGTTTGATGCTTTTAATTCTTTTGAGAAGTTATAAAGAATGGGAACAGACAGGTCAAATAGGACCTTTAATACTAGTTTTTTTAGGACTCTTCATGATGATTTCCATATTGGTTGCACCACTTTACATTCCCTCCAGCAGTAAAGAAATGTTCCTCTACCTCCGCAGCCCCAGTAACATTTGGTATTGGTTGATTTCTGAGCGATAACCATTCTTTCCAGAGTGAGATGGAATGTCAACATTATTTTAATGTGAACCTCTCAATGTTGAACGTCTTTTTCATATATTTGTTTGCACTTTGTACTTCTTCTGAGAAGTATCTATTCATTTAAGATACTTGTTTATTGATTGAGTCTTTAAATTTGGGGGATCTGATTTTTCAGTCCTTTACAGGTTTTAGATATTAGTCCTTTGACTTTAAAGTAACTGGATAAAATTTTTCCCGCACTGTGAGTAGTTTTTGCACTCTGTTGGTGATTTCTGTTTAATAAGATGAGATCTCAGTTTTTGGTTTTTCTGATAGTTCTTTTGTGAGTAGGGTTTTGTTTATGAATTCTCTGCATACACCAGTGTCTTCAACAGTTCTACCTATTTTCTCTTCTGGAAGATTCAGTATTTCTACTTCAAGATTTAGATTTTTTGATCCATTTTGACTTTAGTGAAAGATCTGGTGACAGAAATAGGTCTAATTTTATCCTTTGAATTTGGAAAGCCATTTATCCAGCACCACTTATTAAATATGTTAGGCCTTTTGTGAAAAACAAGATAAAAGAGTATATTTGAAATTATTTGTGTATCTCCTAAACTGTTCAAACGATTCTCAGAATTGTTTTGTTACTGTTGTTTGTTTGTTTTATTTGTTCATTTAGTTTTTGCCATGAAATTTTTAATCACAGTGGCTTTTTAATATAATTTCAAATCAGGGATTGTGATGCCTCCTATCTTTCCTTTCTTGCCTAGAATTATTTATGCTTTTATAGGTCTTTTCTGATTCCAAATGAATTTAAGGATTGTTTTCTCTACTTTTGTGAAGTATTCTAATCTTAGGATTACATTAAATATGCATAACTGAAGAGAAATATAATGGAAGCAAGACTGAAGGGTAAAGGATGATCATCCAAGCTCTGAATAGCTGGAAAAGAGGACACGTGAGAAAGAATGGAGAAAGCACAAGAGTTAAATCACAGTCAATTTTCATTCATGTAAATATCAGAAAATCAAGAAAGACCATTGAGGAGAGGAAGAGCCAAGATAGGGAAAACAAAGGAAGTCAAAATCTAAACAACCAACACTCCAAAAAATAAAAAAATGAAAAATCCTCAGATGCCCCAAATTCTGTGTTAGCTCCATAGTGAGAGCTGAAATCCTTAATGCAGTAACCTCAGCAGGTGTGCAGTAGGATTACTACTGGATGTGAGGCTGACCGGGACCACAGCACCAACTCCTCTCATGTGTTGGTCATAGGGTGTGGGTAGTCCCCTTACCCTGCTGCCAGCCCAGGCTGGTTGCCTGCTTGTACTGCTGGTCACAGAGCAGGGTGCTGCTATCAGTCCACTGTAGCTAGGGCTGAGACTGTGTTTGGCCCCTGGCAAAATGTACTGTACATGGTCCCATATCCTATTTCTTTCAGAATGACACCCAGTCTGCTGTCCAATTGTTGGCTCTTTACTGTGACTGGAGATGTCTTCTCTCTTCCTGCTCAAGGATCTTAGCAGTGAAGTGACCTCAGGGCTGTTTGGTTGCTAGAGTTCCAGCCCCAAGCCTTTTAAAATAAAATAGTGGTCCCATCAACCTTCTGCTGTACCTTCATGTGACTGGGTGCTGGGTGCCTTTTTAGTTCACTAAGCAGCAGCTAATTGTGAAGATGCTTAGGAAGCAGTGTCTGCTGTTCTCAATGCAGCCTCTGACTGTACAAGACTCTCCCTGTGGAGGTCAGGTGTTAGTCTTTCTCTTGGAGCTGTTATTGGAGGACCCACTCCCAGGTTTTTTGACAGTTCAGGGGACATAAAGACACCATGCTCAATCTTGTCTAGGAAACATTCAGAATTATCTGAGCATCATTCTATAAAACCTGTGGAATCCTGATTTCATCCATCAAAAATATAGCCTACCTATAAAATACAATTAGGGAGCTCTATCTCTTACACCTCATTTTAGATAGTGAGATTACACACTAATATGCTAAAAATTCTGTGTGTAACAATGAAGATTCTCAATAAATATGTTTAGATAATTTTTCTTAACTTAGTCAATCATGTATAATTTTATTTATTTTCATATAATCTCCTTTATCAACCTATGATGCTAATGATCGGTAAAAGAAATTATTTGAATACATGAAAATTCTGAACAAGTATCAGAATAAAAAGCACATCTCTTTTAATTTATAAATCATATTCTCTGAGAATTTCAAGCTTTGCTTATTTTAAAACATGAGGCAGGTAGAGAATATATCCCAATTAATCCAGCTTCCTTAAATAGAAAGAGGTGGGGTGAAACTGCCTGTATAGTAATTCTTTCCATAGCAGGTCCAGTTATTGGTAGTGAGTAACAAAACTGGATGGTATATCTCTTTCTTAACAGTATTGAAACAATCTGAATTAGTTCAATTCATTTTTTTTACACCCTAATTCACGCTAAGTTGAATCTTAAAATCTGAAGTTTTCTATGTCTGCAGAATTTTCTGATGTTTTCCTCATACCTAAACTATGTGATATTCTGGGCTTTTTCCCTCTACTTTTTCATTTTCCCAATTATTCTTCCAAAAGGAGTAAGGGATGCTTGCCCTGTGTACCACAAATTTGAGTTTCTTCTGATTATTTTCTTTATTTATGTCAGCTTTCAATAACGATATGCCCCTAACAGGTCTGTGCAGTTTTCTGAGTGAAGACTTGTTACTGGGGCTAGTACCATCTCTACATTTAGTTCTCCAGGCAGATTTCTTGAGTGACTGAATGCTTATAAAACAGAATTCACTAACCTGCCTGACGTGGGTATCTGAGCTTACAGTATTTGGTTTATGACTCTATTTTTTTTTTTTTTTTTGCAAGGCATAGATGGTACTTCAAAAATTGTGATATTTGAAAAAAGTTTTAAAACAAGCAAAGTGAATTGATGAATGTTAGGAAATAAAACTGAATTTTATTTATTGGTTCGTTTCTGGGGACATTTTTCATTTACTTGGACAGTTTCTCTGGATCTCATTGTTTAAGGAATTTCCTTATTGTATGAAAATTAGCATATAACAAGTTGTTCTTTCAAATATGGAAGTTTAAGGGCAGATATTTACTAGAAATATCTATCATAAGATAGGTCAATTCATGTAGTTCTCTGGGAAGATACTTTGAGTTAGGGGGTGGTGGTGGTTAGTAATGATCCTAGGGTTGTCAATATCATCCAAAGTGAATACAGCTATATCAGCATCAGTAACCTGTGCCCATCAGGGTCATTTACTTTCTGCTCATTTTCTAGGCTAGGACCATTCAGTTTCTTCTTCATTC
Source organism: Cavia porcellus (assembly GCF_034190915.1). Taxonomy (NCBI): domain Eukaryota; kingdom Metazoa; phylum Chordata; class Mammalia; order Rodentia; family Caviidae; genus Cavia; species Cavia porcellus. The sequence goes on along the minus strand of NW_026947500.1, from coordinate 38,639,013 downwards.
TGTCAGTTCATTTCCATCTTTGCAATAAAGTTATTTTCTATTTAAATCAGTTTGAATTTTTTACCATTGTTTGCATGGCGGGGGAGGGGGGATTTTCACATTTATCCAAAGGGTAAAGACAAGACGTCTCAAATCAAAATTTATTTTTCTTCTTTAAACTTTTCAAAAAGGATCCTGCTACCTGTTTTATGGAAACATTTCTATATTATCTTGAGTTAGTCAAATTTTACATAGCCAAAACTGAAAATTTAATGTTACAAATTTGATAAAGTATTCTCAGCCCAGATAACCAGACATTTTTATTTCAATATTTAATACTTGTTAAATATATTTATATCTATCCTGACTGAATCCAGATCAACTTTTCAGGATAGATCAAATATTTTTAAAAAGCCCACATGGGAAACTCATCATTCAAAATCCTAAAAATCTTGAGATTTACAGATTTCCTGCACAAGGGATTAGAAACATACTTTTCTAACTTTCCTAAGCAAAGACCCTTACCTGAACTTTCAACTGGATATCCACTTAATTACTTTCAGACAAGGCCATTAATGGCATAAAATCTGGGGACTCCTTCAACAGGTAATATAAAATTTTTCTTCAACTAAGTAGTTGAGACAAATCACTTTACTTAATAGGATTATTTTCTCCTTAGATAAATCAACCCCATGTCTTGCTCAAGTATAGAAAATTGTCTTTTGTGTCTTCTTCCAGAAATAATCTAATTTAACTTGGAGTGGCTTCTCTACTTACTAGCTGTGTGACCTTAAGGAAGTTGCTCATTCTCTTTGCTTCTCATTTTTTTCGACTCTGTAAAACTGAGCTAATTATAATAGCTATTTATATAGAAAGATGGTTACTACCTAGCTCTCTAGAAAGGAGGATTAATGACTTAGTATTTGCTGTTCAGTTAAACAGTGCCTAATGTATGAAAAATGTTTAGTAAATATTGACTAACAGCAAGTACTGTGATATAAGACAGAAAAACAGAACAAAGGGAGGAAAAATCATCAAGGAAAATAAAATATTGCAGCACATTATATTTTCTTTAGGTTGAAACTCATAATACTGATTCCACATTTTGGTATCTATTAATTGTAGACAAACAAACAAACAAACAAATACACACACAGACAAGATGAGCATATCTATCATTAAATAAAGATAAAGGGTTTTCTTTCAAAAGACTTCATAAATAGGATATTTGTATGATGCAATGAACAATACCCTTCACAGTCTCCTTACAATGAATGTAGGGTTCCATGGTGCTTTTTACTTTTTAACATCTCTCAAACAAGGTCACAGTAATCACACTCAACTTCGCTTCCCTAAAATGACAACGTCCTTTTTTACAATCAGATTATGGATGCGAAAGTCATAAAAAAAAAATCAAGTAGATAAATTGATTTGCTTTCTCAGATTTAACAGCTACACAATGACTGGTGTAAGAGCCAATAGATAGGAAAAAATGGATCTGAATGTACAAGGAAAAATAAAGAAATTGAAGATCCATGGTAAAAAACGCAAGGGTTATAAGGAACAGCAAACGTGATGAGAGGAGAAAGAAATGGTCAGTGAGCATATCTAAGGAAAGAAAAGATTTGATTCCGAATTCTAGGCTTTTGTAAGAAAAGAGCAAGAAACAAATTCTGCATTGCTCCTTATGACTCTTATTCCAAACTCTCCTTTCAACTTGAGGCTGAAGGATTTTTGGATGCTTAGAGTTCAATCTGCAGCATGTTGGAAGTCTGACAACTTTTGGGGGCTGAGAAAGCTGTCAAATAAATTGCCCTCATCATGCAAGAGGGAAGCCAAGCTCCGCATCCTTCTTGTTTCAGGAATGTGCACATTCAGCTAGAAAAACAGCACTGTGCTCCCACAGCCCGCTGGAGAAAGAGATCTATTGGTCAGGGGTGAATTTCCAAGGGCATGCCTATGGAATTTCTATGTGGTTCTTTGGTTTTTGCAAATAAGTCAGTTTCATTTTCCTGGGGCAATGCTTTTGTAATGTGCATATCACCATTTAGTAAAAGAATGAGCCATTTCAATAGTAGTAATTTCTCAGATTAGTCCCCAAACAGTACCTTCTTTATCTAAGGGTCAGTCATCTTTAACATTTAAAGGCTGACCTTTCACAAGTGAGAGTGAAGGTGCTGTGGATACCACTCATTATTTAAATAGGTTTTATAGCTCACAATGTATAAAATTTCTACTTTGATTATAATTTAAGCACTCTAATAATTATAATGAAATAAACTCATATGGGCTACTCTTTGATTTCTAACTAATTGATTTTTCTCCTAAATTTTAAATATTTCTCTTGGGTCACTTTGTTGATTTTTCCATTATGTATTCAGGAAGTGAGACAAAGTTATGTGTTACAACAAGATATTATACCAATGAGAATGTCTTAGGCTTTTCATTCTACTAAACATTTTGAAAAATGCAATATAATAATAGAAACATAAAGATGATGCAATGTTTACTCTTATAATCCTTATAAAGAAATGCATTTATTTACATGGTAAATTTTACATGCATGCATAAACTTACACCGTTGTCATAATGATGTACAGTGATATTTATACTCTGCTATTTTTACTAAATATTGTATCACAAAATATCCATGATTTTACTTAGTTATTTTCATAGCCTTTTTAAAGCTTGGCAAGTTCTTTGTACGATGAAGCCTAGTATTCATGGTGTCTCTGAATGTCTGTGTTAGTAAACCTTTACAAAGGTAGCTGTCTCAAAACAAATCTGTTATAACTCATGCCCCAGTATAAAATCCAAGGAAACAAGAGACCGAAAATTTAAGTAGCAAAGGCTTTATTTCCAGGCCTGGTAACAAGTCTCTGGGAGCCAATTTGGAGACTGACTCCCAGAGACTGAAGGGAGGACTTTAAAAAGAGGCTGGAGGAAAACGGTGGGGGGAGAAACAAAAAAACCTGAAGAGCCATCAAACTTGTTGACCTGAGTCTGGAAACTGTATTGCTGTCCACTTAGCTCTGACAATCTTGGGAGTTCCTGGTGTTTCTCAAATTACTCCCATCCTACAGACTGACATTATCTCTCGGAGTGGCACATCTGCAGCAATATTTGGAGAAGAAAGTGGACAGTTAATTATCCCAGGACAGCTCGTTTTCGCTAGTGGGTGTGAAGGGGTCAAGAGTTACAAGAAGCTGAAACTTAAGTTTTACAAAGATCTGATATCTAACTCATTTGATGCATACAGAACAAAAGGAAAGCACCGATTGGGGTTTGGGCCATAGTATTTCCCGGTAATTTCTTTGAAGCTAAATAGTTCTTAAAATTGGGGCAGGCTCATTTTATGACAGATCATCACTGGGTCGGGAAGAGGTCACCAGAAACCCAAATTCTTTATGGCCTAGATAGATAGGTGAGGGGAGAGGGAGGCAATAAGGCGCCATACAAAACAGAAAACAGCGGTTATGTGTCAAGGTCAGGTAAAGGGTTAAACTCATATGAAAATCTCTCTGCACACAAGCAGGTTACTTTAAACAAGTGTAAATTAATGGGCCATTCTAGTTTTCTTTAGCTCTTTAGCGGAGAATAGAGGCGCCTAACAGTGATTAACAACCCTTGTTAGCTTGTTTTAGCACAACTTCTGTAGTTTGTAGAGGGCAACAATGGTTAACGTATCAATTAGGTGAGATTCTTGCAATTCTTTACAGAGGAGAGTATTGCTCAACATATCAATTAGGTCACTTAACATATCAGTTAGGGAAAAAGGATAAAAAAACACATTTAGTAAGCCACGTTTGCAGGTTTGCTATAATATACATATAACGAAGCTATTTTCTTAGAGTACAACAAAATCTATTAATTTAGTTCTCTGTATTGTGATTTAGCAGTTTGAGTGGAGCTCCAATGGGAAGCTCTGTTCTCACTTTTTTATGCTTCAGACTTCCATGCAGGCCATTTAGAGGTCTGTATATTGGAAGGTAGGCTTGTTCTCAGCTAGCAAAATGGGAGAATTTGGAATACAAGATTTTTGTTCTCAGGGCAAGTTAATCTGAGTTTGTTCATATGATAACTGTTGGGTTCAAAGAGAGGGCGTTTAGGACTGAGGTTAAAATTGAGGCAAGCTCTTTCATTCTATTAAATACCATAAATTCAGAGGTCAGACCAGGCTAGCGAAGTGAGAAGCAGGTTACATTGCTTGATGTGCAAGCTCAAGCATCATATTGGAAACGGCATTTTCTACTTGGATGGATACACCCTTGTGGAAAATCTGCATTTCTTAATATTTCATTTCGATTAAATGCACTGCAACAAACTTCATTATACTTGTTTCTGTTTATTCTAATAATGCCAATAATGCCATCAAATTTGCAGAATTAACTGCTGGAATAAAGTTAATGAACAGATCTATTTCTTTGAGAGTTTTACCTTGTTTGTCTTCCTGCAGTTTAAGTGCTTCTGTTCTAATGTTTGGATCTTTGATGCATTTTGATCTTAGTCTAGTCAACAGTGAGAGATATGGTTCTAGGTGGAAGAGAAAGTCTTTGACCATTAAAGAGATTTGCCCTTTGTCAAAGGTGACATACGCAAGAATGTCTGGAGTTGTTTCTGTATTTTCTATTCTTTTGCATTGATTCATGAGGCATTTTCCCCCCAATACCAAACTCTTTTTTTAAATCACTTTTTAGTATAACTTGAAGTCTGTGATTGCGGTGCTTCATAAATGGAATTAAAAGGTCATTAATGATGTCAAATCAACATGGAAGTTTCAGATATTGTCCTCAGTTTCAGTAACTGTTGAGGGTTTTATTTTCTGTAGTCTCGTACCCTTTCCATTCTCTTCTCATGTGTTCTTCCTTAAAAATTTATAAAATGTATAGTAGTGTTTCCAAGCTTAATAAGTGCCTAACATTACTTTGTATTTTTATTATAATTTGTCCTTTTCACTAGGCTTTCTGATTTAAGGGAAAGAAACCCCAACCTACTAGATGTCTTGTATGAGTTCATGTTGTCTGAAATTGAAGAATGAGTTTTAGAAACAATGGAAGTTAAGAGCAGAGTATATTTATTGAGAGACAGAAAGCTTCTGATAGAAGGGGTCCTGAGTAGATTGCCGAAGACTGTCTTTTGCTAGGGACTCTAGAATAAAACCATACTGAGGCAGATCTAGTGGGGAAAAATGGGAGTGTGCCAGGTGGGCATGAGGTAGATTGCTCAGGTAAAATTGATTAAATCAGGGACAAATGAGAAAGCCAGTCACATAGCAAGTGGGCATGCACCCAGGTCAATGACTCTTCCTGTTGGGGTTGGGATTGTGACTCTTTTCTTCCTCAGGATGATAGAGATCGATTTAGAACATCAATCCTTAGGATATGGGTGTATTTGCTTGACCTTTTGTCTTGAGGTCTGGCCCATACAGGAAGGCCCGCTAACTTCTCCTCCAAAATTGTGAGATATGTGGTGTTCTACACTGGTTCATTTGAGGGTCCAGCGTTATCTGACTGCCTATTCTATCTAGCTCAACCACCTGTAACATTTCAACACTTATGGAAACTTTAGCTCTTTCCTTGCTGTAGGATTGACCACTTGTCATAGTTTATGATAGAATTGAATTCCCGTTCAGGAATCCATGTGATAGAATTCTGGCACAGAAGTATGAAATATAAATGACCTTTATTTTAAGATTGAAGGGAGAGACCCCTGACCCTCCAGGGTCTCGAGGGGCTGGCATTCTCTCCGTCAGACATGTGCATTGGGGGCATACATGCAGATTAGGGGCATTAGTGATGAAGAGGTAGCCCGTTGATATTCATTTCGAGCCACAAGTAAATTCCTAGGGGCGGGGAAGATGGAGCCCCTTGGTTCTGCCTCCAAGGCTTTACTGGCTACAGTGTTCCTCTGGGCCCGAATCCTTTCAGTTTATTGACTTAAAATACATTAATTTGTCATCGTATAAATGATCATAAATACAGATGTCTGCCAATTATTTCGTAGTTGGTTCACTAATTAAGATTTTTTTCTTCTTCATCTTCCAGCAACCAATCATTTTACATTTTAAACTCCAACAAATTTTAAAACATGCAGAACACTTTCTCTGTGAAACGCTGAGTGACTTTCACGAATGATCTCTGCCTGTGGTGTAGTTTAGACAAAGCCATTATCCCCTCAAACTGCGCAGTAATGATAGAACACATGCCGCTTAATGTAAACTCACAGCCCGGTGCTGGGCAGACATGATTAGGCTGTCATCTTCCCCAACAGCAGCAATAATTGAAGAAAAAATAAGTGAAATCATCTTATTCATATTTATTAGGGACCTTGCAGTAGCCCGCTGCCCCCTGAAATTGACATTTGCACTTCTGTTCTTGGATCATCTGCTAAGGACAAATAAATAGCAATCTGTTTACAGGCTACAAAAGCTACTGACTTTAAAAGATGATATTTCCTTTGTGTCTGTGTTTCACTAAATAGATGTATTTATTTATTCTTGATTTTTAGTGTGATTAGACATTGTTAGTAAAAATTAAATATAACTGACCCTACAAGCAAATAAAGCTCTCAGAAATTTATTTATTTCACCTTTAATTTTATGTATCTGTATACTTTAACTCAACATAGTAACTGATTCCTGTGTATAAAATCATATACATACATACAGATATACATGCATATATATGTTTATATGCACACAGTAGGATTTGGATCAATTTGACTTTTCTTGAAGAGAACAATGAAAAAATTACAATTTCAATAAGTTGAATATTCTCTGGTTTTTAAAAAATTTTGGTTTCTTTAAAAAAAAGCTATACATGTGCATTAGTCTTCAGATATGATCACGAATTTTCAGTATGCATCTGATGATGGCCAAAAGTCAGGAAAGAAAAACAGTGAATTAATGAAACTCCACTGAGTCATTTCCATTGTTTTAAAGAGAATCAGAGAGTAGTTGTTAATAAAAATTTGTAGGCACCAAGAAAGGGCTTGTGCTATGCCCACTGCTTTAGTTCAATGCCGTTACTTTGACTTCCTCTATTTAATTATGGAATGTAACAATAGATTGACAGGGAAAGAGATTAAATACCTTTAAGCTTCCTGCTGCCCTGCCCACCAGAGAGACAGCTTCGCACAGCAGGAGGATGGCAGCATCCTAGTTCACTCACCTTCCTGTCTCAGATGTCAAGAAGATGCAGAGTTCTGCCAGGGTGCCTGCTCTCCAGGAGATGCTGAGATTAGAATCTGGTTGCAAAGTTTCCACTTGTTTCTGTCATTGAGCAATCAGTGTCAAGATGTGAAGAACTTACCTCATCGAATGCAGAGGTGACACCTTGATACATTAGCTTGCCAAGGAGCTGGCAGGACCATGGCAGCTCCCTGCTTTTGGCATCCTAGATTTATTTACCTCCCAAAGAGTTAATGCAGCAAATTAACCTTGGCTGATGAACTTCGCTAATGTTTCCAAGGGTCACTAGAGATTAAAAAGAGAGAATAAGCAATAGATTTCAAATACTTTTAAGAGATTTTCTTACTCATTGTCTCTCAACTTGCTTTCTGCGAAACTTCTATTAAAGGTTTCTATGAGAAATGTTGGATCTGATGCTCAACGAGACAATGTTGAATTTGGTTATTTTTCTTGGTGTTGTTTTCTATGCACATGTCATGATGAATAGGTACCACAAACATAATAATGAGCAATGTCTGTACCAACGTTAGGTATGCCAATTCTAAAAGAAAAAGATATTAATGTGTGTTTGTATGTCTTTTACTTTTCTGCAATAATAAGCATTGAACCATGTCCATATTGAGCTATATCTCCCAGCCCTTTTTATTTTATTTTGTTTTATTTTATTTTATTTTACTTTATTTTATTTATTCTTTTGAGACAAGGTCTCACTAAGTTACTTAGTTGTCTATCTTAGGCTCTAACTTGTAATCCTCCTGTCTCAGCCTCCCAAAGAACTGGGGTCACTTATGATCACCTCACCTGGTTTAGTTGTGGTTTTATACCACATTTAGCTTTACATTTGTATCACGATTGCTGTTTTTCTAGTACAACATCCTTGCTTCTTCCAACCATAAAGGAACCACTTTTCTGTAATTTTATGTTCCAAATTTGTAAAGAGAAAAATTAAAGGAGACTCTGGAAAAATTCTGTTGCATTTTGTGAATGAATTAAATTCTGTGGGAGGAGTAAAAATTGGTAAGTTTAAGGGCAGAGTGCTGGTTACAAATTCAAAGATGTGTTGACAGTAAGCAACCCCCCACCTTGGGCCAAGGACACTGCTGTCTAACCCCAAGTTTTTTATTGTGCTTGGCTCTTACAATAACCTTGTGAGGTAGTTAATGTTTAGTTTCATTACTCACAGCTGCAAGCAGGCAGAATCAGGTGTGAATACTCTGGAAACAATGTGATTTTCCAAATGAGAACATCAGCCTAAAGAGCTGTGAGTCTTTGGACAAGTCACACAAATTGTCAAGCTTTGAATTTCTTCCCTTAGAGAATGTGGGTGATGATAATGGCTTTCTCATAGATGACTGCTGAGGTTTAGCTGAGGTAAAACAGAAATCTGTTGGTGTAGCATCACTAACTGTGATTCTGAACGTAAGAGAAATTTGTAAGACAGAAGTTACTCATGTTCTCCAATGCAAGAATCAGGACTCTAACCAGGGAGTTTAATTTGAATCTTCCCACTTAAAGAAGTGCAGGATGTTTATTAGAATTTCTGACTCGCCTCCAACGATAAAGAAAATAGTAGATTGGAGAGAAATCTCAGAGAGATTAACTATGTGGTATTGGCCAGGGGTGTGTCCTAAAATACCTAGAATTTTGTTTTATCTTTGATATACCTTTAGTGAAGAGAAAAAGTTAAAGCTCCTCACCTCAAGAACTATACTGAAGAAAGAATACTGGAGGAAAAAGGAAAGAACACTTTCAAATTGGGAAAGTAATGTTCTTCTTTTCCCTTTTTATTCTTAAAGAGAGGCAGCTCCTTCAGTTGCCCTTAGTATAGATCATTAATGGGAAGCAATTGTAGGGTAGGAAAGGTTGTTTGATTTCATGTTTGGAGAATCTATTTTCTTGGCCTCAGTTTTCTTTTCTGTAAAATAGGACCATACAGGCAGGTAAATATTGAGGTCTTTCATACTTCCAGTATATACTGTAGATTTAAAAAAAAAAAAAGTACAAAGGTGCAAAATAAAGCACATAATTCAAGACAGTTAAGAAAGAGATTTCTAAGTATATTGGATTTGTCAGTTGATTGAATTGTAATTCAAAGTCCTCAACACCTCTGGGAGCAAAACGATGTGACTTTTTTTTCTAGCTTTCCGTTTGCTTTTGTTTCTGCTTTGGAATAAAAATAAACCATTTTCTATCATGATAATTTCAATCTGCAATTACATGAATTGTTTGGAGTTGCTTTAAAAGAACGTAAGAGAAGATGGGCACAATATTGAACAGCTAAAATCCATCTGTAAATATTTTCTACTCTAAATCCCAGTCGTACCTTTTTAAGCATAAACAATTCTTCCCAGCGATATAGTAGGAAAGTATACCAGGGCTACTACATGACCGGAAGTGTATCCCTATACGGGGGGGGGGGGGGTAATGGATGAGAGAGAGAAGCACTAACAAATTTATCATTAAGTTTAAAATATCAATTTCTACTGCTGCCAATGGTTCCCTTACTTAAATAAAAGTAAAACAACAACAAAAGAAGTTCTGTTGAAAGGAATTTTCAGCCCCGGGTCCTTTGTGAAATTCTTGCCCTCATTTTCTGAGTTGGAGTTTTTTGAATGAGTGGATATGAATGCGGTAAATGTGACAAGCATCTTTTCAGGCATTATGTATACCAGGGACTCAGCCAATGAATTTCCTATTATCTTTGGAAGGTCGTTAATTTTTATGAAATTAGTCAAGATAATGATTCAGGTCATCATAGAATACAAGAAAGGTTTTCTCCTATTTAAAATATATGTTTCTAGTGGCAATAATCAGAGTCTTTCTAAATGGAGGGTCAGTCGTTCACACAGAGGGTAAGGCTTTCTCAGGACTATACTAATGGTTTTATGAGGATGCAGTTTTATTACCTTTAGATGCATCTAATACATACATTAATGAAAAGAATATATCTCACAAGCTATCCTAATGGATTTGCCACATGGATTTTTTTCCTTAAAAGTAAATATGAATCTGCTTAAAGTCCTGAAAAAGAAAGGAAAAAAAAAGGAGACTCTTTGGAAAAGTATGAGCAAGAAATAATTGTAGCCCTAGAGACAGAATTAGATTAATAACTCAGTAGGGAAATCTAGTTTCTGTAGATTAAAAAGTATTTTTCTAACACATCCCAAACTCAGGGGATGTTAAAGTTGTACATGTGAGAATGGGTTAGGGTGTTAGACTCTGGGGAGGTGAGGAAAGTTTAAGCAGAGGCATACTGCAGGACTGGATGAAGTGAGAAACGAGCTTGTGGACATCAGCACACAGCTCTGCTGTTCATACAGCTTCAGAGCTAAGGGGTCAGAAGGCCTGCGGGATCCATGCAGCACAGAGACACAACATTTATTCCGCTTGTTAAGAATCACTTGTAAACAGCACATTAATGCTTATCAGGAAATGTTTTATTCCCAGGTGTTATGTTGAACATGTGCCCTGAAATTATTACATTCTTAATTGGCTATAAGAGTACCTTTTTGTTTTTTCTCCTCTCATGAAGGTAAACTTAGGTTTCTTAGTGACATAACAGGACCTTCCCATTTAAACAATTTTAAATTAGGGGGTTTTATGTAATCCATTGATTTATTTACTTCTCTGTTTCTGATTTTCAAAGTACAACATAAATATTCCTTAAACGCTATCAGTGACATTATTTTCCTTGGTGTGAAAATTTATATTGTAAACATTCTTTGATAGTCAAATGTTTTGTCAACATTTTTACATCAAAACCAGTATTGCTTACAGTTATATAATAAAAAGTATGAGATGATTTAAGAGTTTTTATCATATCGTATGCTTAATTCTTAAAATAAGTAGTTGAGTTTATCTGGTGATTATTGCCATTATTTGCTGGCATTGCATTCACTTCAGTTTGGGAATAAAATAAAGACCATGTGAAAAGAAACTTATCAGCCGCTATATGGAAACCATAAGCAGCAGACACGAAGCATAGGTGGAGATGAACGGATCACTGTATGTTACGCAAAACTGCACAAACTCATGAATCATGCATCCCCGGGCATCACCTTAACAGTTAGGTGACATTTAGCTACCTTCTAAATTTTCTAAGTCTCAGATGTTTCAGAGTGTGTAAATTCACAAGAGATTGTTATTAAATAAGATAATTGGATATAAAATACTTAGCGCAATGAATTTTGTCAAATAAATACTTCGTAGTGAATTTAGTCATTGTTAGTTATTACAACCTCACTTGGAAAATTTCTGTCCTTACTATATAGCACTTTTGCTATGCAGTTTTCAACACATGAACAAAGATATGCACACATGGGTGCACACGCACACACACACACACACACACACACACACACACACACACTGATAATATGTCATGGAAAGGACAAAAGTGTCAGCATTTGTAACAATAAAGACAGAAGACCCTGAGTCAAAAATCCAAAGTCTTAGATCAGTACATAGGTGTTGCTACTGATTTAACTCATATTGGATGGAAAATTTTATTACCCTTTTCATATTTTCCTTCTAGTTAATATGAAAACTTCGGGCCAGCTCTGTTTGTTGACTAACTGGATTCAAAACTGGAAGGGAGATGATACACAACCCTTTCATATAGTTACAGAAAGATTATAGAACTTTGAGGTTCTTTTTTATTTCATGACTTAAAAACTGAAAAGAAACATTTATTTTCTTTCTATTGCTGACTTGTATTTTATTTTTTTTCTTATTTTATCCACAAAAATTGATGCTCAACTGTGTGTCTTATGTACATTCTCCTTCTACAGTACAAAGCTCCTTATTTTTTGAAACTGAAAACTTCTGCAGAAATCTTTTTACACTGTGAAGCCTTTTCTTTTTTCATGAATTTTGAATAAAATCACTTCACATGTATATGTGAGTTATAGTTCTTCCTCAGCTTGGATGTTGCCCCTTTTAAATGGAAAACTCTCGGTCACCCCTTTTGTTCATCCAGGATCAAAGCAGGTATATGTCTGAGCTATGACCAGACACAGTGTTTACCACATTGCATGAACTCATCAGAGATAAATTCAATAATTTCATGTCAACATTATTTATATTACTATAGAAGGCAAAATATTCTAAACTGTATATCAACTGATCAACATATAAGCAAACATATATACATATTTATATGCATATGTACCTATATTTGTGTATATGGAACACATACAATTTAATAATATATTGTGCATGAACTGTATATAAGTCTCTGTGTGCATGTGTAGTTTCTCTTTGGCCTATGAGAATATTTGCTAAATCATAACTCTAAGTTCAGAAATTTAAAAAGCTGCCAAACTGTTTTTTCAAAGAAGTTGTACTGTTCAATATGAGGGTTCAAATTTATCCACATTCTTGACAACACTTTAAAGTATGTCATTTGGAATAGAGCCACTAGTCACATCTCATTGTATTTCAAATTTTCATTCCTTAATAATTTAATGATATTGAGGATATTGTCATGTTCTTATTAAGCATTCATATATCTTTTTTGATTAAATATTTTTGAATCTACTGCCTATTTTGAATTGGGTTATTTGACCATATTTGAATTATAAAATTTATTAATATATTCTTGAGGCAAAGTTTTCTTTGAATATTAATTTGCATATTTTCTCCTAATTATCAGCCTACGCTTTTACTTTCTCATGGGCATCTTTTGAAATGGAATAGCTCTTAATTTTTATGACATTCTATTTATCAAACTTTTATATTATTTATGACCATACTATTTCATCAAACAAATCCATACCTAACCTCAAAACACAAGGATTTGACCCATCTGTTCTAAGAATTTTAGAATGTCAGCACTTATATTTACTGATCATTTTGAGTTAATATTTGTATTATGTTTAATTTAAGGATCTAAATTCATTTTGTAAAAATAGATATCAAATTAATTATTTTGATAATATTTCTCTATTGATTTACTAAGCACCCTTGTCTAATTCTCTTAGCCATAAATATCAAGGTCTACTTCTGATATTTAATACTTTACCATTGATTTCTATAAAGCTTCATGAAAGCACCACAGTTTCTTAATTACCATGGTTTTGTAATATAGTCTGAAAATGAAAGATTAAATCCTCAATTATTTTTCTGTTTTGAAGTTACTTCAGTGATCCATTTTTGATATTTTAAGGAGCATTGTTTTGTCCCATAGGCATCAGAAACCCATTTTTAAAATGTTTGTCTTCTTCACTCAACCCAAGCATCTTTAGGGAGGGAAATAGGTCTTACCCCTGTATTCCTGGTATTTTGTATACTGTACAACCTTTGAAGATGATTGTTGAAGTGTTCTTCAAGTTGGATAAAATGGCACTATGACTAATCAGTGTAATGGTCCCACGGGTCCTGATGAAAATTAATTACATTAGAAAATTCTTACATTAGAAAGAATATTGAATTCAGAATGGAGAGACATTGATTCCAGCCCCGTGATTATTAAAAAAAAAAAAAAAAAAAAAAAAAAAAAAACTTGTCAAAAATGAAGAATAACTTAGAGTGACATTTTCCACAAAAATGAAATTAATGTACAAAGATGAAGTTAATACTATTTTTTTATTTTAAAGAGGAAAAATAAAAATAATAATGAAACAAAGTTTCAAAAGCAGGTTAGTAGGACAGTTACAATAGTTCACAAATTCTGTACTGTTGTCTTCAGGAAGATAGTTATTCAGAGTATAGGATACAGGCATGGTTTCTCGTCTAAACAGCATTTACACAAACCTTTCTTTTCAATGAACTAAGAGAAACTGGCTGTATGACTATCTTAACTACATTGTGTATATGTTGCGTTGTTTGTTTTTTTTTCCTTTCTTCTTCTCTCCTTTCCCCTATTGATAGTTTGTCTTTACTTCAACAGTTTCTTCCCATTCACAATATTTATTGTTCATTGTGAATCTTATTTACTCATTCAGTTTCTTATCCCAGTATGGCAATAAAATGTTTACACATATGATATGTGTAACATAAATATTACACACATAACTGATGTTTACACATATATCTGATTTTTTACACATATGATATGTATAACACAAATGTTACACACATATCTGATTTATTTCATGTGTAAGTATAGTCGCAGATTGCATCCATTTATGTATAAAAGCCTCAAGTTTATCCTTTTTTATGGCTGAGTGGTACTTCCTTATATATAAAAATCACGTTTTTATAATCTAGAACTTATAAAGAATCCAAAAGAAATTGAGAACCTCAAATTCAAAGTCCCAGTCCAAAAAAGGGCATCTGAAATGAATACATACTTTTTAGATGAATAAATATAAATGGCAAATAAATATATGAAAAAATGTTCAGTGTCATTGGTCATTTGAGAGATGCAAATTAAAACAGCACTGAGATTCCATCTTAATGCAGAAAGAATGGCTAGCATTAAAAAATCAACTGATAACAAATGCTGGAGGGGCTTTGGGGAAAAGGGTACCTTTCTCCACTGATGATGCAAGTGTAGACTGGTAAATCATTGGGAAAATCAGTGTGAAGATTCCTTAAAAAACTAGGTTAGAGGCCCTGTTTGACCTAGCTATTCCCCTTCTGGGAAACTTTCCAGAAGGATTAAAAACATCGTACCATAGTGATATATGTGCACCCATGTTTATAACAACATCTTGGAAACAATCCAAATGCCCATCAACCAAGAACTGTAAGTTATATTCTGATTCCTGACTTCTCATCCATATTAGAAAAAAAAACTAATATTGCTAGTTAATTGCTATGCAAAGGAGTACAGTACAGAAACAAAATAAACAGAAAGGACAGATTCTGTTGAACAGGATCTTCTAATCCAGGTAAGAAAACAGGGTATATGGATTTAAAATAATGAATTTTGTTAAACATTCAGCAGTATTATTGTTTTAGAGTACTGTATGCCCTTTTATTTTATACTTTAACTTGGAAACACTTTCTTTTTGCATTGATATTCAGGTATTAAATTCAACCATGCAGAATTGTAGCTATACTTGGCAAGTCAAAAGCACCTTCATTTTAGCACACTTCAAGTTTTCTTATTATTAAAGCTTTACATATCAAGTAGAGGGATTTAGGAACATTAGCATTCTTTGTTCCCATGCCTTAGCTTACGTTTCCAAATAATTATCTCACATGCCTTATTTTGGATTTTGGAAATTCACACAGGGTTGATTAAATTCAACTAGTGCATTGCCTCTGCCCTTTGGTCAGAAGTGTTGTATATAATCTAAAAATGAAAGAGGAAAAGAGAAATTAGATGAATAACACAAGCGTAGTAACTTATTTCAGAGAACATTTACCATTACAGCTGCAAAGGCAACCATTTCTCGGAAATTCCATGGAGACATAATGTTGACATTATGATTCTTCAAAATGTATAAAAGTGACACTTTAAATGAAAGACTCTTCAGCTTTTGTCAGAGAGACTATATTTCTATAAGTGTTCACAGATAACATCATTAATTATATACTTTTTGGTTGATTTTGAAAAACTATACTGTGTGGAAGACACTTAATTAACTAATTTATTTTTTTGCTAGTGGGAATCAAACTTGAAGTCCTGCTTGCCAGGCAGGTACCATGTCACTGAGCTATATCCTAGTTCGATATTTACATTTTTGTTCTTTGAAAAATTATTCTGCCAGAAAGCTGGAGTACTGCTGAGTATAATTTACTAGCAACATACATTGCACAGATGAATCAATTTGTATGAATCATAAGGGTAAAATACAATAAGTGTTTAAAAAATTTCATATTTGAATACCTCTAGAGTCAAATTTAATGATGCAATTGAAAGTTTCTACTTCCTTCAAGAGAGTGTAGAATAATATCAAAATTGGTTTTTTTAATGAAGAGAAATATGATGTTTTTAATTCAATTTATAGGTTTTACTCTAAGGGTTTTATGCCGATACAAGGTCTTTTATTAAATTTACTTTCCTAGGTCACGGGGGTATAAGCAAACATTTACAGTGAGTTTTATTTTGGAATCACAGAAAGTTATTATCTCTAAATGCTTATCACACAAATGATTAGTCTCAAAACACTTAGATTTGACACTTTAGGAATAGATTTCAATATCTACTACAAGTCAGTAATTTTCTGGAAAGCAAGTCAAATTTTGAGAAAACAAGTCAATTATTCTACATGTTATTTTGGAAGGGAATGAATTTTTTTTTCCTATCAAATGAAACATCAAAGAAATAAATAGGCTCTCCTAACCTTAAAAATGAAGGAAACAAGATAGATATTGTCATGGTTTATGTCAGTGGCCCCAACCCTCATGCAATTATGAACTGACCAAATCTAGTTTGTGATTGGTTTATGGTCTAGCGCTTGGATTGGTGGTGTGAGTGCTACACCCCTCCAGGGGTGGAGCCAGCATATGATATAAGAGCAAAAGAATCTCTCTCTCTCTCTCTTCTCTCTCTCTCTCTCTCTCTCTCCCCCTGTCTGTCTCTGTCTGTCTCTCTGTCTGTCTGTCTGTCTCTCTGTCTCCCTGTCTGTCTGTCTCTCTCTCTTTCTGTGGTACTAGGGATTTTCACATTTTTCAGGAGCCAAGACTTTCTCTATCTGACTGTCTGTTAAATTTCAAGGATTCCTCTGCCTTTAGGAACTTTTTGAAGATCAGCGTGGCTCTATAACCGTTCACAGGGAGGGCATATTTAGCGGAGTGGAAAAATAGGAGCACGCATGCCAGGAAGCAATACGTGGTTGCGTTAGCTTGGAGAAGTGGAAAGCATTATATGAGTAATGGTAATCCTGGGACTCAGGTGGATTGTTAATGCCCCCAATATGAGCAAGAATGGAGGTAGGCACACACCCCCCGACTAATCATTTAAGGCATTGATATAATTTAGATAATACATCCTTTATCCAAGACCTACCCTTTTGGGAGTTATTAAAATAGGATAATTTGGTGTTATCTGCTGGAAAAGTGGCATGATCCGTTTAGACATACATGTTCTTGGAAGTAAATGGAATTCATTTAGATTTGTAAAATTAATACTGGGTTAGTTTTTACAATAGAAAAGGTACATGCTTCTGAGAGATTTGCTCCAAATATTTCACAAGGTGGTACTGCAGGTTCCGTAATGTTTTCTCCACCCGCATATACTATTTTGGAAGTCTTGGGCCTCTTGTTCACATTTCTCAGGATTTCCCTTAAGCCCTGCCCTGAAAGCTGCTATTTGTATCATAGTGGTATTCATGTAGGTTCCCATAGTGAGTGGGTGACGGTACCCTGTGCTAACATATTTTTTTTCAATCCAGAAAAAAGGGAAGCACTGAATTGTCCAGAGTAGATGCTCTGTAGGAAGAGATTATCTAAAATGGAAACACACATTGGAATTCCACTCCAGATGTCCTGAATATCCCCAGCTTTTCTCAGTACTCCGTGTCAACTACAGTGCACCACTTTGTCCAGCTCTTCTCCAGACTTCTTGAACATAGTTTGATGTGCCGAGTGAAGTAGGTAGAATCTGCCATAATCATGATTCTATTCCTACATTCTCTATAGGAACATCATAACCCCTCCAATCTTTCTGTAAGCTCCTGCATCCTTCCAGGAGTTCTGTCCACTAGGCCAGCTACCAAAGGTTTTCCCCTACCCCTTACAAAAAATGTAGTGTGGCT
Organism: Cavia porcellus; assembly: GCF_034190915.1. Classification (NCBI taxonomy): domain Eukaryota; kingdom Metazoa; phylum Chordata; class Mammalia; order Rodentia; family Caviidae; genus Cavia; species Cavia porcellus. The sequence continues at coordinate 38,621,196 of NW_026947500.1, read as the reverse complement.
GAATGAGTAGATACTTGGAGCTCACCTTGCTGCTATGCTGCTTACTTTTCCACATGCATGACCTTTATGTTCCTGTGAGGACCACACAAGGTGTTAGAGTAAAACTACCCAGGAAACTGTAATTGGCCACTATTGTCAGAGGTATTTTTTATTTTTTATTTTTTATTTATTATTTTTTTTTTTTTTTTGCAACAGAACAAGTGATCATTGCACCAAGAGCACTACATTACTTCCGTTGGTATTTTAATGGCTCTTTCGTGCTCTTGTGATGGTCAGAAACTCTTGTTAAGACTCCCATAGTCTTTGCTGGTCTGAATACAACAATCTTTTTCATGTACTCCTTGCCAGTCCCTCCCCACCATTGTGTTCATTTTGTATATTGCAGTGAAATTCACTGGGCAGACACTTCCTCATGGCCTCTTGTACTTCTCTCTCTGTCTCTCTCTCACTCTATCTTCTATTTCCCTTCTTTCTTCCTTGTATCATTTTTATTTTAAATCCTCAAATATATGTTCATTATGGACACAATGGAGTACTGAATACAATTGCCACTGATGAAACAAATGATCTTAGCAGGAAGCATAGGGTGGCAGTGATTACCCCAGAATGAGTCTCGTTTTTCACCCCATCCATTGTTGCTGATTAAAGTCTGACTGATGACTCCTTTGCTGGCTGCTCTGATGGGATTGATAGGTCTGAAGTGACCTTTGTATCTGCTTCTGGATTACTTCATGCTTATTTGTTGGCTGCTGGCTTTCTTTCCTTCTGAAAAGAAAGGAAACTAGCAGCTTTGACAGTGTTCAGATCACATTGTCTTCCCTGAACAAGAGGCTTAGGGTAATAAGGTGAAGAACTGCAAAATGAGAAAAAAATGTTAATCAGTTAATTTTGGAGAAAAATAATAATTTTGTGCCTTGCATGTTCATTCAAGCTAGTTTGCCCTTAGATACATCATATGGTTGATGTGTGAGAAAGGCTTTGCGTGACCACCAGATAATTAATTCTATGTGGTCATACCATGTCTTATTTTTCTCCTTGTCTGTAATATTTAATAAACGGTGCTGTCCTTAATGCCCTTTCATTAACTGTTGAGTATCTGACCATATTCCTAATGAGGAACGTGATAGCAGAATGGGAGAGTTAACGTTTGGGTCTGAATTTTAGAACTCATAATGTCATCCTTCTCCTCCTCTGACTCAGACATGTAAATCAGTTGAGAGAATCAGAACCCTGAGTTAGACAGGTGAAAACAAAACATCAGGTTCATCACTAATAAACATAATTTAAAGAATATGCCTTGATCTGTAGCCAAACTCTGTTTCCTAAAGTAAAGCTCCTCCTGAATTAAAGAGATTTAAACCCTCTTTTATGATAGTGTTACATGTTCACCTGTAACCCTGAACCCTAACACGCATCCCTATACTGCACTATGAATATGTGCTGCCTTTGTAGGAATAAATGAAATCTCTAGTTTGCTAATCAAAACAAGAGAGACCCAAATGGTTATAACCAAAATCCACTAAACCATGGGAATTGCGTTTTGAGTCCCATTCTCTTCTGTCTGTCAGCAATTTCATTTTCCATAAAGAAAGATTCTGGAGAAAGAGACCTTATACCTTGCTTCTGCTCCATGGAACTCACTTCTCCTTTACAAAATACAAAAAGTAAGCTGTAAGTACGACTCCCCTCATTTAATTCTTCAAAGTGACAGTGACAAGGAAAGCTGACATTTCTCATGGATTGAGAGAAGAATAAAGAGGAAAATCAAAGTTATGTTTTAAAGCTATGGAGCCACATCTGAACTCTGTGGGCAGGGGAAGAAAAAGGAATTATTTGAGCAACTTTGTGTCTTCACACCAGTTTAAAGAAATTACCTATTTAAGAAATATTTGCTAGATACTTATTATGTGCTAACTACTGTTCTAGGCGAGAAGGATGAACCTGCTAATGTAAGAGAAATTGTTTTACCTAGTAGCAAGCTTGCATGTCAATGTGCAAAACTGAAAATATGAACAGAAAGAAAAATTGCATTGCATGGAATAAATAGTAATAAATAGAGTAAATATTTACAAAAGATAATCTGTTACAAAATGAAAGTATCACGGAAGTAAACTGTTACTCACATTGAAACTTTAGAGAAAAGTTTACTGGTTAGATGGCAGTAGAGAAGGAATTAGAAGGAAACAAGAAAAGTTAGCCGAAGTTCTAGACCAGGACATTTTAGCTGCAGTGAACAACAAAGACAAGGAAGAAACTGCCTGGTAGAGGCCACATGGCTGATTTGGAACCCATAGAGGAAGAGTTTTTGAAAGCAAAGAAGAGAACAAAGCATGGTGCATTGCCTTTAATGTCTTTTTTTGAAAATAATAGAAGCCTTTAATGATTTGGAGCATAAGAGTGGCACGTCACCTTTATGTTCTGAGAGAAACTGGGTGCAGTGAGACAACCATAACTAATCCACGATAGAAGTGACAGGGTCACTGAAAGAGATGGGCGAGTTGCACCACAGAAGCTTTTGTGGATTTGCGCAGTGTGTATCACTTGGTTCTCCAAGCCAGTGCTTTCAAGAAAACTACAGAGAAATAAAAAATAAAAATACAAGCACAAGGAGTAAGTAACATACAAATCCCAGCTCTTGAGTAGAGAACAAGACAGAGTGGAAGAACCAACAATACTGAAAGATTTGGCAAAGTCCCACAACTTATGTGTTTTACCACAAATACAGTGGTGATTTGATTGGCTCTCAAGTAGCTGCTAAGATGGACACATTCTCTTTTTTGATGCATGAAGTCCTGCCTTTTGGAGCTGTCTTTAGACATGTTACTAGAAGGAGTGTCTGTAAATGTTAGACCTGCCTCTGGTTTGGTGGTCTGAGTTTTAAATAAATTTCTTAGTCATCCTCTTTCTTGTGAGGATGGATAGAAAATGACTGAAGAAGTGTGATGTGGGGAGTTTACTGAGATAAGGTAGTTTTGCAAATCTGATTAGGTACTCCAAAGGTGCATAGGTAAATGAAGGATGATCACTATTATGAACAGATGAACCCTACAGATCTATGTATCCCTCACAAAATCTTAATGCCACTAGAGTAACTATTTATGCAGACATATACTATACTCTAGGAATGTACAGATATTTACCATACATTAAGCACATTTAATATGTTTCAAACATTGCATAGAAAACTTGAGTAATCCTGCTTTTTATCTTTCTTGATTCTAGATCTCAAACATTGCTTTGATTTTATTTTCATGCTAATAAAAATGTGTTTCACAAGCTCGGGTCACAAGACACTTCAATAAACAGCATTCCCATGCTGGGAGCTGATTCGTTACTAATCACAAGCTGTGGGATGTGCTCAGTAATCTTGTGGTGAGACTAAACAGCAGGGTATAGGACTGCAGCATGCATGAAATCAGCAACGGTTAATGTCATTAGCTACGAACCTGAGAAATTAATCAACATAGGCAGGAGGGGTTGGGGAGAGGCAGCTATCCTGCTCTTACATTGTCTAACTTTTTTTTTTTTTTTTTTTTTTGGTGTCTAACTTTATTATCTACCACTGAATCTCAGAAGACAGTGACTCAAGGGAATTCCCAGAATAGCTCTGTCTGGATTACATGATGTAACACGTCAAGACATCATGTGTATCATTCATTCTATGTGTGGTACCTGAGAGTTACTGGAGTTGGGAGAATCACTTTCAGTTCTATCAGGGACTATGGCATTGAATGTCCCAATAGAGCACAGACTAAACACTGTGGGCACTTCAGAGAATAGGTAACAACCACTCAGGATAGAATTACTTTTCTAAGGGCTGCATCTCCTGGATCTTGTGCTTCTTAAATACCTCATACCTCCAAGAAAATAGAGGATAGTGTTTGGGTTGGGGTTAAATACGTACGTACTTTTAATAACCTTCTTTTTATCATAAAGCTAGTTAGATGGAATCACATATAAATCGTGATATTGAGATGTTTGAAACTGGTGGAAATGAAAATTATTTTGTGATTTAGTCCAGTAATATACTTTTCATTGCAGAAAAAGAAAATAAAACATTGATATTGTTGAAGGCAAGTATTTAAAATTCCATCATGCAGAAGCTTCTACTGTAGTTATACCTACATACTGCATCCCAAGCTCTAGTCTACACGTTCAGTACAGTTGTGATACTAATTTACAGGCAATAATGTATTCCACTCACTTCTTGAATTCAAATGCTAGCTATTTTCTAATTGTGGGAATTGGTATATATTACCAAGCTTATCTTAGAATAAGGCTAATAATAGAATCTAACTCAAGACATTTATGGGGCATACAATAGATAAACTGTAAAGCACATACCTTGCACCTGGTTAATATTATAAATGTTGATTACTAGTAATAAAATTAAGTAAATATTTTGTAACTATAAATTTCAAATGCTATTAAGCACGCTACATTATATAATAGCCCATGTGAAAATATTTATTGAACTCTTCTTTGTATGACCTTGAGATTATTTCTAAGTTTTGGTCAAATAGACAAATTATACTTCATGAATAGTTGAGAATAACCTGGAATCGGTTGTTCATTGTTCATAGAAGAGCTCAGGTTTGTAGGTAGGTGGAAAAGCATTTACCTTCTTTCCATTATAAAAGAATGAGTTGAGTAATAATTGAGGCCTTAGAGATGCAAAATTCAAATTCTGTGTGCTTTTCCTTGATAGCATTAGGAAATTTATTTCATCCTTTGAACCACAAATCACTTGATTGCAGCCCATAATGAAGTGGTTTTTATTTTTTATGCAAAAGCAGCAGTTTGAATGTGTACCATCTTTGATTTAGTTGTTTTATTAAAAATAGGACATATTAAGAAGTTTGCACTCACTGCCTATAAAAAGTATCATCAATTCCCTGATCTACAATGTTGACCGATTTGCCACCTCAGCTTTTGTCTGTACAAAAGGATTCTCAGCTGCCGCTGACCAGCAGCATTCTATGCTTTCTCATGCAGCAATGATAATAATTAATATGTTTCATGCTTCCTGTCAGATGCTCAGGGAAGAGTAACTGCAGTGGTTGGCAGTGGAAAAGTTGATTTCAGTTAAGTTCGTTCAGCATTCTCAAGAGCTGAGATACATCTTATTGTTTGATATGTACTAAGCATCTCAGTCTTATAAAGTTAAAAATATGCTATCATTTATTTTTTAAAAAATAGTGCATATTCATTTTAAGGAAAATAGAATACAAAGAGAAGCACAAAGCAACAAAACAGAGCTCACATACATCTTTCACTGAACTCCAGAAATAAACACTGTAGAATTTAAACACCTTGATTCATAATTCTTCCAGATGGCATTCCATTCTCTGGGCATCATTACTGTTGTCTCTGTGTCTCTGTCTCTATTATGCATAATATTTACGTATGTCCCTATATAATTCATTATGCACATCTTTCTGGCACTAGCTTGACTAAATAAATTGCAGAAATTTTCCTAAGCCAGTTAGCCCTTCCTTGAAATACTATTTTCAGTGACTAAATAGTAGCCCTTTAAAATAATGATAGCAAAATATCTCCAATTGTTGGACACTTACCTTGTCCTTATTAATTTTTTTTCTGTAGAACATGAATACCTCTTATTTTATTTTTTCTTTCTGTCTTGCTATGTATTGCAAATATTTTGTTATCCCACTAATTCCCTTTCTAGATATCATTACTATGTAATATTTATTTTATTATACTGATGTATACCCTCAACCATCCTCTTTTTCTGTCGATGTTTCTGGTATCTTTGACAGTATATCTATTGTTGTTTTAACATTATTTACAGTGAATTCAGTGAATACAGTGAATTCAGTGAATATAGTGATAAATAAATCGTTGGTTGTTTGTAAAAAATGCTTAAAAATCTATTACTGAAACATTGTTCATTATATTGTATGTATACAGTTGGATATATTTGACACTGAACTAAGAAAAGGAGCATTGAATTAGCTGACTTGAAGTCAGGCTTTTTGTAAAAATTCTCCAATATTTTTAAAATCATTATAGATCTAGCAATCTAACCTAGGTTGAAATAGAAGATTGCTTGAGCAATGATCCTCTGAACACATGTCTTTATATTATCTGGAATTAATGGTCAGTTTCTCGGTTAATGTTCTGAATATTTTGGGTGAAGGGAAAAGTCACCTGTACTTTTACTCACCAGTCATTAACTGGAGTATTGATAGATTTTGTGAGAATATCATTGTAACTGTGTTAATAGTTGGTATATTGAGAGTTATTGTGCTCGCTTTGCATTTCTTTATTGTTTACTTTAGGTGTCTGATCAAGGGGCTGTGAGGAGTTGGTATGCAACTCCATAATTATCTAATGCCACTTATAAGGATATAAACACGCAAGCCCACACATTTTAGTCCCTGAAAATGAGTAAGAAACTCTATAATCTGTATTGGATATTTATCTGGCTTGAGCTGCAATTATTTTATGTGTTTTCCAAGGATATATTCTGTGGTACTGTTTGGCTCCTAACATAAGTGCAGGATTTTATGTTCATTGTACGAATACTTGTATGATACATGGTTGTATAAAAACTTTCAAGAATGTATGTGTGTGTGTGTTATTGTTTATGTAAATACTTGAGAACTACCTTATAACACATAATGAGGAATAACATGACTGTCTTCAACAGTTTCCTAAATTTTGACTATTTAAAATGTAAGAGAATAAATTCGATTTCTTATCTGGAATATTACTTCTGCTAGTCAGGCCCACAAGAAAATGTTCATTAGAATTGTAGATAATCTTTATATTCTAGATAGTTTCTTTTAGGATTTACCTTTAGTGTTAGTTTAGATAGATAGATAGGTAGATAGATAGATAGATAAATAGATTGACAACCTTATATGCATGAATTTTTCTCTTTGGTATAAGAAAACATTATTTGCTTCATTTAGGGACAAATACGTAAATTATCAGTTTCCTCCCCAAACTCTTGTTTAGATGAATATTTTAAGCTTTTGTTTTCCTTTTCTTTGTAAAACCTTGATGGTAGAGTATGGTTCTTGGACTAGATTCACATTTTAAGAGCAGTCTAACTGCTTCAGTAACATATCAACTGTTTGAATTTCCACAAAAATATCATAGAGTGACTATGTGTAAAGAAAATTTTTGATTAATAGATACACTTGGTAACTATAGAAACAAAGCAATATTGATGTCAGTAATGCTAATAATTATGACACCTTTCCTACCGAGTGCATATTACATGCCAAAGCATTGTATTGGGCCTCTTACATATAACTGCTTTTAATTTTTTACCAGAAATAAAATGAAAAAAAAAAAAATCTAAGAGATGGGTGGTATTCCTTTAAGTTTATAGGGAAAATCCAAGGTCAGAAACATTGAATTACTTACTTTAGACTCAGCTTTGGCTCAGTTCATCTCCCTGATGTTTATTTGAGGAATAAAGAGGTAAATTATTCTTGGCTTCAATTTCATGTTATTAAAATTCATAAAAAAATCCAGATTTTGTGTTCTAATTTGGGGATATTTTTCAAAAGTATAAACCATTCTGTTATGCCTGCCTTTCCAATGATTCTCTAAACCACTTAACGTGGTGAGAAATTGTTCATTCTCAAATTAAATAGATTCTGTTAGATTACCTAGATTCTGGAGATTCTGTTCTTTCCAACTGGATTATTTGGTTGACAATATAGTTGCCTAATAAGGAAGGCATTTAACGTGTCTGTTAATTGATATGAACAAGGGATAAAGTGTCCTCAAACAACTTATATAACCCAATAACTGAGAGTAAATGTCGACTACACACTCACCTCTTGAGTATTTTCATACATTTAAAAGTATTTCCAACACTACAGTACTTAATGTTAGGCATCACTTGCTTCACTTACATCAGAACTATTTATCTTCTTCTGTTGATGAGGAAACTGAGTTTTAGAAAAGTTAAGCAGATCCTGAGTTGGTTAAACTTAACTGTCCAGAGAGAATATGAATTCAGGTAGTCTGACCTAATAATTACAACACTGGGAAAAGATTTTAAAATAATCGACATAAAGCATTTCCTAAATGAGTTGAGGTTAAGCTTTGAATGATGAAGTGCAAGATACTAACATAGAACTTAAATAAGTTGAATCTGGAATTGAAACTCCTGGAAATGGTGATAACTGTTGAAAGTTTTTGTATGTTGGGTGGAAAACAGTAATTGAGTTACTTTGCATGTTTCAATTTTATAGTAATTGGCAACTGACATGTAAAGATATTCTGGAGAGAGAGCAATTGCAAATGTTTAAAAAAGCTACTTAATTTTTATTACCTTGATAAAATTGGAATGGATTTTACTTTAGCTATGAGGGTGGTGGCTGGAGTGGAAAAAAAAAAAAAAAAGAAAAATGATATTTTGGAGAGAGACTCAAGAGGCTATGGTAATTAGTTTGATATGGGAAAAGATAGATGGAAATCAGACATGAGTGATGTCCAGACTTCCAGATTGTATAAGTAATTAGATATTGCTACCATTTATTCCATATTTATGGACAACAGTTTAGGAACTCATCCCTAGAATAAGAATGGCAGAACCATGGGAAAGGAATAAAATCCTATGCTGGATTTATTTTCCAATAGTTGTGCTTTAAAATCTGTATGCTATATTTTTCTGAGGAAATGATGTTACTAAGACCTACAATATCTCATATCTATTTCCCTGTGAGCATACTAATCTTGTGTAATCTTGTTTTATGCATCAATAGAAGTACATTTTGTTTTATTTTTTATTTATTTATTTATTTATTGTCTTTTTCATTTTTATTGGTACCGGGGATCGAACCTACGACCGCCTGTTTGCAAGGCAGGTACTTATGCCGCTGAGCTAAATCCCCAGCCCCTTAGAAGTACATTTTAATGGTAAAAATTTCACTTTAAAAATAAACATCAAATAATGTCTTATAAATTTAATTTTATGGGAAGATGAGAATTACAGTGGCAGCTTTAAGGTACTTTGATCTGCGTTATGCTTATCTTAAGAATAAATCTCCAGTCCTGAAATACGTTTCCACTACTATGTCAAATTTGCATACTGGTAAAATAAAAAGGGCCGGGTAAAGATAAGCTATGGTTTTGTAAAAACCACAAGGCGATTCAATGTGACAGGATTCAGAGGCTCTGATAAAGATTACAGAGTATTATTTTTTTATTCCTTCTAAATATTCCTTACTGTTCAAGAGTAGCTGAAAATTAAAATTGGATTTTCCATTCTGATTCCAAAGCATAGATAGATATTTGATTCCATGAATATGAACATACCCACTCTTGAAATTCACTAGATTCAAAATTAAGTGAAAAGTAACACTATCTACTAGAATTGTAAACTCTGCAGTATTTTACATGCAAATAAAATACATTTGTAAATTTAACCTAATCGCGCAATTGTATTTTTAACAACTATTCAGAACATGCTAAGTATTTCATACATGAATCTAACGTTTTCAGAACTGGCTTTTCAACTATTTAGGACTGAAACAGAAGACTAACTCTGTTTAGATTTTTAAGATAGAGTTAAATTAGAAGGATAAAAAGGCTTCCTTTAGGATTGTATGCTGCAAGTAAACAAGTAAACAAGTAAAATTTAAGGATGTGCCTTAGCCTGGCTGCACCTTTAGTCTTAGTATATTGTGTCCTTTGAAACCCTCACAACTGTTCTAAGAAGCAGGAACTTTTTTTATGTTTCCATTGCACATTTAAAGTCATAGAACTAGAGAGAGAGTAATTTTCTCAAACTTACATAGATAGTAAAAACTGATAGCCAGCTCTCTCTGATTCTAAAGTTCTTCTCTTCTTTTAGTCTTTACAGTAGAGAGTATATGCTTCTAACTCATGGAGATATTGGTTAATTTGTTAATTCTCCCTTTCCTCTTGTCAGCTCCACTTATTCTTTTCTTGAGTACATGTGTGTTAATAGTGTTCTTTTTGGTAACCCACAGGGCCCCTATAGGTATTAGCTCAAATTAATCCTTGTGTGTAAATTTGAAAATTAGTATATGCCAAATATCAATTGACATATGAACAGTTTTATTGTGTATTTGAGAATTCTGCACAATGAGGACAAAGGCACAGGATTTAAGAGTTTGCAGTACTGCAAATATCAAAAGCACACCTGAGAAAGAAGCCTTCAAACTTAGATACTCTCTATAGAATCCTTGAGTGAAAGTGTGTATTTTATTCTCTTACATTTCTACCAACAATATTCCACAGTTGGATGGTCCATATTCCCAATGTGCTCTTGTCATAACAGGCAAGTAGTAAACATATATTATATTTTCTTTGAAGTGTGTTATCCAAATTCTCATACTTGCAGGACTTCATATTGTCTGTCCTATTAAATGATTTGGTCAGTAAACAATATAGTCATTTCTTTAAAAGTAGACTATATGTTGACCAAGTATCTTCTCTTCTGAAATCATGATCATATTGGACTCAGTCAATAATGTAATTAGAAAGGGTGACTCCCTCAAACTGGACCTGGGGGTTGGAGCAGGGTGTACCTGTGATAGGATATATGTAAAGAAGCGGTAACTCCTGGGCAGGCTATACCGTCAGTAGTTATAAAAGTCAATGCAGTAAATCTATTCTTTACTACATTCTTAATCACATTTCATATACATAGGTTTCCATAAAAAGAAAGATGTCTGTCACAATTCTTCCAACAAATAATTCTCTTTCTGCTTGCTACTGGACAGGTAAATTGCCTTTGATAACTTTCTAGAAAATACTTCTCTTTCTAATCTGCCTACAATTATAGATGTAAAATAAAGCTAGTAGTACCATCAAATGAATAACATTTTGAAATTTAGGTAGAATTCATTGTCAGGTTTTGTCAAATCTTCAGTTTACTTCCTAGACGCTAAGTGGCCCTTATATGCAAATTTACTCAGGAAAGTTTTGCTTTCCTTTGACATACCAGTAAAGGAAATGCTTTAACATCCATAGACTGTCATTGTTTCTCCTCGGTGCTTGTTTCCTTGTGATGCTCTCAGATGTGAGGCTGAACAGTTAACATTCTAAAGGGAAAACATATAATTTATCAGCCAAACCACTCATTGTTGAAAAGGGATTTTGTCTTTTGTTCAGATGCAGTATCACTATAATAAACATCTAACCTAGCAATTTTTTGAGACCTGTGGTTCAAGGAGAAGACATAATGTGGACGAGGTGGAAAAAATCAAAATATGTCAAACAGAAGAAAAAAATAAGCGGAAACTATCTCAGAATACTAAAGCCACAGAGCAAAGAGAAAAATCATAGCACAAAGCATAGGTAAAGAATAAAGATAGAGGAGCAGCCTAAAGCACAACTCTGGAGAAACTCCTTGGTCCTTTTGGGACCTTATTTAATTGTATTTTCCATCCGAAAATGACAGCAATAGATCCTGTTTGGTTTCTACGTCATTGTAGGTTACAAACAGGACTATGCACAAAATATATAGTTCAATTTATGGCACCAAGTCACTTTACAATACGCAGGAACCAGAAAAAGATTTCTTCTTTTCCAGAAAACCAAAAACAGGAAAACATAAATTGCCATCATGGTATGTGTAGAGTTGGGACAAGATTAGATGCTGTGTCTAAATACCATTCAAGGTCAGCTACACCAAGTGTTGCCATCAGGTGAAAAAGCCACTAGTTTTGTGTTGATACATTATCCGATTGCATATTCAGAAGTCAAGTAGAATGGTCTGACCTCCTGGTCAATAACTGTATGTTCCATGCCTCTATCAGTGCTGATTTCACTTTATCTATTTATCTGAGCTCATGCAGCTTTGTGGCATTTCATTCTTCATGGACTTCCCAGGAGTTGATTTAAGCTGCACACATCAATCAGAGCCTAATCAAGCTCAAAGCCTGCAGATTCTCAAGGGATGCAGCCAGCGACCACTGAGACCAGTTCAATCAAGGTGGCCTTTGGGTTCAGAGGCCCCCTTCAGAAATACATCTGGAAAGTGCTTTTAAAATTCAGTGAGCACTGATGAAGCAGAGGCCTGCTGGGAGACCCTAACTGTACAGTATAAATACATCTAACACTGAGTAGCCATAAATAACGCTCTTTGGTTTTTTATGCATAATTAACACTGAATAGTAGCTACGAGCTTGGCTGAATTAGAATGATATATTCTAAGGATACTCTGGTCTGCTTCAGAATCAAAGAATGCAAAATTCTTGCAACGGGTGTGTGTGTGTGTGTGTGTGTGTGTGTGTGTGTGTGTGTGTTTCTGTGGATGTGAGGCCTCACATTGTCAGTTTATTTTATTATGCCTAGGAATATCAGATGCAATTTTATTTCTAAGAAAAACACTGGGGATCACACTGGTTCAAAATCCTTTAGTTCTCATTAGTTCAACCTGAGATCTGCCCACAGGTGGTAGATAATAAGGTTAACTGAAGATAAGATTATTTTTCTTATCCTGTGGCACCCCCTGAAAGGAGGAGATGTTTAAAACACAAAAAATGCCCCCACATATATTTTGATGTGGATGATAGGATAGAGATGTAGACTGCTGGGTGAGAATTCTCTGCCGCCTCCTTCTAAGACCTTTTCATTGCATGCTTTCTTGTCAGTATTTAATGAATAATCCATTATCTTATACATTTCCAAGAAGTAGTTTGTTGGTTCTAATAAAATAAGACAACTTTGAGTGCTATTTCATGTGCAACTCCAAACATGCCTGCCCTTAAAAAGTCATTGCTTGTTTTTTTGTTGTTGTTGTTTGTTTGTTTTTTTTTTTTTACTGGCACATTTGAATTAATGATACACTTGTGTTTAATTATAACTTTCTATTAAGAAAATGTTATTGATAGATAAAATATCTTAACATAATAATGATTCTTTCCATGTAAGTGCGGGTGCTATATGATGATTACTTTCACCTTAGGAGATAATTGCTACCTTGAAATTGTAATGAAATGTCACTAGTCAATGCATGTAGAATAGTTTTCACTATATATGTACATAAAAATGCAGAACTTCCAAAAGTATCACATTTATGTCCAGACAGTAACTGAACTGTAAACTGTAAGTTCTAGGAGAAAATAGCCATATAATAATAAAAAAGTATCATGGCTATTGGGATACATGTTCCTGCAAATGCAAATTAGGTTCTTCAATCCAAAACTTAAATAAGAACAAGGAATCAAGTGTGCTCTTGGGCCCTAATTTATAGATAGTGTTAATTTCTTAGAAATTTTGAGAGCAAAGTGCTACAACAGGAAGCACACTGATATTTGGATTGACATTTGATGGCGATCATTTAATACCTTTGTAATCTTACGCTGATCATTTAGTCTGTGACTTCTTTAGTTCCTCTACCTGGAGAAAAGAAAAAAAAAAGTGATTCCTGGAATATGACCTTTAGAAAATATATTGGAAATGCTATTTATAAATGCTACAGAATAACATTTATAGATAAGAACTCATACTTAAATAATTTTATAGCATTTTTAAATGTGGATAAACAAAACAGAAAGCTACAGTTAGAAATTCTGGACACCAAAAGTCACTGTGACTCCCATTATAGGTCCATTTGTGTGATGAAGTTGATGATGTTGATAATGACCAGGTCAATATCTTAAAAGGAAAAGGCCACAGATTCAATCCTCTCTTTATAGAGGCTACAGAGTGACCTTCTAATCTCTGAAGCTTTGAGTCAAGGTGAAAAAATCTCATTTTTTCTAGTCATGTAACTCTAAACTTTTCCATTCTCTACACAGTTTCATAGAAAGCTTATTAAGAAGAACATAATGTCCTTTTTCTAAATTTACTGATGCAAATACTACAACATATTTTTTGTCCTTTGAGTGCACAAACCTAGGGCACATAAGGCAATCATATTGCAGATATTCCAGGATGTTTTTTTTTTTTTTTTTTTTTTTTTTTTGGTGGAGGTGAGAAGTATAGCAATGCAATATAAGGTAAGTAAGGTAAGTAATAAATCTGTTCGTTCCTTAAAATATTTGCAACATATCTCTTCTGAAACTCAGAACATTCATGTTCATGCCAGGCCAGTCTCCCACTTGTTTCTTTGGAAGAGACTGTGATTTCTCCAGAAAATATAAAATGAAGATTCCTGGCAACTCCAAAAGTTTCTTGCAGATTCATTGTATTACACAAAGAGATCTGACACTCTCCAGGGACAATCTGCAGTCCCACTGATGACTATGACCACATACATGGAGTAGTGAGAGGAAATGAATCAGTAGAGATTGCCTACGGCCAAACATAGGGATTTTTAGAAAGCACATAGAGTTTGTGCTTTATTTCTAGTAAAACTAGAAGATACTGAAGTGTTTCAATAGAGAAAAATCACTGAGTTGTAATATATATTTTAGAAGTAGCACAATGGAAAAGGAGAAAACGACTGAACAGGAGAAAAAATTGTGGAAGTAACAAAATAAGAGGCTATTGCAATTATGTAGGCAACCTATGATGGTGACTTGCACAAATACAATTGTTTAACAGTTGTGGTAAAAAATGCTCATATTTAAGAAATACTTTAAGGATACAATCCACAATATTTACACTCTTTGTAGCATAGGAAGAAAAGACAGCTTTTTAATTTTTTCTTTTCTTTTCTTTTGGGGTGTTAACTCTTGAACTCAGTGCTTTCACAATGAATTATATATTTGATCCCCAACTCTTTTACTATTTAACATGTATTTTCTAAGGATATTTCTAAGTTACTAAATTGCCTTTGGCAGGCTTGAACTTGCCATTTCCCTGTCACAGCTTCCCAGAATGTAGGGGAAATGGGCAAGCACCACCAAACCTGGTTAAAGGAGAGCCTCAGAGAGTTTGCCTTTATCTACTACTCTGGATTACCAATACCTGGAAAGGGCATTCCCATTTGAAAGCAACAAGAACAATAAGTAGATCAAAAGATTGCTTCAATATAGTATATTAGTCATTTTTGTATTACCAAAGGAAAATTATCTGAGTCTGGGTTACCTTATGAAAAAATAAAGAGGTTCATGTAGCTAAGCTAGCTTCCTTGTTGGCAGATGCTAAAGCACATGTAGCACAACACATTGCATTAGGCAGTGTACATGTGTGCATCCCCTGGTGTCTCTAAGTTTTCTTATAAAAATACCAAAATTCCCCAACAATGTAGGCTCCAATTTAGTAAGCTTATGTAATTTTAATCTCTTTTTAAGAGTCTCATAAGTGGCTTAGTTACTTTTCTCATTGCTAGGACAAAATGCCCAACACCCAAAATTTAAAGGAGGAAAGGTTTATTTAGTTCACACTTTGTAGAGGTTTTAGTCCATAATCACCTGGCTCCAAAGCATGCTGGCACATGCCAGAGAGCAACAGTTCATGGCAACAGAAAACAACAAAAGTAAGTAAACAAAAGAGGTGAGAAAACTTTTTCTGCCCTTTATTTTGTATGCAGGATACCTCCCAGGGAAAGTGTAGCACTGACTCTCCTAACCCCAGTATAGGACCACGAATTAGTCACAAAGTTTAGATTCTGAAAAGTTCTCCTGTCATGACTGCATGAGCCTTTGGCGGACATCTAGACACAAACCATAACACATTATTAAACAACATTGTTAAATTTCTACCCTTTTAATATCTCAAAATAGGGATTGGATTTCAACATATGAACGTTTGTGGCATGTACTAAAACCATGTTCCACCCATGGAAGAAAAAATAAGTTTTAGCAGTGTATTGTTTTACAACACAATGGAGATGATGAATAGGAAGTTGGATACAGCAATTTTAAGTTCTAGGGATAAAGTCAGGCTAGAGATTAACAATAGCAGTTCTAAGAGTATGAAGGTTGTGTAAAACCTCAAATTGGCCGACAGCTTCTATGGAGATGAGTATAGAAGAACACAGGACGTCCTCAAATTACTCCTGCAGGTGTTCATGTTTTAATAGCAGGACAAGGATGTAGAATTTGAAATACAGTAGCAAATGTCTATGCAGAATGGATTCATGAAGGCAAGGGAAACAAATGACTGGAGAAGATAAGATTGATCTAGCATCTGTGATTGGTTTTTGTATCTAGCACTGGGATTGGTGGTGTGAGTGCTGCACCCACCCAGGGGTGGAGCCAACATTCAGTGTAAGTATGGGAAGAAGGCATGTTTTCCCTTTTCCATTTTGCTATGTGTGGTGTCCATGAACCACTGTTTCTCAGCCATGCTATCTTGTAGCTAGCTGAGTATGGACTGAAACTTCCAAACTGTAAGAAATAAATCTTCTCTTGCTTCATTTTGGGTGTCAGATATTTTGTCTCAACAAAAAGAGAAGAATAACCAAGATACATAGGCAGACACTGTAGGTAGATAACTCTGAAAGAGTTTCACTATCAAAGGAAGAAATGGAATGGATGGTTACTAGGAGGAAATTTAGGGTTTTAAAGAATTTATTTTGGATATTGTTTAATGGAAGTTATATTGATATGGTAGTATAGTTAGTTCTGGAGAAAAAATGAAAATTTGATATAATTAAAAGGAGCAAATACAGGAAAGAAGAACTTGGGTGGGTAAAGAGAGTAGTCATCTTGAAATAATGTTTTTTTTTTTTTTTTTTTTTAAGACAGAAATAAGTAAAAATGAAGAAAGGTGAACCCTTCATAGAGTCTTAATAAAGGAGCCCTTTATTATTGTGAACCAATTTGTGTATTATTAGAGCTAGGCGTGGTGGTTTATGCCTGTAATCCTAGCACTTGGGAGGTTGAGGTAGGGGGATCTTTGCAAGTGTGCGACCAGCCTGGGCTACAAAGTGGGCTCAAGGCCAGCCAGAACTGCATAGTGAGACCCTGTCTCAAAAAGACTAAAAAATGTGTATTATTTATTCTGGTAAATTTCATACATATTGTGGTCATTCTGGTGAAGTTACTATAGCAATATTTTCTTCTTAGGAGTCAAAGTTTTTGGAAATATGTTGAGGAAACTTATGACAGCCATGGGCAATTGTCATCCTCACCTTTACTGCTGGTGTTGATTCTCTCCAGGAGGAAATGAGGAGAGAACAGCCTGGGGCAGAGTGCCTCTGGAGCCTGAACACCTCCTGCAAACTGGTTCCCTGTGGCTTTTTTGAAACTGGATGATCTGTGAGGAAGGGAGCAGAGTCAGGTACAGAGCACTCAGCACAGCTTTTCTTAGATGAGACTTGGATCCAGCACCATCAGTGCCTATTTCTGAAATTGCCTTCCATTATAAGTCTTTCTGTTTGTTGGATTAATTTGTAGACAAAGGTTCCTGAAATAAGCTTAACCTTTCTGGTAGTGAACTTCAAATCATGTTCCTCCGTAATGAAGGTCATTGTTGATGGACAAGCAGAGAGCTGGTTGTTAAACTGCAGAGTTTTCAAGGACTTTCTATGTACTCCAGCTGTAATTCCAAACTGGTATTTCGGTACTTCAGAAAGGACTTTAAAGTGGCTCATTCTTCCTTTTTCTTTCTGGCAATTTGAACTAAGTGCTGATTATTTTGTCAAGAATTTGAGCTCAGAGCTCTACCTGTAATATCTGCAGCCTCTGATGGACCGTGGTTAGAGGAGTATGTGCTTGAATGAAATGTCTTGTTTATTTAAGAAAACGGTTGAAAATGAAACTGGGTTGCTGTGCTTTTGAGAAAACTGAGTAAATACTAATAAACAATAACAATAATTGGGAGTCTTTGTTGCAGAAAAACAAACAGTTAATTCCTATATATACAAAATGTCAAGCCCAGTGACTTAATAGCAGAATAAGAAGCACTTCTACAATTAAGGCAGCCCCATGTATTTCAGGAATTTCAAGAAAAGCTGCATATAAGGTGAAAAATTTTCGTCTATACTTCTGGCATTATAAAGGTGTTGGTTCTTTACAAAGGGGGAGTATGAGCACTCTTATGTTCTTGTTTTTCTGAGATTACTTTTTGAAACCTAAATAATACATTCTTGAGATAATGAATTCAAGTCACATAAAAATTATGACAATTTGTTATTGATGATTTTGACATTTGCTAATCTAATTGTTAGTAATATTGTAAATTAGTTTATTTTAAAGTTACATCTGAATTAAATGCTCATATATACTGTAAAATATTAATAACTGTAGCAAATCAAGATATCATTTATTATGAGCTTGTATATTTGAGGCAGGACTATTTCATTCCTATTTTAATCCCTTTGTTATGTGAATAATACTCCACTATATAGGACCTCGGGATGAGTGGAAAAGGGAAAAATTCCATAATTATAAAAAATACAATACATATTTTAAATATCTGCAAGACAACAAGAATTCTAGACAAACTGTAACCATTGAACAAAGAACCAATAGTTATTCATTTTGCATATTTTCATTGAGCCATGTTTTTTGGCCTTGAACTAACTTAGAAAAATGAAAGTAACATAGATAAATTATTAAGACCCTTAATCTACTCTATAGTGGATCCTTAGCATGAATTGACCTTCTGACAATCAACGGCATTTGGTATAGGAATGAATACACAGATTTCTGGGAATCTTTTAACTTCTGCAGCACAGTGCATTAAAAATGACAGGGTTTATAAGAAAAAAATGAAGTTGGGCAGATCATGCTATCATCACAGCACTTAAAGTTCTTGAATAATTTAAACAATATTTTCATTCAATAAATGCTATAGAGATTATAAAACCTTATTTTAGTCATTTGGCAAGATTATCTGAGAGGATGAGCTGCAAAGAGGAGTTGAGACTTTGGTTTACAGAGAAACAAGAAAAAATATATTCAGGGATCACAGAGACTTACACAATGAGCTCTTCCAAGCGAGATGGAGCCAACGTAACGAACAAAGAAGCATGAGAAATGAACAGTTACTTCCACACCAAGCTATCTTTCCATGGCTTCCTATGTTCACCTAGGCCAGTGTTTCTGTGAAATATGAGCATACCAAGCACATACATATGAACCAATATTTCTTTTCTTTTGTACAGTATTCTCTATTTATCAAACACAAATGGGTTACTTTACATTTCAAAGACACACATTATACCAGAACAGATGGTATATAGGAGTGCAGAAAAGGCAAACTAGAAAGAATGGATTTTGAACTAAGTCAGAAGGATAGAATTTGAATAAATAATAGGACTCAGTCTTATATCAAGGACTAAGGATATCATTCTGTACTAAAATTATGTCCTTGCCAGTATGAATAGCTAGATGCATTTTATAAGATGTCGATTGAATTCGCAAAGTTTCTAAGATAGTTCAAGCCCAAAAATCATGGTGCAGTTTTAAGTAAATCAAGCAAGAATTACAATGCAGTATTTTTTCCTATAATGCTCCAGAAGGTTTAAAATTATACTCAATTGGGAATAAATTATAGATTCCTCTGGGTTTTTTGGCTGTGTGTTCCTGAGTGCCTTTGGTTACTTACATTCCTCAGATATATCAAGATTGTTTTCTCTTCAAGACCTTTTCCCCTCAAATTGGATCACTCTTCTCTAGATCTTCAAAATGGCACCTTCCTCATAGTGCTTTCCTCCTGCCTCTGTCTATAGCTTGTTTTCTAAACTATAACATACTCTCAATTACTGTATTATATTGCTAGATGTACTTCTCACTATTCATATTTTAAATAACAGCACTTTATTTATTTTTTGCTGGGTATGTGTATGTCCAATTTTGATGATGCCTCTTCATTGTTCACTTCACTGCATTAAGAGACACCTAGCAGATTCTTAAAGCACACAGTTCTGGTGTATCCATGGGGGAGGGGGCTGATTCCAGAGATCATGCACGTATAGGCCAGCAAACAGGAGAAAATTCTTTGATTGTGGGCAGTGTCGACTGACAGCCTTGAAACACAGTAGGAATGAAAATGGAAAGGAGAAAATTAGCCTGTATTTGAATGCTCAATTCTTCTGGATAATATGTATATTTAGGTGTTTTTATTTTCTGTAGATGTTGGACTTGACCTTCAGCTCTTCCTATACAGTCACATGGCAGCTCTCCCCAGGGATTCAAGGCTCTCTGCCTCAGACTGATGCTGCTTCCTTGATCTACCTTATTCTGAAGCTTTCAACTTCTTGGACTGAGTAGCTACCAGAAGCTTGGTCTTTCATGCACATGCCAACCATTGGGGACTGTCTTGTCTCAGAACTTCTAAAATTAGCTCTGAAAACTCCTCATATAATTATATTTGTACATATTTTCCATTGATTCTTCTCCCCTCCAGAATCCTAACCAATAGGTTCTCACTAAATCCAAGTAGAGAACTTTTATGTTTTGTCTGCTTTTACAACTCCACAACAGAAACCATTGCTTAACAATGCCATTTCCAATACATAATAATGAAATAATTTCTCTCATGCAAAATAGGAAATCATGAGTCCTTTGCAGGCCTATTCTCCAGTGCATTAATAGATGCTGTTTATCACAGATTGTTTACGTGGTTCTGTTCTCTTATATTCAGAAACAGATTATTCTTTAAAAAATGGCTATTAATATTCATTAGTTTCCTAAAATCATCATAAGAATTTTCCATCTACATAGATACCTTTACACTACTGAAATGTATTGTCTTATGGTTTTGGAAATTGGAAGTCTGAAAAATGTGGCATGGCCCTTTTTTCACTTTTTGAAGACTCATTAGGGTGATTCTTCTGTTTTTCCTAGAATCTGGTGGTTCCTTGAAGTTCTCAGAGTTTTCTGGTTTCTGGCATCATAGCTCTAAAATGCCAGTCTTAGAGATACAGATACATCAGAGCATGATGGTAACAACCTCATCTCAATTAGCTACATTTGCCACGACCAAATTTTTAGTCGAAGTGATTTACTAGATTTACTGATCATTTATTATTTTGAAAAAAAATGTCATGCTTCATCAGTAGAATAAGAAGAATCTGCATTAAATACTGAATGGAAGCTTTTGTTAAGAAGAAGAAAGTAAGATCAGCAGAGAAATTAGTAATGTGGCAGGTATATTTGTTCCACAGGAAACTGTAGAATTCAAATGTAAACTTTTATTACTTCATTGACAGCATCTCCAGTGAACACTCACTGTGTGTGAGGACATGCCCTAGATACAAGAGTTGCAGCAGTGAAAAAGGCCAAATGAAGAGCCCTATGTCAATATCCCAATGAGCAATACTGGATCAGTTTCACCACATTCTGCATCTACTATGCTACCCATAGTATCAGACTTTCCAAGGACAACTGATATAGCCCATCTCATTGTATTTCTGCATCTAAGAATTCCCTCATCCAAGACTTCTCAAAGTGTTTTTAGCATTAGACAAAACAAACAAGCAAACAATCCTAGCTTGGCGTTGTAATTGTAACTCTTACCTTTTACCTTCACCTTCAGTTTCTCTGTGCACTGTAATATACTCAAGAGGGTAGAAGTCTTGCTGTGCTTAGTCAAATTACCCTTGCATATTTCACCAGAGCAAGGACACTTCCTATTGTGCCTTTCCCCACTCTTTACATGTCTTGGTGGAATCTTTACATTTTTCTTTGTGAAACATACTTTGGGAAATAATACTTCTGAACTAAACCCAAATTGGTGAGGGAGTGTTCCTAATCTCATTCTGTTTTTTTTTTTCCTGTCCCCTTGAAGAATTGATAAAATAATCCATAATATATTATGACATTTTGTGGTGAATAAAATAGGAAAATGAACAAATTTATAAAGTTATCCAGTTGTAGCAGGATGCTCCTAGAAGCTTTCTATAGGAAGGAGAGTTTAGGGGTTCATTAGTCCATTTGGAAGGAAATAAAAAAAAATGTAGTAAAAGTGCATATGTGTGGGAGGGGAATATGCTGATGAACTGGGTAAATGTAATAGCACTGGAGACTGAAGCAGATAACTTGAAAAAAAGTAAAGTTGAGCTGATACTATTGAGTGCACAGAAAAGGGAGTGAAGAAGAAATAAAAACACTTTTAACTGTTGGGCTTGCAGATTTTAGTGGGAAGATGATACAGGCATTAATCACAAATTAGATAACTAAGGAAGTTCTAAGACATCTAAATTTTAGTGTTATCTTGACTGCCAAACTCCTGTGTTAAATCCCTAAGACCTAGTGTGGCTGCCTTTAAAGATGTGATCCCTAGAGAAGGGATTAATGTTAGAAGAAGTCACAATGGTGGACCATGATTCTAAAGGATTAGATTTCTTCCACGAAGAGTCTGCAAACAGCTCCTGCTCTCCATGTGAGTATACTCAGGCAAGGCCAAGTGAGCCTCAATAGAAAGCAGCTACTAACTAGCAACCAGGAAGAGATCTTCACTAGAAATCGCATCTATTATTGAAGCCCAAACAGACTTAAAAGAGTGTTTGGAGTCCTATGCATCATCATGATCCCAGGAGAAAGCACTCAGGATTTGTATCTGGCACAGAGTGGAGAGACTGACATTAGAGATGCAGATTGAATTGATGTAGTTCTCCGTGGTTACAATGAGTCCAAATAAAAACAGAAAATTATAGAAAATGCTAGCAAAGCTCAGCACAACATGGTTGTTACATGAGGACAGAGCTCCTCAAAATTTAATATATGTACAAATCATTGGAGGAACTTGTTGAATCCAACATTCTAACCCACTATGCTCAGTGCTGTGCATGAGATACCTCTCAAACATATGTGCATACCTATCAAGCTGTCAGGTAAAGACAGATGCTGTCCAGCAAAAGAAAGCCTTTGAGTAGGAAACAGAACTTTTTGAATGAACACCCCTGGGCAGACACAAAATATGGAAAAAAAGTGTGTGTAATGACTCCAGAATGCACAGCAAAGAATTAAGTGAAAAACATTAAAACAGTTTGTAATACAATACTACAAGGCAAGGCATAGTATACTGTGAAAAAGTCAAGGAAATGAGGCTGTGTTTCTCAGTGTTGTTACTTGGAGATTGTCACCATTTCCATTTATGCTATTTTTAATCCACCTAAGGTTTATTTTCATGTATATTTCAATTTACTACATACTTATCAATTTACTCAAGAAAATTCTAGAGTTACTATAATTTTTGTGCCTTTATATAATAAGGACCCATGATATCTCTTTTTAAAATTAATCTGTGTTTTTTCCTCCTCTTCCCTGTGGTTAGAACATAGGAACCTATCCAGTATATTTGAGATATGCATCAAATATACTGGATGCACCTTGGACTTGGTTTCCCCTAGTCTACTGTAGTCTGTGGTTATCTTTGATCATGAGGGCTGGGGTCTTATCTGAAACTCAATACATTGGAACCTGGTCTTAGAAGGGTGAGAATTTCCCTTTCTTTAAGAAGTACACATTTCAGAAAAATGACATTACAGTCTTCTCATCCTCAATTGAAGGGAGGGTGGTATTACGATTTAGGGCTATAGTCTCCCCCAGAATCCTTGTGTGTGTGCAGAAGGTGATTAGATGTTGGTGGTCCTAATTCTGATGAAGCCACAGCTGACAATGCTACTAGGAGGCAGGGCCTGTCTGAAGACACAGTTGCAATAGGGCTGCTCATTTCTGTTTACTTTCTGGCTGTTGTAGTTTAAGCAGCAGTCCTCTGCCTAGGATCTTCTACCATGATTTTTCTGTCGTGGAGCCATCCAAAATAAGCCTGTACGCCTTTAAATTGTGGGTATTGGGTATTTGGTTCCAGAAGAGAGAGATTGATTACAATGGGCTGTTGGTATTTCTGGAATAGTATTTGGAGATATTTAACATGAACAGACACAAATTTATCTGTTAACCCATGATCATGTTAACATGGGTATCATCTTTCTTGATACCTCCAATAATCTGAGATGGATAGAAACACTATTCAAAGACACTATTGTGTCTGTGTCTGTGTTTGTATTTGTGAGGAAGTGCCATGGTTCTCTATTTTGGGTAAAGTTAGGAGAGTCAGAGGACAGAACAGAAATTAACTAAGGCAACACTGTCAAATAGTGACATCACTATACTAAATAAGGATCTTTTCAAGTAGAAAACTAAACTTTTATCCACTCTATGCACTGGCAGATTTCCCCCACTACAAAAGCCCACTCATCGAAGAAAACTCTTAGTTTAGTCTAATAATCCTGGCAAATACCATGACTAGTTGAGATGCAGAAGATACTTAAGAAATGTAAAGCCACCACAGACAAATTTGGTCTCCAACTGTAGCCCTAGACCCACATATGACATGAACTTTATGCCTGTGATATGTAGAAAGCCTTGCTGTGAATACATAAAGCCTTCTCCTTGGGAAACTACCTACCTTGACAGAATTTTTAGTATCCAAGATACTAAATTCTCACATAGTTGTTTCTTTCTGTCACCCAAAGGAGCGTACAACATTTTCTCCCAATATGCTCTACAGTTTCGATGCTATTCTTTCTCTGCACTCAACACTTATGATTATACAATTTTTAAAAATTTCTATGCTGGGGCCTGGACCAAGAGCTTGAAGCATTAAGGCAAATGTTCTACTACTAAGCTACCACATCTTTGATTGTATTTCGATGTTTGCTTTCCTTCTGAACGGTACATTTCTTAGGACAAGAGTCAAGCCTGCCTGCCCCTACTGGGGTCCTGTAGTTAACCACACCAACTGCCATATAATTAACAGCCAGATGTTTTATTCAATTAAATGTGAGTAACACACAGTATTTCATCCCACAAAGCAAATTTATCCCAAAAAATCAATCAACCAAAAAGACAGGCTACATTATTAGTTATAGTACAAAACACACCAATTTCAAATTCCTAAAATTAATTCTTAAACTAGGTTTCTCTGTAGCTCTATATTTTTTCAAGTATTTTTGTGTTGCTTTTTATCCATCAGAAGTGAAAAGCAACTCATTTATTCTCATCTCTTAATTTTACAGAGTAGGAAAAGCAATAAAAGATAAAAGATAAAAATTGTCTATTAGAAAATAAGATTAAAGAAACATGTAATGGGTTCATTGCTTTATTTTACTTTTTAAATTCAACTTATTTTTAACTAGTACCTATTAGTGTACAACGATATACATTAATGGATTTTGTGTGACATTTTCATACAGGTGCACACTGAACAATATTAAAATCAGTTCAAATACATTTATTTCTTCACACTTTATTTCTTTATGGTGAAAATTTTTAAAATGTATTATTATAGTGCTTTAAAGTTTTGGTACATTATTGTTAACTATTGTTATCCTACTATGCAATGGCAGAAACAATACTTGCTTCTATTTACCTGGAAACAGGACTGTTATTCATGATTATTTGATTATTTAGTGGCAAATAGCTGGATATAAGTTAAAAATCACAGACTACTTTGGAAATAGCATGGTTTTTCTGTGCTGTCTTATACCCATTTTATAATTTTAGGACAATGAAGAAGTTAGTAGTATCCATTTCATATACTTCAGTTTCAAAAACTAACTTAAATGCTAAAAGACCCAGTAAAGTGTCATATTTTGGAGAATTCTTTTTTTCTGAATATAATTCAGGACTCTGATAGTGAGCAAGCTTTTCTGTGCTTGTTCAATTTTCTACTGTCTTTTTCATGCAGTTATATGCTGTTCAGTGGTTATCAACTGGGTTTGACTTTTTTAGGTAAAGAATTATCATATGATTCAGCTCAGAAATAAAAATATAAATAATGCATCTGCCTTTCTTTTGTAATCAAAAGTCCGTATGAAGAGTTGAGTAACTAACAGTGAACAATCAGTTCTGTGTGTAGAGATCAAATATGGAGAACCTGGAACTTCCTAGGATTCAGATCTGTGATTCAAAACTGAGTTAACAACTCATATTTGTCATCACATATTTTTGTCTTGTGCCTATTCTAATCTTTAGTAATGAGTAGTTCCAGTCAAGCTAATGTGTGACTCAAGGCACAACACAAATACCATGAGAATTAAACTCTATAAATGCCTCACACTGGGATTTCTAAAGTGTTTGCTTTGGTAAGATGAGTGGAAACTGTTGCACTTAAAACATTCCATTTGAGATAGGAAGCCCAGAGAGACTAATATTTTAAATAGAAAAGTCATAAACAGAATTACATTAACTCTTTAAAATCAAATAAACAATGACTTGTAAAATCATTTCTGCATACATTCAATATGGATTTCATCAAGTTGAGTAATACAATGCTTTTCAATCTAGAATTCCTTTAGGGATCTCTTGTTGAGCATAGTTGACTCGAATTTAATCATCACTGACCTTTTAACAATATCACTAAAAACCTAGCACTTTGAACAATGCACCTTTATTATTTCTCAGTTGCCCAAGGTGAAGACTCCAGTGTGGGTCTGCAGAGTTCTGCTTCCAAGTCTCCCAAGGATACAATCAAGATGTCAAGGTGACTGGGTTTTATCTGGCTTTGACTGGGAAAAGGTCCTCTTCTAGAAGAGAGCACAGGGTAGTCAATAGTATTTGAGTTCTTCAAATCTGGTGGAATGGAAGACTTAGTTTCTTTCAGTTATCTGGAGCTTGGTCTCAGACTTTTGCTAACTGGCTTCTACACTTTGGGCTGTTTGCTTTACAGAACTTGACAAGGGGTACTTTGATCTTTTATAGGTTACCATGTAAATTAACATTATATCAGTTAATATGATAATAATTATTTGTTAGAAGCATATCATGGAATTTTCCCCTGCTTGGGGAAGGGATTACCCAAGAATCAAATGGCAGGGATAATTGCATAGCTTTCTATAGTCCTGTGTCATTTTTGTTCATGAAATATCAATCAATGGCCACTGCCAAATTTAGAGTTCTGGCCTGAGAAAGCCACGAGATATGCCACTTGATTTTTAGAAGAGTGATTTTTCAACTCAAGGTATGTCTTTCCAGAAGTTTCCTGAATTAAATTTCATTAATTAGTAAAAATTGAGAGGATAGCATGCAGAATGAAAGGAAAACTAATTGCCAACTTTTATTTTCTGAAATTTTAAAAAGAAAATTGAAAGCTAGTATAATTATTATTGTATAAGTCACAGAATTATTAAACTAAATCCCTTAGAATAAAAGAATAGTCCATGTTATGAAGTAAAAATTTGTATTTGGAGATTGTATATTTTTTATACCTTTTCCTCTCAGAGCAATGAAAAATTATTTCTCATGCTGCACCATTTCTCATATTGGCTTTTGGTAAATGCAGTAGAGAAGTATGAGGGTTTTTTGTTTTAATAATTTAAGATGAGAAACATACCTCACTTCTTAAAAATTTGTAAGAGTTACCGTTTAAATATGGAGCAAAGTGAAAATTTTAAATGTAAAGCTGAACAGAGAAAATTTAAAGTAAGCAGTTGAAATCAACAATGCCAGAAAGAAAAGAAAAGAATCTATGATACTGGGGTTGGCTGTGAGATCTCTGACCATCATGTTGCTGTATGTAAATTCTAAGTTTGGATAAGAGAATGTGTGACTCCAACTAAAGGAAGATATTTTTCACCCTAGACTTGAATTCAAATAAAAATTAGGCAATGAGTTCTATGAAGGACTCTTGTTTCTTTTCTAATGTCATACATTGCCTTCTTTATGAGCATCCTTAATATTTGCAAAAAACATTGTAATTCTCCAGAGTTCTTCCGTATTCTTCTTCATGACCTTCATGCCATTGTAATCACAGTATGGCTTGTAGGACATAGGGTGGGCACAAGGGAGAAAGGCTGCAGAAGAACTCAGCTTCCACATTTTGTTCCAAGTGCACAAGATTTTAAAGTTCTTACTGATACAGAGCACAAGACAGAGAATTTCAGTAGCAGTCATAAGTCATAAGGATAAAAGATCAAATAGTCTAGGTCTTACAATGTCTTCTGACCCGTGGATTGTACTAAACCACATTTTAAAAATGGGCTTCCTTGAAGGGCAATAAATGGATGATACTGTTTTCAAGACTAGCTTACATTTTTTTGCTTGATCTTAATATATGGTATGTTAAATGAAGTGGAGGTGTTAGTGGGCCAAAATAAATGGAGACAAGAAGGAATCAGGGAGAGAGAGGCTAATAATTTAGAGCAAGAATTCCAAGGTGAAGTTTAATACAGAAACTGAGGCAGATGAGAGAAATGCATCTCTCAGGAAAAACATCTCAGGAGAGAAATATAAGAAGAATTCTGGTACTTCAAACCATTTGTGAGAAAAAAAAAAACATGAAAGTGAAATTCAGACTTAACAGCATAGTTTTGGGAAGTGGCTGTATGGCTTGTTAATTAAAAAAATGTATAAGCAGAGATGTCCACTAGAATATTATATCTCTTTAAAATTTTGCCCTGAATGGGACTGAGTCCCAGATGATCTTTGGATAAGACCAATTTCTCATAATTAAAAACAGTTGAACAAAATGTGTCTGTTATAACATTTTAAACAAGTCAGAGGTAAGACCAAATTATACTTGATGCATTTCTTTTTCAGTGGAAATAACATTTGGTAAAACTAATAAATTGTATAACCCACCTGATGCTACATTCATTGTTAAATTCTTTGAAGTGCAGATACAAAAGGAAATACAATTAGTCAATACATGTATATCTAGATCAAGAAATTCATGAACATTCTGGTGCTAGCTGATCAAAACATTGATGTGACAGAACAGCGGAAGCTTTTCTAATTAAGCACTGAAATTTTTCAGGAATTTACAAAATTATGGTCTTCAATGTTGGGATTACTTTTATACAGAAAGTTGAAGTCCTTTTTATGCAAAGATGAATCTCAAGGATTGTGACTCAGTGAGCTAGTAAAAACCCTAGAATGTAAATTTTAAGTTTCAAATGAGTCTAATGTGAGTCAAGGATTGCAGTTTGAGAGACATTGTTCTTAGAATAAATATACCCTTAAATTAGTCTTGAGGGGGCTGGGGATTTAGCTCAATGGCATAAGCGCCTGCCTTGCAAGCAGGCAGTTGTAAGTTCGATCCCTGGTACCGATAAAAACGAAAAAAGACAAAAAAAAAAAAAAAAAATAGTCTTGAGGTAACTCTTTGAATGAAAGCTTTTCAGTAATCAAGAGCTCTACAATTTGTTTTAAAAACCATCATTCAGTGAGTGCCAGTCTACTTTATATTTCTCACATGTTCATATATAATTGGACCTTGCTACAGTTGCCGAAAGACTGTAACAGGATAGCTGATTTACAGATGAATCCTCTAAAACTGATAGAGGGTGAGGAGAAATTTCCATAGTCACAGAATCATTAGGCAGTGGAATTACATTTTAAGATGAATCCTTACTGATTCTAAGCCCTATGTTCTTTGCTCAGAGCTATGTATGTACCGTCTCAGTGTGCCCTGATGCCCCAAATAAAGGAGCTTTCCTGTATTGTACTTGATGAGATAACTTATCTTATGTTATCCATTGTTAAAATCCATTTCATAGCTTTAGTTTCATATGTGTGAAATATGTCTTATTTCTAAAAACAAAACTCATCTAAAATCTGTGCCATTTTCCTTGCTTTAATTTCCAAGCCATCATTACCTCTCACCTGAATTAATGCAATAATAGCTTCTTGGATCCCCTTTGGCTCTATACAATTCATTCTAACCAAGTGATGTACTGAACTAGCAGAATGAACTCTTCCAAAAGCTTCATACACTCCGAGAGGGTCATGACTTCAATCTCTTCAATAGATTCTCACTGCTCTTAGCATAACAACTTTTTCTTCCTACAAGATCCTACTATGCTAAGTGAAATCATGCACTTACCTTACTCTACTGACGCCTTTCTCATTAGTCCTCCCACTACACAGAGTTCACTTGTCGCCTGGGCTTCTTTCCTTATATCCAGAAATTTAGTCATGTCCATTTTCAAGCTTGTTTCCTCTGCTGAATTCTCTTTCCCCCTTGCACTGTCCACCAAGCACTGGTTCAGTGTGGCAACCTGTGGAACCTATTACAATTTTAGCATGCAAGAATTAGATTATAATCAAGGAAGTGAAACGCTTCAAATTTGTACTACAAATGTATTTCTGAGACCAAATTTTACCATGTTTCTTTGGAATAAAATAGAAAATGTCTCCAGCATAGCATATGACTGATACAAAGAACACTCTCAATAGGCAAGGGCACTAAACTCGTGTGACTAAGTAAGTTTAAAAGGAATTAAAATGCACCTGAAAGTCTTAGCTCAAACAGTTCCCTTTTATTCATCCCTTGTGGTTTAATTATTGATCATTTATTTATCTTTGGCTGCGTACGGTTGTTTTCAGTAACTACATCTTAAAAAATAAAAAGAAAATATTTATTCCTAAGAATTTTAAAATGAAGTGGAACATTTGAGGAAGAGACAAAAATAACTATAAGTTCAAAGTCAAATTTACTGTGTAGATATCTATTAATACAACATTTGAGAACTCAAAAGAAAAAAAAAACTCGGGAGATGTTTTGGGTTTGTTAGCTTTAAAATTTCATCTGCAAAAAGCAAAGATGTATCATAGACACACACACACACACACACACACACACACACACACACACACGCAAACAGCCCACCCACAAAGATACTTCAAGAAAATGTTTATAAGGAGGGAAGTCAAGAAAGTTGTGTTTTAGTGGGACATAAGACTTGAGTTGAAACACTGTAAGATAGAAACAAGCGAATATTGAATTTAATTATGCTAATATGTGATAAGAATTACAAGGAATTAAATTTTAATTCTGTAAGTAAAACACAGGGTTTTTTTTCAAGCAAGAAATAATGTTGCTAACCCTCTACTTAAAACAGTTAAATCACGGTAATCTTTTCAACTTTTTATTTGAATTTATTCTTTTCCATATAAATATAGTTTACTTTCTATAGTATTCAGCTCTTTCACATGTACAGTTTGTTAGTTTTTGCTGCACTCAATGACCCTGAGCAACCATCTTCATTATATAATTTCACAATAATTATTTCACCTCAAAATGAAATTCTGTACTGACTAATCAGTCTCTTTTCGTGGTTTTATCTCTCTTCTCCCTGTGAACACTAACCTGCTTCTTGTCTCTATGGAATGCCCTATTCTGGGTATTTTATATGAATGTGATGTAATATATGGCCTTTTCATTTACTTAATATAATATTTTTAAATTTTATCCATGAGATATCATTAATCATGATGTTTTTATGGCTAGTGCACAGAGTTTATTTTCTGAAAATATAGGAACACACTACATTTTAATTATCCATTGCTTATTTGATGAATATTTATTTTTTCCTTCACTTTTTGGTTTTTACTCATAAAGCAGCCATGCACATTTATGTATGCATTTCTGTGTGAACATATGCTTATGAGAGCATATATTTTCAATTCTCTTGGGCATATACTCTAAAATGTCCTGTAGACACTAGGTGCACACAAAATAGATTTCCATCCTAAATTCTGTGTGCATAGCACGACTGATGATGATAAATATACACCAAGAGGATAGGGAAAGTTTGAAGAGTATTGGAGGAGAGTCAGGAAACTCTCCCAAATTAGTCCAAAATGACTTGAGAAAAGAAAATAAGACTAACGTGTAGTTTTTATTGGGATTAAGAAATGGATTCAAATGATGTTTCCCTCACAGAGAAAAAGACTTCAATTGTCTGATTATTCTGCCAGTGCTAAGGGAGAGAGTTCCTAGGACTTATCAGTTTCTCCATACAGTCTGGTACAAAGAGAGAGGACAGTACAGTGGCAAAAGTTAAAAGTGCCAGCAAACAAACAAACAAACAAACAAACAAAAAAAAAGGAAGACAGGATTCAGGTTCCTGTTTACTTGTTGGAATAATTGGTGGATTTGGCAATGTTTAGATTTTACAGCCGTTACCAAATTGATTTCCATGCTGGCTGCACCATCTTACAACAGCACCATCAATGTAAGAGAGTTACTCATGTGTCCAAATTCTTGCCAGCATTTGCCACTGCTTGTCCAGTTTTTATAATTAATTCTAATGATAATTAAGTGATATTCATGGTCACTTTAATTTGTTTTACTAATGACTAGCATTACTGACTGTCTTGTGTGCTTATTGGCCATTTGTATTACCTTTGGTTTAATGCATGTCCAAATTCTTTGCCAACATTTTCTGTCTGCCTCTGTACTACTGTGTGGTAAATGTTCTTTACCTTTTTTCATCACATATGACCCTTGTTATATATATATATATATGATTTGCAAATAATTTCTTCTGTTCTGTGGGTTACCTCTTCACTTTCTTTATAGTTGTCATTGATCCACAAAAGTTTTTAATTTTAGTAAAGTCCAATTTATTTATTTATTTTTGGTTGCTTTTGCTTTTGATCCTATGTTTATAAAAAAAAATGCCTATTATAAGATCACTATGATTTATGCTTCCTGTAATCCCTGCTAAATAAAAATCATTTATAAAACATTTTATTTGTGTTGATTATCAATACCTATCACATTATTAGACTACTTGTTTTATAATTCATTGATAAAGATAATTGATTTCCACATGAAGATAGGTTTGCTTTCCATATGACTTTTCCCTATAAAATTAAGTTTCTCATGCCATGACCACCATAGTAACCAGAACAGAATGACAAGCATTAAGGACAAATGCTGTGAGTTGGCCTACTCTCATTCTCAATTAAATGTTTCATTGATGCATCCAGGTCAGACTTCATATGTATATAGTTTAAGTTCTTATTAAAACAAGGTTAGAAATAACGATAAGTTAGGTATCTATAGAGTTGCTCTGGAATGCTCCAGGTCATGACTATTCTGTCCTCAGTTGCCATTAGATTTTAATAAGAGTTATTTCTTTAACCCCTCTGTCTCGGCCCCTCAAGTCAGACTCTGATATCCACACATGGTCTCCAACAAGTGTCATGTTTTCATTCTCTTTCCAGAGATGAGGAATTAAAATTGATAGAACTGTGGGAGAGGACCGGCAGCGGCTGAAAAGATAAGAAGTATGAAATATAAATGACCTTTGTTTTGAAAATGTGGGGAGAGACACCCCAGATCCCCTGGGGCGTGGCATCTCCACCCTGGTGGGGATCTCTCCATGGAACACGTGGAGTGAGGCACATAATTAGCCTTGGTTTGGGGTGGAACCTAAGGGGGTATTAGGGATGCACAAGTAGCCCATTGGTCTTTGTTTGGCACCAGAAGTAGATTCCTAGGGGAGGGGGAGATAGGAGCTCCTTGGCTTTACCGGCTACAGTGTCCTGTCTGGGTCAAAACCCTTTCAAAAATCAGAAAGGCATAACAAATAGTCCCTTTATTTTACTCATTAGCTGTGTGATTTAGGTTCATTAATCTCAATGAGTTTATGCCCTTATTTGAAAACATAGGCAATACAACTTACCTTCTAGAGTGATTGTGAAGAGGAAAGGGTAACTGACACACAAAACAGAGTAGCTAATAATTTGACAATGATACTGTTACCAGGGTAATATGGACCTCTTATTTTAGTAGCATTATAATGATGAACTTGACTATGATAACTCTGTAAAAGGTAATATTAGTAAAAATATAACTAGTCCAAATGTTCATTTCAATAAAGTAGAGCTATTTTCTCTGCCCTTTTTTCTTTCTTCTGATCAGGTTGTAGGATGAAAACTAAAGACTCATCAGTGTTGTTTGCATTTGTTACCTTTTTGTAAAGAATATTGGCCACAAACGATGGATATATTGAGTTCCATGTGTATTTGTGATTTACCATCTGGAAAGTTACATTATTCTCTAAAGTAAAAGACACTCATGACTACTCTTACCCATGTCAAAGGCTCACTGCCCACAGAAAGGAAAATACTTTCCAGATAGAAGACAACATCCTACAACAGCTAAACATTCTCTGTGTTATAGAGTGATTGCTAATCTAGTATGGATAGGGAACTGTTAGACCCCTCACATGGCTACTATGCTTCATTATTTTCATCAAAGAGACATAAATTCATCATTGCCCTTTGCTCATCTGTTCAGCTCCATGAATCTTTACTTGATGACAGCAAGAGCTCCTAGATGAAAGGCACCAGTGTCACCTTGTCCTTCTGTCTCCATGATCTGAATAGCTGTATCCATCCAGTAGCAAATGTTGAAAAATAATTATCTGTCTACTAACATGCTTGCAAATGCTAAAGGGTTACAAATAGTCCCATGGCAGTTAAATAGCTTAGAGATGTAACAAACATGTAAGAGAGTGAGTCTCTTCTGATGACATCTTCTAATGAGCTTCTTTGGGTTGCTGTTTAAACCTGTAGGGTGCCTCAGTATCCTCAATAACGATGATAACAACAACAACAAAAAGAAAATTGATAAGAAAATGGGATGGTTTCTGAAAACTTTAAATTCCCTATATGAATAATCACAGAAATCTATTCTTTGTTTTATCATAAAATGTATGAGATTAAATGGCTTCATGTGTAACATTGGCCAGTAAAAATATCACAGGTAACTAATGATGTTCAAGAAATGCTCATTGAAATGGATGTCATGAAGCATTTAACTGAAGCTCAAGAAAAATGAATGTTAATAAATTATTAAGTGAGCTCAAGTTATGCTTTCAAGAGTAAAGCAAAAATAATATTGCCTCTATCATTTTGACTGTGAGTATATTATGTAATTATGCTACTACGTATTTGTTGCAAAACTGGTAAATATTGGCTTCAGTCTTCTTTGTAGTCCTGTAGTCATTAAGAGACCATTTAGCACTGTATCATGTATGTGCATGGTTTCTATATGTGTGTTGTCATGATTAACTCTATATTCTCTTACAACAGTGAAGAAATGTGTATCCTATATTTTATTCTCACCAACACCTAACTTTAGTCTGGTCAGAGGCACATCACACATGAAATATAATTATTTTACCCTGTTATGAAGTCAAGAAACAAGGCAAGAAAGATAGCAGATAGTTGAAGAAATAATAGGCATTTGAGAAATAAAGGAGAAACAATCCTGAAAGTACTGATTTCATGCATTTTTTGCTTCATTTTAAGCCAAGGCCTACATAACTTTCATAGTTTATTTGGCAAAGCATTTTCTTATATTTCACTAAGGATTCCTTTGTTTGTATAGTTGCTTCTTTCACTACAGAGATATGGTTAAAAGTTTTCTTTGTATTCTCTTTCATATCATTATAGTGAATATGTCTCTCATTCTTGATTGTTGGGAATTTCTCATGAGGAATTTAGGAGTTATGGAGTGTATATACTCAGATTAATGCCTATGAATATTTGAGTTTTTCATTTAATATAATTATTAAAGGTAGGAATTGTTCAGTAGGTAAATATTTACCTAGCATGAGTGAGGTAATGGGTTCAATTGAAAGTATGTCAAAAATCATTTAACATTAACATCAATTTGCCTTTTTATGTTGTGACAGAAAATTTAAAGACATTAACTTGCCTTCAGACAACTAGGATAGCTAATTTTCTCACTAAAAACATAAATTCTCTCAAGTTGAAAATTTCTCTAAACTCAAGTTTTTGCATGTGAGTAATGAACTTAAGAATGGTAAGTTTATTCAGGAGGCTAAGGCAGGAAGATTGCTGAGTGTTTAAGGCCAAGCCTGGTTTGCTTGGCTTGATATGTAGTTCAAGGCCGGTCTGAACTACATATCAAGACCCTGTCTCAAAACGAAAACAAAAGCAAACAAACAAAATAAAACAATAAAATTATAGCATGGTTTTCTGGAAATTCTTTTGAAATAATGCATCCAAATCACTTAACCTAGCAAAGTCTAAACACTGAAATGATACACATTGACTCGGGAAAGTATTTTGAAAGAATTGATCTTCCTAGCAAGTTCAAAGAATGACAGCAACATTTGACTTCATTGATTTTTCAATGAAGTAAATGCTGTAGCTACAACCAACATTTTGAGGCAGGGGTGGACTGGAAAGCACTATTCATAATTCAGTAAGGAATTCTTTCTCTGTCTGCTGATGGTTTCACTTGAAGTCAAAAAACAAATAGGCCTAGAGGATCTGATTGGACAAAAGAAGGAACAGGTCTACCTCATTAGATCAAACATTTAATTAAATCTTGTAATCATCCTGTGAAAAAAAAGCAATAATATGTCAATTCTATGATCTAGTCTTTTTAAAAATTTTTTTTGAAATATGCATAATATCAAAAAGAAAAGGGAAGAAAAGAAAAGATACAGGTGGTAATAGTTCATTGGTGTGCTAAGGTGCCACTCAGGGTCTCCTTTTATGCAATAATTGTCTCATGGTTCACAATTACCATCCATGCCAATTACAGGTAGATAAAGGTCGTTCTATGTGGTAGGAACTGAAGGACAGCTGCTCATTTACAACTAGTCATTTGTGTGTCGGTGACTGAGACTTTTTTAAAAAAATCTATCCTTTCATCCAGGGTAGAATCATTTAACAATGAAAAAGGTAACTCTGCGACAGACACAAATGAAGATGTGAAATATGGGTCAGTGTGCAACTCCAACTAGGATTCTATCGCTCATTAGCAAACTGGAGATTTAATTACCCCACGTGCTTCCTGAAGATCTAAGAGAAAAATGATGTGGATGAACCACAGAAAAATATTAGAGAGAAAGTGGTGAAGAAAGGAGCTTTAGGAAGATAGAGCAGAGCAGTGGCAAGGAAATGTGCATTAGATAGTGAATTATGCTTCAATTTTAATCTTTCCACCTACACTCCTTATGGTCTCGCCATGCGGCTCACTTTTACTCTGACTTTTAAATTAAGCAATTTAAAATTGTAAATGGGAGAGAATTTTGTTTTGAGAATGATCATATAGCTGGATGCCTAACTAAAGGGACTAAAGAGACTCATGTTACATTTGGGGGAATGATTCAGATCAGCCAAAGGATGAACGTTTTGGTAAATCCTTGGTTCACCAGCTTTCTATCTCCACAGGAGGTCTATTCTTTTGAATACAGTCACATTACAACTACACTTCAGGAGCTGATATTGTAGAAACCCCAAGAATTTTACCATCATCTGATAAATCAGTACAAAGTAAGGAATACATTTTAAATCAAAGAGGAGAAATTCTGGACTAAGAAAGACGAAATTGTAGACACTTACACTAGGTAGTCTTTTTTAGTTGGAAAGGGATTGTAAATCTTCCTCTCCTTTCCCTTAATTTAAGGTTTATGCTAAAGAATTTAGGTTGGTAAATTATTTTCATCATATTTTAACTTGAGAAATTCATTATGTAATATTGATATAGGGGAATGAAATGCCCAACCTACTATGTTTGTGAGTTCATGTTCTC